>NC_085136.1:185101037-185779820 GCF_035046485.1 Aedes albopictus | reverse complement strand
ATGTAAATTTCAAAAAAAAATCTAGGTCTTCCAAAAATATCCGCGAGTAAAGACCTCAAGACCTATAGGCGTAATCAATTGTTTTAAAGGCCTTAAGATCTACAAGCATAATCAGTGGATTGTTGTTACGTTACTAATACGGTGGCGGAAGGTTTGTAGACCTTGCATCTCTCTATTTAGGTGGTGCCTAGGGCCATTCAAATAATTCCGTAATTAAGGTCTACCCTCGTAACAATGCATATCGGGTACATTTCAAACTTATGTCGCTTTTGGCTATTTCTAAAGCGAACCTAGTTCCGTCCCAAACTGCTGTCAAAACGTTCATTTATTCGATTGGGTCGGATCCGAATTCGCACCAGATCCGACCCAAACGTGACGAGGTTCACTCTATCGATTTTTATGCGATCCAACCCGAGCCGGGTCCATTATCAAAACAGATGCAAACAATCCATAAAAACAAAACTTTAAAATCAAAATTTTCATCTCAACGAGCAAGTAGAAAGTTAAAAGTTTTCATTGTCGCTAACTTATATTTTAATAACTTTTAGCTTCAAATAACTGTACGCAACGCGATTAAAAATTGCAGGAGGTGTATTATGGGAAAATGTGCTTTTATGCATATTTTTCACTACTTTCAGCCCATGGGCACCCACGGTGGCGTAGAGGGCCGGTTGGAAAGATCTTCATCCTGGGCCATTGCCAACCATCGCCTTGACCTGTGGCCAGGTCGACTTGCTTTATTTCCTTGTTGAGGCTGCATCACTATGGACCTCTGGATCTCCCTTTGATGCGATGTCCTGCTGGGCTCTAATCTAACGCTTGCTGGCAGGTTTCGTTTACCCTCTCCACTTTTCGGTTCCGAATTTCTGTCGCTATCGACTTTGGATGACATCGACGATGAAGTTCCACGTTGGAGCTCCAATGTGAGGCCATCATAAAAAAAGACACTACACCGTCTTCAACCAGTCCCAGAGGTTGCACAGACTGAACAATCACTAACATTAGACAACGGATAGCACACGTAACACCCAGTGGTCCAGTGGAGAATTTTCCGTTAACGATGCAGCAGTTGTGCAAATACCACGGGGTCAGCTTTCAGCATCTCGGCTGATATGCAATTGACCCCGGGGGCTCTGTTTGATTTCATGCTATGGATGGCTGTTTCTATCTCCTGCACTGATGGTGCTTCGGTGTTAACACGGGTAATGCGTCGTACCCTTAGCGGATCATGCTGAGGTGTTGATGGCGTGGCCGACACTTCAAAAAGGTTTCAAAAGTGCTCGAACCAGCATTTCAACTGGTCAGCCGGGTCGGTCAATACCAGTCCAGACGTGTCTTTCAAGGGCATCGTAGCATTCATCTTAGTCCCACGTGAAACGCAACGTGAAACGACGTAGAGGAGACGGATGTCGCCGGTGATTGGCGATGAAGGCCACGGTGGCGTAGAAGGCGTTCTTGATGGCGCTCCATCTTCCGGAATATCCGCAGCACGGTTCTCCAGCTCCTCGACGTAGGACCTTTTCACCGCAGTGTCTTTCAGGCAGCGTGTGTTGAGCCGATGGCGCCCGATTTTCTACTCCTGTCGATGGATTCTCGCAGCTAGATCTCACCGCCCTGGAGATGATGGTCTGACGCAGTGTCGAAGTTTCTTCCGCTCATCAAGAAGGCTCCGTCTCCTTTTTTGGCTGATACAGATGTGGTCGATTTGTTTTCCGTGACGCCATCACGAGAAACCCATGTCACTGTGTACTGGTCTATGAGGAAAGAGCGATCCTCCAATGACCATGTCATTGTTGCCGCAAAACTGTTGACACCGTTCTCGCTCATTTCTCTGAGACCATGGCGTCCCACGTGTTCATAGTCCGAGTTGTCTTGACCCAATCTTCGCGTTGAAGTCGCCCATGAGGATCCTGATATCGCCCTTCGGAATCTTGTCCGCGACAGCCAGCATTCAGCTCTCTTTCTTCTTCGTGTCTCTACGTCCCCACAGGGACTTGGCCTGCCTCGCTTCAAGTGTTAGTGTTATTTGAGCACTTCCACAGTAATTATTGAAGAGCTTTCTTTGCCTTCCATAAATTGGAATGTATGTAAATAAATAAATAAATAAACTACACTGAAAGGCGGTTGGCGGCTGAAATTACTATTCTGAGGGTCAATTTAAATACACAACGCCACTGAATTTGTGCAGACTGATTTACGTTTCATTTCAACAGACTAATGTAATCAATTTTACCATGGACCCGATTTACAATTGAAAAAGTTTCTGTTGGCAACCAGATTCGAACCAAGCACCTTGAGATCACCAGGCTCGCACACTACCACTCGGCTATCGAACCGGTTGATATGGAAGAAAACAAAACGCATACAAGAAGCGTTTGTAGGTCGATGATCATGTTTTGCCATGGTAAATTTGAAAACATTTTTATGCTTATCATTACCGCAACCCGTCGTTCAGTGTAGGCTAACTGGTGACCCCAGCATTCAGTTAATGGCTGTAAAAGTTTTCTTTGTCTTGCATTTCGCAGTATTGGTTCGTGCGTGAAGTTTCGAACCCGTGTTCTGAATCTGGCCATAATTATCCTCTCATGTTCCCACCTCATGAGTACAGCGTGGGTATGAGCGCTTTGAAATTTGAAAATGTTTGTAATTATGTGTTAATATTGTGAAAATTTGTTTATTTATGTTCTTTTATATAGTTCTGATGATGACCGAAAAAATAAAAGTAGGTTGAAACGTGAACTAAAATTACGAGTCTAATTAAGATATCACCGAGAAACGCCAATCCAAAACGAACAAGATTAAGTAAGCGGTGATCCAAACCATATCAAGAGCAGAGCAGGAAACCAACTCCACGGTGGCGAGGAGCGTGTTCATTCCGTAGGCTAGAATATTGCAGAATTCGACCCGACGCCAACCTTTGTTCTCCTAATTGCGGCCAACGGGCTTCGCTCAGTCCTATGATCTCAGCTTCATACGGCATGCCTCATTGGCTAGTTGTACCAGTTCACCCTTCTGGGCTAGGTAGGGATAATAAACCCCACGTTCCAATTCTTGTCCGTTATTTCGCGCTAAAAGTCGTAATCTTTTATTTTAAAATTCTGTCCTTTCGCGGGTTTTATCGGCTTTTTCATCTTTTTTCGCAAAATTAGTGTTGACCCCCTGGTTGTTGGCCTAAGGTCCACTGTGGTGAGGCTGCCACCTTAGGTATAGCTTCCGCTGGAGGACCAGTTCATACTCAGCCGCTTGATGCCAGAACAATCGCTGTTTGAGCCGCATCTCGTTAGTGAACAAACGCTCGGGACGACCTCCTCAATTTAGCTGAAGTCAGAAGGACAACAGTGCCCAGGCTGTACTACCAGCTAAGCATACTACTCTTTGTTATCTTTGTCTTGTTACCGAATAACAATTTTCATAATTTAGACGCACTTGCCGGAACACTACTCACAGTCACCACTAATCCCATCAAATTGTGAGACTATGCATTCCCAGCTCCGCGACAGTTTCGTTCGTCGGGACACACGGCGACACCGACGGGAAGCCACAGCCAGTCACGACAACTCACGAGGCGCTCCGCCACAGTTTCGATCGTCGGGCCATCCGGCGAAATCGGCAGGAAGCCCACACTAAGCCAAGAAAATCCACGTGGAGCACCGTCAAGGCCAGCAAAGAAACTCCACGAAGATCCGCACCACCGTTCCGTCCTTCGGGCTATCCAGCGACACGGCGAGAAGCCCACGAAAAGTCAAGAAAGCCTCGTGGAGCACCGCTGCGGCCTAGCAGGAACACCCACAAGGATCCCCGCCGCCGTTCCGTACGTCGGGTCCGCCTGAGAAACAGCCACGAAGATCTCAACCACCGTTCCGACCGTAAGGCCACCGGTGAGATCGGTAAGAAGCTCACGGTTAGCCAAGAACCCGCCGCCGGTCCATTCATCAAGCCATCCGGCGACTACTGTGGTAATCCCACGGCCAGCCCAAGAATCCCACAAGGACCCCCACCACCGTCACGTTAGCCAAGTCCCCACAGTGGAAAGTATCCGGTCCACGGAGAATCCCACGAGGAGCACAGCCTAGCTTGTCGGGTCGTCGGTCACACAAGGTAAACCGGGGTAGTCAGCGACAGCATGCCATCACGGGCCCCATCAGAACAATCGGCTGCAACAAGAACCACTAACCCTAACCCACCAGAGTTGCACTCTGTCACTGTCAATGGTAAGCAAATCGCTGATTTTGATAGGCCGACTGCGATCCAAGTCAGCGTGCGCTTTATTGAGTCACCGTCACTTTCCTTGTTCCATCAGCAATGGGCTGACTGTGATGGTGTGTAGATATCACTGATAGGCCATCTTTAAAATTCGTTTAAAAATCCAAATGAAGATTTGCCAAGATGATATTTTAATGAGTGGTACAAAATAACAAGTTTTGCATGTTGGTCACACAAAAGTTTGAGTTTTGACGAAAACCACTAAAATATCACATCATTTGCAATGATTGTGATCTAGAGTGCGGGTCAATATCAGGTCGTTGCCTGTCATTGTCGCTTTAGCGCTGTTTGCAGATCAGAAGGAATTTCTCAGCCTATCTTGATGCATGGGAAATTCCTTGCCTGAATCGCTCAAGAAACCGGTTTTTCTTCGATCGCAGTACGCAGTAGCGAAGAAATGACAGTTCAAATGGCAGTCACCGAAGAAAGTTTCTGCCAGGAATCACTCAAGAAGTTTCTTGAGCGGTTCCTTTCGAACTCGAAACTGCGCTTTTGATATTGAACGGCCTGGAGTGATAGTGACGATGGTGCAATATCAGTAGTCACCTGACAAGACTGATATTGCGCAACTTTGCCCACTAACCCAACAAATTAAATTAAAAAAAAAAATCAAGAAAATATATCAAACCCGCTAATAATTTGTTAGAAACTAGTTAGAAGGGGTTCCTTGTGCGTGTGCGTCCCCGGTTGTAGTGTCCACCCTGTACACGTCTACTTCGTGCTTCCCCTGAGCAGGCGTTAGCCGATCCTGGAGATCCTTGCGAAAGGTGAGCTAGTTTAGGGCGTTAGGACGTCCACTGCCCAGATGTGTGGACGTCACTGGCAGTTTCAGTCTTTGTCATCGCTTGACCCGTGAAACTTTGTCGAAAGGCGCAAAGTGATCCTACATTTATGGCAAAAGTTATAACAGGCCGATCGTTTGATGGTGAAATTTAAATCGTAATTCTAAATTTGAAGACACAATTAATCACCTCGATATTTTGTACAGTTGTTTAGGACGCTAAAATAGATCGAAAAGGTTTTCAAAATAAAGTCGACCTAATGAACATTAATCTTTGTAATCTTTGAATGAGTGAAGAAAGTTCCAGTTTAGCAAAACAGTTTACGTTTTGGGCCATAGTGCAATGGAGTAGGCGTAACATTGTTCTGTAGCAATTCGAACAATACCTAATACCCTAACAATCACTGATCGAATTACTGTTCCGACCGGATAAGTACCTGCACATTGAACACTGCAATTCAACACCATTCCGGACGTCTCTCTGTGTAGCTATTTGAGGGATTCCACGGAGGCACGCAAGTCGATCCTGAGCGACCATTTCAAAAATATCTGAAACTTTGCACAGTTTTTCAATTTTATCTAAAACGTCATTTTTCGATATCAAATCTTCATATAGAGTCACGTCTAACTTTTCAAAAGGGTGTATGTGAAAATGGTTGAAAAATATTCTAAAAGCTGCACAGCAAAAACGGTTCGTTCGATTGTTATGATTTTTTCAGCAAAGTTAGATAACTTAATGGGGATTGCTAAGAAAATATACACTGTAAAAAAATTTTTTTTTTGCATTAAAAAAATATCATTTTTGTCACACAAACTCAAATATCTCAAAACCCTATCTTTTGAACAACGTGATTTTTTCAGGGAAAACGGTCCATTATATTAGCTATCTACCATAAAAATTTGGTGATGGTAAACTAATAAACAAAAAAGTTATGATATTTCAAACATTTCACAATTTTTACATTTAGTAAAAAAAATATGTTTTTTTTTACCGTGTACATTATTCAGAGAATCGCATTATGATGCTGATTTTATTGTTAAGGCTACCGCATGAATTAAACAAGTTATTTTCATGATATTTTTATTTAATTATTCATAACTATTATAGCATCTATTAGAAACTTAGACGCGATCCAGTGTAGTGATCAAAAGTATTGATAGTGTCATTATTTTTATTGTACGTGACTGGCGAAAAATTCTGTTAATAGGGTTAAAACCTGTTGATAATAAGAAACATAAGTAATATTATTTTTAAGATAAAAGCTGCAAAACAAAAGTTTTATATAGACGAATGCGTCTAGTTTACCTGCAAAAAACTTACCTCTTAGATAATAGATTTTATGATGGAGAGAAAGCGAGTAACTGCAACACCAACAAATACATAATAGGTGCATACCACGACAATGCTCTAGACGTCTAGTTTACCTGCAAAAATTTACCTATCAGAGAATAGAATCATAAATATCGGGAGGAAGCGAGTAACTTCAACAACAACAAAGTGCTCAAAAGAGTTACGAAATCTCACCGAAAGCACCATAGATAAACTGAAAGCGACAGGTTATGCTCCAATGTCCACATTGAATACAAATTTACGCATTTGCACGTCCTGCCGTCTAAACGTTGACAAACGAGCAATCTGTATATCATCGGAAGAGCAGGGCGCAGGAAGTTCGAAAACGACAACAACTGAGGAATTACTAGAAGTTCCAAGTGCAGAGAGCCTTGCCACCGTACCATCAGCGGCATCTGTTTCAACAAATCAATCGGAAGATGAGTGTATTCAAAAGGTAAACATCGAACGCTTTAACGAGGGCATAGCTGGGATAAAAGTGACTCCGATTAAATGGACGAAGATGGACTACGTTTATTATCCAGAGAAAAAATACCGTGAAATAAACGAAGCTGTACGTAGAAACCTCTTCAAATTAGGACCTGAGGATGTGGAAAATACAGACTACGATGAGGTAATTATGAATATGAAGGAAAGGTTCTCGAATCCAGCCACGACAAGGAAAGAAAAATTATTGATTTTGTCGATGCTGCCAAGTTCGTGGTCTATTCAAGATGCCATTGATGAGTTCGAAACCAATAGATATACAGTAAAAGAGGCAAAACTATTTAAGAATAACTGTCTTTCAACCAAAAATACTAGGTCTAGTAATGCGTTAACAGACGAGGCAAAAGAAATAGTAGTTCAATATTTTGAAGATGATGAAGTAAGTCGAGCTATGCCTGGCCAGAAAGATTATGTATCAGTAAAACAAGATGGAAAGCGTCAAGCAATCCAAAAACGATTAATGATGACGACATTGAAAGAAGCTTACACATGCTTCAAGGAAATTCACAATAATATTAAAGTAGGTTTTTCCTCATTTGCAAGCCTTCGGCCAAGGCAATGCAAGCTTCTTTCCAATTCAGGAACACATAATGTTTGTGTGTGCACAACCCATGAGAATATTAACCTTATTTTACATAGTTTGAAAAGAATAAATTTAACAAAGGATATTAAAATGTTAACTGGTAGTCTTTTGTGTGAAAATACAACATCAAATTGCTATCTACGATCTTGTTCGGATTGTCCAGATTCTTCATTATTGGAAAATACTTTATTCGGTGAGTTTGAAGAAAAATATATTGATCAGTTATCATTTGAGCAATGGGTAACCACGGATAGGTGTGACCTAGAAACAATTGTAAAACCTGTAGATGAGTTTGTGTCATATTTTTGCTTGAAATTAGAAAGTTTAATCCCTCACGATTTCATTAAAACAGAGCAATCCAGCTTTTTAAAAAATACGAAAAATACGTTACAAAATGGTGAATTTTTAGTCATTTGTGATTTTTCTGAAAATTACAGTTTTGTATTGCAAGATGAAGTTCAGTCCCATCACTGGAACGTGCAACAAGCTACAATTCATCCATTCGTTATTTATTTTAATGGAAGTTCGCAAATTGAACACTTTAGTTTCATTGTAATTTCCGAAGATTTAAGGCACGATTCAATATCCGTAAACTTGTTCATTGCCAAAATGATTAACTTTTTACGCGTTGATAAACATAAAGAAGTCAAAAAGATATATTTTATGTCTGATGGAGCAGCGTCGCAGTACAAAAACCGTAAGAATTTTTCGAGCCTATGTCAATTTAAATCAATGTACGGAATTGATGCAGAATGGCATTTTTTTGCTACGTCACATGGCAAAGGTCCTTGTGATGCTATTGGAGGAACAATAAAGCGCATGGCCACAAGAGCAAGTTTAGCCAAAGAACGTGAGCATCCAATTAAAACTGCGAAAGAACTTTTTGAATGGGCGAATCGTAGAAAAGAAGAAGATTTAACCAAATTATCATTTTGTTTTACTACTACGGAAGAGTACGAAATAAAGGCTTCAGAGCTCAGCGAGCAATATAATAACGCGAAAACGATCCAAGGAACCCAAAAATTCCATTGTTTCATTCCATTGTCAGAAAATAAAATTAAAGCAAAACTATACTCAAACTGTTCTGACAATAATGCCAAAGTGTTCGATATTGTAAAAAAATAAATAAAATCAAATAAAAAATAAGTAAAACTGTTTTCATGATCTCATAACCCATAATAAAATCCAAACCCAAAACTCTTAGCCCTCTCTTACCCCTATTGTGTCAAATCTATGATTATTGTTGTGTAATTTGAGAATTCATTTATATGTATAAATATTATATGTATATATATTATATGTATATATATTACATGTATATACATATAATATAAATACATATAATATTTATACATATAATATACATAATACAAATGAATACACAAATATTGAATATCGTAAAAACAACTTGTTTAACTCCCGCAAGACCCTTAACAAAAAAAATAGCACCAAACTGTGATTCTCGAAATAATTTACACGGTAAAAAAAATTTTTTCTACTAAATGTAAAAAATTGTGAAATGTTTGAAATGTCATAACTTTTTTGTTTATTAGTTTACCATCACCAAATTTTTATGGTAGATAGCTAATATAACGGACCATTTTCCCTAAAAAAATGACGTTGGTAAAAAGATAGGGTTTTGAGATATTTAAGTTTTTGTGACAAAAAATATATTTTTTAATGCAAAAAAAAATATTTTTTTTACAGTGTATATTTTTTTAGTAATCACCATTTAGTTATCTAACTTTGCTGAAAAAATCATAACAATCGAACTAACCGTTTTTGCTGTGCAGCTTTTTGAATATTTTTCAACCATTTTCATATACACCCTTTTGAAAAGTTAGTCGTGACTCAACATGAAGATATGATATCGAAAAATGGTGATTTAGATGGAACTGAAAAACTGTGCAAAGTTTCAGCTCAATAGAAAATCATGAATTAAAAAAAGTCCTAAATTTTGATGCTGTTGCTTGGAATCGCTCATTTTCGTTCCGTCCGACCAAATGCGGGCGTGCTTGGTTGGTCGGTTGGTCGGAGCGGTGAGAGATCGAAGATTTGACAAGAAAGCGGAGTGGCAATATTTCAAATATTCTCACGTTTTTTGGTAAACAAACTAGAGGCCGGCTGCTAGAGGTCGCCCGCCGCCACCGTGAAGTGTTTCTTTTCATCACGCTGCAAGTAACAAACAAGGGTGCACCGAAGATATTGGACGGTGCACACATCGCTACCTATGCGTCTTACAGAGGGAACACGATGAAAATCTTTCGAGTGCATTTTATTATGCAGCACATCTGTTTTTCTATTATTCCTCATGAGGAACCGGAAGCTAGGATTTAGATGCAGCAAGTCAGTCAGGAAGGGTGGAGTAGGAGTGAGTACCTACTGATGTTTATTTTCATTCACTGCACTGCACTGTGTGCTTCGAATACTCATAAGGCTTGTGTCTTGTGAATGCATTAAAGTGGGCATTATGATGAACAACGGGAAACATACGATTTTTGTTATGAAACAACTTGGAACGTTTTACTACTTCCAAATATAGCTCAAAACCATTACAGTGTGGTTCCGATTTTATCACACATAACGTTATACACCTCAACAGAATGAATACACCGCTCCTAAATAACTTTCTATGTACCGTCGTGCGGGGCTTCTTTATACACTTTTTCATGGTTTTTCAACTTGATGACATTATAACTCCCAGACTAGTGAATGAATTTCCGCAATTTTCATACACAATAATTGTGAGTATGTATGTAGGATGTATGCAAAATTTGAGCTAAATCCATCAATAAACAAAAAAGTAGTTCATACACCAATCGGACACATCTCATATAGAACCGGATGGAGGCTACTTTGGACATTTTTATCTATAACAAAACTGCATTTCAAATTCCAGGGTTATTTGGAAAACTACATTGTACCAATACTGTAGTATACTGTATCATACATAATTTCAATAAAAATATGCGTTTTAAGATGGTTCTGTGCTACCTTTGGTATTATGAGCAGCGTGATATTGCTATATAGATAGCCCGAAAAAAGGGACCATCAATCCTATATTTGGGCGAAACGGTCATTTATAACGTATAACGATACAAATATTCGATTGTATATGCTACGTTGATACATTTTGAATGAATTGATCAACCCTTTGAAATTTATGAGCTGTAGAAACAATGCCTACAGACCAAATGTTCTGATACGTTATGTATATTATATTGGTTTATTCGATGTTTTTTCGCGTCCTGACAAGCAATAAACGGTCTGTTTTAAAAATAAATTCAACCAAATGAAGGGAAAACTATTGCTTTATAATAGTTCCTAAGACATCAAACAGATTTGAACCATATTTTGAATTCAATAAATCCATATTCAAAAGTGTCCAAAGTAGCCCCGCATTTCAAAAGTAGCCCCGCACGACGGGAGTACTCCTACTATAATTCTACTGAAAAATAATCAATTGAAATCGAAACACTTTTTTTTTCAAAACAAGTTTTTACTTTGCATCTTATTCAAATATTTCATTCATCTTAAATTTCTCATGACACTTGATAACGGCGTGCAATCATAGTCAATATCATGATAAATTGACAAAGAAAACTTGCAGTTTTTACAGATACGTTACATTCAAGCAGAAATGAATTTAGTATTTTCATGATAGTATTATTGTATTCATGAATTCGACGTTAAATTATTCGATTGTTTTCGATTCTATTCGATTTTATTGCTTTTCGATTCTATTAATTTCTATTCGTTTATATTCGTTTCTATTCGATTCTAACCCTATCAACCAGATTCTGGTTTTCTTCATAGTTCTTTATCTGTCGATAGCGATCGCCATCGTTTAAAACAAATCGATATCGATCGACATCGAAAATCTCCCACTGGTTGATCGGGAATCGATTCTATTCGATTATTTTCGATTCCATTCGATTCTATTTGATTCTATTTGATTCTATTCGATTCTTTTCAATACTATTCTAGTCTAGTCTAGTCTAGTCTAGTCTAGTCTAGTCTAGTCTAGTCTAGTCTAGTCTAGTCTAGTCTAGTCTAGTCTAGTCTAGTCTAGTCTAGTCTAGTCTAGTCTAGTCTAGTCTAGTCTAGTCTAGTCTAGTCTAGTCTAGTCTAGTCTAGTCTAGTCTAGTCTAGTCTAGTCTAGTCTAGTCTAGTCTAGTCTAGTCTAGTCTAGTCTAGTCTAGTCTAGTCTAGTCTAGTCTAGTCTAGTCTAGTCTAGTCTAGTCTAGTCTAGTCTAGTCTAGTCTAGTCTAGTCTAGTCTAGTCTAGTCTAGTCTAGTCTAGTCTAGTCTAGTCTAGTCTAGTCTAGTCTAGTCTAGTCTAGTCTAGTCTAGTCTAGTCTAGTCTAGTCTAGTCTAGTCTAGTCTAGTCTAGTCTAGTCTAGTCTAGTCTAGTCTAGTCTAGTCTAGTCTAGTCTAGTCTAGTCTAGTCTAGTCTAGTCTAGTCTAGTCTAGTCTAGTCTAGTCTAGTCTAGTCTAGTCTAGTCTAGTCTAGTCTAGTCTAGTCTAGTCTAGTCTAGTCTAGTCTAGTCTAGTCTAGTCTAGTCTAGTCTAGTCTAGTCTAGTCTAGTCTAGTCTAGTCTAGTCTAGTCTAGTCTAGTCTAGTCTAGTCTAGTCTAGTCTAGTCTAGTCTAGTCTAGTCTAGTCTAGTCTAGTCTAGTCTAGTCTAGTCTAGTCTAGTCTAGTCTAGTCTAGTCTAGTCTAGTCTAGTCTAGTCTAGTCTAGTCTAGTCTAGTCTAGTCTAGTCTAGTCTAGTCTAGTCTAGTCTAGTCTAGTCTAGTCTAGTCTAGTCTAGTCTAGTCTAGTCTAGTCTAGTCTAGTCTAGTCTAGTCTAGTCTAGTCTAGTCTAGTCTAGTCTAGTCTAGTCTAGTCTAGTCTAGTCTAGTCTAGTCTATTCTAGTCTATTCTAGTCTATTCTAGTCTATTCTTGTCTATTCTTGTCTATTCTAGTCTATTCTAGTCTATTCTAGTCTACTCTAGTCTATTCTAGTATGTTTTTAGTCTATTCTAGTATGTTTTAGTAAATTCTAGTCTATACTAGTCTATTCTAGTCTATTCTCGTCCATTCTAGTATATTAAAGACACGGACAACGTCTTCAGCTTTCGGCTGTACAGACTGTTTTAAACTTAACATGAGACAACGGACAACGGAGCATGCACCAGTGGAAACGGGGAAGAAACTATTCTCACGAAAAGTTTCAACGCCCGAAGCGGGAATCGAACCCTCACCCCATAGCATGGTGCGATTATAAGCTTGGTGACCCTAACCGCATGGCTACGAGGCTCCGTTATAGTCTATTCTAGTCTACTCTAGTCTATTCTAGTCTATAGAATATATTCTAGTTCATTCTAGTCTATTCTAGACTATTCTAGTCTATTCTAGTTTATTCTAGTCTATTCCAGTCTATTGTAGTCTATTCTTAGTCTATTCTAGTATATTCTAGTCTATTCTAGTCTATTCTAGTCTATTCTAGTCTATTCTAGTCTATTCTAGTCTATTCTAGTCTATTCTAGTCTATTCTAGTCTATTCTAGTCTATTCTAGTCTATTCTAGTCTATTCTAGTCTATTCTAGTCTATTCTAGTCTATTTGATTCTATCCGATTGTATTCGATTGTAATCTGTTCTATTCGACTCTCCTCTTCTTGGCGTAACGTCCTCACTGGGACAAACCCTGCTTCTCAGCTTAGTGGTCTATGAGCACTTCCACAGTTTTTAACTGAGAGCTTCCTCTGCCAATGACCATTTTGCATGTGTATATCGTGTGGCAGGCACGAAGATACTCTATGCCCAAGGAAGTCAAGGAAATTTCCTTTACGAAAAGATCCTGGACCGACCGGGAATCGAACCCGTCACCCTCAGCATGGTCATGCTGAATACCCGTGCGTTTACCGCCTCGGCTATATGGGCCCTATAACCTCTATTCGACTCTATTCGATTCTATTCGCTTCTCATGGATTCTATTCAATTCGATTCTATTCCATTTTATTTGATTCTTTTCGATATACTATTCGATTCTGTTAGGTTCCATTCGATTCTATACGATTCTATACGATTCTTTTCAATTCTATATGATTCTATTCGATTCTATATGATTCAATTCGATTCTATACGATTCTATTCGATTTTATTCGACTCTTCTTCTTCTTGGCGTATCGTCTTCACTGGAACATAAGCCTGCGTCTCAGCTTGAGCCTCCATGAGCACTTACACTGTTATTAACTGAGAGCTTCCTAGCTTGCTAGCAGTCACGAAGCACGACACTAGACAACGGACTAGTATGCAACGCCGAAAACTTTTTCTGACAGGAGCGGCGGGAATCGAATCCGCGTTGCTCTGCACGATGCGACAAATGCTTGCTGACCTAGCCGCTCGGCCACGAAGTCACACATGTATAAATTATCAATTGTAACGACACCTGAAATGAACTTCAAATTTCTGTTAAAATGTAACTTTGTTAAAATTTTGATAGCCTCCGACCTCCGTTACAACTTACCCCAGTAGTGTATTAACCTTTAAAATGTCAGAGTAGTTACCAACGAAAATTAATCATTTTATTGGTTCATATAAATACCCAAGAAACAGATCTAGCTGAATAACAGTTTCTTAAGCTAAAGTTTGCTTGAGAAAAAGTTTGATGGGTAGCTCAGATGATACGTACCAAAACGCAAAAAAAACAATGTAATTTCATAACTCAATCTTACGTTTTATACATACTTCAATTTTCAATTACAGATAACCCAAACTACTTCGACGAAGAGGTAGCCACAAAGAGTAATGAGACGACCAGCAAAAGTTTCTTCCTGTTCAAAAAACGGCATTCCTCGGGCAAACTGGTAACATCAAAGCCAGTTACCATAAACACCGATCTTCAGCCGGGAGCTCACAAACGTCGTGGAAGTTTTAAAGGATTATTACGTTCCCGCAGCAATAGCACAACATCGCCTTCAGTGAAAACCGCTGCCACCTTTGAAACGAGTACCAGGAAGCACAACACGCTAGATTACCGGAACCATGGAGCCGCCGCCGACAGCATCCGTGACCGTTGGGATTCTTATAATGATTCATTTTCGGAAAACAGCGCCAACGATGATGTGTTTTACTCGAATTCCATGTGAGTCATTTACCTTGCTTGCTTTCTTGCTTGAGCTCTGCTAAAATTACCTATTGTTTACAATATACTATATTTTCTCTTCAGTGACTCCAAATGCAGCAGCAGCTTATTCCAGGGACGACGGAGAGAGAACCTTCGCAGCGAGGAAACAATCTCCGGCGAAACAAGGCGGCATTCGATTGGAACGTTCATGATGAAAGAGCACATGCGGACCGGATCGATTTCGGATGAGGTATGTAACATGATAATTGAATCAGGGTGAATGGTATAGCTACAGCTTACCGCCGTTTGGAGTGCGACATGAGGGTTGGAAGATTAGGTGATATGTTGTGCGACCAGAATTTATCCATTTTCTCTTCACACACACATTAGGGCATGCGAGAATAATTTTATTCTTTCGGAAGCATTCGGAATCTATTAATTACCATGTATTAAAAAAAAATGTTAAAATGCATTGACATGGACATACAAAACGTATTTGATTACTTACTTGCTTTCTCACTTACTATCTTACATGACCACCTACTTACTTGCTTACTTTCTTACTTACTTGCTTATTTACTTACTTATTTACTTACTTACCAATTTACTTACTAACTTGCTTACTCACTTACTCACTTGACCGCTTACTTACTTGCTTACTTTCTTACTTGCTTGCTTACCTACTTACCTACTTACTTACCTATTTGCTAACTTACTTACTTATTTACTTGTGTACTTACTTACTTATTTACTTATTCACTTACTTACCATCTTACTTTCTTTCTTTCTTACTTACTTACTTATTTTTTATTTACCTAATTACTTATTTATTTATGGATCGCGTTCATGGTTGTTTTCGCACGGCAACGAAAACAATAGATGCGTGGGTGTTCAGTGTATAGTATTGTGTTGTTTCTTTTTGTGACTGTATCGCGAGTACCACGCAGGAATATTCGCCTATGTGCGCCAGATTATTTGGACATTAGGCGATCATCTGATGTAGGTGATCGATTACAGTGCCGATTCGTTTGTTGGGGGTTCGTTAGATGGGCTGTCTCGATGGTTGGATGTTTTCTGGTTGGGGAAAACCCAACTAAAAAGCACTGACAATGTCAAAATCGACGTCCAAACGAGTTTGACGTCTGACCACCGTCGCATCGCACCTTCTATATACAGAATGTTTGTACAAGTATGTTAGCGTTTTGTGACGTATTTTTCTTCACTCGCGTGTGTCTAGAGCATTTTGATCAGTTGTCAGTTGTCCCAACGAACGAACACGATTCGCAAATCGGGGCGCAGTCATAACCCAACCAGCGAATCCAGGCTGTATTTGCTTTCCGCGTGAAGTGAACAATAGGTAAATATAGTGAACAATAGTCAAAAGGGCACATCATTTATCAGAGTGAATCCCAACCCAACGATACTTTTCCTACTAACAAACAACCCTTCCTTCAACCTATGGTGGAGACGTGCGGTAAACGCCAACTTTCACATAAAAAAGGTTGGTACTAATATTCCTTTCTTCTTCCAACCTGACTGCAAGGACGTGGCCTGCGCCGTTATTGTACCGTTAAAGAGAGCCTCTGGAGGTTGCACAGTGAGAATTGTTGACAATTTTGCCGTCACGAATGAACTTTACAGTTTAAAGTGACGTTAATAAAATGGCCACAGATATATGCGATCAGTCTTGGCTAAGCTAGGTTTGCCACCTACCTACGAATTTACTTACTTACTTACTTACTTACTTACTTACTTACTTACTTACTTACTTACTTACTTACTTACTTACTTACTTACTTACTTACTTACTTACTTACTTACTTACTTACTTACTTACTTACTTACTTACTTACTTACTTACTTACTTACTTACTTACTTACTTACTTACTTACTTACTTACTTACTTACTTACTTACTTACTTACTTACTTACTTACTTACTTACTTACTTACTTACTTACTTACTTACTTACTTACTTACTTACTTACTTACTTACTTACTTACTTACTTACTTACTTACTTACTTACTTACTTACTTACTTACTTACTTACTTACTTACTTACTTACTTACTTACTTACTTACTTACTTACTTACTTACTTACTTACTTACTTACTTACTTACTTACTTACTTACTTACTTACTTACTTACTTACTTACTTACTTACTTACTTACTTACTTACTTACTTACTTACTTACTTACTTACTTACTTACTTACTTACTTACTTACTTACTTACTTACTTACTTACTTACTTACTTACTTACTTACTTACTTACTTACTTACTTACTTACTTACTTACTTACTTACTTACTTACTTACTTACTTACTTACTTACTTACTTACTTACTTACTTACTTACTTACTTACTTACTTACTTACTTACTTACTTACTTACTTACTTACTTACTTACTTACTTACTTACTTACTTACTTACTTACTTACTTACTTACTTACTTACTTACTTACTTACTTACTTACTTACTTACTTACTTACTTACTTACTTACTTACTTACTTACTTACTTACTTACTTACTTACTTACTTACTTACTTACTTACTTACTTACTTACTTACTTACTTACTTACTTACTTACTTACTTACTTACTTACTTACTTACTTACTTACTTACTTACTTACTTACTTACTTACTTACTTACTTACTTACTTACTTACTTACTTACTTACTTACTTACTTACTTACTTACTTACTTACTTACTTACTTACTTACTTACTTACTTACTTACTTACTTACTTACTTACTTACTTACTTACTTACTTACTTACTTACTTACTTACTTACTTACTTACTTACTTACTTACTTACTTACTTACTTACTTACTTACTTACTTACTTACTTACTTACTTACTTACTTACTTACTTACTTACTTACTTACTTACTTACTTACTTACTTACTTACTTACTTACTTACTTACTTACTTACTTACTTACTCACTTATTTACTTACCTATTGTAATGCATACGTTGTGATACAATCATTATGTTTGAAATAGTTTTACTTAATCATTTATTTTAGGCTCATGCGCCGACAGGCATAACGGAGCCGAATTCGATTAAAACTTTTTACAATTTTATGTTTTGACTTATGAACTATGTTAGTTTTGGGGAATCGAAAACTCGTGGTTTAGTTGAGGTTAGGAGGAACATTTTTTTTTGGAATAGTTGAATTTTTTTACTTATTTTTTTTGAATTGAAGAATTATTGCATTTTAAGCGTACATTCAATTTTATACTGCCGTGCTTATATATACTCCGTCTGTGCTCCGTCTCCCGTATATTATGTTCTTGAGAGGAGTTACCTTCATGGATTTCTCATGCTAGAGGCCAAGGGCTGAAAGTGTCTTTAATAAAGACAAATCAATCAATCATGCTAGCTCAGCTGAATGCCCGTTACACTACTTATATACTTACTTACTTCCTTACTTTTTTACATACCTAATTATTTACTTACTTATTTACTTACTTATTGATCTGCTCACTTACTTACTTATTTACTTTTTCGCTTACTTGCTTTTATTACTTTATTTACTTAGTTACTTATTTATTTATTTACTACTTTTTGTTTGTATTGCCATAATTTCACGTTTGATTTATTTTTAAAGTAAATCTTATTATTAAAATCAACGATTTTTTTCGATTTGCAGGTTCCAAAGATGATAGCACCCAAGGCTCCAATCACGTCTAAAAGTGTGCAAAGACAAGGTAAGTAATGTGCCAATTATACATTACGGTGCTTATACTCACTGTCTTTCTAAATACATACTGTGTTTTCGAGAGTAAATTCATTTTATTTCGTGCTCACTTGATGAACCGAGGAATGCAGAGTGGCTACACAAAATCAGCTGCTTAATTCCCACATTTATTTAGCATTTTTTCCACGCTTGCAATGGTGATCAATCAAGCGCGAGGTGTCAAATTCCAGAGTGGTAAAATTCCGGAAGGGTTTTTCCACAGTTACCGAATCTCAACCGTTAACTGCTGTGAGGGAAAATTCAATCCGCTGGACAACCTTTGTACACTGGACGAAGAATCAGTGATAATTGAGCGCCTGATAAAGGTCCCAAATGTGACCGAAACGTTGGACAAGATTAAATAGCACTATTTGATTTTTGTCAAGACTGAAAAGGGCATTTTTTCAAGTTACATTCCATCACAGTCGAAACCAAAAACTAATCTAGCAACAAAGGTTGTCGAAATAACATTCCTTCTCTTAAATAAAAAGAAAATCGCGATAAGTACTGTTCCTTTGAATTCCACTAAGAATTTGCATCCTTTGACAGATACGTATTTCGACCTCAACTGTAAGGTCGTCTTCAGTGTCTTGTACTTGAGTCGAGTCAAGTACAAGACACTGAAGACGACCTTACAGTTGAGGTCGAAATACGTATCTGTCAAAGGATGCAAATTCTTAGTGGAATTCAAAAGAACAGTACTTAACGCGATTTTCTTCTTATTTACAGATATTCCCCTAACAAGCCCAGGTTAATCATCATTCCTTTTCTTTCCCGATGACTCTCGAATTTTGCACATTGAGAATGTGTAGCTAGTCCCAAGCACCATTCATTGGTTCTCTGTGCAACTTCGATTTTCTGGTTAATCACGGAATAGCAACTACGATATGCACGGTTTTCTTTGCTTTGTTTGGCTTTGCGAAGCTAGAACCGTTCTCGTAAAATACTATAAATTCTCATATCTCTGAAACCAGTCATTATCAACGAAGATCTTCTTTGTGGTTTGATATTCGGGAAGTTTGGAATTTTGGAGACTCGCTAGCGCATAAACCTAGGATCAAATATTTCACTATCAAATAGTACTTAACGTCCAGATCAACTGTGCTGAAAACGAAATTATCCTTGTCGTCTGATCCTCGAGATGCAGAAGTTTGTAATTTGTAAAACTCACTAGCGCTACTTACCCCAGCTTTTTATATGGTCTTACTCACTCCCTTTCACTCACTCTAAACATACACGAGAATGAGCGGTATGAAAGAGGAACCAAGCTGCCTTCTCTTCCATCTTTCTCTTTCTCGTGTATGTTTAGGAGAGTGAGTGACAAAAAAATGCTGGCTCCGCCAATGGATTCTATACATACAGACTGTTGGCGCGAGTTTCTTCTGGATCAATGAAGCACATATCGAGAACAGCGTTTGATAACGACAGCTTCATTGCTATATTTAAAAGAATTCATTTTAATTATTTACATGGTTTTACTTAAAATTAACTTACATGATAGTTTCTTAATCACTAACGAACTCTTCCACTCAACGCTCAACTTAACACTAAATCTCCTAAATAAAAAGAAAATCGGGTTAAGTACGGTTCCTTTGAATTCCACTAAGAATTTGCATCCTTTGACAGATACGTATTTCGACCTCAACTGTAAGGTCGTCTTCAGTGTCTTGTACTTGACTCGAGTACAAGACACTGAAGACGACCTTACAGTTGAGGTCGAAATACGTATCTGTCAAAGGATGCAAATTCTTAGTGGAATTCAAAGGAACCGTACTTAACCCGATTTTCTTTTTATTTACAGATATTCCTCTAACAAGCCCAGGTTAATCATCATCACTAAATCTCCTTACAATTCTAATATGTACATTCACATTCAATTAATTCCTATTGGATAGGACAGTTGCCAGTTTCACCCAAATACATGCGATACCGACGCAACATTCTCTCCTCCGTGACAACTGGTAACTAACTATCTCATCACTTTTTGAATCTATATCAGGCCAAACATTTCAATAGGTCCTATCTGCATTTGAGAGGCTCTCTTTGTTCACTTTCTCTTTCAATAATTGCAAAGTAATGGTACACTTTTCAACTATTTTTGCAGTACAAATCAAAAGACGATTGTTTTGACCATCGTTCAATGCAAGGAGACAATCATAATACAAATAAACAGCTGAGATATTAACGAAAGAGAGGGAAACCAAAGAGAGCCTCTCTTCTGCAGATTGGACCTTTAGACATGTTTGGCCTGATATACATTTTAATTGTTGGAAATAAAGTTTTCAAATAATACCTTTCTGTGCCACTGTGCACTTGTAATGGGCAAAGCAGCTCCGCCGGGGTCGAAAACAATACATCTAGAAACAGCGTTGCGACCAACACTGACGACGACGAGAGCCTTCTCCACTGGTGCACATTTTTCACCCAAATACATGCGATACCGTCGCAACACAGACGTTTAATATTTCAAATGCTCAATAGCGCCTCCTAGAGGATGATTGAATCAAATAGTCTATTACTGGATAGTTGTTGATGTCCTGATTAACTTTGGAATTCTTTTATGTGGTCTTATTTTCGAGACACAGAAGTTTGGAATTTCCAAGAGTTACAACGCCTCCTAGGGGATAAATCTAGAATCAAATATTTCATTATTAGATAGCTGTAGATGTGCTGATCAACTTTGCTGAAGTTGAAAATTTCTGAGGGTGTACCACCTATCGAATAAATCTATATAGATTATATAATCAACTAGGTAGCTCTTCTTTTTTTCTCCCCTGTTGGGGAAATTAAGCCACTGCGTCCAATAAGTTCAACTATTGTGGCATGTCCCGTTTTGATATTCACATCTAGCTAGCTAATTACCATATGTCAAGTAATCAGCTTCTGCCATGACCAGGGTACGAAAAACGGATCACGCCGAAAAACAAACGCTTTGTCCTAAGCGGTGCATGTTGGTAACAAAGGCGCTCCGCAACAAACGCATGTCAGGCGATGAGAGCAATAGAGCTTGCTGACGTTTATTCACCTTTCTCTTTCAAACATGCAGGCGGAATGGGATTTGTTGTCATCAGGAAAGGTTTCCCGATGAAAACAAATCCTATCCCACCTGCATGCTTGAAAGAGAGAGGTGAATAAACGTCAGCAAGCTCTATAAAACAAACATCGCTTGCCGTGCGTGTGCTGATATTCCGGCTTTTCTGCTAAAATTGTCGACCCACATTATCGAATTCATAAGCATTTGGACGATATAAGACTCTTGCAAACCTCAGAGTTAAGTTTCAGTTGCAAAACAATGCGAAAATCACGATGTGAATAGAACGAGACAAATATTCCTACCGTTTTTGTTGTGAACAAACTCGGGAGCGATTTTGTCATTATCTGCTAACGAAAAAACAAAGCGTTGTTGCCGTGCCTTCTTTGTTGCCTGTTTTTCGCTTGCGGTGGCATATTCTGCGTACACTGGCCATGACGCGTCGTCTCCCAGTCAGATGTAATGGAATTAACAAACCCCAAGACCTTACCAGGTTCTGCAGACCAGATCTCACTGGGTTGCAAGCAACCACTATTTAGAAATCTTTGTCTGCGCAAAGATGCAAATCAGATGTTCCGAGGTTTCACGTTCCGTATTACAGAAACGACAGATATCACTCTGAATCTGGCCAATATTTTTCAAGTGATACCTGCTCGGACAGTGTCCAGTCACTAAGCCAGTGTATACATACATAGAGCTCTCTTGTTGAGCTCTAAGAGCTTTTTGGTTTTATCAGCATTTGGTGTTATAAATCGGTTTGACTGATTGCAATTTTTGACATCTATCCAATTGGATATCACCTCCTGCTCAGCCCAGCGTTTCAGGTCCATTTTAATTGTACAGTTTGATATACCACAGAATGGTTCTGGGCCAGCAAACTGTAAATTGGAACCACTTTTAGCAAGCTCGTCTGCCATTGCATTCCCTTCAACTAGCTCATCATCGGATAGATCTTGACCTAACTTGACCAACTTTGCCTAAAATGAAATGAAATGGGTTAAGTGGCTACACGTTCACTTCATAAGTGGATGGTCATGGGTTCGATCCCAGCCCCGGCACTTAAAATTTTTCGTCAGTTGCTCTTCCCCTCGAGAGCGATTGACTCCTGCCCCTTTTCTGAGCCTAGAGCTCTAACGGACCCGGAAACTTGGATATCGGCTAACGGCAACTCATAATGGACCCCCAATCGGACTGGTAAAGGAACAAGAGCCACACATCAACATCCTCATCATTCTAAGTAGAATTACTATGGACAGGGTAGAAAAGTGACAGCAGCGCAAAGGCAACCAGTTCGATGTAGTATAATTAGAATAGAGTACATGTAGGCGTTGTACAAAGTGTAAGTGCAGCTACCAATTGAAATCGCTCACGCAGTGCCCTAGTGGACAAAAGAGCTGTAACTTAGGTTAAGTGATTGAAGAATGAAAAAAAAAAGAATCAGCTAATGTTGAAGGTAATCAATAGTCTTTAGATGCTGTTCTAATTAAGAGAAAGAAAAAAAAGCACTGACTTACCTGTGGATGCCATATTGCCATACATTACTGTTGTGACTGGCCGAATAACTAACACAACAGCTAATTGTTTTAGCACTTAACTATTTATTTTCTCTAAGTTAACAATTTAGTTTGTAGGGAAAAACTGAGCACATGCTCTCGCACGGGGAAGCTAGAACGAATGAAACGTCAAAACAGCGCGGAGCAAGGTGTGTGTGTTTTGAGGTATGAACAAGGTATGGTAGGTATGTAAGGTAGTAATAATAGCAAAGGTATAACAACTCTCCCTCTTTTTGAAAAAATGGATCAATAGGATTACAAATTCAGCTTTTGGGGAGGTTTAATCACTCGATTTGAACGCCTGAGGGGCTGTGCATATACTACATTACCAGATCGCGGCGTCCTTGTTGCCGAAGGTCCCGGCTCTGGTTCAGGAACAGCCTCAGTTGACGTAGTAGGTTGAGCGTGCACCACCGATCGTTCACCAGTAGTCGCCTCTTCAGCCGGTTCAGTAGCGGTTGCCACATTAGAATAACCAGCCACAGAAATCCAATGTCGCGACTGTTCGTGTGACTAACATCTAGTTTGCCTCGCCTTTACAGTGTCAGTAGCGGTACTATAAGTGTCAAATAAATTTTGTTTACCAAAACAAAAGGTCCTCTACAAGATGGGCACTTAAAAATAATCAATTATTACAAGTAAGGTTATTAAAATAATTAAATAGGAAAACTGGGTACAGCGCCATTGGCGTTCTAGTGTATTTCTATTGTTGCCACCGAAGCAGGAACTGGAATCGTAGATGGTGTTCGTTCAGTGTATACCTCCTCCCTAGGGGGATTCACCAAACCTTCACGCATGTTCGCGCCAACTCCAGCAATATGGTCGATGTGGCGCTCCCAGACTCTTCCGTCGTCCAGGCGCACAGAATAGCGTAGCTTGCCGACCTTCTCGACGATCCTTCCGAATTTCCATTTGTCACGCGAGAGGAAGTCTCGCACTCGCACTCGATCTCCGTCCTGGAACACTCGTACGGTCAAGTTTTCAGCAGGTTTCGGTTCGTTTTTCGGCAGCATCAAATCCAGTCTTGAGCGGATCTGACGACCGAACATCAGCATTGACGGCGATTGGCCCGTTGACGGATGCAGCATCTTCCTGTAGGTCAGCAGTATGTTTGATAACTCCAGGTTGAACTCAGACTTCGGACACTTCAGAGCTTTCAGCTTTTGTTTAAAGGTTTGCACGTAGCGCTCTGCTTGCCCGTTCGTCGATGGGTGATACGGTGCTCCCATTTTGTGTACCACACCGTTCATCCGCAGGAACTGTTGGAAAGTTTCCGACGTAAATTGAACACCATGGTCACTAACTAGAACCGATGGTATTCCGTAGGTGGCAAATATCTCCCGGCACATGTTTACCGTACTCTCCGCCGTGATTGATTTGCACACCTTTATCTCCGGCCATTTGCTGTACGCGTCGACCAGAATAAAGAAGTACGTGTCTTGAAACGGGCCCGCAAAATCTACGTGGACCCGCTGGAACGGCATTGTCGGCGTCTCCCAGCAGTGCAGTCTAGTTTTCGCAGGTTCCGGCCTGACCGATTGACACTCGGCGCAGTTGGAAACCATGTCCTCAATGTCGTGGTCCATTCCTATCCACCAGCAGTATCCTCGGGCTAATGACTTGTTCCGAAATGGGTAGAGTGCAGCTCGTCCAGCACTTTCCTCCTCAGTGCCGGCGGTACGTAGACGCGTATTCCTCTTAGAAGGCAACCTTTCTGGAGTGAAAACTCGGTTTGTTCCACCCCGAAGCGATCTTTGGGATCCACTGGCTGGCCGTGCTTAATTCCTTGGATGAGATTCCGCACCGACCGGTCCTCGGCCGTGGCCTGAGCCAGCTCCGCAGCAGTCAACGGCAACGTCTCGATCTGGTTAAGCTCGATGACGTCGACCTCTTCAATCACATTCTCCGGATCTGCTTGAGAAAGAGGGATCCGGGACATTGCATCCGCGTTAGCGTGGTCGGCAGACTTCCTAAAACGGATCTCGTAGTCGAACGACTGTAAGTAGGTTGCGTAATGTTGCATTCGAAGAGCTGACATCACCGGCAGTCCCTTGTGCTCTCCGAATATCTTGGATATCGCTTGGTTGTCGGTGATCAGCATAAACTTCCGGCCGTACAGGAACTGGAAAAATTTCTTGACGCCGAAAATGATCGCGTATGCTTCCTTATCTACTTGCATGTAGTTTTGCTGAACTCGGTTGAGCGTCTGGGAAGCGAACTGTATCGGACGTTCCGTTCCGTCCGGCATCAGGTGACTCAGCACCGCACCTACGCCATAGGGTGACGCGTCTGTTGCAAGGATCAACGGCAAATCGGGCGAGTAGTGAGCAAGGCATTTCTCGGACTGCATCTGGTTCTTCACGCTTCTGAACGATTCCTCGCACTGCTTAGTCCACTTGAACGGCACGTCGTTCTTGAGGAGGTTGTTCAAAGGGTAGAGTACCGTACTGAGGTTTTCGAAGAACCTTCCATAATAGTTTATCAGTCCAACGAACGACCGGACTTCATCCTTGTTCTTGGGCTGAGGCATTTCCTGGATCGCAGCAACCTTCTTCCGTATCTTATGGATACCATCTTTATCGATGAGATAGCCACAGTACTCAATTTGATCCACAAAAAACTCGCATTTGTCCTTATTCACCCGAATGCCATGCTGGTCTAGCCGCCGCAGAACTTCTTCCAAACGTCGGAGGTGTGTTGCATCATCAGGGCCCGTGACTTTGATATCGTCCAGAAATACGCTGACTCCTTCGATTCCCTGAAGAATCACTTCCATCTGGCGTTGCCAGATCGCTGGCGCCGAAGCGACGCCGTACATCAGTCGATTTGGACGATACAAGCCACGGTGAGTACTCAGGGTGAGTATCTCTCTATCCTCCAGGGCGACTTCCAGATGCAGATAGGCCTGAACGAGGTCGATTTTTGAGAACTTCTTCCCTCCAGCCAACGACGCAAAAAGTTCATCCACGGTTGGCAGCGGATGTCTGTCCACAACCAGGTTTGGATTGACCGTTTGTTTATAGTCCCCGCAAATCCGCACACGGCCTTGGGACTTTTTCACCGGGACGATTGGAGTGGCCCAGTTGCTTTGGTTCACCTTCGTCAGCACCCCTTCCGCTTCGAGCTTGTCCAATTCGTCCTCCACCGTTTTCTGCAAGTTGAAGGGAATCTTCCTCGCCTTCAGGAACACCGGCCTGGTATTGTTCTTCAACGGTAGGCTGGCCTGGACACTGCAAATTTTCTGCAGCACGGGTTGGAGTAGCATTTGTAATCTCGTTGACCGCATCCGGATTCTGGAGTACACTGTTCCAATCGACCGGAATCGCATTTAGCCACTCGCGCCCGAGAAGTGGATGTTTGTCGGAGTCCACGACGTATAACGGTAACGTAACCTTTCCACTTCCGTATTCGACACTCGCATCGATTATTCCCAGTACGTCGATACTGGTACCGCAATAGCTCACAAGGTTTGTGGTGCAACCACGCATCCCAGACAACCAGTCATCGTATAAGATGTTGCATAAGATGATAAAGTGGAGGCCTTATGCGTGCATGCCTCCATTTAGGCGCATGTAAAATGTACGCATATCGCCTCCACTTTAACATCTTATGCAGCATCTTATACGATGACTGGTTGTCTGGGATCCGCGATTCGGAAAAGTATCTGTCCCGGCACTTCGCACTCACGATACTAACCGGCGATCCAGTGTCCACTTCGAACCGAATGTTCTTTCCGTTCACTCGCATGTCCAACCAGAATCGCGCACTACCGAGTTTAGTGTCCACAGTACACACTTCCTGCACTTGTGTACTTTCGCAATCGTCACCGTCACCGGATTGGTGCAAATAGTTCGCTTGCGCCGCATTCGTTTTGTTCCCGGCACGGCTCGCGTCCGACCTCCCGGAGGCGGATCTCTTCATACACACTTTCGCAAGATGTCCTTTCAGTTTGCAGAACGAACACACGGTATCTTTGTGCCTGCACGTATTTGCAAAGTGCGACTTTTCCCCACAGCGAAAACAAGAAGAATCGCTTGCACTTTGTCCCACTTTAGAAAAAGACTTTCCCCCAGCGTTTATTTTGTTATGCTTCTCTTTTTTACCTTTCAATCCAGTCGATCGGTGCACGGCGTTTACCTCCTGCTTGCCGAGGTTCCCCTCGATTTCCGCACCTCCTTTCCGGGAAAGCTCCATACTCACGGCTATGTCCCGGGCATCTTGGAGTGTCAGCTGCCTCCTCTCTAGCAGCCGGCTTCGGATGTCATTCCGTTTGATACCGAAGACCAACTGGTTCCGAAGGGCCGTCTCGAGGTATGCGCCAAAGTTACAGGTGACGGCGATGCGCCGCAATGCCACCAAATACTCGTCGACTGTCTCATCGGGCGAAGCCGCATTCGAATCGACTTGCCGGCGGCACTTGAAACGGAAATTTTCACTAATTTCCAACGGCTGGGGGTTGAAGAATCCTTCCAGGGCATCGACGATCTCGGCATATGTCTTCTGTCGGGGAGTGTCTGGTGCAATCTTGTCGCAGGCGATGTCGTACGTTTCCGATCCCATATGATGCAGAAGCAGGTTTTTCTGCATCGCCGGGTCGACAACTCCGTAGATGGCAAAAGCATTTTCCAGCCGCTCCACCCATCGCATCCACTTCAACTTCTTCTTGTCGAAGGGATCAATGGCAAAGTTTGGTGGCGGAGCTCCAGCAGCAGCGACAGCCGCCGGCACGATTGCACCGGCAATTCCTCCTCCTGCAGCAGCACTTCGACCAGGGTTTTCCGCGTTCGCCATCCTCGTCGCCAGAACTGTTGTGACTGGCCGAATAACTAACACAACAGCTAATTGTTTTAGCACTTAACTATTTATTTTCTCTAAGTTAACAATTTAGTTTGTAGGGAAAAACTGAGCACATGCTCTCGAACGGGGAAGCTAGAACGAATGAAACGTCAAAACAGCGCGGAGCAAGGTGTGTGTGTTTTGAGGTATGAACAAGGTATGGTAGGTATGTAAGGTAGTAATAATAGCAAAGGTATAACAATTACAGAAGCAATGATAATATAAAAAGTAATCGATGCTAAGAAAAGGAAACAACTATTTTCTAAATATCAATCCGCTTATCCGCGAGCGGTAATGGCGGCGGCGGGCACAACCAACCGATTCGAATTTTGACGTTTCGTGGGGATCGCAATCGGTTGGCGCCACCGATCGGTGGGTGAAGGGGTGAGGAGGAGAATGAAACTGTTTTGACTTTCCCCCGAGAAACGTCAAATTCCGAACCGGCTTGATATGCCCGCCGCCGCCATTACCGATCGCGGATAAGTGGATAAGTTTACGTGTTCAGCAAGACCATGCTGAGGGAGACTGGTTCATTTCCCGGTCAATCCAGGAACTTTTTGTATTGGAAATTTCCAGTGAATCAAAATTCAACCATCGCGCAACAATAATGACAATGTCGCAACCTGTATTTGTTGCGACAAACAAACCCATGCGACATAAGTTTGTCCCAACTTGAAAATAATGGGATTAACATCGTACACCACGAGTTTAGAGATTTTTAATCCTTGCATTGCGGTTTTCGAACGGTAACTTCGAGTAGGTAAACACTGCAACTCTGGTGAAGCTCTATCATCAAACAGTTTCGACTTTGGGTTAGCAATAATTGATTATTCACGAGTTGAAAAGTACGCAACAAATTCAGCTTCCGTTTTGTCTGCAACAAAAAATTTCGAGATCATGTCATTATCTGTTACCAGTACACTGCGAACCCGGCATTACTTTTTAAGGAGTTAAAGTTACCCTTTTTTGCAGATGTATGGAGCTGTCAAAATAAAGGGTATTTCACATTTTTGAATAAAGGGTATTTTTTGCTCTTTTTCAAGTTTCAAGTGTTTGCTCTCTAAAGCATAGCTTCCCAGCCTTTGTTTCGCGACCCCCCAACCGCTTGCAGGCACGCTTCGATTGTTTTACGAAAAGCGCAGTGACGACAGACTGGGGGGTCGCGAAAGCCAAGGTTGGGAACCGTGGCTCTAAAGAATGAAAAATGTGTTTAGGTTTTACGCTTGCGAGGATGCACAACAGGAGCTGTTATTAAGAAATCATTTTTAAAACCAGAAATAACAAGTAAGTAATCCATTCCGTTGTACATTTTGTCTGTAATTCTATGATCATAAAAATATTGTGATTTATTTACAGGATACACTCAAAGATGATTCTTCGTCGGGAATATACAGGTTGTCACCAAAGGATTGCTTCACTCCCAGTAGCGGTAGCCTTGGCGTAGCGGCAGCGCATGAAATTCAAATTTCTTCCAAAATAAGTGCTGATTTTTATTTTCAAATAAAGTTGTTATTATGCTTAATTGTTTTCAATGCTTGCAGTTTTCATTTTTCATTAATTCATTCATTAATAAAAATAATAAAAATTAAAAAGAATTAAATTTACCCATTTTTCCTTGCGAAATGATTATGGATAATGGGTAAAATTTACTCGCTGAATTGACGTACGAGCGCTTTACTCTTTAAAGAGTAACGGCCGTTTACTCTTTTTAAGAGTTCACCTAGTTACTCTCAAAGAGGGTACTTTTTCACCCTTTAAAGAGAACTTTGGTTTCTCAGTTTGGGGATAAAGAGTAATCGTCGCACCTTCGTTGTTGCTTGTTTTGTGCCTCTTTTGTCTGACAATTCTCTTCACTGGAAATTTCCTTAACTTCTTTGGAAATTAGGGTTGGTTTAATTTAAAAAAATCTCTCCAGGATATAATTTCCCAAGTGGAAAGTGATCTTCTGATCACTTCTGATAACTTATTTCAGCTGTGCAAAAATGAGCGATTTCAGTTGGTATTTAGGGGTCGCGCGAAAGGTTCAATAGGATTTTTTGCTAGGGCAAACCTCCAAATTAAACTTTCAAGATTTCTAGACTGAATCAGAGATTCTAGAACCCAATTGAATCAAATTTGACCTCAAAATTGCGATATCTCTACTGGTTTCCGAGATATTTGATAAATTGTCATATTTTGTTATCCAACCCGAAAAACACTAAACTCTTTACGTCACCCCTAAATATCAACCGAAATCTCTCATTTTTGCGCAGCTGACTTATTTCGACCAGATCACTTTCCACTTGGGAAATCCTATCCCGGAGAGATTTTTGAAAATAAGCCTCACCTTATTGGACATAGTATCTTCGGGCCTGTCACACGATATGCACATGGGGGCAGCAGGGACGGAAGTCCTGGGGCCTGATGCACCCCCCCCCTCGCTTGCGAGTCAGCCGCGTAGTTGCCTTGATTGGGCTACTAACCCCAATTCAAGGTGTCAAGCGACCCGTGCCGAGGAATGAGTGATCGAGGGGGTGAAAAAGATGCTCGATCTTTAACGGAGCCTGTGGGGTACATGGGCACCCTCCACAGTAAGCTGTCCCTTACCGCGTTAATGCAGGGCTCTGGCGTGGTGGACATTCTTTCCCATGCAACTCGTGGGAATAAAATATGAGCAAAAATTCAAAAAATATAAACATAGGTGGAAGCAGTGGTGCGATCAACCCCTTCGCAAGAAGCGGGTTGTTGAGGTCTCCGATAAGGAGAAGCGAGGAGTCAGGTGCTGGAAGCTGCTTACGTAGCTCAAACGTGGGAGCTCCTGTCCACTCCACGGCAAGCCAGCCGGTGGAGGTCATGGACGGAGCGTGGTTGCTGAGGGCCATCAGCCAAAAAGGACGGCCCGCATTAGAGGTAGCTGAGCAGCAGCTTGGCAAAATCATCGACTTTGCGACAACTATTTCGAATATAAGCAAGGACCTGAAAACGGCCTTGCTTAGACTTAGAGTGTCTGTCGATGAGGCCAAGCAGGAGCACGCGGTCACGTTGCTGGCTGCTGCAGCGGCGGAACCCGCAAAGGAGAATGCGTCGAAGTTTACACAAACGGAAGCCTTCTCCTTTGCAGGTAGTCCGAACAGTGTGGAAGCGAATGCTCTGCGGCAACAGTGCGATGTGCAGGTGGCCGCCGCAGCCGTTAAGCTACGGAGAGGGCCAGCAGGGACACAGATAGCTTTGGTTCAGCTACCTGTGGCGGATGTTAAAAAGTCCGTTAAAGCAGGGAGTATAAAGGTGGGCTGGTGTGTATGTCCCCTGACATTCCACGAGCCACCAGAGGTTTGCTTCAGGTGTCTGGAACCAGGACACAAGTCGTGGAACTGCAAAGGCCCCCGACAGGAGCAAACTGTGTAGGCGATGCGGCGCTGAAGGTCATAAGGCCCAAAGCTGCACGAGTCCGCCCATCTGCATGATCTGTACCGGGAAAACTTCGAAAAACAGACATCCGATGGGTGGTCCAGGGTGCCCGGCCTTTAAGAAAGCCGCAGTGAACAACAAATCACAGTGCAGGTAACGCAGCTGAACCTGAACCACTGCTGTGATGCGGCTCAGCAACTGCTTTGTCAGGCGGTTTCTGAGTGGGAGACGGATATCGCCATCATTTCGGACCCATACCGAGTACCCGCCGGCAACGGCAACTGGGCCTCGGATGGGACCAGGAAAATGGCGGCGATATGGACGACGGGTAAATACCCCGTGCAGGAGTTGGTGTCTACTACCTACGAGGGCTTGGTGGTCGCCAGAGTAAACGGGGTCTTCTTCTGTAGCTGTTATGCGCCTCCGCGGTGGCCGATCGAGCGGTTCACGCAAATGCTGGACCGCTTAACGACCGTGCTAACAGGGCGAAGGCTGGTGGTAATAGCGGGTGACTTTAATGCCTGGGCTGTGGAATGGGGAAGCCGTTTCACGAACCAGAGGGGTCAGATCCTGCTAGAAACACTGGCCATCTGAGATGTCGACTTGGCTAACGTCGATACCAAGAGTACCTATCTTCGAAACGGAGCGGAGTCAATTATTGACGTGACCTTTTGTAGTCCTGGCCTAACAAGTAGTCCGAACTGGAGAGTAGATGATGGCTATACTCACAGCGACCACCTGGCGGTTCGCTACAGTATAGACCACTACAACAGCAGACAGCGGATAGAAGAAGAGGCGGCTAGGCCAAGGCCACGCCCTCGTAGGTGGAAGACATCATACTTCGACGAAGAGGTATTTAGGGAAGCGCTCCGCCGTGAGCGAAACTTAATCGGTTTAGACGGCGCCGAGCTGGTAGCGGTGCTCTCACGTGCGTGTGATGCGACCATGCCTAGGCGAGTCCACCCTAGAAATGGGAGGCCACCGGCTTACTGGTGGACCGAAGCGGGCTAGGCGGCGGATGCAGCGAGCACGATCAGAGGTAGAGCGAAACGAAAGGCGGGTGGTGTTCACCGCTGCAAAAGCCGCGCTCAAGACCGAGATAAGAGCAAGCAAAAAGGCCTGCTTTGAGGGTCTCTGTCAGAGTGCCAATACGAACCCGTGGGGTGACGCCTACAGGATCGTTATGGCCAAGACGAGAGGTGTGATGGCTCCTACAGAGCAATCTCCAGAGATGTTGGAGGGGATCATTGGAGGACTTTTTCCGCGTCATGATCCTAGTCCTTGGCCTCCTTTCGTAGGACAGCCGGGGACTGGGGCTGGCGATGAGGAAAGGGTCACCGATGTGGATCTTGCGGGGATAGCTAAGTCCCTTAGCGTAGGTAAGGCCCCAGGTCCGGACGGAGTTCCGAACCTGGCCTTAAAAGTAGCTATTTCAGAGGCTCCCGAGATGTTCAGGTCTGCTATGCAGAAATGCCTGGACGAGGGAGTCTTCCCAGAAGCTTGGAAGAGGCAGAGCCTGGTACTATTGCCAAAGGCGGGGAAACGATGTGAAAATAACCCCAAATGATGATTTCGGTGAAATTCACAAAACTAATAATTAAAAAAAAATGAGTTTTCACGAAAAAGTAATTTCATTTTTTCCCCAATCTGCGCTAATTCTGGGTAAAAAAGCTAATGCTATACCAAAACATACATCTGAGTGATTTTGTAGTTTATCTGGGAGTTATTACCGGAAAAAAATGAAATTTTTCAATGTTGTACGTTATATTGAAGCAAAATGTACGTTATATCGAATTTGCTATATCAAGAGTACTTACGCTATATCGAGGGTACGTTATATCGAAGATAACCTGTACTTATCTCGAGTGTACTTACATGACAGACAACTGCAATCAAAGTACTAGGCCAAAGACAAACCGTTATTCTATTCATTTGTCGACTGTACGCTTGTTGAGTGATTGACTTAAACCCAACGCGCCCGTCGCCATATTTAGGAGCGAGTCTAAAATGATATGCATCCGGTCATGTCGATCAGTTACTTATTTAAATTTACTTCCATCTTCTGGTCCCGATCGGTTGATCGGTGCAGAAGTTTATTTCTTTAGCGGTCTCTCTCCGTCTTCCGGTGGGGCAACTAACTAATTCCGTTATACATAGTAGGTATACCAGCCAAGCATAAATTGCTTAAATGATATCTTACTGTTATTTTTTTTCTGCTGCTAAGCTGATTGCTTGCTTGCTGGTTTGTCGATTGTCAAATGCATAAATGTGAATATTTGGATCAACAAAACAATCCAGTAGCGCATATTTGTTAATTATTATAAAACTAGCTGTCCCGGCAAACTTCGTTCTGCCTGTCTACTGTGTTTTGTTTTGTTGACATGCAGTTCTGTAGAAAAATGCCCCGTAAAATGGAATTTCAGACTTTCTCATTGCGATGTGTTCCCGGTCGATTTTCCCAATCATTTTTTTGTACGAACACGTCGGAGCCCTGCACGAATGAAACACTGAAAGAATGGTGTAGTTCCGTTGGCCCATTCCCGAGCCTATTCGTGACATACAAACATCATTCCATTTTTATTTTTAAAGATTTGTGAATTTAAGTATAGGGGCTAATTCTTCACACAGAAACATATTAAATTTTGAGAAAATCGAACTTTTTTATTGCATAATTGTGTAAAAGTGAACTGTTTAGTATATCAAGATTTGAAATACGAAGAATTTGAAAAAAAAAGGTTGGCAAATCGATCAACTAGTTTTTAAGATATAGTGGTTTCTGCTTGCGTGTACGTATACGTTGCATTACAGAACACTACTTGAGTTTCTGGTTGAAAATAGTAAACAAAAATCTACTGTTTCCGGCAAAATCAAACGGGCGTATTTTAAACAAGTAGAGTTGCATTAGTGCTCGTAACACCGCGCTGCGAAACCACTATGGTGATCACTCCACCGGCACTTTTTAAAAACACTATTTCGAGATAATCGCGTTCACCTTCCTTTTGCATCAAGTTGGCAGCAGCTCGCTGACGTAGTGTACGGTTTGGGTAAAAAATGACCCTGATGCCAAAGGCGGGTTAAAGTTTCGCGCTTAGCATTGCCCTTATAGAGGGTGCGCGCTACAAAGGGCTGTAACTTTGGTTCTAAGTATTGCTCCAATCTTTATGAATTTTGGAATAAGTACGTCTAGCTGATATACTTTCAGATTATGCAATAAAAAGTTCGATTTTTTAATCCTCGCAAGGTATTTAACCCCTTAAATAAGAAGATCCGGTGCGCTGGTTTGGATTTCAATGCAATTTGTGCTCATAAAATCGTGAGTAGGTGCAAAAGTCGGTTATTATGGCAGCCATCTTGAAATTCTAAAGAGTTTTCCTGAACATATTTTTAAAAGATGCTTCACCGTTTTCAACCAGAGGTTACACAGACTGGACGATCACTTACATGAGACAACGGACAACACACGAATTATCCAGTGGCCCAGTGAACAATTTTCCGTTTGACGAAAAGTTTTCTTCGACTGGAACAGAAATCGAATCCACACCCGAAACGCCTAGACGACGCATGGCCACGAATCCTACCTTTTGTTTCCATTTTCGATAATCTACGGGATAAGCATTTAATCGGCCGTATATTGGGCCGAATCGGGTAGCCAACCACGGTGGGAACTTTGATCGTAGGCTGACAGGAAAGGAGGGTTTGCTTCTTCAAACCTGAGCGTCTGTTCTCCAGGAGGAGCGGCTCACAACAGCGTCTGATTCCTATGTTAGGGGTGGCTGATTAACGTGCAAGTGCCAGGGAAGGACTTACAGCTCAATTGCGCACTATGATTCGCCGGAAAGTAGGGGGTTGGTGTCAGGCCCTACGACCCAGCCGTAAAATCCATTGTAACGGAAAATCAGCAATAGAATAATACGAACCGAGACCAACGCCAACGACCCCAGCGTACATAAAGGTCTTGCGATTGGAAACTCGGTACGGGGAACTGCCGACACCTTAACTTAATTGGGAGCACCCGCATACTCGCCGATCTACTGAAGGACCGCGGGTTTGGCATCGTAGCAGGAGGTGTGTTGGACAGGATCCATGGTGCGAACGTTTAGAGGTAATCATACCATCTACCAGAGCTGCGGCAACACACGTGATTTGGGAACAACTTTCATCATGATGGGTGATATGCAGAGGCGTATGGTCGGTTGGTGGCCGATCGACGAAAGAATGTGCAGGTTGAGGATCAAGAGCCGATTCTTCAACTTCAGCATCATAGATGTGCACAGCCCACACTCCGGAAGCACTGATGATGACATGGATGAATTTTACGCGCAGCTCGAACGCGAGTACGACCGCTGTCCAAGCCATGACGTCAAGATCATCAATGAAGATTTAAACGCTCAGGTAGGCCAGGAGGAGGAATCCAGACCGACGATTGGAAAGTTCAGCGCCCACCAGCAGACGAACGAAAACGTCCTACGACTCCTTGATTTCGCCGCCTCCAAAAACATGAACATACGTAGCTCCTTTTTCCAACACAGCCCCCCTTACCGTTACACCTGGAGATCACCACAGCAGACGGAATCTCACATCGACTACTTTCTGATTGACGGACGGCACTTCTCCGACATTATCGACGTCAGGACCTGTCGTGGCGTCAACATCGACTCCGACCACTATCTGGTGATGGTCAAACTGCGCCCAACAGAGGACTGCTGGAGTACAGTGAAAGCAGCCATCAACGACGCAGCCGAGAGCTCCATCGGGTATCGGGTTTTAGAGGAGAAGAACGCAGTGCGGGCGGTAATGCTGCAGCAAGGGACCCGACAGAACGAGGAACGTTACAAACAGAAGCGGAATTAACAGACCCGCCTCTTTCGGGAGAAAAAGCGCCGCCTGGAAGAAGTGGAGTGCGAAGAAATGGAATTGCTGTACCGTTCCCAAGAAACACGGAAGTTCTATCAGAAGCTCAACGCAACCCGCAACGGATTCGTGCCGCGAGCCGAAATCTGGGAAAGTTGGCCACCTGTCTGCACCGGCTGATAGTCAGGATCTGGGAAACCGAACAGGTACCGGGGGAGTGGAAGGAAGGGGTAATCTGCCCCATTCATATGAAAGGCGACCATTTGGAACGTGAGAACTTCAGAGCGATTACTAATTTGAATGCCGCCTACAAAGTGCTATCCCAGATCATCTTCCGTCGTCTGCCACCTAAAGCGAATGAGTTCGTGGGAAGTTATCGGCTTCATCGACAGCCGGTCGACAACAGATCAGATCTTCACCGTACGGCAAATCCTCCAGAAATGCCGTGAACACCAGGTCCCAACGCATCACCTGTTCATCGACTCCAAAGCGGCATACGACAGTTTCAACCACATAGAGCTTTGGAAAATCATGGACGAAAACGGCTTTCCTGGGAAGCTGACTAGACTGAAAGCACAATGGACGGTGTGCAAAACTGTGTAAGGGTTTCGGGTGAACTCCATTTCATTTGAATCTCGCCGGGGATTGCGACAAGGAGCAGTCTCATGCCTACTCTTCAACATCGATCTGGAAGGTGTGATGCGACGAACCGGGCTAAACAGCCGGGGAACGATTTTCACAAAATCCAATCAATTTGTGTGGACGACATGGACATTATCGCCAAAGCATTTGGAACGGTGGTTGAGTTGTACACCCGCCAGAAACGCGAATCAGCAGAGGTCGGACTAGTGGGGAATGCCTCAAAAACAAAGTACATGCTGGTAGGCGGAACCGAACACGACCTGGATCGTCTGGGTAGTAATGTTACGATAGATGGGGATACCTTCGAGGTGGTGGAGGCATTCGTCTTCCTCGGATCCTTACTAACGGCAGCCAATAACGTGAGTTGTGAAATTCGAAGCCGCATCATCAGCGGAAGTCGGAAGTCGGGCCTACTGCGGGATCCAGAAGAAGCTGCGGTTTAAAAAGATTCACCCACGTACCAAATGCACCATGTACGAAACGCTAATAAAACTGGTGGTGGTCCTCTACGGACAGGAGACATGAACCATGTTCGAGGAGGACGTGCAAGCACTCGAAGTTTTTGGGCGACGCGTGCTGAGAACAGGAGAAGTTTTGGCGGAGAAGGATGCACCACGAGCTCGCTGCACTTTACGGCGAACCCAGCAACCAGAAGGTGGCGAAAATTGAAGGGATACGATGGACAGGGCATGTTGCAAGAATGCTGGACAACAACCCTGCAAAGTTATTTGTTGATTCAGTTTTATCTTGAATTTGATGTAATACTGAACAAATGAAATAAATATTGGGCCGAAACCTGCATTTAAGTCGCACTTAAGGCGCATTTACGAATTATATTTATTTAATGACCTGCTGTAGAGGCGCATTATTACTGTTTATTAGTTTCTTGGCTAGTAACGCCTGTAGAAGTTATATTCTTGGCCTAGATATTTGTCGTTTATTCGTCTATCCCTTCGAGGGAAAGTTTACCGCATAAATCATTATTTCATACCAGGCCCAGGGACAAGTAGGTAGACAAAAGCATAATGGTTTGGTTCATTGCCTACTTTGATGTCACCAATTGAGATAAGTAGAAAATTGTAGACAGCCACCGAATGTGGATTTGTCTGAATGGAATAAGATTAGCCCGCCTTCGAGTTACGAGAGATAATGCATTTTGTCAGTTTTCGACGACGAAGAACACGAAAAAAAAACTCCCTTTTTGATTTTGCTTTGTGCAAGCCAGCTTCTGCGGATGTTTGAATATATCGCTTGTTGTTTGTCTGCTGTTATTTATACAACGAAAGGGTGAGCTCCATGTAAAACGATTTGAATGTACGCCCAGTACGAAACACATAATAGATTATCCTTACTTTCATAAGACAGCGTGCTTAGAATAAATTAAAGCCTTACGTCCGATTAATCAATTATTCAATGCTGCCATCAATGGGCCGTGCAGCATTTTGGATTTTGATTGCACCGTTTCAAAACAGACAACAGGAAGAAAGAATAAACTCCAACGGCCATTTATGTCTCCATCGTTTTGCTTGTAAGGCGCGAAGAAGAATATTGTTATTGCGTTTTTTTTATCAACTTCTCCGTTCTCTGTTCAAGTCAAGCACATCGACATCCACGTTATAACAACCGACGCCAACTTTGATGGCAACAGGAACTGTCGAGTAAAAAGAAATCTATCGTTCGAATGTTGGTGGAAATTGAACGATTCTATTTCGCTTCCGATCGCGGCAACGTTAGGAAGCACCGCCGCCTGCTTGGTTGAAGAGACGTTTATTGTTCTTTCTCCTAATCTCGGCCACGATCGCGTGGTATTGTCTCAATCCGATAGTTTAGTCGCTCCCTCTGTTACGTGTGGTCGGTCGGATGCCCGAAGTGCATGATGGAGAGCGATCATCACGATCTCGCAGGTGATTGAGTGACAAAACTAATTTTAGGAATACGGAGCATCTTGCCTAAGGATTCCTCAGTGTCTTAGGAAGTTACCGGCAGTGGATTATGGAGTGTGTGCGATGAAGTAATACACCGGATGCGTTGATTAGTGAAGCATTAAGCAGAGAGCTGATAGTGAGAAACTTGAAGTGATCGCAGAAAACATGTTATCAAATGTGAATTGTTCAGGACTGAATAGTTACATGACAAACGAAATCGATTGTGATGCTTGAAATGTTTTTTTTTAATTCAATTTGTGTTGCTTCTGAAATAGAACCCGGATGTGAGAAAACCAAAAATAAGTGTTGGTACCTACTTCAGATTCCTTTCGGAAGAATCGTGAAGACTTCGAATATGTACCGTGATTTCGGGTGAAATTCAGAAGGATCATTTTCATTTGTCAAAAAAACATCATTTGAGGTTTTTAAGACTTCAGGTTAGGTATGAAATTTCAGATCAAAGCAAGCTATTTTCTGACATTTTTTCAAAAAGTTTCATATTTGTGACCCGAACAAATTGACAATTTGTTTGAATTTACCTAAAATATTTTTGGTTTGCCATATTTTTTCTGTTTCCGTGAGTTATATTGCTTTTAAAGGAGCTCAAACTAATTCAAAAGTTGGACTTCAAAACCAAAGTTATCTCATGAGTATCTCAAGTAATCTCATCCCTTTAACAACAGTACTTTAATAATCATTACGTGAGGAGTTAAATTCCAGTGCGGAAAAATTCCGGCAAGATTTTTTCCTGTTACCGAGCGTTCATTGCTGTGTGTGAGGGAACACTCAATTCACGTGACAGTTGGGTTGTTTAGTGAATAAAATATGGCTATTTTCCTCTATTTCCTATAGCCTAATCGAAAGAGCTCATTTTTTTTTCAGTATAACGTGATTTTATTGGATTCCAATACCTTCGTTTTGATGGTTCTTCTTCTTCTTTTTTCTGGCCAACTAGCACCGTTCGGCGCCAGTTGTGTTTTACGTCGGCTGGGTCCAGGAGCTAAGCCTTAAATTCCGACGCCCCAGGGAGACAACCACCACACCTGAGGACCCTACATATCGAACCCATCAACACATGGGCCGGGACCTACGGCTTTACTTCCTATCCGAGGGAAGGCGTGATCACGGATTTTATGTCCCAGAAAATCCCATCGGCGTCGACGGGAATTGAACCCCGACCGACTGGGGTGAGAGGCAACCACGCTTACCACTACACCACCGACGCCGACTTTTGATGGTTAAATTAACAAAACGGCAGCACTTTTTTTGTACCAGTAAAACCACAAAAACGATCCTTAAACAAATACGAAACGATCCATAACATATATTTGCATGTTCCACAGAATTGAACTGAAAATCCCTAAAAAAGCAGTAATGATCCATACAAAAGTGCAATACGATCCATAGTTTATGCGAAAAGAGCAATAAAATTGCTTACAAGACCCCATGAAATGATATTTTTTATGGATCGTTGCGCATTTGTTAATGGATCATTTGGTTTGTTTTATATGCAAAAGGATGTTTTCCCGATTTGGGTCTCGAAAATTTGTATGCAAAATTGCAATAGGGCACTGCATGAAATTCTCGCCTTCTCTTTCACTTGTACAGAAATTTTGTAAACAACAAGGCCAAGAAACGTCAAACTCCCATACAAAATCAAAACAATGCAGTGCCCTATGGGATTTCTTGATGCTTGGCTTCACTGGCATTTGAATGCACCATGGACTACTGCACGAATTTATTCTGGCCTGCTTACTCTCACACGAAATTTGACGTTTGAGCGGTGTCGACACCGCAGGCATTGCAACCTCTTTAGCCATGCGGCTTTTAAGTTTTGCGTGGCCTTAAGGATGAGGAAAGGTGGGAGATTGATTTTGCGTGTTGAGCTGTAAAAGAATGTGTTGTTAATTTAATGGCCAACATTATTTACCTTTGCGCATTCTCAAAAAAAGAACAAGTTTGAAGATATGGTGCTTGATTTTCAGTGAACCGTTTATGCTAGTTCTTCTTGTTCTTGTGTCTTCAAAGCTAGGGAGCTTGGTTTATAATGTCAAAAAATAGAAGAACATATTGTGTATCAACTTCCTTCCTGCAAATAGAAATCAAATATATCAAAAACAACAAAAAAGGACCGTAACGCTTCTTGGTTTGATCACGAAAAGTATCGGTTCTTGTTGGCACCACGACACGAGTGTGCATCTTTCTCTGTAGAGTAAAGATACATTAAAGCCCCGAGACCTGACAGCAATCAAGCTGATCACAAGGTTGTGCCTTTGCCCAGGGCTCATTGTTCAACAGAACCGTATTGGACAAAAAATCTGCAATAATTGTTCCTGAATAATGTCCCAAATGCGATAGAAACGTCGGACAAGACTAAATTTGAATTTTACCAAGGATAAAAATTTAAAAAATAGAAATATCACGGTCGAAACCGGAAATCTGAAAATTTACGCATAATACCGATATCAGAAGAAAAAAGTAGGAACTTAGCAGTTTGAGCAACTCATTTCCAGCGGATGTAAATTAATTTTTGATTTTATTCTATAGGGATCCGATCATGGAGGAGTTAAGCACTGGGTTCATGTTTAAACCACAATTGTATCACCCAATCAAAATTTTTACATGGATTGAATTGAAAATAATAAAATCTATCCTTTATCTACGGAAAAACAACGAAATATTGCCACTTTGAGGTTGTTTTGAGCATTTTTTATTCGTTTTTATTTGAAAGAACATTGTATTCCTAATGTTGCGGTATTTGTTCCTATTGTTGTCCTATTGGAATCATATGGGATACCGCAACATTAGGAACACTACCGCATCAATAGGAACACAGCAAACATAAATATTTTTTAAAAATAGGGGTTTGGGCAAATTTCAAGCAAACAAACGGTGCAATCTCATAATTTAAACAAAATACATCTATTAAAAATACCTTTTGGTAACATTTCAGTCGAAAAAGTGCTCAATTTCCATTACCGCAACATTAAGTACTACCACAACGAAGGGAACAGATACCCTAGTGATATATGAACCATATAGGGTATGTGTGCCATCAGTAATCTCACGTTCCCATATTCATCCTATTCGAAAACAAGCGATTACGGCACCGATTAATTCCGTTCTTTTTAAGGTCCCATTAGACGTGGCAAATATTTGACCAAACAAGCCCAACAGATGACCAATACAACGTGAATCGTAGCAACCTTAGATAAATGTCGGATTTCAATGGCAAATGTTTGGCATAATGACAAACAGTCTAATGGCACCTTTATTTTCATGCGTGCTCACTTCTAACAAATAATACAAAAATATGAAACAAAACAAACAACGCTTCAATCCTTTGTTTTTCGTAGGATGAAAATGGGAGCCATATGCTTAGTAAAGGAACCAATACCCTATTCTACATTCATTCTGCAATAGATAGGTGGAATCCATTTATTCAAGAATAGCTAGGATCTAACCAAGGGGAATGACATATCCTTTTCTAACCGTAAAATCCCCATGTATCCGTTCCTAACCGTCGCTAACCACTGCCAACTGAGCAGCAGTTAAGCGGTCAACGACGGTTAGCAATGGATAAAAACGATTTTTTCCAGTTGGCAAAGGAAGTGTCATTCCCCCTGGATCGAACTTAACGTGTGCTGAAAGATGCCGCGCTGGAAAAAAAAACATTCATCAAGAGAGAACCATACTTCAGATTCTAACAGCGTAGAAAACCAATGGGCCACCATCAAGAACGCTTATATCAGGGACACACTGATGGTATTCGTATCATGGTACAAGTTGTCAAGAAAATTATTACAATGCTATCTTGAATGAAAACAATAATCAGTATGAAAACCATTTCAAGATAATTGTATCACCAGACCACCAGTCTGTCCAAGGTTTTACATCGTCACCGGAGAGAGCAATCTGGGTGAGCTATGCACAGTGGATCGCAACTGACACCTGGAAAAATATAGAGGAGCGAAGGTTCGCCAGCGAAAAAAATGAGCAGCCGGTTCTCGAGGAGGAACTGAAACGCTCATAAGACGACACAAAGAGCATAGGCGATAGGCCGAGTGCCGTAAACATCGGTAACATTATCGTCTGCGATATTTCAAGGCTAGACATTTGCTAACCGATCTGCCTCGAAGCTGGTTCGAGTAATTTGAACATCTTAGGATGTTTGTTTGCCGACGGAAACACTTGCGCTGCCAAAATCAGACGGACAATCGAGGACGGGACGACAAGATGAGCGATACCTTGATGGATTGATGGAAGGACTTGCGCTGCCGGAATCGGGCGGATAATCGGGGACGGGTCTTCTCGATGCATCGCGATTGAGTGGCAGAACGGGATTGTCTTCTGATGATTCGGACGGGCTATCCGGAGCGGGTCCTTGGGGAGTACAGTGCTTTGATGGATCAGGAGAAGGCCTAACGGTTCAATAAAAATCCACCGAGGTTTGGTCACTTTCGTAGAATATCTCACAAGACTATTTATTATTTTAACATCTTATTCATTGCCTACTCTAAGTAATACCTTTGAAATGCCTACTTCGATAAGTTTATTAAAACAAATTCAAGACCAACAATTGAAAAGGCCATATCAACATTTTGTAAATAAACATTTTTTCTATCGACTTCGGGGGTTCTGTACTCCATCCACATATCTCACCACCACTAACAGAAAGCGCAAATATCAAGCTTTCTGTTAAGGTGAAACGGGACGCCGTGTTATTTTTCCTATCTTGCATCTCTTTCTAACAATTTGCCTCGCGATTTTGAAGATGGTAATCTCGAGTTCTATCGCACTGAAGATGCTGAAAAACAATCAGCATATGCACTGCAAGTGAGCATACACAGTGATAGGTTTTTGTTGCAAAATATGAAGTAGAATCTGAGATTACCATCTTAGTAGCAACAGAGCAATGGCGGATATTTCCCCGACCGTCCCGTCCGCCCTTAATGGTGGTGAGATGCGTGGGTGGATCCCAAAGGCCCTTAGTCGACAAAAACGTGTTCACGGAACCAGAAATCAACCCAAATATAGGTTCTTTTCACTCATGCCGGCTCTTCCGTGCGAGAACCCAAATTTGGCTATACATCGTTAAAGCTCTGAGTGGGTAGTTTCCGTTTGATGCCGGCAGAAAATTGCAACCCATCGCAAAGTTCTTTCTACCTAGCGTTAACTTTCGAAGTACCCTAGTGGGTTGAAATAAACCCACTTTTGGGTAAACGACAAAGAACCCAAATTTGGCTTCTCGCACGGACATTTTCGGCTAGGTAGCTGCTTCTCGCTTTGTTTTTGACAACAATGCGAGCGGGAGAGCGAGAAAACAACCCACTGATGGGTAAAAAGTTCAAGCGGTATACTTATTTTTGCGTTCTTTTAACGTATTTTTTAGGTAATCTGTTTTTTCCGTGTTTGTTTACGCAATGTTGATGTGGCCTTTTCAATTGTTGGTCCTGAATTATGAACATCTGTTTACTACAGTTTGGTGGATGCTTTCGACTGTTATTGCTGATTTTTTGGAAAGTTTTTGGCTCTTTCAGTCTTTTATGCCGTTTTTCTTTATTATCCAGTTCCAACCTGGGTTGGAACTGGATCAGATCACAGTTTCAACCCCAACCCGACTTCGGTTTCGCTTGTACTAAAGTTTGTTTGACGTTGTTTGTTTACACATTTTCCGCTAATCCAGTTCCAACCCAGGTTAAAAAAGAAAAACGGCATTAGACAGCTAAAAGATGATTGCTTCGACATTATGTCAAAACGTCGGAATGTCGATGCAATAATCGTTTAAGCTGCTCAAAAGACTGAAAGAGCCGAAAATTTTCAACACAACATCTAAGGATGGCACACACGAAGAAAGGGTACCGATTGCTACATTTGCTCAAATGTTACAAAAAAGGAACAAATCAAGCAGCGCATCATTGCTTCATTTTAGTAGGATGAAAATGGGAGCGTATATGCGTATAAGAGAACAGATACCCAATTTTCTTGAAATATAATTACTCGAACTCCATACTGGAATCCTGCAGCGAAAGGATCAAATTTTTCTCCGGTCATGTGCCAACCACGAAAAACAAGTTTCTTGTGTTGGTTTTTCTGTGCATTCTTTTCCGAATAAACATAAAGCAGATAAGATCTTGTGCCCATATGGTGCATTTATGCAGAAAGCAAGATTTGACGAACTGTGACGAACTACGAAACCGCACCTCAGTCGAACTACAGATAGGGAATCGTTAGCACTGTACTATTGATGTACTTTTCTGTACCTGCATTCTATACGTACAAATATAAATAGATTCTGTTAACACCTTTACTGTCGCACTTCTAAGCAGCAAGATAATTAATTTGATTGTTTTTTTTCTTTCTCTCCCTTTTCTCCAGGTGGGAATCCCATGGACGCTGTGGACGATATCCTGTTTGTCACATCGCGCCACAATGAGCAAGCCATCATGTGGGTGAACCATTTGAAGACGTGCTTTGACAAAATAACAAAGCAGCGTGGTCGGTTACCATTTAAGTGAGTATATTATTGACGTATGGAAAATGAGTGTTTTTTACAGAAACGTTTGTTTTTTTTTTGTTGTTTTCTACTAGATATAATACATACATAAAAAGATATCTGTTAGGGTGCCATACTAAACTGCTCCGTAAGGCAATTGAAATACCTTCAACCCTCCTAGGATGTTAGGATTGGCGTAGTACACGCCCAGTGTGCTTGTCCGAGACATATTGACCCCAACATCTTACTAGAGTTAAACAATCATCCAATTTTTTATGTTCCGTTACCGTGATTACGGGTGAAGTTGATCACTTTTCATCTCTGGCGTTCAGTTTTTGTACAGTTAGTTGTTCATAAATTTAATTTTAGAGTATACTTCTTCTCTTTTTGTGGTTCTACGTCCCCACTGGGACTTGGCCTGCCTCTCTTCAACTTAGTGTTCTTTGAGCACTTCCACAGTTGATGGGCTTCGTTTGCCTGCCATTGCATGAATTTGTTATTGTGAGGCAAGTACAATGATACACTATGCCCAGGGAGTCGAGTAAATTTTCGAACCCGCCGTCTCCGGATTGGCGATCCATAGCCTTAACCACTAGGCTTACTGGAGACCTAGAGTATACTGAAGGATTCTGTATCATCTGAAGCAACAACATATTACTAGAAAAAATACATGAGGCAACGGACAACACAAATAACACCCAGTGCAGTGGCCCAGTGAAGATTTTTCCGATTGACGAATGGTTTTCTCCCAGGTTTTCTCTGACTGGAGCGAAAATCGAACCCATACTCTGACAGTCTGACACTTATAAAACGCCGAGACTAGACGAACGTATACTGCATTTATATATGCAACTTTGCAAGATTTTTTTTTATTACGAAAAAGAATCTTTTCTGTTAAAAAATAACAATAAACCCGTTGACAAAAATGAAAACTTTGCGTCATTGCTTAGAGTAATAAGACGCATTTTTAATATTGACGAAGTATCTATAACATCATGTAGGTATCGACTTTTCAAACCCTTTTAGTTTTGTACAATTTAATTACACCTTTTGATGCTTATCCTTTGTAAGATATGCATGTTTCGACTACCACATGCAGTCTTCTTCAGTGTCAGTTATCTTCTCAATAGTTTCCCAAGTTATTATCTGACAAGGATATAAAAGATTTGGTGGTTATCCAAGATTTGAATTGATTGATTTTACTAAATAATACATATTTCGTTTATATTGGAAGACAGAGCCTAAGCTTCTTCGCTATTTTTTTTTTTTCCGCATGACCCTACCTACTGCAGGGGTTTTCAGAGCTAGTGCCTCACGGCACACATTTAGGAAATGAATTTCTTTGTGGTGCATCAGTTAGCTATCACCAAACCATTCAATTTCAATTTTAAAGTTTTTATAACTTTTAAATACTCATCATTAATTATATTGTTGTCATTTTAACTTATTTCATCACATGTCTGAGCTACGAGTAACACAGTTGTCTTAATTTTTTCTATTTTGAACAAAATCCTGAACAGGTTTATTTGCACCATGTCATATCAATAATACAGATTGTTACTCGTTAGATTTTTTTTCTGGGGTTTTTCATGTTATTAAAAATAATCTGATGTCGTTCATTTCACAGCTTCCTGCACGTAAAAATCGACGAGGATCAAATAAACCAGCAATTAACCCACCGCTGCCAGTACACAAAGCTGCAGATTGTGATTGTGTGCCCAACGCTGCTCTCGTTGTCGTCCCAGTTTTTGCAGTCCAATTTGAAGCTGCTGCTGAAACCGGAGCGGGTCTTAGGCATGCTGCTCGATGTGACCGAAGCACGTGTGTGGGAAATCCACAAGGCCACATTCCCAGTCTATAATAAATGGCGTACGTGTGTCGTGGGCGATCACGAACAATCCTTCGTTAGTGAATTACTCGGTCTCGCGACGGACATTCTGGGACGCGCTTTGCGACAGCAACCGATGCTAAATTCGGAAGGAACCAACTTGGTGTCATCGCCGAAACCAACACCGGCCGCATCCCATTCAACGACGTCAGGACACCAAGAGGCATTTACTTTGTTTCCCAGAAAGGTGAAAGTGGGACAAAGCAAAATTATTGCCATACTCAACGAGCCACTGATAAAGGACGATTGGATTAAGATCAAAATTGAAAAGGCTAACGAGATAATCGAAATAACTAACATCAAGAGGAGAAACCCGTACACCATTCAGTTCAATATACCTGGTAAGTACAGATTCGAGCTATTGAATTGGATTTAGTCGGTAGGAAAGGAAAACTTTTCAAAACAGAATATAGCCCCTAATGGAGCATTAGGTCTTTTATTGATAGTTTTGTGTGCAACAAGTTGCAACATTACAATTCGTTAAGGGTGGAGGGTGGTAAGGTATCTCAATATACGATTGCGCTGGTTTGCTTTACATTGGTCTTTTTGATGGCAAAATAAGAATTGGAATTGGGAACGATTTTATTTTATTCTGCTGTAAAACTGCTTTCCATTCTTGTTAAGCATGGGTAAGGCCATAGGCGCCAACTTAGGGGGGGGGGGGGGGCAAGCATGGTTTGGCCCCCCCAATATTTGACGATTTCTTCATTTTCTCATACAAAAAAAAAATCATAAAAACCGATAAAAACAGGGTTTGCCCCCCCAATAATTGACCAAGTTGGCGCGTCTGGGTAAGGCTGATACAAATTTCGATTTTCTCTTATGTCACCCCTCCTCCTCGGCAAATTTTGGTCGCCGGAATACGAAAATTTTGAGGGGGGGGGGGGGGGGGGCACAATAAATTATTTAATGCATATATATAAATGCAGTGGCATACGTGGGACCACGCATAACTTGCGAACGGAAGGTCCGATTTTGATCGTCTCCCAAGTAACATTTTAGGTTTTGTTCTGCTCTATAAGAGATCTTCATGACCAATTTTATAAAACTTGCATTAAACTGATTTATACATCAAAAGCTCTTAATAACCTCTTTAAGAGCATCTTCAGGCTAAGTGGCCGACTCTCGGGGAGGTTTTGCAAACCACAATAAGAGTAGCAATAAAACTGTTTTAAAACCTAGTTGAAAAATTTACCATTATCGAAAAGGTTATGATGATTGTTGTTGTTTTTTTTTTTTTCAACAAAAACTATGACAGCTCAAGATGCAGAGAAGCTTCTTTGATGGCGCGTAAAGTTCAGGAAGACACATTATTCGTAAGTAGAAAGCGATCATTTCAAAGTACATAATATTTTAATAGTTATTGTGGTGGTAGGCTTATGAGCATTCAATTTTACCGTGAATAATGGGGTTGCAGAAACATAAAATCAATGCGCTTCGAAAATGGTGAATATTATCATCTTGGAATGAAATTAATCAATTTGTTAATTTAGTAAAACCACAGACAAACAGACGTAATACTTGCGAAATTTCCATCGACCACGCTTTTAAAGATCATTTCAAATTTTCATGATTGTGGCTTTCACAACCAGAGGCGCGTGTATCGTTTTTCTATGCGTTTGACGTTTCACACTAGCGCCTTCTGTTGATGATATTGCACAACACAGTGATACGTGCAACTTTTCCACCAGGTGATGGTAGTGTGAACTAGGCGATGGATTTCCATGAAAATCGTTCAAGGTGTAAACTGTGTGGTAAAACTATCTCGAATCGCAAGAAAACTCAGCTGAGAGAGTTCATTTATGTGAGCATGTTATGGAAACGGCGGCAAACTATCAATTCATTGCTCATTTGAGCAAAATTAAGTATTTTTCATTCACGTCAGCTCATTCTTCAAAGGCGACGACCAAAATTAGCGAAGATAAAACGAAAACAAGTTTACTTTTATGATGTCCGCAATAAACCTAGCAGTGTTGTAGCTTCTGCTTTTCCACCAAGAGATTTCGTTACTTATCGAACGGATCGCCATCTGTTGAAAGTTTAAACAGTTTTATTGTGGTAATAATGAATGCCAGAAGGTTTACATATCGGAGAATTTTGTTTATTCTTAAAATCTGTCTTTATGGGTGTCTTAAAGTACACTATAAAACATTTCAGTGAGTTTTGATTATTCCTGTGATAAAAACCTAATAAAAATAAAACAAAACCAATCAGCAATCGAATTGTTAGTTGGGCTTAGTTTTGTTCTGTTATTTTTCACCCAAGGAAGGTTTATGAGGCAAAAAACATGGAAAAATTGAGAGTTTTTGAAAATCGATCTTCCATACTGTTTATTAGGCCTGTCCAGCTTTTCAAAAATGTTCTCTGATTCTCAAGTCCACCCCCATATTTTGATTGGCATCCTAAAAGAAGTAACTGGTCAAAATTTCAGCCAAATCCATTAAAATTCAGAGGTGCATCAAATCAATTTTGTGTTTTTCGACTATTTTTGAACTTCAAAAAATCATAACTATACTAAAACATGTCAAAACTTAATTCTTTCGGCAGAAATTGAAAGCTATACTTGTTTGCTACAATTTCTTCGAACAACGTGTGCCAATAAAATTGAAGGAAACATGTGTAATTATCACATTTGTAATCAGAAAAACTTTAAAAAGTGGATTTTTTGATAGACTTTGTTCTGGAACACCCTAATATACTTAATAAGTTGGATTTTTCAAAACGGCATCATATTCTCCAATGTTTTTTAGTTATTTGCTTCTTTGGCACCAATGCTGTAGGAGTTGAGCAAAAATTACTAAAATTCGTGAAAGCCAAATGTGGCCTAAAAACTAGCTTTTCGGGTGCAATCACGCTTTGGCGCGCAAAAAGTGGCATCGCGTCAGCACTGATATGATAGCCAACACCTGTCATCGCGCTTGTTTGTTATCACCCGAGGTAGGGGGTAGCCAAGGCAAACTACTAGGAAGCAAAGCTACTACGTTCAGTACAATTTCGCGCTACAACGTGATTGCCTCCAAAAAGCTAGTTTTTAGGCCACATTTGACTTTCACGAATTTTAGTAATTTTTGCTCAACTCCTACAGCATTGGTGTCAAAGAAGCAAATAACCAAAAAACATTGGAGAATATGATGCCGTTTTGAAAAATCCAACTTATTAAGTATATTAGGGTGTTCCAGAACGAAATCTATCAAAAAATCAACTTTTTAAGGTTTTTCTGATTACAAATGTGATAATTACACATGTTTCCTTCAATTTTATTGGCACACGTTGTTCGGAGAAGTTGTAGCAGACAAGTATAGCTTTCAATTTCTGCCGAAAGAATTAAGTTTTGACATGTTTTAGAGTAGTTATGATTTTTTGAAGTTCAAAAATAGTCGAAAAACACAAAATTGATTTGATGCACCTCTGAATTTTAATGGATTTGGCTGAAATTTTGACCAGTTACTTCTTTTAGGATGCCAATCAAAATATGGGGTGGACTTGAGAATCAGAGAACATTTTTGAAAAGCTGGACAGGCCTACTGTTTATGACCGGGGACTGGGTCTTGGATAGAAACTTGAAACGTCAAAAACGCAGTAGGCAGTAGACAAAGTTTGCCGGGTACTGCTAGTAAATTTTAAAATTTTAAAGTGAAACTAAAGTCATTGAGGAAATTTCTTAACAAATCCGACGAGTTGACGATTTTGCCTAAATGTTTGGGTAATTTTTGATCGAATACATTTATTATTTATTATCCCCCCCTTGATGAGTCAACGGCAAAGTGACAAAAGTAGAAAACGAGATTTGTTCCGGCTTAAGTTTGCATAACTAGATGTGAGCATTACTCTTCATACTAGGGGTAGTTTAGTTTAGTTTTATTTTTTAATAACAATTTAGAAAGAGGGAAAAGCCCATTTGAATGATTTCCTTTTTCTCTTTATGAAATCATTCTCTAAAAGGCATAAAACCTCTTTATCTTTTCTCAAAACATTTACAAAGATAATATAATAACTTATAATAAAGGCTCAAACGGCATAAATCCATAGCAGAGCCAAATCTTGAAAATGGGCCAAAAAATCCTAATCTTGAATCTTACTAGGGGTACTCAATGAACAGATTAAATTGCTGCGTATAAGCCATGATTTTCTGCTTATTTGATATGTTTCATGATTTTGCGAATGCAATAATCAAAGATTGCCTTGGTGATCGCGACGTTTAATCAGTTTAATCAGTTTACGCTGTTAAGTGAATCCCCCTACTGTATTGTTTGCCCAAAAATAGCAGTATTCATAATAACTGTGCATTTTCAAGCATCAAGTTGCGAGGAAAACAATAAAATATATAGGAGAAGAATTCCAGAATATCATAGTTATCTAACTTTTACTTTGCTGAATACACCGGAGCTTGTATTCAGTACCGAGATTATATCAGAGCATGTTACCAACCGTTTGGGTAACAATGACTTGTGTGGTGGAAAGGCTAGCTGTTGGTTCAGAGCATGTTATTGTTATTGTTTTTTTTATTGAATATTGTATATTTATATTATTTATTTAAATGTCTAAGTGTATAATAAATGTTGGTCTTCACAGGTTTGTGTTTGAGTTATGTTTATTTTACACTTAGTAGTTTAAGGTGTCTCTTTATTTATTTATTTGTTCATTCATTTATTTATTTAATTATTTTGTTCTGTTCATACATTCCGATTGTAGATTTGTTTATTATTCAGATGCTTTATTTATCTATTTATTAATTTATATATTTTTTTTCTCTATTTATTTATTTATTTATTTATTTATTTATTTACGTATTTACTATTCAATATTAGATGCTTTATTTACATATTTATTCAGATTGATTTATATACAATTACTAGATTATTTATTTACAAAAAAAAGGAAAACAAGTGTCCGTCAGGTTTTGTTGAGGCATTGCATGTGGCCACAATCGGAATTTTAACTTAAATTTACAAGACACCTTGATTAATATAATTTGTTTAGAGTGTAAGTGGCTGTCATCATCATCATCTTCAGATCTGTCACCAAGATGAAGAATATCTGGATGGAATAAGGAGTGGGTCCAAGGGTGGTGGAAGAGGCCCCTCCCCCCTCTACACTCTCGCCACACCTCCGCCCCCTTATTGGGGACTATAAATGACATGGCGGAATTTGGAGAAGCTCTCTTATAATTTCGGTCCGGAGAAGTGATGGAAGTGACGGTCCGGTTTTGTCCGATCCTTTACAAACCGGTTTAGTTCCGCGAGTGATAAGTTCGTTATACCAAAAATTAAAACTTATCCCAACGCCTATAACAAACTTAAACCCGACAGCTTTTATATCTAGTTCGTTTATTTGGGGCTCAATCGCGTATAACGCTTTACGGAGCCGAGGATCTTTCTTTGTACTTAATAGTATACATTATACAGAGTAATAACTTTTTAATGATATCTGTTAGTAATGGGTGGAAGCCAGGGTACTCGTGGCAGCTCGAGGTTAGAAGGTCACATTTTGAGGGATGGACAGGGTAAGGATTGGGCCAAAGGTTTCACTGCTGCTCATCCGGGGGTGAATCGCATCTTGCTAGCGTATTCGGTGCCTTGTGGTGTTGGTACCAACTTGTTGTGGGACTTGGTTTTCCGGATGGCCAGGAGCAGCTTGGTAACACAAAGAGGACAAAACAGAGAAAAAAAAACTGGAGAAGAAAACACAAGCAAATTAAACTTTTATACCAGCAGAGCGAAGAAAGTCGAAAATACATCCCATGTATGTGACATCGCGGGTCCCCAACACATCTCTCACAAGAACAAAGGGTTGTCTACCTCGGGCCTCAAGGGTATCCAAAAGTAGCGCTCTGGAGGCGTCATTATCCGGGCATTGCCAAACTACGTGGTCGATGTCATCATAACCGGAACCGCACTTAGTACAAACATTGCTCAACGCGAGGTTAATCCTGTGTAAATGCGCGTCTAGCGAGTAATGGTTGGACATAAGTCTTGACATCACGCGAATGAAATTGCGACTTACATCCAGACCATACCACCACACTCGCAAAGAAACATTAGGAATAATGGAATGTAACCACCGTCCCAGCTGGCCATCTCGCCAATCATTTTGCCAACTTTGAAGAGAACTCTGGCGAACAAAATGGAAAAATTCATCATGTGAAATTCTTCTATCATAGATCTCACCTTCCTGTGCGCCCACCTTTGCGAGAGAGTCCGCCTTCTCATTGCCATAAATTGAGCAATGTGAGGGGACCCATACAAAGGTAATCTTGTATGATCTTTCGACCAGTGCACCCATCTGCTCCCTTATTTTTGTAAGAAAGTAAGATGAATGTTTTACAGGTTTCATCGACCGGAGTGCCTCAATCGAACTAAGGCTATCCGAGAAGATGAAGAAATGGTCTACGGGCATGTTGGAAATCATCCCCAAAGCGAAGTTGATTGCTGCCAGCTCAGCAACATAAACCGAACAAGGTTCCTGAAGTTTGCGGAAGGCGGTGAAATTTTCATTGAAAACACCGAAACCAGTGGATCCATTTATGCGAGACCCATCAGTGAAGAATCTCTTACAGGAATTGACATTTTGGTACTTTTCGTTAAAAATGCGAGGAATAGATATACATCGAAGTTGATCTGGTATTCCATGAATAGCTTGTTTCATGGACAGATCGTATTTAACAGAGGAACTGTCATTAGTGAAGTGTACACGGGGAGGATTATAACTTGGTAGGCTTATATCAGATGACATGTAGAACAGATAGATTCTCATGAATTTTGATTGAGTGTTCAGACTGAGCATTTCTTCGAAATTTTCAATGACAAGTGTGTTGCTCACTCCACACTTGATAAGTAACCTTAGCGAGAGCTCCCAGAATCGGTTCTGGAGAGGTTTCACCCCTGCCAGGACCTCAAGGCTCGCATTATGCGTTGAGTGCATACAGCCGAGAGCAATACGCAAACAACGGTATTGAATTCGTTCCAACTTTATTAGGTGGCAGTTTGCTGCTGAGTGGAAGCAGAAAGAGCCATACTCAATAACAGAGAGAATAGTCGTTTTGTAAAGTTTTATGAGGTCTTCCGGGTGAGCACCCCACCATGTTCCGGTAATTGTGCGTAGAAAATTGATCCTTTGTTGACATTTTTGCACCAAATACTTGATTTGGGTACCCCAAGTGCCTTTTGAATCAAACCAGACCCCAAGGTATTTCGAAGTTAAAGACTGGTCGATTTCTATTCCCAAAAGATTGAGTTTCAGTTGGGCTGGGTTCCGCTTTCTAGAAAACACAACCAATTGAGTTTTTTGCGGAGAAAACTCGATCCCTAAATCTCTTGCCCAGATTGACAGATTATTTAGAGAATTTTGCAATGGTCTTTGCAACATTTCTGCATGTGGGCCTTTTAGAGAAACCACAGCATCATCTGCAAGTTGTCTTAGCGTGCATTGTCCTTCCAAGCAACTATCAATGTCTTTCACGTAAAAATTATAAAGCAAGGGACTTAAACATGAGCCTTGGGGTAGGCCCATGTAACTTATTCTGGAAGTTGTCAGTTGTCCGAGATTGAAGCTCATATGTTTTTCTGACAGCAAATTATACAAGAAATTATTTAAAATTCCTGGAAGTCCACTATTGTGCAGTTTTTCTGACAATATTCCTATGGAAACTGAATCAAAGGCGCCCTTAATATCCAAGAAAACTGAAGCCAGTTGCTCCTTTTCCGCAAAGGCCAGTTGAATATCTGTTGAAAGCAACGCTAGACAATCGTTTGTTCCTTTGCCCTTGCGAAACCCGAACTGTGTATTTGAAAGCAAGTTATTCGATTCGACCCAATGATCGAGTCGTGATAGGATCATTTTTTCCAACAATTTCCTTAAACATGATAACATAGCAATTGGGCGGTATGAATTATGATCAGACGCTGGTTTACCAGGCTTTTGAATAGCTATTACTTTGACCTGTCTCCATTCATGCGGAACGATGTTGTTCTCCATGAATGAGTTGAACAGGTCCAGTAATCGTCTTTTCGCGATATCTGGGAGATTCTTTAGAAGATTGAACTTGATCATATCGCGTCCCGGAGCGGAATTGTTTGATGAAAGAAGAGCCATAGAAAGTTCCAGCATAGTGAAGGGTCTGTCCAGAGAACCGTCTCTTGGGGATGTTTCCCAAGAAATCGGTTGTGCTGGGACTGAGTCTGGGCAGACCTTTTTCGCGAAGCTGAATATCCAACGGTTGGAGTATTCGTCACTCTCATTAGAAGAAGAGCGGTTTCGCATGTTGCGAGCCACTCTCCAAAGCGTTGTCATTGAAGTTTCTCTTGAGAGACCCTCAATGAAGTGTCGCCAATAACTACGCTTCTTCGCTTTCAGCAGGTTTCTCAGCTGTCTTTCGAGCTTTGCGTACTCTTGATAAAGATCTGAGGTACCGTGCCTACGAAAAGTTTTGAAAGCATCAGATTTTTTAAGATACAACTGGGTGCAATCATCATCCCAACCTAGTGTGGCTGGTCTTCTTTTGAAGGTTGCACTTGGAACACGTCGTTTTTGTGATTCTAATGCACTCTTATATATCAGTTCAGACAGGAATCGATACTCATCCAAAGGTGGGAGGGGATTGAATGATTCGATGCCAAAAGATACCGCTTCTGCATACTTTTGCCAATCGATATTCCTTGTGAGGTCAAAAGGAACCTGAATTGGATGGTCTGACCTTTCACTATTATGCTTTATGGTGGTTATAATGGGTAAGTGATCACTACCATGAGGATCCTCGATTACCTTCCACAAGCAATCGAATGATAGTGAGCTTGACCCCAGTGATAGGTCGAGACGACTTTCTTTGCCGTCAGATGCAATACGTGTCACTTCACCTGTATTTAAAATGTTCAAATTGAAATCGTCGCACAAATCATAGAAAATGGCCGCTCTATTATCGTCATATGGTTCGCCCCACCCTGTACCATGCGCGTTCATATCACCCAGAATTAAAACTGGATGTGATAGTGCAGAAACCGCATTCCAAAGATGACGGCGGTTAATTGAAATTCTTGGAGGAATGTAAACGGAAGCTACGCAAAGTTCTTTACCCTTTACGTTTATTTGGCAAGCGACGATTTCTACGCCAGGATGAGTCGCGATTGGAATTCTATAAAATGAGTAAGTCTTTTTGATCCCCAAAAGAACTCCCCCATAATGGTCATCTCTATCCTGGCGTATAATGTTAAAATCGTGGAAGTTGAGTTCATCTTCAGAAGAAAGCCATGTTTCACAAAGGGCAAAAATATCACAATCAGAGTTGTGAATCAAAAACTTAAACAGGTCTAATTTAGGTTTTAGACTATGACAGTTCCACTGTAGCACAGTGATCATATCTTGTACCTCACTTGATGAATTATCCATCGAAAGATATGATCGCAGCAAGGAGGGGCCATGATTGTGTCAGATTCCGAAAATATTCTTCTACTGTAGGTATAAACATATCAATAATGCCTCTTAATGTTTCTGGAAGGCTGAGGGCATTATATAAGCGATCCACGAGAACCCTAAAAGTAAACAGTCCTCGCTTGGGTCTAAGAGGCTTGCTTGAACTGCGAGGAACTTTGGTAGCTTTTTTCTTGCTACCTTGTCGATTATTTCTCTTTGAAGTGTATTTAACAGGCGGAGACGGGGGTGACAGGTTCTTGCTACAACATGGAGCTGAAGCTAGAGGAACCTGATTCTTCGGAGTTTTTAAGTTTACCCTGTCTCCTTTATCATTAGGCAAACTTTTGAGGGAAGACTTTAAAAAGACCTTTCGGCGCAATCCCGGGGAAGATGAAAACCCGACAGCTTAAATACCCCACTATTTCTAAAGCAGTTTGTTTGTACGGGTCAGTATTTTGCCGCACCACGGACGATCAGTGAAGTGCACCGTGAAGATGCTGAGTCATCGAAAAGTCAGTGCTGATCGAGTTAGGCATGGCTGACCTTAACGTACCTACATTTAGTTCCGAGCGAGTGCGTGGTGCATAATGGATGAAGTGTGATGTCAGGAAGAATTGTGTGGTGACCGACGAACTTTTGTGTGGTATTTCGTCAAGACTGTTGGTGTCGGTCGAACAATGGTGCACACTCGCTCGAAGACCACCAGCAATAAGCGCGCAGTGTACCACTTCCCGGACCCCAGAACTATGGCCGTACGCTTTTAAGGCCTTACCGTTAAACCCCCCCCCCCCCATGGTGAAATGTGATGGAAAAGCTGAAGCTGTTCAGAAGACGCAACAAGCTGAAAAGAAGAAACCGAAGTAGTAGAAGAAGAGAAGCATGAAGAAGAAGCATGAAGAAGAAGCATGAAGAAGAATCCGGAAGCACCCAGCATCAACAGCAGCAGTTCATCGTAGCAGCAACGGCCGCAACGTACCGGTGAGCTCATTCCATTTTTGCAAAGCAATTACTCCCCCCCCCCCTTTTCTACATCATTCAATAAACACTCAAATCAGTAAAATCTAGTATTAATAAAATGTGTATGGCCCTCTGAACCACAGCTTATTTGTTTAATTTTTGTAATGTTAGAAATCTTGTTTTCCAATGTCCGTTCCACTTTGTATTGTCCGCCTTTTCACCACACCTACCCCTAGGAATTCTCCAAGACCACCTCAACGACCCTGAGATCCAGGTTACCAAAAAGAGGCCTTGAGTGCCCACCCCGGAAGCAGCCGTCGGCTCAAGACCAGCAGCTTGGGGCTTTGGCCGATTCCCGTCTGGAATTAGCGAGCAGAAAAACCTGGCTCGAAGAGAATCGTTTCAAGCACTGTACATGTCTAAAGGTCCTATCTGCAGAAGAGAGGCTCTCTTTAGTTTCCCTCTCTTTAGTTAATATCTCAGTTGTTTATTTGTATTTTGATTGCCTCCTTGCATTGAACGATGGTCAAAACAATCGTCTTTTGATTTATACTGCAAACATAGTTGAAAAGTGTACCATTACATTGCAATAAATAAAAAGTGAAAGTAAACAAAAAGAGCCTCTCATATGCAGATAGGACCTATTGAAATGTTTGGCCTGATTTATTTGATTCTTTGCCGAATTCAGTGTTGGTAAAAACTCAAATTCTCAAATCCCATGGTTGAGTTTTTTCACGCGCGATTCTTGACTCGCCAAACTCACCGCCGAAAAAATCATGCATGAGTTGACTCGTGATTTCACTCATTGCTTTATTTCTTGGCTTCGTTATTATTTACATCGAAGTTCTTAGGATTGCATGATAAAACAAAAGCATATTGAATTCGTTTTACAAGCAAACGAGATTTCGGCGCTTGACTCGTGAGAGCGAGATTTTGCATGAAAATTCTCGCGTGAGAAAATAATTCAGAACTAAAAACTCTTTGGTGTATGCTTATTAGACCTGTTCACTTTTTTTTTACCTACCCGGCCGTGTCACATCAAATTATCAATCCACATACAAAAACAAGTATTCTTTTTCTTCTTCTTCTTCTTCTTCTCTATGGCTCTACGTCCCCACTGGGCCTTGGCCTGTGCCTCACTTCAACTTAGTGTTCTTTTGAGCACTTCCACAGTTATTAATTGAAGGGCATTCTTTGCCTGCCATTGCATGAATTTGTATATTGTAAGGCAAGGAAAATGATACACTATGCCCAGGGAGTCGAGAAAATTTTTCCCGACTGGAACGGGAATCGAACCCACCGTCTCCGGATTAGAGATCCATAGCCTTAACCACTAGGCTACCTAAAGATCCCATGCAAAAAAAAGCTTCAGTCCAAAAATGAGCCAAATTGATAAAGGTTTATAAGTGTCTCTCTCTCTCTTCGTGGCGTAACGTCCTCACTGGGACAAAGCCTGCTTCTCAGCCTAGTGTTCTATGAGCACTTCCAGAGTTATTAACTGAGAGCTTCCTCTGCCAATGACCATTTTGCATGTGTATATCGTGTGGCAGGCACGAAGATACTCTATGCCCAAGGAAGTCAAGAAAATTTCCTTTACGAAAAGATCCTGGACCGACCGGGAATCGAACCCGTCACTCTCAGCATGGTCATGCTGAATACCCGTGCGTTTACCGCCTCGGCTATATGGGCCTAAGTGTATAAAATCGATTTTGTGGGTTTTTAACCGTTATCACGAAAATGTACTCCAATATCCGGAAAATTGCTCCGAAAAGGTACCGAAAATACCGTTAAAATATAGTTAGAACAATACTCTACAACTTTGCCGAAGACACTACACTGTTTCAATTGCGTATTTCAATGTTATTCAACAATTTTCGTTAAAAAATCACAAAAAAATCAATATTTTAACGATTTTCATGCAGTTCTGTACAGCCGAAAGCTGAAGACGTTGCCCGTGTCTTTTTTTTTTAAGTCTTGTAAATTTACATTATTTTACGTGTAGCTGTTGCTCCTATGTGTTACGAACATTTCATCCATACATCATTCTAGTGTAGGAATTCGTTTTCATTGACTAATTATTAAAAGTTTGCCACGTTGATACCAAAAATTGCACAGAGTTACCAGCACAAAATAAAACAAAGTTACCCATAGCCATTGGCGGAGCCAGCATTTTCTTTTCTCTTACTCACTCTCCTAAACATGCACGAGAAAGAGAAAGATAGAAGAGGGGGCAGCTTGCCTCCTCTTTCATCCCGCTCTTTCTCGTATATGTTTAGGAGAGTGAGTAAGAAAAAAGAAAAAGCTGGCTCCGCCAATGCCCATAGCCATGACTAAAACGTCATTAAACTTCTTTGTCTCATCTGCATCAGTTTCAAATTGGTGCAGACGGTTGAGCATGAGACTGTCGATTCGAAGATTCAAGGTTCGAGCCCTGGAATAGGATTTTTTTGCGTCTCGATCCAGCTATAAGTTAATGAAACTACGCTCTGCATCTCATTGCAATTTGACATCATAGCCTTGTGTCGAAACCGTAGAGTGCATAGTAAGAATGAAGTTTCCCTTCATCATGCAGTTGTGTTGATTTGTGGGTAGATAGATACAAGTAAGCTCCACAGTTGTATGGAAAATGTTGCATCCATCATCGTAATGAATTGTTTTAGCTAAATTGATCGTTATCAAACAGATGCTCAATATTTCGCTCAGCTGATCTCGTCGACAGATTCCTTGTAAACAAGTAAACTAAATATCTAGCTAGTCCTGGAATGGGCTTGATTGGCAGGTCCCAATCATTATTATTTGGGAGATTGCGTGTAAGTCATTGCAGATTCATCATCCTAACTGCTACAACGAAAGAAAAAAAGCTTATCATATATTTGAGCTTGAACCTGGGACCTTCTGATCCGCAACTCGTGCCTTTTCATCTGCACCATTTCGGATACTCAAATAAAAAGACATGGGTAGGGTCAAGTGGGGTAAAATGCCATTTTTCAAACTTTCATCGTTTTCAATGATAATTAGCCTCATTTGTTAGGCTTCCAAAGTGGTAACAGCAACTAGACAATATTTGCACGATACCTCAGCAAAAATATTCACAAAACTATTGCATTTTCATCGATTTTCAGCGATTCTAAAAACTGATTCGTAAAACGGAAGTGGTGCAAAACGACCATCTGCCATGGGGTAAGATTAGGGCTGTGCATTTATCGATATTATCGATAATATCGATATTATCGGATCAAATTTATCGATACGATATCCGATATTGCTCCAACCGATATAAAACGATAACGATAAAGGCTAAATATTTCCGATATTTTCAATTAATTTAAATGTTAAGGTCAGACTTTATAATAGTTTAATTTCAATTTTAATAAGTTTCATTATTTTAGTAACAGCATTGACCCTATATGTTCACTTGTAACATATGTTTTATAAAAAAGCACGTATATTCGTCATTTTTGTGTGTGTTGCTTTTTAATAAAGTTATCGGATATCGATACGATATCGATAATTTGGAATCCGATATATCGCCGATACCGATATGAGATGAATAACGTATCGCCGATACCGATAAATCGCCACGATGCACAGCCCTGGGTAAGATGCCACTTCATGAAAACATTCAAAAATTACGTCCATCAGTTTTCGGGCATTTCCGACTCATATTCCCCCCTCTGTCCCGCTTTTTTCGTATACTCAATAAATGGAGTGTTACGCCTCTCCCCGCCAAACGATGATCGTAATATTTGAATGACCCCTAACATGGAAAGCTTTGACATCAACAACCATGTGTCTCCATGCGTGTCTCAATCTCGTTGGAAACACTTGGCTGGTAATAAAATCACCAGAAAACCTTAATTGCAAGCACGAAAAACCGGAAGTTGCCAATTTTCATTGGGAAATCAAAGGATTTTTCGTAGGTTTGGTGGCCTAGCTTCTAGAAGAATGTTTGATGCAAACATATCTTGACACCATTTACCTATAGCAATGATCAAGTCCCATCCAGGAATGATTCTATGAGTTGGGTCATTTTACCCCATCTTGGCATTTTGGGCTTTGTTCCCCTAAATTTGTTTTAATTCGTACTGGCAACTCTGTGCGATTTTTAGTATCAACATGACATACTATTGATAATTAGTCAATGAAAACGAATTCCTACACAAAAACGATACATGGATGAAATGTTCGTTACACAAAGGAGTAATAGCTAATTAAGTTAGTCACGTAAAATTATGTAAAATTACATGACTTTTATATGAAAAATCGTAAAAATTTTGTGTTTTTTCGCGACTTTTCAACTAAAATTGTTGAATAACTCCGAAATACTCAATTTAAACACAGTAGTGTCTTCGGCAAAGTTGTACAGTATTGTTCTAACTATATCCTAACGGTACTTCCGGAACCTTTTCGGAGCAATTTTGTGGATTTCAGAGTGAATTTCTGTAAAAACGGTTAAAAAATACAAAATCGATTTGATACACCTCTACTTCATCAAGTCGGCTCATTTTTGGATTGTAGACTTGTTTTTGCGTGTGGATTGTTAATTTGATGAGTCACGGAGAATCGGAGAAAAAATAATTCTATGTATTGCTTATAATTTGTGCTAAATTTGTTAAAATTTGATGCATTACTTTTAACTGCGGATGAAAAACTAACGTGTTTTTAAGCATTTTGTACAATCATGACCAATTTTCATTCGCATAATATATGATTTTTTCCGCCACAATTCAATGTTCTGTGGGTATAATTATGAGACGCTTTCTTGCAAAATTTTATCAACTTTGATCGATTGGTTTGAAAGTTACAGGCAACCTTGCTGTTTTGTGAAAACACAAGCGAGTAGCCTTGAGTCGATGTCAACAGCGAACAAAAACTCTCTTTTCACCATCGATGATCAGAACACGGCATAATCGCGCGCGATTAAAGGCTTTTTCGGCATCATCAGCATCGGCAGCCATGTTGGATATGTGCCTCGAAATTTCAAAGTGATAATTCTCTGCCCCCAAAGCGAATATTCGTATGAAAAAGTATCATCCTATATGCTCACTCCCAGTGATTTCGATGATACTTTTTCTGCTGCCCTGCTGCAGAATTGGCAGTTTTTTAATCACTTCAAAACGCGAGGCAAACAATCATTGAAAAGCAAAAAGTCAATGATTCGTTTGAAAGTTCAGTGATGCATTATGACACCTTAAATTACAAATGATGAGTTTTGATGAGCAATCAATCGGTGAAAAATAGCAATATTGGTTACAGGTGTTGATATGGGTGAGTGTTTGTGAAAATGTTTCGTGTTTTTCATGTGCGATATTTGCCTATTCATAACTTTTGAATGCCTCTATCAATTTTCATGAAACTTTCACAGAAGGTAGTTGATTATGTGTATATTATACCTGCAAAATTTGATGCTTCTTTGTATAGTACTTTCAACAGAGGGGCTAAAATCGCAGTCAGTCTCAATACATGTTTAGACTATAAAATTGTCAATAGTGCATCGATTTGTTTGACATTTTGAAATAATCGTTATTTATTTCCTCTATGATTCACCAATTACAGACTCCTGTATGGAAATTTCCATGATGATCGGGATACGGCTGGAGAAGAACAATGTCGACCTGGGCTGCCGGCCGCTTAAATGTGAAAGCCGATTACGTGAGCTGGAGCAAATACTGAAATCGCAGGACGCTCCGATGGACTTTCTGTGCCAGTCGATTGGTATCGCCATATCGGATCGCGACAAACTGGACACATACCTGTTGCACTCGTTCCAGCGCAATATCCCGCCCAACTTCCACCTGTTGAACTCGGTCGACACAGGGGACGGACTCAAAACGCACCGAGAAACAAGTGAGTAGTTGAGTTTAATCTTTCCAGTAGTGCCTAACCGACCATTAAATTTATCTATCTTTATCAGATCCAGAGGAATATCCTACTTTGCTACACTTTGCCGCCTATTGGGGGCTCGAGAAGTTGTGTCTGCAGCTCATGGATTGCCCCGGGGGAGACGTCGCTTGCGAAATGAGAAATATTTCCGGCCGCACGCCTGCTGATTTGGCGGAAATAGGAGGCCACTTCAAGTTGGCAAACAGCTTCAAGAATTTCTCGGTAAGAGATAGTTATCAGTACAGTTAAGGGTGGGGTTTAAAAGTTTTACTTTGCTTTGTGGTTTTGCAGTTCGGACATAGAACGTATGCAATATACATAAACCGTACAAGCCTGAAGGCAAATTTTGAAGTTGTTTGCATAGCTCTGATCTGTGGATCTCATTTAAAATTATTATTTGGATTTGACGCTGTTTTGGTGCTGGGCGATTAAAAAAACTTCTCTTTTAATTCAAGTTGCTTTTCTTTTAAATATATCCATGATCGTAAGGATAACATAAATAATTCTTTTAGACCATGCACATAGGGAAAATGAATCCCAAAGGTTAGGAAAAACTTTCTTGGTTCAAGCAACTAGAGAAGCCTCAGCCAAAACTGTAATGGTGTGTGTTTAGTTTGTTCCAGAGACCAGAGAAAATACTCACAAAGACAATCTTCTTTTTCTCCAGTTAGTCAACTTTTCTTCTTGCGGTCTGTGTTGAAGTTAATTTTTGGTCTAGTGGCTCAAACTCGTACGTGAGCGCATCATTTCACATGGGCTTCTGCGCGAATTTATTCTGGTCTGCCTAACTCGCACAGAAAATCGCACAACGAATATGTTACGTACGAATAATACTGTAATTATAATTTCCTGGCTCAGACTTTAAATTATAGAGCTCTAGTAATAAAACCCAAAGCGAGGTGGCCCTATTAGGATTAGTTTTTCTTAGACAACAACAAGCCATTAATGTCAACTAAAAGGCGAAATGCCAAATAAAATACAATTCCAGGATTGGCTTTCATTGAAGATCGAAAATTCACAATCTATAGTAATTGTTCGATACATACTTATTTAATATGAGAGAAGCATTTTTTTATTTCAAATCATCCTAACAAACCGTTTCTTTTTTCAAACAGCAAATGCACGAGTTCACTACCATGTATCACTATTTCAAAGGGATCAGCGAAGCATCCCCAAATAAAGTAGTCATTGAGCCCAAATCGTCATCATCTACGCCAGCACCAATAAACACAAAAGAAAGGTCGCCTATGGTAGCGTTGAAATCGTCACCGCACGCGGGCAGGGCGCCCCGTCATCAGCACCATCACCATCAAAGTGAAGGCTACATGGAGATGAATGGCAGCGGCAGTGATATTGAGTCTAGTCAATGCGAAGGCTGCAATTCGGTTTCGAATTTGAATTATCTAAATGTGGAAACTTCCGGGGGTAGCGGCCAAGACGAAGTGGATTTTGTGGTGTTTGATTCGATGAAGCAGGCAGAAAAAGATAAGGAAATTTTAAACAATCTGAATAGTAGTCACGAAGCATGTGAGGGTAGAGAGCATGACATTTTGTTCAACGAACTTCGAATTACAGAGCCGGAATACTTTGAATCCAGTGACGTGAACAAAAGTGACGCCTTTAGTCAGGAATGTTCAAATTTGTTAGAGAATTGTAACGTGTACTGTAACAATGACTTCGATTATTTGATACAGCCATCCAATCTGCCAGTGAAAACCTTCGAATCGGAGAGCGATTACTTGGTACAGCCGTCTAATATTCCCATTCACGAGTACAGTAACTTTGATTTTGGTAGTGAATATCAAAACAATCCTAGTAATAAGCAGATAAACGTAAACCAAGAGGCTGGCAGAGAGATCTCACACCTTCGTTTGAGTTTCAAGAAGAAAGAACAAGAAAATGAGTCAAAACCAAAGAGTGCCACCTTGAAGAGGCAAGAAAGCAACACATCCAAAAAGTCTGTCGATGATGAACTGCTGGAGATTATAACGGATTTCAAAAACAATGTATTCACAATTCAGGAAGTTGAGCAATTGGTTGACTCGTGGAAGTCTCGAAACGATGTTCAAAAAAGCTTCAAAGACAAAGCAGAGCAGTTGCAAAGAATGCGTGAAGAGTATGAGAGAATCCAGCAGCAAATGAAGGAGAAGTTGAAAAGACCTACACCATTCGAGAGGATGAAGAAAATGTTCACGAAGAGTAAGCAAACACCATCGAAGAAAGTTAGTCCAACTGCCACCACGCCGTCGGATGTCTGTGATGACATCAAGTTTTCGATGTTGGCACCTTCGTCCCACGCCCATCGACCAATCAGTTCAACAAGCCTTCACAGCATATCTAGCGGGTCGTCTGGTCGGATGAGTACACTGAGTGGCGCCAGCGTTGGCGACAGTGGAACTCATTCCGATTCGGATGAACGAAAGTTTGCACACAATCGAGGCAGTTTGATGGACAACTACATGATTCCTCCTACGCCACGACCAGTGATCACACCAGCAGGTACTCCGACACCGGTTGAGGAGAAGGAACGTCCTTGTTTCGGTTCCGCCATCGCCAACGAGCACTACACCGTGTTTCCTTCCAACATACCGGTGTTTCAAGAACCGTACAATGACTACGTAAATACTCCCTGCTCACCAACGTTGAATCCCATTGACGAAACCAAAGAAACAGAAACGCAAGTGCAACACATCAAGATTCAACGACACGAAGTTATTTACTCACAGTTAGAAAACGTAAGACCAACGCTGAGTTCATTTAGGGCATCTACGGATGAGAATCAGTCTTCTAGTATTGACGAAGTGTAGTTCATTTATTTTTAATTGCATTCTTCACATATCGTCGCATACAAAAAATATTGTAAATGCTTGAAATAATGAAACATTCGTGTATTAGTCGTCTGTATATACAAATACCAATTTTTCAACATATCCTCGATACTCATATACATTTAAAATATTACTTTCTACACAACTAAATTGATAAAATACACTGACATTATTTATTCGGACACTCGGCTCAACTATTTTTATTTAATCCGAAAATTGAAAGAAACATCGTTATTGGTTATTGTGTATATGGTTTCTCCGTTGTTTCTTCACATGATTGGTTCGATGGTTTCATAGCTACCGCTACTGCTTTGTATACAGAAGGATTCTGGTGGCTCAGCCCTTTGTTTTTAACTTGTAACCGTTCACGAACTCGATCGAGTTTTAAACTTTCAGTGGTTTCAGCGCCATTCTCGCAAGCGAGAACTATACGATTTTGGGCTTTATTTACTGCAAGCCATTAAGCACGGACATATTTTTTTAAGCAATCAACGGGTAAAATGGTCATATAACATTTAACGTATCGACCAGAGTTGCTCTCTGTCACTATCAATGGTATGCACACCGCCGATTTTGATAGGCTGACTGTGATCCAAGTCAGCGTGTGCTCTGTTGAGTCACCGCCCAGCTAACACAAAGTCATAAATGATGTTGAATAGGATGCTAAAGTGGAGGCCATATACTCACCTGCTTCTATTTGACCGCGTGTAAAGAGTACGCACGCATATCGCCTCCACTTTAGCATCCTATTCAACATCATATGCGATCGTGTGTTGATTGGGCGGGTCACCGTCACTTTTCTTTTCCCATCACAACTGGACTGATAGCGATGGCGGGTAGATATCACTGATAGGCCATCTTTAAAATTCGTTTAAAAATCAGAATAAACACCTAAAATGATGAAATTTGAATATGTGATACAGAATAACAAGTTTTGTATGTTGGTCATCAAACATTTTGAGTTTTGGCTACACCCAAGCAACACACATGGTTACAAAACAGTGACGGCAGTGTATGTAAAGTGCCCCACACAATGCATACGTTTGCGTGTGCGTGACAGTAGTTTGACACATTTCCCATAGGAAAACTGTCAAAAAAACGCAAACTTCGACGGAACGGACGCTATGTGTTCCAGGCTTAAGGGTTGCACAGAAGTCACTGTGACTTACTGCTATACTTACTGAATCGCTAAAATATCAGTTCAGTTGCTATGATAGTGCTCTGGAGTGCGAGTCAGTATCAAGCCGTTGCCGGTAACTATCGTTTTGATATTGATCGGCCTACAGTGATAGTGACGGTGGTGCAAAATCAGTAGTCAACTGACATGACTGATATTCGCAGCTCTATCGACTCATGCAAAATATTACGTTTTACAAAATCGAGTTTGATAGGTTTAAGCGACTTATTGCCATATTACCCTCCAAAGTTGCATGCAAGTTTACTTACTTACAGAGATGGCATTGATACACTGATAAACAGCTCTGCGTACACATCTTCAATAAAATGAGCGCCGCTCTCTTTTGCTACGGATGAGGACCGGCAACAAACAAACATCGCTCAGCCGCAAAACTATGCGTGAGAGTGCGAATGTGTAAGTTGCCACACCAGCTGCGCGAGACGCAGACGTCGCAGAGCTCAAACTTCTTCTGCGTGAGCTTTGCTCATTTCTAGGAATGTGCTACACATCTGCGCTGACTGAGCTGCAAGTTGTAGGCTCTCGACAGTACAGAGTAGCACAGCGCTGTGATGTGAGCTGTGTGTTGGACTGTACTTTCTCTTGCTTTCCTGCGCTCACCGTCGTGCGCGATGCGAAGCCGCAAAAAAGAATATCATTAACAGCAAATCCACGAAAATCCTTTGGAAGCGCACTCCCACTCTCACTTTGAAGCGGCACTATGGCAGCGCCGTTATGGTTGGACGGAATCTTTCCAATTGTTTTGGGAGAGCTTTCCGCCGACAATTGATCGCGGATTTTCCGGGACTGTCTTCCGGACTGACACCAGATTTGATTTTCAATTCAGTGACAAACGCAAAACAAGCCTTCTTTAGAACAAAAGTGGCCCGAGAATACTAGCTCTTCTAGTGAGTAAATGAAGCTGGCACGCACTCGCCTGTCATTCGCGAATCAGCTCTGGCTTGACCTTTTTGCAGTTTAGTGAATAACCCATTTACTCGAAGTTGCAATGGGGATCTCGATCAGGTTGCATTGTTCGGCGGAAAAACGAAAAGTGACGCGTGTTTGGGGCAGTTGTGATGGGGATCTCGGTCGCGTTGCATTGTTCGTAGGAAAAAGTGAAAAAGTGAAAAGTGACACGTGTTTGGGGCAGGTGCACATTATCCTTCCTCGTGGAGAGATATGGGTACATACATACTTGCTGTTGGCATCCATTTTCAGCTCTGCTGTGAGATACTTGAAAGTGAAAACAGAAAAACTATACTACTTTGTTGTGGTAATGACCGCACCAACATCACACACGCTCTGCGCTGATGATGCTTCATCTTAACACCGGCCGTATGAATGTGACTAGCCCATAAGCAAGTGTGGTGAATTTTTGTCGTTTGAGCGCCGATCACAGGAAAAATGTTGCTTCCGTCGCCGTCTTCCCGGTGTGAGCGATGAGAAAATTTTATTCTATTTTCTGAACTATCCAGTTCATTCGAATCTCGCCGGGGACTGCGACAAGTTGATGGACGCTTATGCCTGCTCTTCAACATCGCTCCTGAAGGTGTAATGCGACGAGTCGGGCTCAACAGCCGGGAAACGATTTTCACAAAATCCGGTCAATTTGTGTACTTTGCGGATGACATGAACATTATCGATAGAACATTCGGAACGGTGACAGGGCTGTACAGGAAGCAGCAAAGGTCGGATTGGTGGTGAATGTCTAAAAAAAAAACAAAGTACATGCTGGTAGGCGGAACCGGAACCGAACAGTGGAAGTCGGGCCTACTACGGGCTCCAGAAAAAGCTGCGGTCTTAAAAGATTCACCCACGCATCAAATGCACCATGTACAAAACGCTAATAAGATCGGTGATTCTCTACGGACACCAGACATGGACCATGCTTGAGGATGACCTACAAGCACTCGGAGTTTTCGAGTGACGCATGCTAAGGACGATCTTCGGCGGTGTGCAGGAGAATGGTGTGTGGCAGAGAAGGATGAACCACGAGCTCGCTGCACTTTACGGCGAACCCAGCATTCAGAAGGTGACAAAAGCCGGAAGGATACGATGGGCAGGGCATGTTGCAAGAATGCCGGACAACAATCCTGCAAAGTTGGTGTTCGCTACAGATCCGGTTGGCACAAGAAGCCGTGGAGCGTAGAGAGCACGATGAGCGGATCAGCCACGAACCGTGAATTATGGAGAAACATTGTTGATTCAGTTTTATCTTGAATTTGATGTTATACCTAATAAATGTAATAAATGGCGCTGTAAGCGTTCACTTATTGAAATCTTAAGGCGACGCATTGGAATTTCATTATTGATGTTATTATTTTACAAGTACTGAAAAAAAACAATACTATTTCATTTTGCCTGGGGTACAACTTTTTAACTGTCGTCGGATCACTTCGCGGTCGTCGACAAAGTTGATTGGCATATAACCACCTACAAGTAACCGAAAACTTAAGATTTCTGCATACACTACTGTGGTACATAATTGATTTTTCTACAAAATGGCCAAGTTTGGGATGCTGTAAGTATGGTTAACTTTGATGGATTGAGCTGAATTTTTGACACGGAACTACCAATATGCTGAATTTTACGTATACAAAGTACAAAATATTTTCGTTCATAAGGCGTTCAAAATGTGTGTGTAAAAAAGGTGCCACTGTACGATAACTTTTTTCAGATAATAATCCTCCTAGGATGTTAACCCTCGAGCAGTCGCGTCTTTGACTACCTGCAACTACGCCACGCTCACGCTGTGTACCAAAAGCGTGCATTTTTCATGGTGCGTGTACTCAGTACACGACGCGACCGCTGCCGGGTTAAGCTAGGTGCACCAAGATGGGGTAGTGCACGTTCAGCGAGCCTGTCTGGGTCATACCAGCGGCGTCATGGTCGCGATTTTTTCCGCAGTCAAGTTCGCAGATTGTGAACAATCCTTGGCACCCAATTACATAAATTAGTTTTAGTCCTTTACTGTCAAATCGGTGTAACACGCTTAATATATTTTATACAAAAGGCAGTTTACACGGAAAAAAATACACGGTAATGAATATTATTGGGTAGCGGACTGGACCCACAAACTATAATGGTTTTCTTTGATACATCGAGGTCTTGAAATTAGTCTATGGTCATACTGACTCCAACATCCTACTAGGGAACGTCCATAAATTACGTCACGCTTTTAGGGGGGAGGGGGAGTTTAGTAAAGTGTGACAACCCATACAAAAATTTCTGAGGTTTCATACAAAAAGTGTGACATAGGGGGGAGGGGGGGTTGAAAATGGGCAATTTTTGCGTGACGTAATTTATGGATGCTCCCCTAGGGTAAAATGATTGAATTTAACAGTGTAGAAACTCGAAATTAGTTCCACCTTTATTGATGTTCCGATTATATAATATTATAATTATATAATTATATAATATTTAGCAACCGATGATGGTCTACTGGTATATTCTCCTGGTTTGCCTGCACCATCTGCGCGTCGTCGCTGCTGCCGGAAAGGGGAAGCTTGTTCATGTGAGTATAGAGCTGCACATGCACACGTGTTGTGTAGTGGCACGCAAGTACAATCCAGAACATATTGGTCGACGCATTGCAATGAAAGCTATCTCGTTCGAGACCCAAACAACATAAATAGTGGCAAAATCCAGACGTGCCTTACGCGTATAGATATCCGCTCCCCTCATTTACTTCTAACTTGTTATGCTGGAGGAGCAGCTGAAAAAAAAAAACACAGAAAACGCTCGGATAGTTCGCATGAGGAGCGTCGCGCTTGGGTCACACGGTTACGCATTGTTGCATTTTCAATGTTTCGCTCTTTTTCGGTTGCTTTCTGTTCATATTATAATTCAGAATATTGCAGATTGAAACAGTTACAAAGAATGAGCGAAACTAGTGGTACCCAAAATGTAAGTGCATGGTTTTCGCAATGAGTATTACATTATTAATAAATAAAATTTATTCTTTTTACTACGATTCACAGATTGCATATTTTCAGCTTTCAAGTATTCTCTAAGCTCGATTTCTTCATCTGAAATTATATAAATATACAAATTTAACAATAAAATTATACTTTTCGGAGGTAATTACATATTTAGTATGGACATTGCATACTTTCAGGCGTTTTCTTAGGATTTATTAAACTTTAAACTTAAATAATAAAAAAAAGTAAACGTGAGAAGTTTTGCATAGCTTTGCGCATTCTTGGACGATTAATTCATGTGATGTGAAAATATGTTTAGCACTTACAAAAGCATTTCACTGACTGATCAATTTCACCCAGAAAGAAAATTGTTTGATTTTTTAAAAGTTATTTTTATTATAATAAAATGATCTGCAGTAAAAGTTTCAAGCTCGTTGGTTGATGAAAAGCATGGTTGTACTTAAATAAAAAGAAAATCGCGTTAAGTAAAAAGAAAACTCGTAGTCGAGTCAAGTACAAGACACTGAAGACGACCTTACAGTTGAGGTCGAAATACGTATCTGTCAAAGGATGCAAATTCTTAGTGGAATTCAAAGGAACAGTATTAACGCGATTTTCTTTTTATTTACAGATATTCCCCTAACAAGCTCAGGTTAATCATCACCATGGTTGTACTTGTTTTAAAGCATTGAGTTTAACCATATCGATTAATACCGTCGATGGGGTGACAATGGCTCTGGGGGGGAGATTGGGTCAAAACGGAGAAACATAAAATTTGAAATATCTTGGCAACTATCGTTAATTTCTATTGAAAACATAATATTATTTCAACGAGGAGATATTTTTATACGTCATGGTGCAGAATAACATTTTTAGAAATAATCGTTTTATGTTAAATATCTGACTAAATTTATGTGATGAAACTACTAGTAAATCACTCCGAAAAAAAAAATCTCCTTCGTAATATTTCACACAAGTACCTTATCATAAATTTCCCTGTGAGTGGTTAGGTGCAGGTATATCCTGGTTGATGCATGGAAAAAAGTTGGCTGCCAGTTCCCTTTTTATTTAAAAGTTCAATATTTTCGACCCTTTGTCTAAATTTATGTCTAACATAATACTTGAACGACCGACTGCTTTGGCAATAGAGGCCAATAATCATTTACATAAGAGTTTATAATGGAGGGTTTGGTTAAACATTTCTTATGTAGTTGTTGGGTGGTAGTGCGTAATGAATTTTGTGAATTTATTGATCGATTGCAGAGAATTACAAAATTCCTAAAAAGGCGAAACATTAGAACTTTTACTTATACTTAACATTAACATTCTAACTTACTGTAGTGTTTGCTACCACACAACAATATCGCAGTCGGTTTGGGTATGGGCCTCTTCAGTCTAACGGTTTAGTCTGCTAATCTAGGAGCATATAGCATTAGGCATTTCAATCCGACTGTACTTATGACACGGCTTACCTGTCATAGATTAACTAGCAATCTAATTGCACACAAATCATATTGTGTCATGAACGAAGGGCTTAATCGTTCAGTAAGGAACTAGATTGAAGGGTATTCATTAGTTTAAAGTTACAAACTACATGATTCTATCTCACCATTCACAGCTCTATAGTAGGTGTTTGAGCTTCGAGTTCAACAAGGGCAAGAAGGCAAGAATAAGAGGAAGTGGCTCAATCTAGCTGCGACATAGAATGGGAAAAATATGGATTTATCGAATTCACTGAGTTTATCCTATGTCACTTGTTACCTACGATTGTGTTATCTAATATAATTCAAGTTTAACACTTTTTACTCCAAATAGATATAAATGTTGATACTAAATTTACAATTTGCTAATAATCATACAACACGCGTTCGCATAGGATGTATCTATCTAGCTATTGTGCCTCAATGTTCAATTGTTCCTCTCTTGTTGTCATTCCTACTATTTGCGGGCCCAGCTACGGGTAGGTAGCTGTTGTTCAGCGTCGGTTACATTGGGCATAAGGGGCTCGACGGGCACTCACGTAGCGCAACCCACACTCCCCCTCGGAATGCGATCATCCTGAGCTGCATTGCTTCGAACGCCTACGTCCAGCACGGCGAGTTTCACTGCGGGTCGTTCGTAAATACCACGGGAAGTCTGTACTGTAGCACTTCTCACCTGATGGTCTGGTCCTTGTTTTACTCCAATTACGCGGCCTTTTGGCCAGGTATTCCGCGGAAGGTTAGGATCTACGATGATAACGAGATCATTGATCCCGATAGGGTCCACGTTAGTGAACCATTTAGTTCTGCGGGTAATATACGGCAGATAGTCGCGTAGCCACTGTTTCCAAAACTGATTAGCTAAAGCTTGCGACAGTTTCCAGAAGTTTTTAAGCACTTCCGTGCTGTCGGTGAAAGGAACCCAAGAACGTAGGCCATTACTAGATCCCAGCAAAAAATGGTTGGGAGTTAATACCGGGGATTGGTCGTCATCCAGAGGTAAATGGGTCATTGGGCGTGAATTGACCACGTTTTCAATTTCCGTCAATAGATTTTCCAGAACTTCATGGGACATCGTTCTTGAAGGTTTCAGCTTGACGAGGTTTTGTTTAACGATCCGCACGAGTCGTTCCCACGCGCCACCCATGTGTGGGGAAGCCGGTGGTATGAATCTCCAAGACGTATGGGAAGTTGTGAACTCCGCCTGAAATCGCTCTTTATCCAAGTTCTCCATAGCTTCTTCCAATTCCTTGCTAGCCCCTTGAAAGTTAGTTCCATGGTCACTGTATATAACACAAGGTACCCCTCTTCTGGCCATAACGTTTCTAAGGGCCATTATGCACGAATCCGTTGTCATGGTGTGAACTATTTGGAGGTGAATAGCGCGTGTAGTAAGGCAAGTGGCCAACAGAACCCACCGCTTTTCAAGACGTCGTCCGAGGTTGATTACATAGGGACCGAAGTAGTCAACACCCATATACGTAAAAGGGCGAGCGTAGGCAGCTAGACGGGACAGGGGCAAGTCCCCCATGGCTGGTGGTTGTGGTTGTGCACAGTCGTTTTTGCACCGCTGGCAGTCTCGACGGATCTTATTGTACATTGCTTTCAATTGAGGAATGCTGTATTTTTGCCGCAATTCGTTGATAGTGACGTTATGGTTTTGATGATGGTATTTGTTATGATAGTGGGAGACAACCAAAGCAGTAACATGGTGAGCTTTCGGAAGGATGATGGGGTTGATAGCCTCCTGGGTGATGAACGGGCATGCTGCAGTCCTGCCCCGCACGCGAAGCAAGTCATCCTTACCGAGGAACGGGCAAAGATGGTAGATTGAGCTGCTTTTGGAAATCAACTTAGAGGTTTTCGTCGTCCTTCTGTCTAGTAGAACTGCCACTTCGTCCGCGTAAGCGCTTCGTTGGGCAAGTCGATAGAAGTAGTTTTCACTTAAACTCAACTCTTCAGTTGTTAACGGCCCAAAGCTTCTGTCCTGCTTAGAAATCCTTGCATTCCGAGTAAAACGGAAGACGTAGGCCATGCTGCGTAGAAGTTCGGTCCATTTAGAGAATTTTTCGGTATTGATGACAGGTTCAGGCATTACTGTATGTACAAGTAGATGAGGTCGTAACTCCTCTAGAGTTGCTCCGGCGGTTTGTCGCTTTACTGGCCACTCTGCTTCAACTTTCCGCAAGAAGTCAGGTCCATTTAGCCAACGGCTTGTCTTGCTCATATCTGGAACTCGTGCCCACTTGGTTCCTTCATCGGCGACGTTTTGTTTTGTCTGAATCCATTGCCATTCTCCGACATCAGAAGCTTCCAAAATTTCACTTATACGGAAAGCGACAAATTGACTATACCGACGATGATCAGATTGAATCCAGCTGATAACGTCGCTAGAATCAGTCCAAAAGTAACGTCGGTTGACCTTCACAGTGAGTGATTGTATTATGCTGTTTGCAAATCTCACTCCGATGACGCAAGCTTGGAGTTCCGAACGAGGGATTGATAAGAATTTTATCGGCGCAACACGAGTCTTTGAGCCAACCAATGCTGTTTCGATTGTATGTCCTTCCTGGAATCGAAGATACGCTACCGCAGCAAACCCTTTCTCACTAGCGTCGACAAAAACATGCAATTGTACTTCGTTCAAGCTTTCTATCGATGTGGAGGTCCTGTAGCATCGTGGTATTTCTACTTTGGCAACGTCTGGGAGAACATTGAGCCACTGCATCCACATTTCAAACTGTTTTTCTTCGATGACTTCATCCCAACCAACAGAGGTGCGCCAGATCTCCTGCAATACCGTTTTCAGGAACATCAGAAAATGACCAATTAGCCCTAAGGGATCGAAAATCATCATAAGCGTTCGCAATACTTCGCGTTTCGTAGGCCGTCGCTGTCCAGACATCAATTCTGGATCGTATCGTGGTGAGATTTTAAATACGAAGCAGTCGATAGACGTATTCCACCACATGCCAAGGACTTTTTCAGTCGTCAGGCCCTCGGTTATGTTGAGGTCTTTCTCCTCTGTTTGTTGTTCTTCTAGAGCTTCTAAAACTCGCGGGCAGTTAGAGATCCAGTTTCTCATTTCGAAGCCCGCTTCGGCATGGATGCTCCTTACGTTTTTCGCTAGGTCGATCGCTTCTTGCTCGCCTTCCACACTTACGAGCATATCATCCACGTAATGTTGGTCGACTATAGCATGGACAGCCGTAGGATGCTCTTCGGCGAATCGTTTGGCGTTTGTATTTTTGACGTATTGCGCAATACTTGGAGCGCAGGACACCCCAAACGGCAAAACCAACATAGTGTAGACACTAGGGTTATCATCCTCATCACTGTCCTTCCAGAAGAAGCACAAACGAACGTCCTGTTTAAGCAGAATCTGCAGATACATCTCCCGAATATCTCCGCAAACAGCAATTCGGAATTGTCGAAACTGCAAGAGAACGGTGAGAAGTGACGTCAAAAGATCCGGGCCCTTGAGTAAAAGTGAATTTAAAGAAACGCCATATGCGGCGGCAGCTGCATCCCACACCAGTCTCACTTTTCCCGGTTTGTTGGGATTTATTACCGGGAATATGGGTAAATACCACTCCCGGGATTGTCGTGCGTTTATCTCATCATCCGTCAACCTTCGAACGTATCCTTTACTCATATAGTCGGCCATTTTCGTTCTTACTGTATCCGAAAAAGTTTTGTCACGTTGCATACGTCGATCCAAACACTGCCATCTTCTGTAGGCCATTCCTTTACTGTTTGGGAAGCGGACGTCATCATACTTCCAAAGCAATCCGGATTCGTACCGCCGCTCCTTTTGATTCGTCTGCGTTTCCAGGATGTCTATTGCTCGCTCGTCTTCCGTTGATTGTAGAATCTTACTAGGTTTCGCTATTCCGAGGCTGTCCAGGGCGAAGTAGTCTTTCACCGCAGCATGGAGATTGTCATCAGACATACTGTTACACTCGCATACCTCGATTGTGTGCACGTTCACGTAGCTTACATCTTGCTGTGCACGTGAAAAACTACCATAAACTATCCAACCTAAACGGGTCTTGACAGCGATTGGTTCGTACGGTTTCCCTTCTCGACCTTTCAGTGCATGTCCTAGAGAAGCATTGTCTAGGCCAATCAGGATACGCGGGCACACGTTCGTATAAGATGCGATTGGCAATCCTTTCAGGTGCTGGAAACGTTGCAGTAGCTCGGACAGGATTAACGTCTGAGGGCGAAGCTGTAGACTCTGAATAGTGTGTATATTGGTCATCCTGTGTGGTTTCTTCATTTTTTCGGTGGATGAGATCCCCACCTCAACTATTTGCGAGTCGGTTTCCATTCTCTTGGTGCCTCCGGTCCACTTTAAACATAACGATGTACGAGGGCCTTCAACTCCAAGTTCCTCTGCCAAACTGTCCTCCATTAGCGTCAGTTCTGAACCATCGTCGATAAAGGCATACGTCTGGACTACCTTCGAAGGTCCATATAGCAGTACAGGAACAATCCGGAAAAGAACCTCGTTGGTTTGAACTTGATGAACGTTGCAGCTCCCGGTAGTAGTTACTAGTACTCGATCAGATCGATCCTTTTCAGTTTCCTGCAACTTGTTATGCAACAACGGATGATGCAGAAATGTACATCCTTTAACTCCGCAAGGTTTCTGTTGCCTGCAGGATCCATTGTGCTTCCGCAAGCATTTACGGCACAGTTTTGCGTCTCGAACAACGGCCCACTTTGCATCTAAGCTCAGCTCTGCAAACCGTTTACATTTGGCAACTGACGTACAGCTGCCTTTGCATGAAACACAGTCTTGAAAAGTCGGAGGCTCTCTTTGCTTGTCGTGTGATGTCCTCGTGCGTTCAATCTCCGTTTCAGAATGAAGGTTTACAAATCCATCGCTCTTGGATCCACGGCCTCTTCCACCGCTTATCGAAGTCTGCATAACTGCACTGGCATCCTCAGCAATCGAATACAGCCATCCACTGAAGTCCAAAAGGTTGGGTGCTGGGTTATGTCGAGAGTGTTTCGCCCAATCCAACTTCAATGCCGGAGGAAGACGATCCACCAGTTCCATTTTCAAGGACGCGTTGTATACAAAGTCCTCAATTCCGCATGCCTCAATTGTGGCGACCAAGTTTTCGACCGTTAATGCGAAGTTTACCACAGTGTCGAGCTTCTCTACTTGCGGTGATGGCAATGACCTGATTTTCCTTATGGCTGCTTGCACGACAGCTTCCGGCCTGCCGTATAACATTTTCAAGGTGGAAATTACACTGCTCACATTGGACGGATGCAGCAATCGACACCGTACGGCTTCAAGCGCTTTTCCCTTCAGGCATTTCCGGAGTCGAAGCATATTTTCCTCATTGGAAAACCCACACATTTGCGTCGAAGAGTTGTACATGGAGAAAAACAACGGCCAATCCTCCGGATTTCCATAAAACTCTGGCAACTCCTTCGAAACGGCTTGGCGTGCTGCCAACTGACTACGGTTGAGTACGCATACGTTTTCTTCGACGTCACGCGGACCGCATTCGGGGTGTCGAGAGAAGCGAAATGTTGGATCGATTTGACGCATTCGATTCCCATCAGCTGTAGACTGAAACTCATTTACTGGAGCAGTTGTTGGTCCCCGTCGTGTCGGGTATCCTGCGGGAATTTGACCTGCATGCTGTTGTGAAGACTGGTGGTCGAGAGCTTGGTAGAACTGGACTGCTGCTCCCGGTCGATGGCAGTGGACGTTGAAGACCACATTTGATGACGGTTGGCGAAATGTATTCTCCGGAAGTTGTACGGATGGTTGGTAGAACATACTCTCGGAAGCGGGTACCGGTGCTAGAGGCTTCGGCAACTCAAGGAATCTGACCGGTTGCCGAGGTGTTGATCGCTGATGAGGATTGAATCCTTGTAACGTTGGACGCGGTCCGTTGAATTCAGCATACGTTGACTGCCGAAGCGCTTGTACTTCGGGTGCGCCATCTTCCTCGACCAATCCTGAGTCCTCTTCGCCGCATTTGCTGGTATCATCCAGCCATCCTTGAACTTTCGACATATCCATTGACCGCACATAATCTTCGCTAACCACGGTTTCGTCATCGACGCACTCCTCGTCTAGAATTCGGTACTTTTCTTCAAGGAACTTCTGCTCCAGCTGCTTTTGCTCCTCCAACATTTGTAGCCGCAAGGCGACCTTTCGTTGATTACTACGATTGCTGCTTGCCTTACCGGTAGACTTCCTGGTGTTCACCGGCAATACTGGTGGATCAACCGGAGCGGTCTTCGGTGGTTCATGCAGTGGTGTTTCGTTGATGTTTCGCGGGTCGACATCGGGCTTGTCGCACGCCGGGCAGACCCAACTACGATCTGCAATCCCACTAGTCACTTCCACACAAGAGAAATGATACCACAAATCGCAGCCATCGCACTGCACCATGCTGCTGGTATCACGTTCGTTGCACATCTCACAATGACTAAATCGAGTTATTCGTACGCGCAGATTGGCATTTTCGCGCGCGACCATGGTTACAGATTGGACCGGATAATTCGCGATTGTAGCACTTGGCTTTACCTTACGTTTGGCTCCCATGTGTTGGATCCTTATGCTATTACCACCATCAGCAGTTACCTGAGAAGGGGGGAAAGGCACTCCTGTTACCATAGCTGCGTTGCCTCTTGAGCTCGTCACCGATTGTCCTGATCCATTCGCTTCGCGTACTGCGTTGTTCACGATGGCCAAATTACTGAATTCGGTGACCACAGCATCGTTGGTGAGAGGATTCCCTTGAGTTCCAGGTGCGCTACCACTGGCGCCAGCTGAGAAGAGGTTGTTTCCTGATTCTATAGCGGGGTGTAATCCAGATCCAGTCGGAGATGCCTTTTTGGACATGTCTTACAGAATTTTGTAAGATGTTGGGTGGTAGTGCGTAATGAATTTTGTGAATTTATTGATCGATTGCAGAGAATTACAAAATTCCTAAAAAGGCGAAACATTAGAACTTTTACTTATACTTAACATTAACATTCTAACTTACTGTAGTGTTTGCTACCACACAACAATATCGCAGTCGGTTTGGGTATGGGCCTCTTCAGTCTAACGGTTTAGTCTGCTAATCTAGGAGCATATAGCATTAGGCATTTCAATCCGACTGTACTTATGACACGGCTTACCTGTCATAGATTAACTAGCAATCTAATTGCACACAAATCTTATTGTGTCATGAACGAAGGGCTTAATCGTTCAGTAAGGAACTAGATTGAAGGGTATTCATTAGTTTAAAGTTACAAACTGCATGATTCTATCTCACCATTCACAGCTCTATAGTAGGTGTTTGAGCTTCGAGTTCAACAAGGGCAAGAAGGCAAGAATAAGAGGAAGTGGCTCAATCTAGCTGCGACATAGAATGGGAAAAATATGGATTTATCGAATTCACTGAGTTTATCCTATGTCACTTGTTACCTACGATTGTGTTATCTAATATAATTCAAGTTTAACACTTCTTACTCCAAATAGATATAAATGTTGATACTAAATTTACAATTTGCTAATAATCATACAACACGCGTTCGCATAGGATGTATCTATCTAGCTATTGTGCCTCAATGTTCAATTGTTCCTCTCTTGTTGTCATTCCTACTATTTGCGGGCCCAGCTACGGGTAGGTAGCTGTTGTTCAGCGTCGGTTACATTGGGCATAAGGGGCTCGACGGGCACTCACGTAGCGCAACCCACAGTAGTATAATAAAATATAGTGACTTAAGGTTAAAGTCTTCGGTATACCAAACCGTGTGGTCAATTAATGATATTTTGAAGGAGCTCAGTTGCAATTAGGTAATTCATATCTCATCGATCATGTTTCATCCTCCCTTAACTTGCACCGCAAACGACAAGTTTGACGGCCTTCCATGTTTCATTTGTTCTTCCTCATCAAGTGGATGATGAAGAGACGCCTGTAAGATAGGCAACAGTTTCAACACTAAATAAATTGCTCTCACTCTTAATATACATATATATGATCATAAGAGATGGATAAATTTGCGGTGCAAGGATGAAACTTGAAACATGATCGAGGAGATTTGAATTACCTTATGACAACTAAAATGGCGTTTCATTAATTGGCTCGGTAGCTTAGTTGGAAAAGCGCTTGTCTAGCGAAAAAGGGTCGTGAGTTCAAATCTCACCTGAGCTGTGGATTTTTCGAGAATTTCACTAATAATTTATCCATCTTTTTCTGTATATATGTATATATGTTGAGTTTCATTAAAATATCATTGAAATATATTGTTTTTTTTTTTTCAATCAATCTTTGAATGCGCTCCTCCCTCATTGTACCCCCTCCCCCTCTTCTCATGGAGGTTGAAATTTTAAATTAGGATCTAAAATGGCAACATACAAACGTTATTTTATAAAACTTCAACCATTTTTTTTTCGGATGTAGGTGGATTGATTATCTTTTAAAATTACCTCAGTTTTTATTCGTCATGGTTACATTGTATCTTAAGTAGCTTTTCTAGATATGATCAACAAAATGTACTTATATTCTTACTACACATTATAAACTACAAATGATTGAAAATTGACCCAATCTCATCCCTTAGAGGGGGTGAGAATTGGTCAAAGTATTCGAAGTCGCCTATCTAACAATAGGCCATTTGTTAGATAGGCGACTTCGAATACTTTGACCCATTCTCACCCCCTCTAAGGGATGAGATTGGGCCAATTTTCAATCATTTGTAGTTTATAATGTGATATTTTGGTGCTAAACCAAACCATTACCACATAGAAGAGTATACATACCAAATACAAAGTTATTTCAACTTCAATTCGAAACTGACCACTGGAGTTGCTGCAACTCCATTGTGATGCACTGTTGGACAACCATCCATGGTCCGCTCATCCATCGGCCAAGAAGATAGTCCAGCTCTTCCAGAACTTGCGTAAAAACACTGCTACTGGCTTCCACAAATTGTGGAAAGTACCACCGAAACTGACTTCCATCATGCTGCAACTTCATTGCGCTGCGCTGTTGGACAACCGCCCATGGTCTGCTCATCCGTCGGCCGAGAGGATAATCCAGCTCTTCCAGGTAAGAAGCTGGTATATGTCTGGCCGTAGTAGGTGATGCTGCGCGCCTAATCAAATCGAAAAACTGTTTCAGAACTTAAGAAAAAACACTACAACTGGCATCCACAAAGTGTGGAAAGTACCACAGAAACTGACTTCCATCTTGCTGCAACTCCATTGCGCTGCGCTGTTGGGCAACCGTCCATGGTCCGCTCATCCGTCGGCCGAGAGGATAGTCCAGCTCTTGCAGGCCACACGCGCTTCCGAAAGGGGCTCATCTGCCAACCGAAGAGATTGCAAAACCCGTCAGTCGTATTTCTTCACCACCGTGCCACCAGTCATCGTCACCTCACAAATGAATGATGTATATTTTTCCATAATTGAATTGTAGTAACTTATGCACTTCCTTTTAAGAGATATCATTCTCACTGGAAGTACCATTGTAATGTATTTTTGAAAAGAAGAGGAGGTTTTATGCCACTGGGAGAAGGGATCCAAATAGACATTCCACTCCCAGGGGCTTTTCCCTGCTCCTAATAAAGAATATAAAGCATTTGTTATTTAAAAAACAATCTTTGAGTATCCTTTTTTGACCCGTTCTCACCCCCAATGACGGTATTCAAAAATTAGGCACCAGAAATTGCGAAAAGTGATCAATTTCACCCGAAATCACGGTATCGTCTTCTGGGTAGGCGTGATCCAATAACGAAGAATGCTGACGTTGGTTAAGATTAGTTCCAAACCTCACAGACGTTCTAATTCCGAGATGCTTCTTCCCGAACCTTGACCCGATCAGTAACGATTCTTTTGAGATGCAAGTTTTCGTCGACGCTAGCCTGAACTGAACGCATACGGACTATGTTATAGCTTGACTGTGATATTTAGCTTCGAAAGGGACTCCGATTTACTATATGTATATGATGTATTTTGGACAAGGGGAGGACAACATTGAAAAAATTGATTGTTTTTTAAAGTTACCATTACGCTTATGATATCATTGTACTTTACTTAACTGGTGAAAGAAACCCTGACGAAAGCTATTTTGGCTAAGAAAATCTCGAAGTGCAATTGCCTTTAAGAATTGCATTTTGGATACCAAAGGAAAATATTATGAAAATTGGATGTAGGGTCTGGGACCATTTGGGCAGGAGCACCTATTTTGGGCACTTGCTGCTGTAGCTCAGTCAATTTTCAACCAATTGACCTCATTTTTGGAATACGATTAGATACGCACAGTATCTAGTCATGTACAGAATTTCATATTAATTGGTTTGAAACTGACTGAGTAATAGCAGCAAGTGCCCAAAATAGGTGCTCCTGCCCAAATGGCCCCAGACCCTACCACAAAGTTTATTCGCTAGAACCGTATTTTTGGACTTCTAGATGTGCGGTTTTAAATATTTCATCTTGGGTTTCTCCCATACATTTTTATATGGGATGAATTAACCTCGAAGTGTCTTTTTTCGATATTTATATGGGAAAATAGGAAAAAAAAAACAAAAAATTAACAACCCAAGATGAAATATACTTCCCTTTGGACATAGCCTGTACCACATATCTGTTTGTTTTTAGTTGTTCTGCTGCGAAATCTTCACTGGACTTGAAATTCAACTTCAATACAGCGGAGCGGACCTGGTGTGATGGTTAGAACACTTGACTATCACGCCGAGGGCCTGGGATCGAATCCCACTCCCGACAAACTCGCAAAATGTGAGTTCTTCCTTCGGAAGGGAAGTAAAGCGTGGGTCCCGAGATGATCTAGCTTAGGGCTAAGAATCTCGTTAATACAGATAAAAAAAAAAAACTTCAATACTCTCAAATTCACAGCAGGGCCATAACCTGTTGAAAATGGCCGTAGGTCTATTAAGGTATACGTCTGTATTTTGTAAGGTTCTGTGTTCTGATAACGAATGAACATTTCAAGCCTAACTTTACCAAACACCGTATCTAACAAAATCCATGAACGGAGAAAATTGAAGGGGAAGTTCGCTGTTTCCATAGCGACTCATACATTGAGCATTTCAGAGACGTAAATAATCTGGGTAATTAGGCCGGAACAAATCTCATTTTCTTCTTTTGTCACAATACTCGTTGGCTCCCTAAGGGGGAGGACAATAAGTAATTAATGTATTTGACGAAGAAATACGCAAACAATTTGGCAAAATTCATAAACTCATCGGATTTGTTAAGAAATTTTCTGTGCAACTCTATTTTCACCTTGAAATTTTAAAATTTCTTGAATAATTTATTGTTGCCCCCCCTCAAAATGTTTAATTTTGACCAAAATTTTCCGAAGGGGGCGGTGACATAAGAGAAAATCGAAATTTGTGTCAGCCTTATACACACATCAACCCAAACATGAATGATTCTACAAGTGTTTCTTTACGAAATTCAGCACCTCATGTGAAAATCTCTGTTTTGTTTACATATGTTACATAAGGTGTTTGGTAAAGTTAGGCTTGATTTTATTAATGGCTGTCATACATTATAAAAGTCATGGCTTACTTGTTCCTGCCTCGTCGCTATCTCCTACAGGATCTAGGTATGCCTTGATTTTTTCCTGATGGAAAATATTTATCAGTTTTTCAAAAATCATCCTTTTCTAAATTTTGTTTGGAAGATACGATGATTCTTTTTCTAAATGTGTATAGAAAATGATTTTAAAAATGTTACTCTGTTATTTAGTAAAAAAAATCAAAAACCGAAAGTGAGGAATTGCATCCAGTTTCACCTTAAGATTGTTTTTCAAAATGATTTTTAGGAAACAAACAACATTTGAATAATGTTCAACAATTAGCGAACTATCCTACACTTTCTTTCAGTCATGATTATTAACATGCTATGTCTTGTACACATTCAATCTGGGATTATCTGTTCGGTAATTTATTTTTTTGCAATTTCTCATCGTAATAGGCTGTTTTTCCTCACGCAAATCTGACATGAAAAGGCCTACTTTTCCACACCAAATTAACAGTGCTGTAATGGTTCATTACAGCCACTGATTTGCGTTGCGTAATGAACCATTACAGCACTGTTTTCAGGTTTCATCAACTTCTTGATGCTTTCTGGACGCAGTTTTGAAAATTGTGACAACTGCACAGTATAACCTGCTATGACCAGACTTTCTTAAACATGGCTATGAACATAAGTGTGCAATTTGATGGGAACTTCCATCAATTTCGTTAAAAACTATCCTCAAGCGGTAATTTATGAAATTGCAAAAAAACGTTGTACGCAACTCGGTGTAGAACTCAATTTTTACAGCACTCGTCGTAATTATCCAACTCGGTAAGCCTCGTTGGGTAAATGTACGACTCGTGCTGTAAAAATCTTCATTCTCCACCTTGTTGCGTAAACTACTATTACGGGTTTTGAACTGTAAAATGCAAAAAATACTGACTTTCCAGCATTTTTATTCTTCATCACTGATGTTCAGCAAAAATATTTAACAGTTTACTGAACACGGTGATTGTTTGTACTGATATTACCGCAAAATTAAAGATTTGCTAAACAGAAGCAAAAGTCAGTAAAAGGGAAGTACCGACTTTCCAGTAATGGCTTAGTTTTACTGAGGTTTCGTTAAAACACTAATCTTTTTTTTATCTGTATTAACGAGATTTTTAGCCCTAGTAGCCTAGTTAGCCTAGTTCATCTCGGGACTCACGCTTTACTTCCCTTCCGAAGGAAGAACTCACGTTTTGTGAGTTTGTCGGGAGTGGGATTCGATCCCAGGTCCTCGGCGTTATAGTCAAGTGTTCTAACCATCACACCAGGTCCGCTCCATACAAATCGCTTATGTGCCAGCTGTCAAAAATAGAAAAAAATACAAGATGAAATTCTGAGCATCAGATACCGAACCCGACACCATCTCCACAATGTAGAATGATTTTTTAATTCCAATTCATTCACCCTTGCAGTAAGTATTGAAAAACCCCCAGGAAACTTCAACAAATTGTTTATGTAGTAGTATACACTCCCGATCAAAAGTTTGGGGTCACCCCCTCAAAAACATATCATTTTTTTAGGCCCATACCTCCACCAATTTACGTCCGATTTCAAAACCCTAGGTCTCATCCAAAAGATAATAAGTCAAAGTAACTTTGAATGTGATTTAGATGAAACTTTTACAAAAATGTTTGTATGTAAACTCAACCCAAAGTTGCCAAATTTTCTAAAAAATGAATATAATCTTACGGCAGTGTCGCTGGAAATTGGGTCGACCAAATTTTAAGATGAGAGCGGTATTATAACCTATTTTCTATAAGCTTTCTACTGCTTTTTACCGAACTTGGCTTAAAAATCTAGGAAAAAAGTTATTAAGTAAATTGACTCTTGATGTCATCGACCAAAAGTTTGGGGTCACCCCTCAAAATGATGTACCGTCAAGGCGCCATTCACCGTGGGGGCTCCATTCACCGTGTACCTTCGAATATTTTTTCATTATTTCCATATTATGATTGAATGATATGACAATTTCCCTTCGATTTCACCAATACAACACTAATGTATTGTTACCATGTCAAAACGCTCATTAGAAACATTTAAAACTATCATTTTGACACTAAAGTGTGTTAACATGAAGCAGGTTTCTGCTCGTTCACTGCATTCATAGTGAAAAAAACGAAAACTGCGCTAAGGTGATATAAGCGATAAACTAAATGTAGTAACGTTTTTATTCCACCAAGAAGCAATTAAATTCACATATCACGTATGTATTTTGCATTACCGAAGTAAGTTTAACCAGAAAGTACGATTACTCGACCTTTTTAATTGAAACAAAAAGGCACGGTAAATGGGTACCCTAAAAATCAATGGTCTCCATTCACCGTGCTTCATATTGTCCCATATATCTAAAAAAAAACGAAAATTTGAACATTTGTTTTTCTAAAAAAATCTTGCAAGTTATTACTTTAAATGAATTTAAACGAAGAAAATTCCCTTGGCTGGGTTGTTTTGATCATTTTTAAACAAAGTAGAATAAAATTTCTCATACACGGTGAATGGGTCCCTACTACCACGGTGAATGGTGACCTACCACGGAATTAGGCGACCCTACTACCCTTCACTAATTGTACTATATCACCAAATTTTGTGAAAAATTTTCTACTTCTGTGGATATTGCTTTAATTTTAACCTATAATAAAGGCAAATAAATGCGGCACCTACAATGTTTATAAGACTGGTGTCAAATGACAGCCCTTATTTGCCCCGAATCCTCTTAAATCCACGGTGAATGGTGCCTTGACGGTACCGGCCAAAAGTTTGGGGTCACCATCGTAAAACATGGAAAAGTGATTTGTTGATATCTTTGTCATCTTTCATTCAATTTTAATTCTTCTTGACTTATTATCTTTTGAATGAGACCTAGAGTTTTGAAATCGGACGTAAATTGGCAGAGATATGAGTCTAAAAAATGACATGTTTTTGAGGGGGTGACCCAAACTTTTGATCGGGAGTGTAAATAACTGATCCGGGCAACACTTTTGGGGTAAGGATTGCGCAACGGATACATTCAGCTAAAACACCGCATCGGCAGGATTTTTCAGCAACGAGTCTTTCTATTTAGAAGCTGAAAGGTCGATGTAGTTCTGCCGGAAATATCAAGGCCAGTAGCACACAGGGTCAAATATTTGACAAGAAAAGAACTCAAGAAACAACATCAGTTTGACACTAATGAAAATTCGATCGAGTCAAACAAGATGTTTGAGCATTGGTTTCTTTTTGGACAAATATTTGACCCTGTGTACTACCAGCTTAAGAACTATATAGCATTATGGATTTGCATTCCTTTCAACAGCAAGGGCGATTGAATCGGAATTTAGTTAGAGATTTATCGAAATGGAGGAATTAAAACTGAAAGGAACATTTTCTTTTAAGCTGAATCAACTATTACTGTCTAAATCAGTATTCGTTTGACAGCTCGAAAGCTTCTTAGTTTACTGAGTTTTCGGTATTTGCAAATAGTTACTAACTTAACTTTGCTGTTCAAAAACTAAGTAAAATTTTACCGACTTCGGTAATCAAATCTGAGTTTGTCATTCTTTTGATTTGTGCTGAATTTCGTGACATACAGTGACCCCACACCGTTGAATCACCCACAGTTCATGAATCAGCTGGCTTTAAATAACAAAATCAGAAGGTAATTTGTCACAAAACATCTAAAAAGTATTTTTGTTAGACAAACCCTTGTGTATATCGAACGTCACAACAGTTGTTACAGCGCGGAATCCGATATTGTTTCCGAAATCAACAAAAATTGTCGGCGTGATTTTTATGCTGTCATTGTTGCCATTTTTTAGTCGCTTTTGTAAGACACACGGCTGTTGTTGATAAGAAAAAATTGACAATTTAGACGATTCTGTACAGCTTTTTGAGTAAAAATCGAACAGTAACCTACTGTAACATGATGAATCAGCATGTTTATGAAGGCAAAGTGTTGTGGAATGACGATTTCACATAAAAATGGAAGAAAACATCTGATTCATAAATTGTGGTGAAAAAACGGGTATGGCACAATTTATGAATCAGGTGAAAATCTGCTGAACTTTTGCATTTTTGAATTATATTCACCAGGTTTTCTATTTTTGTAAGAAATGCTCAGCATCTTATAGAACCTGGATCGATTTCGACAGATTCGATGCCATTTTGTATGATGTTATCGCTCCTGGACACTTGATAAAGAGCGTATCAGGAACGAATATTGATCTAAAGCACAAGATTTTGTTTATGTTGGGGCTACGCTGATTAAAATATGTGTGATGAGATAGTACAAAACAAAATTTGAAAACATGTTGGTAGCAAGGATGCTTTAACTCACCTGACAATCTTTAAATTCATTTGTCTGTAACCCAATTCAGAAGCTTGTTACTACAATGTGATGTTCGGCAAACTTGTAGGGCAGTGTTTTCCCACCAATTATCAACAAGGACATCATGTTATAACTCCCATATCTATGGCGTGACAACGCTAGTATTACCTACTCATCCTAAATGATCGCAAAATTCAATCGTTTAGTAACAGTTGGAGGTACCAACACTTTCACGCCGTAAATATAAAAGTTATAATATGGCGTCCTTGGAGATAATTGTAAGATAAACACTACCTCACAAGTTTGACGAACATCACATCGTAGTAACAAGCTTCTGAACTGAGTTATAGACGCTTATATTAAATGATTGCCAGGTGAGTGAAAGCATCCTTGGTTGGTGGCCTCAACTTGGGTCTAAATAAGATTTTCGATGAAATCACCGCCTTATTCCTTTACGGGATGAATGACCCATAAAAGGTTAAAATCCCTGGTAATAAACAAACAAACAACAACCGCCTTATTCATTTGAACCTTTTCTGACGCTATATAACACCAATAGAGAATATCAAGCAGCGATGAAAAACGCTTCTTGATCCCGATCTTCAATAATTGACTATAAATAGTCTTTAAACCTCTTTAATACCAGTTTTGCGATACCTTTTAGTGCATGTATAGTTGCATAGTTGTAAAATTGCCCATGCAAATCGAATGTGAGAATACTATGTTGCAGTTTTGTTCATTTTAAAAGTAGACACACCTGTCTGAAATTGATTCAGATTTTTGGCAGATGTCTATTATGTGTTCTGAGATGATGGTTCTACTGCCATTGAGGTGTATGGTGTCATGAGCTTTAAGAAATTTGCCAAAATTTCGATGATTCATAAATAGTGTCTCAACTGATTCATATCTGTGGGCAAGTATTCTGCTGATTCATAAACTGTGGTTTCCGGCGTTCTTCGAGAAAGTCAAAATTTTAACATGTTTCATTAAATTCAACGAACAAAGTGTTCATGAATTAGAAGTATAGACATAATCCTACTGTTTGGTTTTGACTACATTGAAATATATGGTTCATTTTCTTCTGTATTATTATTTTTATGATGCAAAAACCTTTAGATGATTCATACGTGTGGGGTCAGTGTATATAATTCTGGGAAATCAGTCGCTCCAATTACGCGCATCAGGTGTCTGCAGAAATTCAACTTTTTTTGTGTGTAAATTGTTTGTATTTTCATACACAATATAAATAGAATGATTCAATATGGCGTACATATTGGAGTTTTTAGTTAGTTTTCCTAGAGACTGTATATATATATGTTATAAACAGACTGTAAGTTTTCCTAGTCATACTGTGCTTTTGGGGTGTTGAGTTGCGTTGCAGGCGATCTAGGCTGTACCCCCTGTACCATTGATTTAATTGTGGTATCACATTTTGATCATTCCTAAGCCACCGTCGTTACACGTAAATTTATCTAAAGTAGCGCCATACCGGCATAAAAACTGTTCAACTGTTTGCCCCTACACAATCCATTGAAAAACAGAAAATGCATGGGGGCCCCCGAGAGGTGTAGTTCGCGCCATGCTTTTCAGTCGAGTACACTCTCCGGACGCGGTTAAACGTGCTTTCGGCCGGGGCGCGCGCGCAAAACTTCACGCTTACGTGGGTACCAAAGTAGCAGGCAGCTAGAAGAGCCCGGCAAACTAAAACAATAACAGCCAGCCAACAGTGCCGAAGAATAATTGTTCTCCACGAGGGAGTACAGCAGCTTGTTCACATTAAAAAAAGTGAACCTTCGCCATGGTTCAGTGAGAAAAAAGTCACCTAAGGTTACCTGTATGTTCTGTGTGCACATGGTCGGCATCCGTATTGTTGTTTGAATGAGTGTGAAAAAAAACCTCTGAAAAGGGAAGTGATTTTAATTTGAAATGTTTGGCGGTTTGCTGTCTCCATACGGCAAAAGTTGTGCCGTTTCTGTTTAATTTGTGTACCGGCATGCTGTTATGATACCAGAATCCAAGTCTGTGACTGACTCATCGAATGAAGCAACAGGTGGAAAGTTCAAACCGTTGTTGTTGGTGTCTGGGTATCTCGGAAATTGTGACTATCGGATTACTGTTGCGCTACGCCAGTTTCTTCAGTTGACATGCAGTTAGAGGTAATTAAAACACACGGAAATGTTTAATCGTTTTGACTACTAATTTATGTCTTCTGAATCTGCAACAATGCAAATTGTGACCATTTTCTCTGCTCGACAATCAATTCGGAATTTGAACCACGATTACGCAAACTTAGCGGGAGCTTGAATTCTCAGAACTGCATAGATAAGAATAGTGAGGATTACACGTCATGTAAACATCATTATAGTCATATAAACTTCGTGTTATGATGATTTACATGATATATCATGTAAAATTGTGTTGAATCTTCCTTTTGTTGGGGCCCGGTGTGGCTCCAGATTATAGTTATAAATATTGAAATGAAATAAATTACTTTTTCTACTTACTATGTATTGCTATTGAAGATTTCATTATATAGTCACGAACAAATAAAATATCAGAAATACACATATTTAGAATCATGACAATGCTTCTATGTCCATTTAAATAAATATGTTTATGCGAATCAAGTGAACCAATTGTTTTAAAACAACCTTACTTACATATGAAAAAGTGTTTTAAAATTATTTATGAAAAATATTAGCAGAAATTAAATGGAGGCGTAAGCCTCAAAAGTATGTTCATCATTTGTATATGTTGTCAGGAGAATAAACGAAAATCATCCATTTTCTTTACACATAAGCAGTTAAGCTAGTTTTAGTTTTTGGTAGAATGATCCAGAGGCATAGAAAACTCGGAATTATTAACAAAAAACACTCCTAGGGATTTTCCAAACTCAGAAATAATATTTGCAATGCCTTGAAGTTATCATTTGTAGTGCATTCCAAAAATATCGTGTCAAAGTTCAATTTATGTACCTACGCTTTTGTGGTATAACTCTACGGTGTACATATTAAATTTGAAATACCTAGCAGTATTTTTTTTCTGTGAAGCAGACATCTTGAAGCCGTTCGAGCAATCAGTTATCAGAATGCCAGCTCCAGAGGCATGTTATCCTCCATTTGGGACATTTGTGCCATCGCCATAGTAAAAGCCTATTTCATTTTCTGCCTACCCGAGCAGAAAAGAATACAAACAGTATAATAAAATGTGTTATTTTGGCAAAAAAACTGAGTAACGCAAAGAGTTATTTTCATGTTATTAACAAATCATACCATTTTTTTTTCGAATGAGTGTAATCAGATTCGTACCTTTTATTTCCGCCCTATGTTGCTTATCCTTTGACAGATACGCGTATTTCGACTACCACTTGTAATTTTCCTCAGTGTCAGTTATCCACTCCGATGACACTGAGGAAGATTACAAGTGGTAGTCGAAATACGCGTATCTGTCAAAGGATAAGCAACACGCAAAAAAAAGCATGGTAAAATCAAAAATATTTCAGGTAAACTCAAATAAATTGTCAATTTGTTCTGGCAACAAAAATAAAACTGTTTGGAGCAAACCGAACGTCACATTTGAAGCAAATTCAATCCATTTTTGAAACAAACATGCATCTTCTGACAGGTTATGTTAGAAACAAATGTAAAAATTTTTGTTTTTTTTTGTGGCAGGTCGGCCCTACGGAAACATTCGTTTTCCAATTAAATTTACAAAGTCATTTCCTTCTCTAGGAAAACCCACTTCCCGCGTGGCACTTTCAATGCCAGGCATCATGTAGATAACATACGCTCCCGAAATCAATGGGATTTCGTGGAAACTTTTGGAGAAACTTGCCTTTTTATGCAAGAGGAAATCTTGTTTGGTGCTGCAGCTGGAACTTGAGAGTTTTGTTTATGTTCTCGACGGCGGAACGGGGGGTTTTCAACAGGTATTGTAAAATTAATATGTAATTAAGTTAGTTTTAAAAATTAATATTTTAGTTTCAAAAATTTTATCAGTTTACCGAATAAACATGAATATTTTTATTTCAAACGAACGAAATTTGTCTCCGTGAACATAGGGCGGAATTAAAAAGTACGAAACCTATTACATTCATTCGAAGAGGGTATTCTGCTTAGAGGGTTCGAAAAGTCGGTACAAGATAACATACCATGTTATAAACTTGTCTGTCATAAGCGGCAAAATAACAAACATTATAACAAAAAATGTTCCTGGAAGACCAGTTAAATAACAGGTTTTGTTAGTTTCATAACAACTTAATAACAGTGAATTTATACAGTGTTTCAATAACAAATTTTGAAATAAAAATGTTATTGATAACTCTAGTGGAGGTTCGACTGTATCGTTTCAACTATCATTAAAAACGGCTAACCCCGTGTCGAAACGGTGGGCAAGTAATAAACATCGTTTGCTAATTTCGAGACTACGTAGCCGTTTTTAATGATTGTTATTGATAACAATATGGATGCAAAATGAGTTATAATATCAGAATCATAACACAGATTTTTTTTATCCTCGCAAGGTAGGTATGTAATACCTAAGATCGAGCCATTTCAGGAAAAAAATGCTGTTGGTTCCATTTTGAAAATAAAAAGCAATAAACAGCCATGTCTAAGGCCATAACCCACTAAACTCATAAGACAGTAATTCAAAGAGAATGACACGCTTCCAGTCTTCCTGGTTTGGGCCTTGAGATAATTTCGAAATTAGTTTTGTTTATGAGTTATGATGAATCATGAATATTCGTTTTTTTTTAATTCCAAAATAGAACCAACAGAAATTCTACAATTTTTCCACTGAAATGGATCGAACTAAATAGAAATAGACACCGAAGATATGGCTCAATGGCTCATAGATTCCAAACATGGCTTTTTGTATAGAAATCAGCAAATGTAAACTTTTTCATTTTTTTTGCTGTAAATCTCGCATGGCCAGATGGGGTGAGTCAATATCGCAGCATAATCGATCGCGTTCGTCATTGTCTCGCGCGGAAACGAAAACAATAGATGCGCGGGTTTTTAGTGTTTAGTATTGATTTGTTCCTTGCTGTGCATGCATCGCTCCTGATGCGATGAGTCAATATTGCAGCATAATCAATCGCGTTGTTCGCTATGGTCTTGCGCGAAAACAAAAATAATAGATGCGCCGTGCTTAGTTTTGTGTTGCTTCTTGTTGTGAATGCACACGCTAAGAAAATGTTACTCTAAAACGAGTAAGATTCACACAAAACTGAGCTAAACTGGAAAAAAAATGAGTAAATTGCTTTTCCATCGATAGCGCAGGCCCAAGTGTAAAAATCCAACCAATTTAGGCAAGAATATTATGCGACTTAAACTGGTGAGATTTTCGCACTTGGGCCAGCGCTATCGCTGAAAAAAAATTTAGTCATTTTTGAGTTGTCCCACTTTAGCTCCAAAATGAGTGAATTTTCTGACCGTGCATATGGTTTGGATCATTGGTTTGTACTTTGTCGCGTTCAGTTCATTCCTGTGTGGAATGGGCTTAAAGCTTCTGCTCCCTAATTTATTTTATTAGACATGTTTTCATATAGAAAAATGGTCTGTTGTGCGCCAAAGTTATTATTATTATTATTAGCTTTATTAAGGAGATTTTCAGCCCGAGGCTAACGCGAAAGTTAGTGTTCATTGATCCATTGTCAGATCACATCACCAACCATAGGTGACTCCTAGACCTGACAATGTACCCTACCTTACTAACAAAAATTCCTTCCCGAGACAATCGTGGAGACACTGGGATTCCCGGTCTCTATAACAACGGTTGGCTTACTAACATTCCATTCCCTCCTCGATGACCGTAAGGACGTGGCCAGCGCCGTTATTGACATTACTTGTGAGTTCTCGAACTGTGCACATTGAGAATAGTAAGGTAGTCCCAAGCCCTCCTATTCATTGGTTCCTTGTGCAATTTCGATTGCTCTGGTCAATCATGGAGTAGCAATTACGAATTGTGCGGTCATCTATGCTCATGCTCATGCTCATGCTCTTTTGCTATAAATCTCGCATGGTGTAGTTGGGATTGCACAACTTTATTGTTGTGCTATTGATGGTTAAATAATGGTGCACTCTCAATAATACAAAAATAATAGAACTTGTTCTACAACAAAACATCTTATTAAAATTAAAAGAAAATATACCAATAGCAGGATCATATCAAAATCAGATTGCCCAACAAAACTTGTTATGGAAAAGTTATGCCTCAATAGGTTGATAATAACAAACCAAGATATAAAAACAGGTTTTATGATTCAGTTGTTATTATTTTGATATTCTCCTCTGCTCGGGTGAGGGAAAAGGAAGGAAATTAGGATACGGATAGGGATAGATTGAAAATATTACCCTGAATGAGGGTACTAACGCATAAGCGTACCACAAATGGGTTAAAACAGCGCCCTGAAAAGGGCACTGTAATAACGCATAAAGCGTAAAAAGAACCTATAGCTCTTTACCACAGTTGATTGAGAACAACAGAAACTTTAAGATTCAGGTTTCTAAAGGTCAGTTTCACTTATTCAGTATTCACTAAGTACTCGGAAACGCAGTTGCGTAAAAACTGGACAGTTACATATCAAATGATACGAGGTTCCATGCTCGGATTCACAGCTATCACATACAAATGAATCAGCTTGCTGAATAAATTCGCCATGTGATAGCTGAGTCGGAAGTGACCAATCACTGCTTTGATCAACATGTTGCAATTCTGTTTGCCAGATTTGTAAGATACTTCGCCACCGCTGGAGATACAATTTTGTTGGACGACATGACTCCAAATTATTCCAGAATTGCTCGTGCTGCGTTACAGCCCACCCATCCAGGTTTCAATGTGAAGCTTTAACCGTCATTTCGATACCGAAACAGACCAATGGAGTCATGTGATGCTCCAGTGCGAGCTAATTCATCAGTCATTTCAGTTCCTGCGATGGAAGAATGGCCAGGTACCCATACAACGTGGATAGCTCCTTGATTTGAGTTCAACAAGCGACAACTAACTTCGACATAGAGTTGGCCGAAGCAAATGCTTTAATAGCAGCTTGGCTATCTGAACAGAAGTATATGAGTTTGCCCATTACGTGTTGATGAAGTGCTGATTGCACTTCGCACATAAGAACAAAGATTTTGGCCTGGTGGGCTTCGTGACCGTGCGGTTAGCGGCGGCAGTCGTCTAGGCGTATCGTAAGCCTCGGTGTGTGGGTTCGATTCCCGCTCCAGTTGGTGGGAACTTTTTGTCAAACGAAAAATCAATCATTTTGCCACTGGGTGTTCTGCGTTGTCCTTGTCTAGTACGAGTAATGTGTTCAGTATGTACAGCCTCTGGCTGAAGACGGTGTAAATTGTCTTAAAAAACGGTGCAGTGTTTACCAAGTGAGCAAGATTGATGTAGCCTTAGCTCACGAGAGTAGACACCAGCACCAGTTCCATTTTAGAGAAGGGAGTCATCAGTGTAACATACGATGCCGTACGAAATATGCACTTCTCTCCATATATCCAGATGTCCACTCTTCCCAGGAAGGGAATTTCGTGGAAAATGTCCTATATGGAAAATTATAAGCAATTGTAAGATCACTTGGAGCAAGGACAACTTTGCCCCAATTCACCAAAAGTAGAAACAACAAGGAGTGTGTTGATCTATGAGTAACAGAAGTTTCCTCTAGCATACCGAGTACCCATAGATGGTAAGTGCAAGAAAGTGCTTCTTGCTTGAGAAAAATGTATGGCGGCGGAACGTCAAAGAGAACTTCGAGCGCTGCCGTGGGAGTTCCCACTTCGCCCTCTTGCCACCACACAAGACATCGATAAACCTATACAACAGGTCGAACAACAGTTGCGTAAATCCATTTGATATATTTGGGTTTTAGATCCCAAGTTATACCAAAGGTTCGCCGGCATTGCCCGATGGTCATACAAGCTTTCTTGATTCTGAACTCAATGTGAGATGTCCATGAAAATATGGAATCAAGAATAACTCCAATGTACTTTAATTCAGGCACATCGATTTCAGAATCAAACAGACGCAAAGGTCGAACGCCATTACGGTTTCGCCTTTTCGTGACACCGCATCGCTGATAGGTCATATTTAAAAATATTGAGTAACCTCAATGTTTGATGAGCAAGGTTAAGCAAATAATTCATGCAAGAAGTTTCATAAATCTTTTTTGTCGTTTTGGCATGCCATTACCTTTATGTTTGTGTTTTTCGTGAAAAAAAGGATAAGTTTTAGAATGATTTACTAAACACTATGCGTCTTCTTGCTTCTGCACCAGTTAGTGACAGTCTGGTTTACATAATACATATATGGAACAAGTGAGCATGTTCCACATTTTCAAAAAGCTTTGGATGTCACATTTTAATCCCAATCATTGATAATATTTAAATAAGAAAACAGTTGAGAAATTTATTTTGAAAAATACGCCTTTGTTAAAACATATCAAAATATCTGAAGAACACAAACTTCTGTGAAGAGGGAAATACTACGGCATTGAGTACACTAAGGTCTTTTTTTACACGGTTTTTTTTACACGGTTTTTTTTACACGGCTTTTTTTACACGGTTTCGCGAATTAACACGGTTTTTTTTTTACACGGATTCGCGAATTAACACGGTTTTTTCAACTTTCTCGCGCTAAGTGTCTAGAAGGGAACTTTTACTAAAAGGAAGAAATGGGATTTATGGGAAAGGGTTGCAAGGGAGTTGAAAAGTGGTATGAGGTGAAGGCGGATGATGATGTAAGAGGTCTGCAGGAAAGGGATGTGTGGGGGGTCTGTTTCTTGAAGGAGGGGGGGGGGGTAATATATGGGGGGCTAGGAGGGGTTAAATGGGGGGTTTCCTAAAGGTGATTTTTGGAGTATGGTTCAGCGTCCTACAGGTCTATGGAGCATAGTTCTGAAGAGAAGTAATTTTATTCAAGGATATTTTAGGGCATCCAAGAACTTCCGCGAATAAAGGCCTTAAGATCTATAAGCGTAATGGATGGGTTGTAGTCACATTACTGATACGGTGCAACATCCTAAAGGTCCTCAGAGCATAGTTCTGTTGAGACGTAGTTTTCAAAGATATTCTAGGACCTCCTAGAACTTCCGAGAGTTCAGGCCTGAAAATCTACGAGCGTAATCAGTTAATTGTTTCTATATTTTTGATGCGGTGTAACACCCTACAGGTCCATGCAGCATAGTTCTGAAGAGATGTTGTTTTCAAGGATATTCTAGGGCATCCAAGAACTTCCGCGAATAAAGACCTTAAGATCTACAAGCGTAATCGATGGATTGTAGTCACATTACTGATACGGTGCAACATCCTACATGTCCATGGAGCATAGTTCTGAAGAGATATTGTTTTCAAGGATATTCTAGGGCATCCAAGAACTTCCGCGAATAAAGGCCTTCAGAACTACAAGCGTAATTAGTTACATTACTGATACGGTGCAACATCATACAGGTCTTTAGAGTCTAGTTCTGTAGAGACGTAGTTTTTAAAGATATTCTAGGACCTCCAAGAACTTCCGAGAGTTCAGGCCTGAAAATCTACGAGCGTTATCAATTAATTTTTGCTATATTATTGATGGGGTGTAACATCCTACAGGTCCATGGAGCATAGTTCTGAAGATAAGTAATTTTCAAGGATATCTTAGGGCATCCAAGAACTTCCGCGAGTAGTGGCCTTAAGATCTACATGCGTAATCGATGGATTGTAGTTACATTACTGATACGGTGTAACATCCTACATGTCCATGCAGCATAGTTCTGAAGAGATGTTGTTTTCAAGGATATTCTAGGGCATCCAAGAACTTCCGCGAATAAAGACCTTAAGATCTACAAGCGTAATCGTTGGACTGTAGTCACATTACTAATACGGTGCAACATCTTACAGGTCCTTAGAGCATAGTTCTGTAGAGACGTAGTTTTCAAAGATATTCTAGGACATCAAAGAACTTCCGAAAGTTCAGGCCTGAAAATCTACGAGCGTAATCAATTATTTTTGCTATATTATTGATGCGGTGTAATATCCTACAGATCCATGGAGCATAGTTCTGTGGAAAAGAAACTTCCCAAATATGCTCTAGGTCATCCAAGAATTTCCACGAATAAAGAATTCAAGATCTACAACCGCAAAAAATGGGTTTTTGTTAAATTACTGATACGGTGTAACATCCTACAGGTCCATGGAGTATAGTTCTGAAGAGAAGTTATTTCCAAGGATATCTTAGGACATCTAAGAACTTCCGCGAGTAGTGGCCTTAAGATCTACAAGCGTAATCTATGGATTGCAGTTACATTACTGATACGGTGTAACATCCTACATGTCTATGCAGCATAGTTCTGAAGAGATGTTGTTTTCAAGGACATTCTAGGGCATCCAAGAACTTCCGCGAATAAAGACCTTAAGATCTACAAGCGTAATCGATGGATTGTAGTCATATTACTAATACGGTGCAACATTCTACAGGTCCTTAGAGTATAGTTCTGTTGAGACGTAGTTTTCAAAGATATTCTAGGACCTCCAAGAACTTCCGAGAATACAGGTCTGAAAATCTACGAGCGTAATCAATTATTTTTGCTATATTATTGATGCTGTGTTTTATCCTACAGATCCATGGAGCATAATTCTGTAGAAAAAAAAACTCCAAAATATGCTCTAGGTCATCCAAGAATTTCCGTGAATGAAGAATTCAAGATCTACAACCGTAATAAATGGATTTTTGTTAAATTACTTATACGGTGTAACATCCTACAGGTCCATGGAGCATAGTTCTGAAGAGAAGTTATTTTCAAGGATATTCTAGGTAAACCAAGAACTTTCGCGAGTAGTGGCCTTAAGATCTACAGGCGTAATCGATGAATTGTAGTTACATTACTGATGCGATGTAACATCCTACAGGTCCATGGAACATAGTTCTGAAGATAAATAATTTTCAAGGATATCTTAGGGCATACAAGAACTTCCGTGAGTAGTGGCCTTAAGATCTACAAGCGTAATCGATGGATTGTAGTTACATTACTGATACGGTGCAACATCCTACAGGTCCTTAGAGCATAGTTCTGTAGAGACGTACTTTTCCAAGATATTTTAGGACCTCCAAGACCTTCCGCGAGTATAGGCCTGAAGATCTACTAGCGTATTCAATCAATTGTTGTTACATTTTCTAGCGTATTCAATCAATTGTTGTTACACAGGTAATTTCTTTGGAAATTTCCTTTACTGTTAAAGTTTTTCTTCAGACAGTCTTTTAGGAATCCCTTTAAAAATATGTTCATGAACTCCTCCTGGAATTCTTTCAGAACATCCTCCATGAATTTTGGTAAGACATTTCTCTTGGAATGTTTCTAAATATTTTTTAATAAATCCTTGTAGGAGTTCAATCATGGGTTTCCGAGGGAGAGTTTTCAGCATTTTCTTTAGCAACTCTTTCTAGAACCATTTCAGAAAAATCCCTAAGATAGTTTCACATAATCTTGAAGGGCTTCGTTCAAGAATATTTTCTGGGATTTCTTCAAGAATTAGAAAGACAATTTATTCAGAAATTCCTCCAAGGGTTCTTTTCAGAAATTCTTCCATGAACTCCATTTAAATCTTACTAAGGAATTCCTTTTGAAATATTACTTGAGACTCCTTCAGTAGTTTAAGCGTTTCCCATAATATTCAGTAAAAAATTACCTTTTCCATGGATTTTTTGTTATTTTCATTTTCAGAATTTTCGAAGAATTCTCAGCGGTTTGAGATATTCCTCCACAGATTTTTACAGAATTATTTTTTGAAATAACGTAAATCATGTTGGAGTTACTCTTCGAGGGTTACCTGAAGGAAATATTTAAATAAATTTCTGATGAGATTAAATTTTATTGAAACTATTTTAGAAACAATCGTTTATTGCTCCTGGAGAAGTCCTTGGGGAATACCTGGAGGAACTCCTGAGATTCGACACAAAAGTTCAGTTAATTGGACGAAGTGGCTTAATTTCCCCAATAGAGGGGTAGGAAAAAAGTCCTGAGATGGATTTAGAGGATTTTTAAGTAGAATTTTATGAGAATTTTTTGGGAAAAATCAAGGAAAAAATACTGAAAAAGTTTCTAAAAATCCTTGAAGGCATTTCTAAAGGACACCTCTGATAAGTTTCTGAAAGAATCCTTGAAAAAAACCTTCGGAAATCCATAAAGAAATTACAGACAAAAATACTAGAAGAATTCTTAAATAAATCTCCTAATGATTTTTGAAGGGTGATTTGGAACAAACCCTGAAAGAACTCATGGACGTACTTCTAAATAGAGGAGCTTGTGAAGTAATCGTAAGGGAATCACCAAAGAATTTTCTAAAATTGTTATTTTTTTTTTTCAAGGAGTCTCTGAAATTTGGAGAATGCTGTGCAATAATTCCGAAAGGAATTTCTGAAGATATTCTTGGAGAAACGTTAAGAAATAAATCCTGAAGTGAATTCTTAAGAATCCCTGAAGAAAGGTTTCTAAAAATCTCTAGAGAAGTTTACGATCCCACTTGTGGAGGAATATCTAAGGATCTTCTAGGAAGCCCCTTAGAGGAACCCTATTCAGATTTTTTTGGAGAAACTCCTGATAGAATCCCTGGAGTAATTCCTGAAAAGCACCCTAACAGAACACCTACAAACATTTCGAATTTTACCATGACTATACTGGTCTAAAATGAGTTTTAGAAAAGAATATCCTTAGACGAGACGTGCGACGTTGTGAATTTCTATCTAGAGGAATCCTTTATAAATTTCCTGGTAAACGTCCTCAAGGGTACTCTCTGAAATTTATAGCATAGTTCTTATGAGAATAGTTTTTATTGAAACCTGTGATTGACATACGTTTAAACCGTTTACACAAAATAGATGAAAATTGTAATTTAGATACAAGAAAGAAATTGTTCTGTATTGACGTTTTTTTTAATGACTAGAATTTGCTCTTCACTTAAAAAAATAATTTAAAATTTTGGTCACGCCGATTACGCCGCCGCCGTATAGGACGAACGGCGTGCGCCGCCGCTGCCTCGAATTACTATACAAGCCGCCGCCGGTGAAAATTGCTTCGGCGCACACGTCTACTACAGGTCCTTGGCGCAAGATTCCGTTAACGTGTTCTAGGTCATCCAGAACTTCCGCAAGTAAAGGCCTGAATCTGCAAGTGTAATAAATCAATTGCTTTTACATTACTTATATGATGTTATACAGATTTATGGATCACGGTTCTATAGAGAAGTTATTTTCAAAGATTTTCTAGTTAATCCAAGATCTTTCGCGAGTTAAGGCCTTAAGATCAATAAGCATTATCAATGGACTTCTGTTGCATTACTGACGCGGTGCAACATCCTACAGGTCCATGAAAGACAGTTCTGTAGAGTCTTGATTTCCAAGAATGCTTTATGTCTTCCAAGTACTCTTGCGGCTCATGGAAGTTCTTGGAGTACCTAGAAGATGTTTGGCAATTATTTCTCAACAGAACTATGCTCCCTGGACCTTTAGGACGCTATACTGTATCAGTAATGTGACAACAAACCATTGATAACGCTTGTAGATCTTCAGGTCTAAACTCGCGAAAGTTCTTGGGAACTTGTATTGATTGCGCTTATAAATCTTAGGTCTTTACTCATGGAAGTTCTTGAAGGACCTAGAACATCTGTGGAAATTATTTCTATACAGAAAAATGGTTCATGGACCTGTAGCATGTTACAACGTATAAGAAATGTAACAACAATCCATTGATTACGCTTGTAGATCTTAAGGCCTTTACTCGCGGAAGTTCTTGGAGCTCCTAGATCATCTTTGGAATTTTTTTCTCTACAGAACTATGCTCCCTGGACCTGTAGGACGCTACACTGTAACAGTAATGTGGCAACACACCATTGATAACGTTTGTAGATCTTAAGGCCTTTACTCGCGGAAGTTCTTGGAGGTCCTAGATTATCATTGGAAATTATTTCTGTACAGAACTAGGCTCCCTGGACCTGTAGGACGCTACAATGTATTAGTATTGTGACAGCAACCCATTAATAACGCTTGTAGATATCCAGGTCTTTACTCATGGAAGTTCTTGGAGGACCTAGAACATCTGTGGAAATTTTTTCTATACAGAAAAATGGTTCATGGGCTTGTAGCATGTTACAACGTATTAGAAATGTAACAACAATCCATTGATTACGCTTGTAGATCTTAAGGCCTTCACTCGCGGAAGTTCTTGGAGGTCCTAGATCATCTGTGGAAATTATTTCTCTACAGAACTATGCTCCCTGGACCTGTAGGACGCTACACTATATCAGTAATGTGGCAACAAACCATTGATAACGCTTGTAGATCTTAAGGCCTTTACTCGCGGAAGTTCTTGGAGGTCCTAGATCATCTGTGGAAATTATTTCTCTACACAACTATGCTCCCTGGACCTGTAGGACGCTACACTGTATCAGTAATGTGACAACAAACCATTGACAACGCTTGTAGATCTTCAGGACTTTACTCGTGGAAGTTCTTGGAGGACCTAGAACATCTATGACAATTAGTTCCTTACAGAAAAATTGTTCTAGGACCTGTAGCATGTAACAACGGACCTGTAGCATGTTACAACGTATGTTACATTTCTAAACAACAATTCATTGAGTACGCTTGTAGATCTTAAGGCCTTAACTCGCGGAAGTTCAAGGAAGACCTAGTATGTCTTTAGAAATGAATACTCTTCAGTACAACGCTCAATGGACCTCTGGGATGTTACAACGCATGTAGCAAGAAATTATTGGCTATGTTTGTGGATCTTCTGGCCTTTACTCGCGGAAGTTCTTGGAGATCAAAATTGGAGGTCAGGTTTGAAAATGATTTATTTACAGAACAATGCTCCGTAGACCTGTAGGATGTAGAACAGTATCAGCGATGTAACAACAATCAATCGATTACGCTCGTAGATATCAAAGCCTTTACTCGCGAAAGTTTCTGGGTGTCCTGGAACAACTTTCTCTACACCACCTAGCTCCGTGGACCTGTAGAGTGTTGACAGTCTCCTTGATCCTTCGTTTCGTCCGTCTAGACAGTCCTTATCACCCCAAAATATCCTCTACGATCTTTCTTGGAAACAGTATGCACTCTGCTCCCCATAGTCCATCCCTTGTCCCCTTCCCCACTAACCCCTAGATTCAACCCTTACTACTACCCCCCCCTTTTCTTATTACTCTCTAAAACAAACCTCGGATATCTGAAGGTGAGGACATTTCAAATATTTTCAGATTTCCCTCAGTTTTTTTTTACACGGATTCCCGAATTAGCACGGTATTTTTTTACACGGTTTCGCGAATTAACACGGTTTTTTTTTACACGGATTCGCGAATAAACACGGTTTTTTTTTTCACGGATTCGCGAATTAACACGGTTTTTTTTTACACGGAACGTATCCCCCGTGTAAAAAAAGACCTTAGTGTATAAACATTCCACCATTTTCTAATTGTATACCATCTTTAACATGTCAAACGGTTCTGTTGTGAACAAAACACATCAACACTGCGCTGTGCCACCATCGTCGTCCAGCTAAATAACTTCTTTTCCCTTCATCAGTACATACATCATTACACGAATTAATCCTAGGCAGCCTCGAAGAATGCAAGTTTTTTTTGCAACGTCAGTTACGTCCTTGGCAAATGGGAGTAGTTCTTGAATCACTAAACGAAGTCGGAGTAGCGATATAAAATGATATTGCACGAAGCAGCTCTCGAACATCCAATCCAGTAACTATGGCTATTGCTATAGTCGTTGTGTAAGCTGCGCACTTTAACAAAAAATATTTACTGTTGTCCCAGCGATTTAATTGAAAACACGTAAAGTTATTGCAGAATAGCAACAACTTAGCTAAGCTGTCAAAATGATACTTAAATGCTCATTGGTCACCATATAAGCAGAAAAACAACCAAGCGGTTTTATATTAGCATTTAAAGCAGCATTTTGGCATGCATGTTGTCTTGACAAATGGCGACAAACATATCTAAAGGTCCAATCTGCAAAAGAGAGGCTCTCTTGGTTCCGATTCTCTTTGAATTTTTACAATGTCACAGTGGGCATTTTGACAATTTGGATTATTTATTATTATTGGATTAAAAGATGGTTTAATCTACCTTCCGACGCAAGAAGTAAATAAAAATTAATAAATACAAGCACGTTATAATCGAAAGAGAGGAGACTTAAAGAGAGCCTCTCATCTGCACTTAGGACCTATTGAAATGTTCGGCCTGAAATGCAATATTAAATTGTTTTGTATTACTTAGTTCTTTTATGAAGGCAGAATGGCTATGTTGATAAAAAAATAATATTGACACCACCGCCATTATTTTCTCCGCTATCGAGCTGATTTATGTTATTTCGTAATGTGATTTTTTTTTTTTAAATATTTGCCACCTTAGTAACATCAAATATTTTGCCCTAGTTTCGTTTGAAATCAGTTGTAAAACACCTTACGATTACTCACATATTTTTCCTAATAATATTTCTGACCTTACAAATGAATGTTTCAATGGTAGCGAAATTGAGAAAAAGCAATACCGTTCAGTTTTTGATGTCTAGTGTCCAGTTAAAGTCGTATTTTCATGAGTGGTAACCCTTATAGTATGCCTTTACTTTCAACACACATTTTAAGCAAATTTGGAAATTGTAAATCAATTTTTATACGGTTTGGCGATTTCTCAAAGTAGTATGTGAAGACGAATCCCCCATGAGTTCTTAACACTCCATTTTACGGTACTGAAAACAAACGTTCAGTCGTTAAAAAATAATGCAATACAATACACAATCCAAATCATATGTAGCTAAAAGGTAGTCTTCCATCCACATATAGTTCCACATATAGAAAATTGTTTTTGATTCCGAGAAAACATGGAGGGACAAGTCTCCTCAGGAATCAAGGCTTCTCAGTCTTCCCTACTAAAATATTCGATTCCCGGTTTACAGGGTTTTTCGTGGTTGAAATTTCCGTAACTTTCCTGGGTATGGAACACGTCAAACGAAAAAAATAAACAAAGAAAACTCTCGGCTAAGAACTGTCCCAACCTGACTCAGCACTAATTTCTCGATTAGTATCTTCTCATGAATAAGTAAGTAAGTCACCAAACCGCAGTGATGCAACCGTTGAAATGTAATTCGTAAGGTGTCTTGCTTAACTAGACAGTGCACGGTCTGTGGCAGTTGTACTTGTGGTTGAACTCCAACGGTGCTATGCCTCAGTAGAATAGACCACTTAACCTTGTTCCCACCGTCAGTGGCGGCGGCGTGGCGAGATGGTGTTGAGCCCATGTTCCGCAGACTTTACTCGCAGCACTTTAAACGGAAAATTGATACACCAGTCACCACCTGTTTAAATTGTTTGGATACGAGAATTGTAATGTGCTGTGTAAGCTGCGTATATTTAATGAACATGAAGAACGTTACTTTATTTTTATTACGTTTAAGTCACCCTTCAAAACTTTTGAATATTAGGAGGTTGATATCTAACTTTTCAATTGTATGTCTCGTTGGGATTTATTCTTCAAATTTTGTGCTGCAGAAATTAAAAATTCGTAAAACAGTTCAAGCTTTACAGTACAGTTTTCCCCAAATAGGTGGAAAAATCTGTTGAATAGCATATTTAGTTATTGACAAACAAACAAACAAACAAACAAACAAACAAACAAACAAACAAACAAACAAACAAACAAACAAACAAACAAACAAACAAACAAACAAACAAACAAACAAACAAACAAACAAACAAACAAACAAACAAACAAACAAACAAACAAACAAACAAACAAACAAACAAACAAACAAACAAACAAACAAACAAACAAACAAACAAACAAACAAACAAACAAACAAACAAACAAACAAACAAACAAACAAACAAACAAACAAACAAACAAACAAACAAACAAACAAACAAACAAACAAACAAACAAACAAACAAACAAACAAACAAACAAACAAACAAACAAACAAACAAACAAACAAACAAACAAACAAACAAACAAACAAACAAACAAACAAACAAACAAACAAACAAACAAACAAACAAACAAACAAACAAACAAACAAACAAACAAACAAACAAACAAACAAACAAACAAACAAACAAACAAACAAACAAACAAACAAACAAACAAACAAACAAACAAACAAACAAACAAACAAACAAACAAACAAACAAACAAACAAACAAACAAACAAACAAACAAACAAACAAACAAACTAACAAACAAACAAACAAACAAACAAACAAACAAACGCAGGCTCCCCCGCATGTCCGGAATGCGCAGACCGCGATGAGACCGCGGAGCATGTGCTCTTGAGCGCCCACGCTTCGTGGTAGACGTGTGCGCCGCCGCGCCGCGCCGCCGTCGCCGACGATTTTTTCACGCCGCCGCCGCCAGCTAAATTGACCCGGCGCGCCGCTGTTCATATTTTTCCACGCCGCCGAACAAAATTTCCCACGCCGATGAGATAACGACAAACATTTTTTTTCTCGCCAACCTGTTTAAATATGATACCAATGACAGTGGTAATTTTTAAACAGTTTCTATTTTTTTTGGCATATTTTTCTGAAGTTCTTCTTGTGAATCTTTTTATTTTTTTATGGTTTTATTTTATGATTTCTTACAGCAATACTGTGAAAATCCTCATTTATTCTTTTTTAAGTTCTTAACGAGACTCTTTTGAAAACCATAATGAATTATAAACAAAATTCTTGGCGATATTCTCATTAAGTCCCTAAAAACATTCTTCTACATATTCTTTGTATATCTCTTGGAAGATTTTCATTGCAATTTACGAATGACATTCTTGGAGGCATATATTCCATGAAATACTAAGATATGCCTATACAGGCCCCTCCAGAAATTTCACCAAGAATTCTTCTAGAAAAATTTCCAGACTTCTTTCAGAAGTTTCTGCAAGGATTCTTGAGAAAAAATCCGAATGTTCATTTAGACATATTTTTAGAGATTCCTTAAGTTGCTCCATAAATTTTTCAAAGAATTTCTATGAAGAATTTATTTGAAATTTCATTAAATAGGTCACGTATAAAAGGCCTATTCCTCCATAGCTTCTTCTATAAATTGCTCCATGGAGTGTCTCCAGGAAATTCTCCAGAAGTCCATTCCATAATTTTGTTTAGTGATTTCAGTAGATATTCTTTGTGATCAAAATCATATAGAGATTCCTTCATGAGTTTCTCCGGATATTCCTCCATGTATTTTACCAGAATTTCCTCCTGATATTTTTCCAGAGAAACCATTAAAATGTTTTACTCGTATTCTTTAAGAAATTTGAAAACATCTTCAGTAACAATTCCTAGAAAGTTTAACATAGAGGAACTCACCTGTTTTCGGCCGTTTTGATCTCTTCATCATAGAGTTTTTTTTAAACCTATTGAACTCAAAATTGGCCTCAAATCATTCCCAATCAAGCTGAATTATTAGACCAAGTTTCAAGCATTTTAGCCGACAAAAAACCCCTCATGACGAAGAGAACAATCCTGTCGATAACAACCTTGGTCACCCTATATTTCTAGGAGCTTTTGCAGTTAAAGTATTTCTCCAGACATTCCTTTGGGATGCCTTCAAAAATAAGCTCATGAATTCCTCCTGGAATTATTTCAGAACATCCTCCATGAGTTTTGGTAAGAGATTCCTCTAGGAATTTTTCTAAATATGGCAGGAATTAAACGGCTACGCAGTCTTCAATATGGAAAACGAAGTTTATTGTTTGCTCGACGTTTCGACGCTGGGATTTTGTGTCATCTTCAGGGGTAACTAATTGTTCGTTTTTGGTCGAACAATTAGCTACCCCTGAAGATGACACAAAACACCAGTGTAGAAACGTCGGGAAAACAATAAACTTCGTTTTCCACATTGAAGACTGCGTAGCCGTTTAATTCCTGCAATAAACTTTTCAGTCGATCCGCCAAGAGATCTAAATATTTATTTATAAATCCTTGTAGGGATTCAATCAAGGGTTTCTAAAGTAGAGTTTTCAGCAATTCTTTCTAGAACTATTTCCCTGGGATACTTTCACATAATTTTTCAGGGAATCGTTCATTAATAACTCCAGGGATTTCTTCAGGAATTGGAAAGATAATTTATTCATAAATACCTCCAAGGTGTTTTTTCATAGAAATTCTTCCGTGTGCTTTATCTAAATCATACTAAGAAATTCCTTCTACAATATCACTTAAGACTCCTTCAAAGTATGTCATGGTTGTTAGTAAGAGATTATCTCAAACATTTTTCCATGTTTTTTTTATCATAACTTTCAGAGAATTTTCAGAGGTTCTTTCGTTTCCTTTGAGATATTCCTCCACAGATATTTATAGAAGTATTTTATAAAATAACATATACCATGTTAGAGTTACTCTTCGAAGGTTACCTGAAGAAATTTTTAAAGAAATGTTTAAAAATTTCCTGAAGAGATTCAATTTTATTGAAATTATTTAAGAAACACTTATTGGATGAGCTCCTGGAGAAGTCTCTGGGGAATACCTGGAGAAATTCCTGAGGTTTGCCACAAGAAATCAGTTAATTGGATGAAGTGGCTTGATTTCCCCAACAGAGGGGTAGAAAAAAAAACTTCTGAAATGGCATTGGAGGATTTTTAGTACAATTTTATGACACATTTTTGGAAAAATTCAAAGAAAAAATCCTGGAGAAGTTTCTGAGAAAATCCTTGAAGGCATTTCTGAATGACATCCTTGATAAATTTCAAAAATCATGAAGAAGTTTTGAAGAAGTGCTTAAAAAAAAACTTCAGAAATTCGTGCAAATGTTGCAGACAAAGATACTAGGTACTTCTGGATTCTTGAAAGAATTTCTTGCGCAATTTCTGAATGATATTAGTGGATGAAATTCCCTGATACAATTTCCCTAGAGGAACTTGTGAAGTAGGGTGCCTGTATCAGTTATCGCACAACCTAAGGAAAACTATTCATACAAAAATAAGAAGAAGACCGATCAATGTCGTCGATATGGCAAATGATTGCTTAGTATCTATACTTTACAGGAAAACAAGCCAAAACTACTTTTAGTATTTATTATGACGTGTGCCAATAATAGGAACCCTGTACCAGTTATGAATTGACCACAACTGATACACTATGGTTAAAAAGGGTGCAAGGAAGCCAAAATTATAAGGAAAATGATTTATTTCTAGATTAATTTGAGCAAACTGATTGCAATCATCCTTTGTGAGTGTGATCTTTTGTTCACATTTTTTTCTTGTTGATTTTTATTGTTAAATGGTGAAAATCAACTATGGCGAATTTGAGGTACTATAGCCATAACTGGTACACTAAGCCTATTCATAAAGGAATCGTTAAAAAAAATGATATATACCGTGAGGTCGCCATTCACCGCTCATTTAACGGCATTTTCGTAAAGTATATGACATTAAAAATCGACGTTTGCGAATGTTGCACTTTAATTTACGTTAACAATTCAACAATTATGTTGATATTGTAGAAAAAATATAAAACGATTGTAAAATATGTTAACAACCGAGAAAATAAAAATTCAAATGTGTTATCTCTTGGCTCCTATTACCGCTCATGCATCCACTCACCGCTCATTGGATTATTTTTTCATGGAATTACAGAAACTATTCATTTATAAAAACAAAATAACTTTTATTTACCAAAGTATTGATTCATGGCGTTCAGTTCATCCTGTTTTCTCAAAATGGAATCTTTAATAGGTTTTACCTGTTGGATATTTCTTCCGCTGTTTGCCCTGAACAGTTCCCATGTTGTCCTGCAGCACAGTGTGAGAAATATTTTTTGAGAACGTGATTTCAGGTACATCCATATAAAAACTTGGTGAAATGAAAGTTTTTTTTAATGTGGCAGCATGTTACATTCACTTTTGTTACGATACTTTACTAACATTTGATCATGTTTGTATGATTGGCCCAAAATGAGCGGTGAATGGGGCATGGGCGGTATATGCGACCTCACGGTATATGTGATTTTATTTTTCAAGGAATCTCTAAAGCAATGCGCGGAAATCTGTAAAATGCTGTGCAGTAATTCCAAGATAAATTTCTTGAGATATTCCTGGAGAAACGTTGATAAATAAATCCTGGAATGATTTCTAATGGTACTCCTTTAAAATAAAAACATCTGAAAGAATACCTGAAAGAAAGTTTTTAAAAATCTCTAGAGAAGTCTACGATCCCACTTGTGGATGAATATCTGAGGATCTTCTTGGATGCTCCATGAAGAAACTTCCAGAAGAATCTGTTGATAATTTTCTGGAGAAATTTCTGAAAAACCACCTGAAAGAATCCCTGGAGTAATTCCTGAAAGGAACCTTAACAGAACTCCAACAAAAATTTCGTTTTTGAACATGACAACACTGGTCTAAATTGAGTCTTAGAAAACAATATCCTTAGACGAGACGTGCGATGTTGTGAATTTCTATCTAGAGGAATACTTCATAAATTTCCTGGTAAACGTCCTCAAGGATTATCTCTTAAATTTATAGTTTATAAGGATAAGGATAGTTTTTATTAAAACCACTAATTTCCATACGTTTAAACCTTTCACAAAAAATAGATGAAAATTGTAATTTAGGTACAAGAAACAAATAATTCTGTATTGACGTTTTTCAATGACTAGAAATTGCACTTCATTGAAAAATATAATAAAAAATTTGGTCACGCCGATTACGCCGCCGCCGCCGCCGCCGAATAGGACGTACGGCGTGACGCCGGCGTCGCCGCCGCCGCTGCCTCAAATTACTATACACGCCGCCGCTGATGAAAACTGCTTCGGCGCACACGTCTACTTCGTGGAGCAAAGGTCGTATATGCAGGAGAAGTGCGGTAGAGATATCATTCCGGACAATATTGTTGAACAGATGTGTCCGGGGGCGGCCAAGTGGGAATCTGTTACTTCACGGTCTCTCGAATCGTACTTGAACTACAGAGAAAATGGCGCGCTGACCAACAGCAAGTTTAGTTGACCCTCCACCCCCCACCCATCGAGGAGCTTGAGTCCAACGGGTAGTCTAGCCTGAACCCAGGGAAGAGAGGCAAACTTAAGGCGGTAACTCGTGGAACGCTATCTAATAGAGAGCACTTATGTACGGACCCCCCACACTCATTCTCAAAGCCATTCCTAACGGGCGTACCGCGAAGGTGAGGAAGAGTGTGAATCAGTTTTTAGTGGGTTGATCCTTACATAACCCGAGAATCCACCTCTTGAGTATCTGATCAGCAGATTTTCTCATTCTATAAAAAATGATGAAAGGGCAACGAACTGTCATGCAACTAATGGCTCTCCTGATCTGGACCATGGCTGAATCTGTCAACTGCTTACGGCCTAAATGGATCAGCTGGTGATTCGTGGGACGATTTGGTCTGGGTTGGTTTTGAAATTGTCAAGAGTGGCCTGGATGAGCCTCGGTTGACTTCGCCGGTCAGCTAGGGCGCTAGGTCTGGAAATTTTCTGGATGAATGCCGTTATTTCGTGGTCGGGATGAACTCCGTTGTTGTTCTGCTGAAGGGTTTGCTTACGACTACTACAGCGTTTTGCCCACAACTGCCTGTCCTCATCCACGATTCACCAAACATTATTATAACATAAAACCGAAAGTGAAATCAAATCCTGTCCAAAAAACTTTTTTAATTATGTAAAGTCAAAACTTTGTTGACTTAAGTTAAGACTTTCCTTTCAAAATGACATTAGACGAGAAAGATGGAGATAATTCAGAGGACATTTGCACTCTATTTGCATCATTCTTTCAAGAAACCTACACAAATCATACTGACAACAATCGTGACTTTGAATATTGTTCATATTGCCCTGATTTCCCAAATGATGTAGGTGTTAGTCACATTAACGTTAAAGATATTCAAGATAAATTAAATGATCTAGACATCACAAAAGGATCAGGTCCAGGTGAAATTCCACCATCATTCCAACATGTCGCTGGAAACTGGAAAATTACCGCTGGAGTGGAAAAAAATTTTTTGATACCAATCCATAAGTCTGGTAAAAAATCCGATGTTCGAAATTATCGTGGAATTGCAATCATTTCATGCACTCCAAAACTTTTCGAATGTATCATTAACAAACATATTTTCACTCAGATCAAAAATAGACTATTACCCAACATGGTTTCTTTAAAGGTCGCTCAACGGCTACAAATCTGCTGGAATTTGTTAATTTTTCTTTAAATGCAATGGATAATGGTAATCGTGTTGAAGCACTTAATACTAATTTTAGCAAAGCATCCGATAGACTGGATATTCCTATGTTGATTTTCAAGCTTGCAAAAATGCGAATTTGGACTAGGCTCCTCGGCTGGATTGAGTCGTATTTGACTGATCGCCAACAGATAGTTCGATTCAATGATAAAAAATCAAAACCAATCAAGGTCACATCTGGTGTTCCCCAAGGTTCACACTTGGGACCCCTGCTTCTCATTTTATGCGTTAACGATATTTCTTTTATACTACAAAATCTGAAAATTCTCAGATATGCCGACGACATGGAACTGTTCTTAGAATCTATATACGGGATGCTTCGTTGGCATAGTTCCCACGTTTGGCCTATCTCAACATAAACCAAAATCTCAAACAAACACGCATAACTGGATATCGGAAAAGCCATGCGCCAAACAAATGTAACATTTCGTTTCAATTTTAGCACTTTGGAGTGTTGAAATTGAATGAAAATGTCACTTTGTTTATGTTTTGTAGACGCCATGATTCTTCGGCTTAGTGGGCAGTCTATACACATGATCATTATTGGCGTGATTCTGGAACATTTCGAATCGACTTTTCAATAACTGAACATTTGATGCGACGGTCAAAGACGCTATTTTGAACTTGTATATTTGTTTTCAACGAATAATAACTATTTTACAAATTGAATGTGGGCCGAATATTGAGGACATTTTTTTCACAATGTACCCAAATCTTGGCCCATCAGTAAAGTGACGTCAACAACATTGCTTGCGTAAGAACCAGAAAGAACGAAAAGGAAGAAAGATTTTGTGTGCGGTGACTGTAAAAATATAACACAATAATAGGGTTGCGTTGTTTTCCTTACTAAATTAAGAAAAAACTTTAGTTTAAGTAATATATTTATAGTTTTTTGAAAATTTGGCTCCGAAAATGAAAATTAAAAGTAAGATTGGTGAACAAACAGAGATAATATTTCAGTATAAATATTGAAAAAATGAGATAATAAGTGGTTCTGGTGCATGGAAAGCAATAGGCCAACGTTGTATCCATTAATAGGCCAAGTTTTGTGCCATAGACCAACATTGCATACCATCGGATCGAATATTTTCAACTTAATTAAGTAAATTCTTGAATATTTACGTTAGTTTACTTTCAATTGGTGAAACAAGCATTGCCTAGAGCAGTGTTTCCCAAACTTCTAGGAGGTATCGTCCCCTTGGAGCTGGAGAGAAACATTTTCGCCCCCCATATGAGATTTGATTTTTTGACGTGGTATTTCGTGTATCTATATATAGGTATTGCTCTTGTTACTATTTTATTGCTTTGTAAACACATTGCTTTTACAAATCCAAAGTGGTCGAAAATTGAAAAACAGTTATCAAAGTTTTGTTCGTGTGAAATAACAACTCAGAAATATATCGGTGTATTTTAAATTAAGTCAGCTCTGACAGCTTTTGCCAGTGAATTGTCGGAGATCCAAATTGACAAGCCATGTATAAATTTGAGTACTTGCTATGTTTATTTTAAATTCGACAATTAAGCAATCATGCAGTCATGGAGTCATCATTACTAAGTTTTGGGAGAATTTCAAGCTGATTGTTTGTTTTCGAATTTCGAATTCCGAGTTTTTGAATTAACGTTATTTGGTGCTAGAAATTCACCTCAAATGGAATGGTCAAGATATTTTGCACAGCAAGCTTCATATTATTTGACGTTTCATCTCAGCTTCATACTGGGCACAAGAAAATTGCAAAGGTTACTGATTTTTAGAGCGATTTCTTGCCTGAATTTACGCATTGATATAGGCTAAAAAATGCTTACTATCTGCGACCTACGATTGCTTACTACCCATAATCAGTAAAGTTTAGAACTCTCCTGGAAATCTTCTCAAAAATATAATCAATAAAATCAATAATATCAGAAAGTATATGTAGTGGCCTGAAGTGATGGTTAAAGCACGTGACTTCCACTCCAAGGACCTGGGATCGAAACTCGCTACCGACAAACTAAAAAAAATGTGCGTTTTTCCTTCAAAAGGGTAGTAAAGCCGGGGATTCCAAGATTAACTAGCCTAAATCTTGTTAATAGTTGAAGATTTGAAACTCAGAATAGACTTCAAAATTTCCTTTGAGGGTAGCAAATCTCACCAAAACTGCTAAGAGAAGCTTCCTCACCAGTGTTCATGAGACTCATTTGAAATTTCATGTTTATAGATTGAAAATTCTATTGAAGCCTTATAATTGAGAGGATTAGAAGCAAAGGGTTGTAAGTGGCAAAAACCTGCTTTCGAGTAAATGAAGCTATTCACTAGATTTTCATTCATGTAGGGTAGATTGTGAAGCTCCATTTTCTCCAATTTATCGATTTTTTTCTAATCTTCGTAAAAGTAGTCTTAAAAAAAGTTCCGAAAGCTTGAAGTCTGAAGAATTTTTTGACATGTTAACTCAAAATCGACAAAAAAGTCACTTCATCCCTTTGCATCTGGGTCCGGAATTTTTCCTTCTAGTCAGGAAAACAATGTTCCTTTCATAGTTTCGGCAAAAAGAAATCAGGAATGTTAGTCATATAATTTGTTAGGAATTTCTTAATCTATATATATTTTTTTTAGAATTACAGATTCACTTAGAATTTCTTTTAAAAGTCTTGAACCAGTCTTATTCGATGTTTGCCCACGAATTTTGCTCAAGAGCTCAATTATAAACACGTTTATTTTTTATTGATCCTAAAACACAAATTTGAAATGTATGGGACTTTCCATGATTGAGTAGATACCTTGGACTTGTATTGTTATACCGTTGATTATATTAAATCATTGAAAAAATCGCCCCCTGGCTTGGTATTTTTGCCCCCTTGTTTTGATTTTACAAATTTTCGCCCCTTTCGGCCTCGTTTTCGCCCCCTAGGGGGCGATTTTGCCCACTTTGGGAATCACTGGCCTAGAGTGTACAATATGGTCAACATATTATTTCTAGTGCTATTAATTCATGAGTTTTGGTCAAAATTGTCAAGGCGGCTTACAAATTAGGCCAAGGAATGGTACATATACATACCCTATATAAAAATGCAGTGGCATACGTGGGAACGCGCATAAATTGCGAACGGAAGGAACGATTTTGGTCGTCTTTGTTTTGTTCTGTTAGTTTACACCCAAGGAAGGTTTATGAGGCAAAAAACATGGAAAAATTGAGAGTTTTTGAAAATCGATCTTCCATACATTTTGACGTGGACTTGGTCTTGGCTAGAAACTTGAAACGTCAAAAAACGCAGTAGGCAATACAAAGTTTGCCGGGTACAGCTAGTTTAGAAATAAAAATGATGTTCATATTTTTATAAATGAAATACAATCTTCCGCATATGGTGCTCAAAAAGTTTGCTGAAGTTAAATGTTAAAAATGCAATCATATAACTTATAGCAGAAACCGAGGTATATCAGATGTTTCAATAAAGTTGGATAATTAAAATGTTTCAAAATGTGATAAAATAAGAGACTTAGGAATTATTTAAGACTCGAAATTAACGTTTGTCGAACATTATAATACAATTATTCACAGAGCAAGCAATATGCTCGCATTTACAAAACGTTTTGGCTATCACTTTCAGGATCCATACACTATAAAACATTGTACATTGCTTACATTAGGTCAATATTAGAGTATTGTAGTGTTATTTGGTCTCCTTACATGAAAAAATATGATGAACGTATAGAGTCGGTACAGAAGCAATTTCTTTCATATGTACTGCGTATGTTAGGATGGACAGTTTTTTCTCTTCCTTCACACGAAGCTTGTTGTATGTTGATCAGCATATTCAGACATTGAAAATACGACGAGACTATGCCATGGTTTCATTTGTTATGGATATTGTTTCACCTGAGTTATTATCCAAATTGAATTTTTATGCTCCCAGTCGGCATTTCCGAGATAGGAGCTTATTCTCAGTGGAACATCATCATGCAGATTATGCTAAATATGGACCGCTAAATCAAATGATGTCCACTTATAATCGACATTCTTAAACAATTGACGTGAACATGTCTCGAACGCAATTAAAGAAATATTTCCATAACATTCGAAATGGTAGAAGTTAAGTAATATAGGGCGATTTTTTTATATATGTTACCAATATTTGTGAAATAATTATAAAAATATGAACAGATGGAAGGACAATAATATATTATTATAAAAAAGATTTTCACTAAAAATATAAATGTATATGTTAAGTTGGCGATGTATTTTAAACGGTCTACATTTGATTGACGGCAAAAAAAATAAATAAACTGCCTTTTTTCCTCTCACCTTTGTTGCCTCAGCATCCTCTTCTTCACCCGTTCTGTCGATATCGTGTAAAGATTAGGTCATCGATAATAAACGATGAAACATTATCTGAGTTAGCAACTTTTTTTTGGCAAGTTGCCGTTAATGATTGATTTAATAGTATTCCAGAAGAATCCTCAAAAGGGGCATTACCACCCCCATCTAGGAGCTATGAATGGATGCCAATACTGTTTGAGGCGGCGAATGAGTCGAAGCTCGTCAGCTAATGAGAACTTTGAATTCCTGCACCTCCTGGTTATATTTATTGTACGCTCTAAAGGCCATTCACACCTAAATCCGGAAACAGAAAAATTGTTCTAGAAAAACAACAGCATGTTTTTGATCCTTATTTTATATTCATATTATATTCAAATGTAATACTTGACAACACAGCATATATGCTTATATGGATTTGATTCCATTAGCTGCCGCGCGCACTTTCTTATTTACACCTTTATTGAAACGTTTCACGGCGAACTTGTCGATTTTCTTCTAATATGCCACTAAGAACGAAAATATTGGATCGTTGACACCTCTACACTGCTTTTTGGGGTCTTCCTTCACCATGAACCAGTAATAGACCAGTATGATTCAGTTGAGTTTTTAAATTTAGAAAAATTCAATGATTTTATATTTTTAAATGATAGAACACCTTTTTCTAAGCCACTATGGTTTTTTTTTCAGATTTTTAGAACTTTATTTTGATACCTACCCAAATTCAATTTCAAAGAGATTTTTTCAAATCACCTTTTGATACCTGGGCAACTGCATGACAGCTCCGCCCAGTACAAAATCTGACGAGGGGTGATTCATCAAATCGTTCCCATACAAACTTAAAATTGATTTTTAAATAGGTTCCCGGACACCAAAATTCATGAAAATTTGGATTTCGGCTCAGTTTGGCATGCAGATTCAGAATATGAAGTTATCTCAACACCGTTAAAGAAGCCAATTGGCAAAGAATAAGAATAGAAAGAATGCCCTCTCTTGCCTTTTTCTACGTAAACGTCAAGCGACAAGACAAGTGGCGCTCTTCAAACGTTTCAAGGTGGAAGCTCTATGTAACAGTGTTTGTGATTTGTCATAAGAGAAGGTGGTGTGCGTATGTTTTGTTATCCGCATACAATCAGTAACTCACACTACCGCATGAAGGTTGAACTTTCATCCGCAGCTAGCGCTGCGGTAGTGTCCCCCCGAGCATCGACGGAGTGGGCATTCTTGATATTCTTGTTCTTTGCAATTGGTCTCAGCTGTGGACGGTTTTGTGGATAACAATCCTTGGTTAGCAATGTTGTTTTGATCGTACCAAGTGATTGTATCAATGACAACTGTCCAAATCTGACCAGAACAAGGTCACATGTTCTTTTTTGTTCAGAAAACGTAAGAGACGCTTTTGGCGGCATTCTTCCGAAATAATCTCAACGTAGGGTATCGCGCCACTTGGTCGGTGGCTTCTATATTCGTCTGTTTTCCAATATAACTCAGTCAATTTTGAACTAATTGACTTAAAATGTTGTACACGGGTAGATACTGTACCTATCTCACCACATTCCAAAAGTTGTGTCAATTGGTTCAAATTTGACTGAGTTATAGTGGAAAACAGGCGAATATAGAAGCCACCGCCCAAGTGGCGTGATTCCCTATATGTTGTTACAAAAATCTGAAATTTTAGCTCTCACGAACATATTACTTGCCATACTGAATATCTTTCAGGGAATTTGTTTTTAAATTCGTCTCAGACGTTCAGGATCTTTTTTATGGTAAGTTTGTTGTGTTGAAATCCTGTCCTGTGAAGTATTCGAACTTTCTGAGGCAGGCATTTTGGGAGAATTTGTTAATAAAGAATACTAATTTTCAAAGCTTTTGTGCAAAACAGATTTTATGCGTGCTAACTCAGATGGTGCCATCCTGAATACGAAAGGTGATTTGGAGAACAATGTATTTTATTTTCGTTCGTCTATGTATCAGTCTTGAGCATAGAAAGTTTCATCTCATTCCGTGGTAATTTGACTAAGAAACAGGATAAATACTTTGTCCGGATTTTAGTGTGAACGGCCTTTAGAGATAATATTGTTTACCTGGGCTTCCATATTCACCGATCTTTTACTAATACGGTTTTTCCTAGATGCTATACGAACTTACATGACAATGATTCAACGTGCTCTTCACTTTCCCTGATAAAAGACACCTTTTTCACTTTCGTGATTACAAAACAGCCCAAAAAACAAGCAAATTTCTTTGATCATATCAGATGAAAAGCGAAAGCAATCGTTTAGCAGTGTATTTATCTATCTTGGGGCAGGTATAAAAGCACTTCAGTATATGATGCACCGCTTGGTAGGCACGCAATCAATAAGCATGAATGCTGTGTAAATCTACACCTCACAACGCAAATGGGTTGGTTGGTGTGGTTAAAAGTGCTTTCATGCCCCAAAAGTTGTTTGATGAGCTCACATCGGAAACCTCAGTTCACATGATGTTTCTTTAATCATTACGTGTGGAAAGCAACTATTCCAAGTGTTTGTTTATTCTTCCTCAGTACTGTTTTGCCGCAAGTGCCGATGGTAGTGATTAACACCAACTGCAGTCTGAGAAGCATATTTTGCTTTTCATAGAATTTTTATATACTTCAATCCATCCGGGGTAACATTGATCAAATTTTACTATTTTTCCTTATTAATTATATCGTAGAAGCATATGTTACAAGTTTTATATTTTCAAAACAAGTACTGGACCTCTAAGCTTCTTTATAAAGTAAATACAAATTATGAAACGTGTTTAAATATCATTGTTTGTTGTTACTTTTCAAAGAAAACCACTTTGCAAGCATACTTTGATATGGCCTCAAGTTTCAATGATAGGATTATTTTCATGGCTGCGGTAGGACTTTGACAGCTGCGGTAGAACTCGGCGGCTACCGCAGATTGGATTTTTTTTCATACATTTGCAATATAACCGATAATGTATAAAAGTAGGGGAGACTGGGGAGACTTGATCCCTTTTTCTTAATTTACCTGAAACTTTAAGAAAAACACAAAACTAGATCCGATTTCCGTACAAAATGGCAGGTAAACATCTATTGCAAGTTAATACACAACAGAAGGCCTTTAAATTATTATTAAAGTTTTCAAATCTGTGCTTTTATGAAGGCATGTCTTATGATGCATTTTTCAAAAATGGGTGACACTTGATCCCCCTTTGAGCACATGGTTTATTTGAAGGGCAAATAATTCCAGAGTCTTCCTATTCATTTTCTTTTCGAGTTTTCTTGTATTTTCGATGAATATGGTGTGTTTGAAATGGTAAGATTTCCTTAAATTTTTAAGGATATGCAGTATTTTCAAAATGGGGAGACTTGATCCCCCTTTTCTTAGTTTGTACTAAAGTTATAATTATGTGACACATTTTATCGTTGAATAGACTAGAATTCCAAGTAAATAGAGGCTTCCGAATAGAATTTTATTTTTCACATGTATAATGTGTGTGTAATCCTCGAGGGATCAAGTCTCCCCATGTCACTGTTGTGTATACTAAGCTGAATTAATTAAAATGTGTTAACAACAGCCTTATTTGTATAAATAAGTTTGAAAGTATTTTATTCAAACTATGTGCTGTGAAATTTTGACACGATTTGGTTCAATTTTCACAAAGTTATTGAGATTTTTCGGAATCGCCAAAAAGATTTCTGAAGGACTGAAAACAAACCATCAGCCGCTAAAAAATAATGCAATGTACAATCGTAATCACTTATAGCTAAAACATAGTCGTTTGTCCAGGAGTAGTTTTGGAAAAAATATGCTAGAAGAAAAATGTTTTTGATTCCGAGCAAATGTGGGGGGAACAAGTCTCCCCAGGGATCAAGTCTCCTCAGTCTCCCCTATAGGATGTGTCGAAAAACTTTGTCGATGACTGCTAAGCGATCCGATGCAGGTGGAAAAAGATATACTCTTGGTAATTCTGGCCAAAAATTGAGATTTTATTATTGATTTTATTCCTTTTCATGTTAAATGTTAACCCTCTAATACCCAAATTTTTGATTTTGATCTAAATATCATTTTCCGTCATCCAAAATCGATTTAAACATGTTTTGGAAGATGATTCTTTTTAATTCTCGATTTCATGAATTTCAGTTTTTGATTTTTCTAATTTTTATTTTTGAACATCCCCACACTTTTATATTTTTCCTGGAAGCCAATTTGGGGAACGGATTTTTTGAGATGAAAACATTTTGAGATTTTATGATTATTGTTGAAATATTATTATTTTAAAATTTTTTCACAGAAAATTTAATTTTCCGTACAATTTTAAGGAAAATAATTTTAGAGTGTATTCGATTCCCTTAAACTACAGTCCGGATTCACTGGTTGGGTCACGACTGCGCCCCGATTAGCGAATCGTGTTCGTTCGTTGGGGCAACTGACAACTGATCAAAATGCTCTAGACACACGCAAGTGACGAGAAATACGTCACGAAACACTCACATACTTGCACAAAGGTTCTGTATATAGGAGCTGCGATGCGACGGCGGTCAGACGTCAAAACCGTTTTGACATTGATTTTGGCATTAACAGTGCTTTTTAGTTGGGGTTTGCCCCAACCAGCGAACATTCAACCATCGAGACAGCCCATCTAACGAGCCATCAACGAACGAAACGGGACTGTATTAAACAAGGATAGAATGATTTGGGAAAAAATTAAAATATGTTAATTGTAGCGATTCAATACAAAATAAACAATGACTTCTAAGAGGTGACTAAAACATCAATTTTTCAATTATTTTAAAAAATGTAAATACGCTCTAAGGTACACCAAAAACCATTTTGAAATATACAGAACAGTCCTAAATATCAGCCAAAAATATAAAAAAAATGATTTTCTAGGAAATAAAAATTACAAAAATGCTCAAACTATACCCCGTCTAAAGGCGGGATTGGGTATTAGAGGGTTAAGCAGACTCAAGCGATCAGTAGGTTATAACTTTTATCACAAAACTCGGATCGCTTTGCGGTCTTTGGTAAAGTTTTTCATGACATCTAAGGCTATACTTTCACATAATCGGTGCTGAGGAGCGCGGGTTCGATTCCCGCATGCTAGTCCGTTGTCTAGTGTCGTGCTTCCTTCAAAGAGCAAATTGCTCACTGGAAGCATTGAACGTGTCTGTGTTTTTTTTATTCTTTTATAAAGATAATGCAAAAACGTTAATTTCCCATATAAATCCCATACGTATTTCAATCGCGATGCGCAAAGTGTTGACATAATTGATCGCGCTTAAATTTTGTAACGACAGGACCCGAAATAGAATGAAAAACTTGATATATACAGAGGGTGGCCAAAATGTTTGGGATAGGCAACTTTTTTTCTCACAAAAAAGTTCAACATGGTGTAACTTTTCATAGAATGCATCGAAAATTCTCAAATTTTGACTGTTTATTAACCTATCATATGTGCATCAGTGGTACAATTTTGAGCTCGATTGGTTAATCTTTCGCGAATTTATAACCGTTCTGGTAAAACACTATCCATTTTTGAACTGCCATATCTCGGAAATCAGTGAATTGAATTGAATGAAATTTTGAACGATTATCAACAATATAATAATACTTGAAAATTCATCAGAACATAGATACTTTTTAAACGTTGAAAAAAGTTATGATGGTTTGACATTTTCACCCATTTAGAGGAAAATGAGTCAAATTTACTATACTGCACAAAAAATACTAAATGTGTTCTTTATTTAATCAAAATAGGCTCTAATATATCTTTTTTATAGATATCTTATGAACAGAAGTAGAAAATCTTTAGATATCAAAAACAAAATTTTATGACATTGATGTAAAAATAATGCATTATTTCGAAAAAGATCCAAAAAGTGTCAATCCATCATAACTTTTTTCAAAGTTTAAAAAGTGCCCATGTTTTAAATGATTTTCAAGCATTAATATATTGTATATAAAAGTTCAGAATTTCATTCAATTCGGTTCACTGGTGTCCGAGATATGACAGCTCAAAAATTAGTAGTCCAAAAAATAGTGTTTTACCAGAGTGCTTATAACTTCGCGAAAGATGAACCAATCGAGCTCAAATTTGTATCAATGATGCACATGTATTAGGTTGACAAACAGTCAAAATTTGAGAATATTTTATGCACTATGGAAAGTTACAGCATGTTGAACTTTTTTTGTGAGAGAAAAAAAGTTGCCTATCCCAAACATTTTGGCCATCCCCTGTATATATATATATATATATATATCTTTCTCAATGGTATTTTTAAGCATTTTATTCAACTTAAGAAAAGGTGTGTCAATGTTTTGATGGTACAGCATAATCAAATCAGCTTCATCATCAGTGCAACAATAAATCCAGCTTGCCGGAATCTCTTTCCGAGATGCTGCACACAACTGTTACGTGAGCCAATGCAATGGTTTGACCTTCCCACGATTTCAAGAGGAGCCTAAATGAAACAAATAATATTAATTAACGCTGTCTATTTTGTTACCACTAAACGTCAGTGGGAAAATTTTGAAGCTCACAATGGCGTAATATTACTTTGTCTTGTTGTTCCATCAGCATGACCATCGTGAGATTTCCGCACCTATTTATCTGCGAAAGATTTTTTCCCTTTCATCAGAGCTCGGCTCGAGAAAAGCTATGCAAATATGCCAAAGATGCCCACTTCGTGATAAAGAACTTGAGTTCAATATTCTCCGGTAGGCGATGAATGGCGTGGAAAAAAATCTGTTATTCATATGAGCTTATGTGCATGAAAATTACATTATGCTGTTTTGACGGCTACCTTTGGTGCTTCGCTGTAGCATCCTAGGTTACATTGATATATTGTTTTGTTTTAAACTGTTTTGCTTCTTCTTCTTGTTCTTCTTTATAGCTCGACGTTCGCATTGAAACTTGGCCTTCCTCTCTTCAACTTACAAATTCATGGGGCACTTCCTCAGTAATTAATTGAAGGACTTTCTTTGCCTGCAATTGCATGAATTTGTATGCCTTTGTAATGCCTATACAATGATACAGGGAGTCGAGAAAATTTTCCCAACCGGAACGGGCATCAAAACCGCCGTCTTCGGATTGGCGATCCATAGCCTTGACCACTAGGCTAACTGGAGACCCTGTTTTGCTTGCAAAGGCCCATATAGTGTTACCGACAACATCGGCAGACGGCAGCAATGGAACGTCAGGCCATGCTAGTCGTTTGTTTTCGTAAATAATTTGTATTGTTAAAAAAAATCTTATATTTGTTAGTAATCCTATACCTATTGTTAGAAAAAAGTATGAAAAAATGTAAATGAAACCTTAGAATATTGTTAGTAATGTTAGATTGAGTAAAGATAAAAAAAAAACAAAAAAAGGTTGAGAACCTCTGAATTGTTAAATTCAAAAAAATGTAATTAAACCTTTTCTCTGCCCCTCGTCTGAAAATGCCTCGAAAACGGGAGCAAATTTATAATGCAACAACACCAAATCCGCAGGGAGTATCTGGAGGAAGGGTATGGAGTAACGATGGGAAGGGAGGATGGAAAGGAGGATTTTGGAGAGAAAGGAGGTGAGGATCGAACGATGAGTTTTTTTTAGGAGATCATTGAAGTCCAGGATCGGGTGCCAACCATACGTAAAGCAAGTTCGGCTCGGCAAATAAGTGGACAGTGCGTGATTTCTATCCAGCTTTCGGGAAGTGACCAATACGTCCCAAGTTAGAGTGCGCTAAAGTAAAGTGGAACCGTTCCTGGTATCTGGACGAACAAACCCCTGGACGTTCAGAAGCGTAGCCTCTACCCTACGAAACACGACACACATCTCCATGCGGTACCATCCGCCAGGCGGTGTGATGGCATCCGACGATTCCACCGTCGGTATTTAACCCCTTTGATACCCGTGGCCAGCAAGCGCCGATCAACCAGGCAGCATCCAGGGACGCGTCGGTCTCTCAACGCTACGGCTTCGCCAATGCCAGCCGTCGATCTCTGACGCCAGGTACCGCCCCCCCCCCCCTCTCTACCAGCGAAGCGCCGGTTTCTCAACGTTCCGAAGCAGCATGACGCGAACACCGCATGGTTCATCAGGTACGTTCGACTCCATCCTCCCTTCCTCCACCACCACCGAGCAGTAATGGGCCCCAACGAAACCAAATGTGAATTTGTAACCACAAAACTAACCCACACCTATACACACAGACAAAAATTATATAATACAGTAGATACAGTAGATAAGACTCAACTCATATCTTTTAAACCCTAAAAGCGAGAGAGCAAATTCCCTAGCAGTGTTCTGGCCTTCCCTTGTTCGCTAGGTGCATATAGTTGGCAGATAAGTATAGTCTATAGTCTAGTCTTCCCCGGTCAATGCCGACCCTGAGGAAACTCAAGAAGGTGAGCTAGCCTGAGCGTATGGACGCCGATGCCACAAGACGCGTGGAGCGTCCCATCGGTAGTTACAATAGGAGATACGATAATCGCATGGATATTCAGCAAGATTATAGAGAGTAGCGGGTTCGATTTCCGGTCGGTCCAGAAACTTATCGTAAAGGAAATTTCCTTGACTTTCTGGACATAGAGTATCTTTGTGTCTGCAGCACGATACTGTGAAAGTTCACACAGAACACTGAACTGAGATGCAAGCGCATATGCATATATTGAACTTAATACACCCTAATGTTAAGAAAAATGTAATGCATCATTACATTGATGATGCCAATCTAAAGGATTATTGCATGACAAGTGTGGAAATACTGCATTTCGCATTGCAAAGGTTGATATTCAGTCTATTCGTGCAATGATATAATGCTTGTGGTTACTTTGGATTTGATTCCTGGAGACTATAAGGTGAATATATGACGAAGCCACACCTAGGATTTTCAAGAGCACAAATCTGAAGTACCGAATGTCGGTTTGCGCTGAAAAGTTGATCGATTGGTCACCACCAGCGGGTAACCAATCGATCAACTTTTCAGCGCAAACCGACATTCGGTTCTTCAGATTTGTGCTCCTGAAAATTTTAGGTGTGGCTTCGTCATATATATGATATATGATTCGACACTGCAAAAAACTGAATAAATGCAATGTACAAACTAGCAAAGGTTGCTCTAACAATACAATTATAAAAGCTTGACTCTAATGGTAAACAAATGTAATCAAGAAGAGTGAACAATTTTACTCTAGCGGTCATCAACACGTCTGGTTCGACTCCCGACCAACTTAATCACCGTTTGAACCACCGATCGACAACTTTTTTCAGAAAAACCTTTTAAAAGATTACCTTTTCTCTTTTCTGTTGGCTGCTATCACATGCCAATAATGATGGAAACCACAATTAGCATGTGAGCAGTATGCGAAGGGTGTTTTAATTTGCTTATATGTATTGATTAAATATATTCTAAAATGCATTATGTATTTATCAGTGATTATCAGAATGTGATTACAGGGACTCTATTACATATGCCATAGTCGTTTTGCCTTCTACTGCAATGATTGAGACAGAAGAACAGTCTCCTTTTAGTTAATGAAATATCTGTTGTTATCACTGCAGCAGAAACGGTCCAAGGAGCCAGCGCGTATGGAACTCATCTAGCGGTCTTCAACAATTCTGGTTCGACTCCCGACCAGGCGACAAAAAATAATGGTTAAAACATTCATATATGGGGGCATTAGTACCGCCGATAATGAAGCGGTGCTAAAAATAGATGTTTGTTTTGGTTTTTCGTGTTGCACGTATTTAGCATGTGTAAATGCAAATGTACAGCACATGCATTTATGTTACTTTAGCAATGGCTGTCATCGTGCTGCAATATGTTGCATTAATTTGATTTTAATGGGGCCCTTTCCGACTTTAATATTGCTTCAATGATGTGTTTAAAGTAATGCAGCATTATATTCACAATTTTAAATATAAATATATAGCAAAACTGATGCACTTATATACGGCTTCGTGGTTACTTGGGATCCTTTAACCCACAGGGCCCATATAACCATGATTCTGTCACATTCGCCCGAATGACAAAAAACAATTCGCCCGAAAAACCTTTCGCCCGAAAAGACCATTCGCCCGAAAGACTATTCGTCCGAAAGTCATCTGCCAGATCGATTCCATGCAATTGCTTGAAACCATTATTTTCTGCTTTGCCGTGGTGGAATTTTAAGGCGACTGGTATACTTAGTAACCGACCAATCACTAACCAACCGGTGATTTTGACAGATGCATTTTCCTAAGATTCACAGTACGTTTGGTGGTTTGAAAAATCACCGAACTTTTTACCGTACGTTCAGCTGTTGAGATTACGATAAAATTTTACCGTAATCCGTCATTTTTTCTAAGTGTGTTCTACAATGGACACTCTGTGCAAGACATGTTCCGAAAGCATTGACACAATGCACAGCCTATACACTGTTTGCGAAGGCAGGTGTGCAGAAAAGTTTCACGCTACATGTGTCGGTGTCAGTGAGACGCAGTTATGTTCGCTAACTAAAAATATCGTTTGGATATGCGATGACTGTATATTTGAGTATTGCAAGGCTAGAGATCGTGTTCCAGAATCTCCCATGGTTCGACCGGCAGACAATACCGCAATCGTTACTCACATCGAAGATTTGAAATCACAAATCGAAGTCATACTCAACTCTATTGCTGAACTGTCTGTTTCTATTGCTTGTCCTACGTCGTCTGTATCAACTCAACGACATTCAACACCAATCAATTCGCCGAAACCATTGAACAACGTGAGAGTCTGTAGGTCCGAATGTTCACGTTCGTCTACACACAACCGAGACGATTCGTTCTCGCTGCTAATAACGAATATTGACAGACGAGCAACCGAAAACGAAATCACTTGCTTGATGTCACAGTCTCTTTGTGCTCCGGAATCCGAATGTATGGATGTAACCAAATTAGTACCCCGTTGGAAAAACTGCGAAAGTATGTATTTTATCTCCTTCAAAGTAGTGCTACCTGGACGCTGGAAGCAACTTGCACTGAACGTTACTACAGTGGTACAAATTCGTTTAAACGCACTTGATTTTTGTACGCTAAACTTTACTTGAAGGTCATCTGTGTTTTATTGGTATATATTTTGATAGACACTCACGTAATATACTATCTGCACAGGTACCGAAGAATTCTTTCAAATTCGTTTGATTTTTATCAGGGAAGAACTATCTCATTTTTGGAGAAAATTCGTTTAAACGCACTTTTTTCGTTTTTTCCATAATTGTTATGGGCGAATAATTTGACAATTTTTTATATCAATATGCATTTCTTCAAGTACTATTACTAATGATACTTAGAGCGTTATTATCATAAATTTTGATGTACAGCAACATAATGAGAATGTTTTGTGAAGTGTGTGCGTTTAAATGAATTTGTACCACTGTACCTGACCACGTGAAGTGAAAGCTCGAGAGTTCGCTTGTAGGAAGAACATTGATCCATGCAAACCTCCAGCGTTGAGAAATTTTACAATATAGCACCGTCATATTTGTTAAGAAACAACGAAAGATTTGCAATTATGGTTCATGTATAATGCTTTGAATTTTTATTTCTGATTCGTTTCTTGTTTTGCCTTTTAATTCCATATTGATAAACTTGTGAATGAAAATATTTTTAGGTAACGAACGCTTTGTAATATTTTGTTATGTAATGTTTGTATTTTGTAGTTTTTTTCCACCATTGCTTGGTGGAAGATTCCAAAAACAGGGACCGAATTCTAGACCGCGCGATAGGTAGGAGATTGTCCGCATCACGACGGTTGAAAACCGAACGGACTCAATCTATACCAAAACTTTCGCATGACATTTTTGAGTTTAGCAAAGCCATCTTGACTAGGAAACCTTGACCGATTGAACCCTTGAAAAAGGTCCCATACGGACCGAAACGTCGGGAAAAATCATAAATTAGTGTTTTCGATTCCCCCTAAAGGCTGCAAAGCCAACATTCCGAAGCAAAATCATCCCAGTCGCATCCCAACCATGTATTTTGTAGTGTATTTTGTATTTGTATTAGTATTTAAGTCAAACAGTCTGTACAGTTTAACTGAAGACAGTGTAATAATAATAATAAATATCCTATCATGGAGAAATTGGTGATTCACTGAATAAATTAGTGAAACTTTCAACTACACAGATCGAAAAAAGAGTGTAAAGTTCTGTGACATATGATGCACATAATTGGAGCGTGGGATATCACAGAAGTTTACATGACATATCATGTAAAATTCATGAAACATCATGTAAACTTCCATTATATGTCATGTAATTCAGCATGGCTCTGAGTTTTACATAACATATAACGTAAATTTACATGATATATCATGTAAATCATTATAACACTAAGTTTACATTACTAAAATTAAGTTTACATGACGTGTAAATGTCATTATTTTTATCTGTGTATATTTATAACGAATTTTCTTAAAGAATGATAAAACTTTATTATAGACAATTTTCTAAAAGAGTTCATTGTAGCATTCAAGGGTTTTTAATATGTGCGAGGCCAATTCAGGTTTGTGAAGGTCTACGTATAAAAGCAAAATAAAAACAAATTGTGTAAAAGTCTTTAAAGACCTTGAAACAAATATTGTTGTTGATCTTATAGAATTTCTCTACTACGTATAAATGTAAGTTTATGCAGTAAAAACCTCATTAAATTTAGTTAGCAAGTGTCGTTATCTGTTTAAAAATATTATTCTAATAGTATCTCTTTATTTGATTGTTTTATACATGGTGTATTGTCATTAATTAAGTTGCATTTGAAATTTAACCTTCCGTTAATCGCGCGATTGACCACCACCGTCAGCACCGCGCTAATGCTGAATATGAAAAGCTAGCTTTTTTACAAGGGCATTGCATACTTTCAGGCGAAATTCTGAACGGGAGGAAGGACTTCCGCAGCAGCTTTTCTTGTAGCAGCCGCTACTTTCGGAAATTCTGAGTTGGTGCTGTTCGAGCTACGGAGGGCAAAACCCAAACACTTTTGTATTTTTGTTATGTTATCTAAGAGAATCTTAAATATAGATAGTTATATTAGCAATCAATTTAAACTGCGTTTCTTAGTTTATATCAGCTTTGTTTATTAATATTCTTTTTTCCCTATCTTATCTTCAGGTTGAATCTGTTATCATCGCTACACTACATAAGGTGAAAAGATGAACGCGTATCAACGATGGATTACACAATCATTCAGAACACATTCCCGACGGATTTTTGTAAAGTGGTTGTCAAAAAACGAAAGGCTTCGTTCTACAAGTTTAGAAAAGTTCGATTAAAGTGGATATATGACAGTGCATTGTGGTTGGTGGCGTTATTTTCGATAATTCCCATAGTGTCATGTAACCGCCCGCCTCGGTTTCTGATCGATGGTCATTCGGAAATTGTGCTTAGGTTGAAAGAGGGCCCTGACACGCCGGTCGGTTCTCAGATTTACAAATTGAAAGGCTATGATCCCGATGGCGATCCTTTAACGTTCGGAGTTCGCGAAGCAGTGGATAGTGATGTGATAAGAGTTGAACGAAGTGGAGTGAATGAAGCAAACGTGTATTTGAACAAAGAGCTCGATCGGGAAACCAAAGATGAGTATTCTTTGATATTGACGCTGAGCGATGGACGGCTGGGTGAATTTTCCGTTACCCAAAGTATGTTGCTCCTGGTGGAAGATATAAACGACAACGAACCAATATTCAAGCCATACACATCGGCTGTGGAAGTTTCAGAGGACAGCAAACCGGGGATAATTGCTACCGTTGAGGCGACCGACCGTGACGAAGGAGCATATGGCCAGGTGGTTTACTACTTGGAAGAATTGGATGGGGATAATGATGTGTTCACCGTATCAACCACCTACGGAAAGGGGATTATTCGTTTAGTTGGCTCATTAGATTATGAAAGGAAAAGTTTGTACCAGCTGCGCGTCCTAGCGAAGGACAGAGCCAATCAGGTAAGTCAACTTATTTTTGTTGCTTTTTTGTCTGCTTTGTGATGCCTCTATATACACCGTGTCTAATAAGTTCTCATGCAAAATACAAATTTAGAAAAATTCATTTTATTTCACACCTGTGATTCATATTTTCAAAATGAATGCATGTTTTGAATGGCTATACAGGTATTCTCCGATATAACGTACAAAAAAATTTTCTCCTTGTACGTTATATCGAAGTGTACGTTATATCGAAGCAGAGAAAAATTAAATATTTCTTATGCTAGTGTTGATGTGTTCGACGTGAAATTAACCCCAATTAGTGATTTCAGTGAAATTCACAAAATCAATAATGAAAAACATGAGTTTTCATGAAAAAATCATTTCGTTTTTTGTGCTTCGATATAACGTACATTTTGCTTCGATATACACTAAATTCTTTTTTTACGCGACCTTTTTTTACGCGGTTTTATTTTACACGATTTTTTTTACACGATTTTCTCGAAATTACGCGATGTGTTTTTGGAAAGATTCTTCTCTCCTGGTCGCAATTTACTTCCGATGGGGCTCAAATTTCTACCAGAGATCTCTCTTGTCATCCTTGATACCCTGTCAAAATTTTAGGATGATCCGATAAAAAAAGTTTTGAAAACTTTTTTTACACGATTTTTTTTACGCGGAACAAAAAATCGCGTAAAAACAGAATTTAGTGTAACGTACACTAAATTTTTCCCCAAATTGTGCTAATTTTAGGTAAAGAGACTAATGCTGCAACAAAACATTGATTTGAGTTATTTTGTAGTTTGTCCGAAAGTTATTCCAGGGAAAAAATAAAAATGTTCAATGTTGTACGTTATATCGAAGCAAAATATACGTTATATCGAATTCGCTATATCGAGGGTACGTTATATCGAAGAATACCTGTGGTAATACTGATTTAATAAAGCATACGGTTTAGAATAATGTTATTTTCAATTTGTTTTATAAGCCTAGCAGTACACTTCCGTTTTCTGGTATCCGTTTGCTCCGACACGCAAGAAACATGTTCAAAAAGTTTTTCATAGTACGGTAGCTAAATTGAGTCCATAAGGTTAAATTTTGAGTTATTATCCCAAGTATTGTACTAAATTGATATACTAAGGCTAAAATAATACAATTTTAGTGATGATATGGTAAGAAATTCGCAAGAAAGATCAACTTAGGCAGATTTCCTTGAAAATGACCGTTATAATAGAGATTAATATCATAAAACGTAAATTTTGGACAAAACTTTCCACAATAGGGATACAAGCATGTTTTAGAAGTGAGAATGGCATGAATCAACAAGACTATCACGCCGAGGACCTGGGATCGAATCCCACTCCCGACATACTCACAAAAAATGTGGGTTCTTCCTTCGCAAGGGAAGTAAATCGTGGGTCCCGAGATGAACTAGCCTAGGGTTAAAAATCTCGTTAATACAGACAAAAAAAAAAACAAGATAAGATGCACTCATGCTTCTTTAACACAACAAATCTCATTAAAAAGGGAAAAGCACATTTTAGTTTAATTTAGGTTTTATTTGGTACAAAATAAATCGGCTTCGAACTTCACCAATACAGAATATCATTTTTTTTCTTTTCTGGTCATGATTGCTACTAGCAATGTTGAGGGCGGGAATCTAATATATTTAAATTTAAAACCATTACTCGTTAAAATAAGACGAACTATCAGTGAAATGGCGTACGTGCCAGCTGAAATGGACTTATAACACATAAGCGATCAGCAGAGAAGGATAAAGGACAGTTAATTCGCAAACATATGCTTTATTTGGTCAGTGATAGTCGGCCTTTCAATAAATACATATACTTTGAAAATCCTAAATACAGATGTGGAATGTATTCAATTTGATTTTGTTTGAGAACTTATTGGACATGGTGTATGCCTATTGTCTATTTAGTTTACAGGAAATATAAGTCCTGTGCTGTATGAATATTATGAATGTTAACAGATTTAGTGTGGTTAGGATGTAAGCTTTAATCGGAAGAATAACCTATACCCCAAGGGAGGCAAAACAACTGCATGAAAACGACAGAAAGTTTTATTTCACTTCCAGTGTTTTCCAAACTCTCAGGAGATATAGCTTGAGACAAACATTTTCGCCCCCCTAAGTGAGATTTATTTTTTTCATAATAAAAGGCTGAAAATTTGCATATCGAAAGCCTTTCAAAGCCCACTATTTGACACTACTGTGGCAAAACTAGTATTTATTGTATCTGAATTAGTATCGCTCTCATTTTCATTGAGTTGTTATGCATATATATTTGTAACCTTTCTAAATGTTCCGGGATACTACTCAAAAGGTCCAAAACTCATACAAACTAATTGTCCGCACACTTCTACTAAATTTCCACCAATTTATGCGTTCAAAGAGGAAAGGTTATTAATTTCCTGTGACTTAAGCGCCACTCTTCGAAAAGAGGCCACAGGAACAAATTCGTCCGGCCAGAGACTTAGGGCGGGTCTGGTTTTTCTCAATCTCACTCGAATCACACTTACCTGGGTCGAAAATAGGAAGTTATACTCTAAACTAAAGTGATTTGCGTCGAAATTAGTCCAAACTTATCGGCTCGAGGAAAAAAACGAAGTAGTGGAGGCGCAATAAAAAAAATTCAAAAAAAAATTCGAGCAGTTCAATCTACTCTATCAAACATCAACGTGTATTGAATATTTGAATTTCGAAGTGGTTTTATTCAAATCCTTTATTTCTCCAATTTCAGTTCAAATATAAAATTGGTCCTAAAGTCGGTCGCAAAGCAAATATTGTGAGCTTCCGTCGTTCAAATCGTTTTGGCGCCAAAATGAACTACTCTACACGCATTTTCTTCGAGCTCTAGTGCACTAGCTTACGGTTTGTCGGATCCTTTGTCGTCAAGCAGCAGCAGGAGAGTCGAATACCACTTCATGTCACGTGTTCTGAACTGGCTCAATCTTTGAAGGCTCACAATACAAAAAAAAAACTCAAGGAAAAAAAAATTTTGAGACCGAACCGCGTGCAAGCTAAATTGGCATAAATTTTAGAATTTAAATTAAACCACTCATACATACATACATACATACATTTATTTGTTCAACATCACATTCAAGGTAAGACATATTCAACAATAGTACGCCACAATACTCGGTTTGTAGCTGCCGCTCTCCATCCTCGGTCGCGCCCAATGCTCGCCAGGTCTCGCTCCACCTGGTCCGCCCATCGTGCTCTCTGCGCTCCACGCCTTCTTGTGCCAACCGGATCAGTTGCAAACACCAGCTTTGCAGGGTTGTTGTCCGGCATTCTTGCAACATGCCCTGCCCACCGTATCCTTCCGGCTTTGGCCACCTTCTGGATGCTGGGTTCGCCGTAAAGTGCAGCGAGCTCGTGGTTCATCCTTCTCCGCCACACACCGTTCTCCTGCACACCACCGTAGATCGTAGATACATGGTGCATTTGGTGCGTGGGTGAATCTTTTTCGACCGCAGTTTCTTCTGGAGCCCGTAGTAGGCCCGACTTCCGCTGATGATGCGCCTCCGAATTTCACGGCTCACGTTGTTGTCAGCCGTCAGTAAGGATCCGAGGTAGACGAATTCCTCCACCACCTCGAAAGTATCCCCGACTATCGTAATATTGCGCTCAAACCCCAAAATTTTATTCCCACCTTTGGGTTTCCGCGCCGAAGACCCAGCGCCAGATTCGGCGACAAAGAAAACTGACAGCATTCGCCGGACAGTTGGCAATCCTGATATTTGACGGCGGCCACCAGGTAGTCATGGGAGTGGATTGTTGTCACGCAAATACATCTTTTCGCTGAAAATGCATGTGTATTGAGTTATTGTTGACAGATTTTCTGCAGTGTTAGTATGAAATTCAGCGATTTTCTGTATCGCGTAAGCCTTCGCTGGAAGAAAACGTCATGTTGTTCAGCGAAGCAAGGAAAATTTTCAGTGAAAAAAGCAATATTACTACCCAGACGGATCCGATCGTGTTCGGTTCCGCCTACCAGCATGTACTTTGTTTTAGAGGCATTCATCACCAGTCCGACCTTTGCTGCTTCGCGTTTCAGGCGGGCGTACAGCTCTGCCACCGTTCCAAATGTTCTGGCAATAATGTCCATGTCGTCCGCAAAGCACACAAATTGAACGGATTTTGTGAAAATCGTTCCCCGGCTCGTCGCACACACCTTCCAGAGCGATGTTGAAGAGTAGGCATGAGAGTCCATCACCTTGTCGCAGTCCCCGGCGAGATTCGAATGAACAGGATAGTTCACCCGAAACCCTTACGCAGTTTTGCACATCGTCCATCGTTGCTTTAATCAGTCTGGTCAGCTTCCCAGGAAAGCCGTTTTCGTCCATGATTCTCCATAGCTCTGCGCGGTCGATACTGTCGTATGCCGCTTTGAAGTCGATGAACAGGTGATGCGTTGGGACCTGGTATTCACGATAGACGACGGAAGATGATCTGGGATAGCACGGACAGGTGGCCAACTTTTCTGGGCCTATCTTGATGAGTTCAGCTGCGATACCATCCTTACCAGCTGCTTTGTTGGTTTTGAGCTGGTGAATGGCATCCTTAACTTCCCTCAGCGTGGGAGTTGGCTCATTTCCGTCCTCCGCTGCACTGGCGTCGTCGTTTTCTCCGTTGCCGTGGGCTCCCGTGCCTACGTTCTGCCGTTCAGATGCTGATCGAAGTGCTGTTTCCACCTTTCGATCACCTCACGTCTGTCCGTCAAGAGGCCTCCACTCACTAGTATTAATTTATATGCTCACTTTAACTGCAAATAACTGCCGCAAACGACACGAGGAATTTAAACTGCTAGAATTTTCGAATGCATCTGAACAGACTAAAGCTCCCACATTGTCTTAAGAAAAAAAAATCTGGTCTTTATTAGATTTTAACTTAGCAGTTTTTGCAACTCGGCACTATAATATTTTTATTTTATACTAGCCGTTTCGGTAAGGTAACGGCCTACGTTTCTGTACAATACCAAACAATTACATTATGGTTCATTATGCAACTCATTTCGGTTGCATTATGAATCATAGTGCAATTGTTTGATTAACAACCTCAGTTTGACCTCAGTTTCCACGTCAAGAGCTTAAAAAACTGTGACGGTTATAGCACGGCATGCTTGATCCAAATTTTGTGTCTAGCACCATAGAACACGTGGTCGTTCCAATTCAACCACCGCAAAGCACGATGATGTTGATAGAAACGATCATATTCTAATGATTTTTTTTCTTTCGTTGCAAAATAGTTATTTATGTAACGAGTTGCAAAAAGTTGATTTTTTCAGCACGAGTCGTACATTTATCCAACTTAACTTGCTTAGCGAGGGAGTGAAAAATTCCAAAGGATTTTTTTCACGCGATTTGCCCTTCGCAATGATTAAAATCGCTTCACAGTACCGTCGTGCGGGGCTTCTTTATACACTTTTTCATGGTTTTTCAACTTTATGGCATTATTACTACCAGAGTAGTAAATGGATTTCCACACACAATAATCGTGAGTACGTATGTATGATGTATGCAAAATTTGAACTTAATCCATCAATAAACAAAAAAAGTTGTTCATTCACCAATCGGACACATCTCATATAGAACCGGATGGGGGCTACTTTGGACATTTTTATCTATAACAAATCTGCATTTCAAATTCCAGAATTATTTAGAAAACTACTTTGTACCAATACTGTAGTATACTATATCAGACATGATTTCAATAAATATATGCGTGAGAACCATCTTAAAGTTCTGTGCTATTTTTGGTATTATGAGCAGCGTGATTTTGCTATATAGATAGCCTGAAAAAAGGGACCATCCATCCTTAATTTAGGTGAAACGGTCATATATAATGTATAACGATACAAATATTCGATTGTATATGCTACGTTGATACATTTTGAATGAATTGATCAACCCTTTGAAATTTATGAACTGTAGAAACAATGCTTACGGACCAAATGTTCTGATACGATATGTTTATTTTAAAGGTTTATTCGATGTTTTTTCGCGTCCTGACAAGCAATAAACGGTCTGTTTGAAAAATATTTTTAACCAAATGAAGGGAAAACTATTGCTTCATAAGACATCAAACTGATTTGAACCATATTTTGAATTAAAAAATCCATATTCTAAAGTGTCCAAAGTAGCCCCGCATTTCAAAAGTAGCCCCGCACGACGGTAGTCTAAACGTTTATGAGAAACCCAATATAAAACAGAGTTATGGAAAATCCTGTTTAATTCAATGTTGATGAAATATAATTTTCATGAATTCCATGTCATTTCAGAGCCAAATAATAGCAGATTACGAAACACCATTCGTTAGCAGAAACTGATTCAATTAAACATGTTTGTTTGAACATTACGTGAGGTCGGTCAAGCTGATCAATGTTACCTCGCTGATCAATGATACCCCAGTTTACGGTAATAATGTTTGGAATTCCTCCGGGAAGCTTCTCTGAAATATTTTCAACCAATCAAGGTTGCAACCATTCATTTGCGAAAATTTACATTCATTTGCTATTATCTCAGTTCAGAAGCATGCTATCGAAAAACAATGTATGGATGAATTAAACCTTGTAGTTTTATCTGAAAGTTCGCCGAATAGCATTAGGGTCGCACACGCATACCAAAGTCGTGAGTGATCTGTGAAGGCAACTTTCCACAGCGTGAATGAAATTTATATTCACCGCGTGGAGAGTTGCCTTCACAGCTCTCTCACGACTTTGGTATGCGTGTGCGACCCTAATGCTATTCGGCGAACTTTCAGATAAAACTACAAGGTTCAATTCATCCATACATTGTTTTTCGATAGCATGCTTCTGAACTGAGATAATAGTAAATGAATGTAAATTTTTGAAAATGAATGGTTGCAACCTTGCAACCAATGTGACTTTCTTCCGTAAAAGGTTCTAAGATTCATCTTAAACTTCATGTTTTTGATTGAAACTTCCAAGAAAAAAAAGCATATAAATTAAAAACATTGTATTAAGTTTTCATAATTCGGACTAGTATTAATAAATTTTCGTCATAGAAGTTTCTTATATATTGGATCTAAAGAATTACTAGGAATTCTTTCGGAAATTCTTGTAGCAATCTTATTTGTTGTATTTTCTTGGTATTTTGCCAAAAAATATTAAAAAAATCATCCCCTTTCTAGTATTTTTTCCCCTCCAATTATGGTTTTCAAATTTTCACCCCCTTCGCCCTGATTTTCGGCCCCTGAGGGGCGATTTTGCCCGCTTTGGGAATCATCTACATAGACCAAGGATTTATTTCTGGGGTTTCTCCTGATTTTTTCTTTAGTATTCCTCCTGGACTTCCTTCTGTTTTTTTCAGGAATTTCTTCTGATTGTGAGAGTCCTGCAGACGATCTGTCTAAAATTCTTCAAAGAGTTCTCTATAGAAATGCTTCTAAGATTTTTTTTGGGAATTTCTTCTGGGATTTCTCTAGATATTTCTTCTGGCACTCCTGCTCAGATTTCCCCTAGACAGAATTCAATCATCAGCAACATCTAGGTCCGCATAATTGTTACTTGTTCTGTGACTAAGCTGGTAAACCCCTCAGGATGCGCGTCATCGTGAAAAGTACAACACTCATAAAAAAAACTCGCTCGTCGTATTCAGCACGAGCACTGCGTAGTTCTATGTGAAACAGGCTCGCGCTAGAATACCGCAATGTCCCTCAAGGAATGATCAATATCCCTGAAATAGAGCATTAAGTGAGATTATAAAAAATAAGCATTTCGGCAAACTAATTCTATTTATTTACTCTTAAATATTTCAATGATGAACTTGTTTTTTATTCATTTCAGGGAAGAACTAATACTGGAACGGCTGCAATACTCGTGAAAGTTAAAGATGTCGAAGATCAGCCGCCAGAGTTTATCGTGGCATCTGCAGTAATACGAGTGCCGGAGGATGCTCCAATTGGAACAACAGTAACTCAAGGTTATAAATATTCGCATCAAATGCATGTCTGAAAAAATAATGTTTTTTTTTGTTTTATTTAGTCAAAGCTATCGATGGAGATCGAGGCGTCAACAACCGGATAAGGTATTCCATCCCTCGTAATACCAGCAGCCCGTTTAGGATTGACGGAGCTCTGGGCACAATCGCCACCACTATGCAACTGGATCGAGAGGATCCTAGAAATCGAGCCAATGCCGCATACATTCTGGAAGTTGTTGCAACGGAGCAAAACTCAAAAATTAAGGTAATTCATTTTTCAATAGTTCATGAATAGAAGGTTTCGATCTTAAATCGCTGTTATGGTAGAATAGCAGTTGTTCAGCACTCACCAAAATAATTCATGTCATGAAACTGTCAAGGATTTTCTGGAGTGATTCCTCTTAATCACAAAATAAAAAAAATCGTAAGCAAGAAACTTGTAAGGCCAAACCAGTCGAAGAAGAAAACATGCAGAGATAATATGTTAGATAGAAGACGATTTCATCGCTTCTCAAGTGAAACTTTGACGGTGACATAACATTCCAAATGGTCATCTACAAAGCACAAAGGAATGGGAAAGGAAACTCATTCCTTTAGTAGGTCGGCTCAAGAGGCACGCTATTCTCCATTTGGGAAATTTGTGCCATCAACTCATTCCTTACACTCCACCCAGTGTTGAGGATCCCAGATCCTGACTATTAGCAGGTGCAGAAGCTGGTCAACTTTTATGGGTACATTTTGATGAGATTGACAGAAATATCGCCCGAATGGAGGTGACGGTCAAAACAAGCCCAAGTAACATTTTTAGTCAAATAGATTAGAAGAGGTTCCTAGAACCATCATAAAACCAAAATAAAAAGTATTAGGTTTTATGACGGTCCTCAAAACTTTTTCAAGACTAATTGGTCATCAAAATGTGATTTGGGAAGACACGATCGACGAAGTATTAGATTTGTAATCTCTCTAAAATAAAAGCTCTCATTTTTGAGTAGCGCCCATGCCGCACAGGGACTGTGTTGGAAACACACATTTTTTTAAATTGCTCGCACGCTCACATTTTTGCAAAATATCAATATTTTTCGGTGTTTGAAGGTGGTTTATAAACCCAGTGAGGTTGCCATGTCGAAATTATTGCAAAATGAATGCTCATATGAGCGTACGAGCAATTTTAAAAAAATGTGTGTTTCGAACACAGTCATGTGCGGCATGGATGTTTACTAAAAATGTGCAGGCCGAACACATTTTTGAGCGTAGTCGTTTTTGCGTGATAATGAGCGCCTGCATGTTTGTATGGTGAGAAGGTACATACTCCGTTTCTGCTATAAAATGGTGCAAAAAGCTTGGGTATTATGATTCCTTATCTAATTTGACACTGTTTGAGCAAAACTTTAGAGCACAGTATTGTTGTTTTCTCCATGTCTTGCAACACAGTTGCCTACAGTTTTGCTCAAACAACTTTAAATTAGACAAGGAATCATACTTCCCACGCTTTTTACACTATTTCATTGCAGAAACGGAGAATTTACCAACTCACCATACAAAAAAATCAGCTCATTACTACAGATCTAGTATTACGTCGAAAGTTCTCCTTTGCGCAATATTAAAAGGAGCTATACACTGGAACCTCTTTTTATGCACATGGCTGGGACTGCATAAATTAAAAATGTGCATAAATTAAAAAAAGGCATAAAAAGAGGGAAATTTATGCATAAATTAAGTTTGGGCTTTAATTGGAGAATCTAGTTCGCGAGAACAGGTCTTGCTCCTGGGCAGTTGAGGTGGGGCTAAGGGGGTTTCCAGAAAGTTCCCAGAGAGCCCAAAAAGGGGGTTCCAAGGGGCATCAGGGGCGTTTTTAGGGATTGTTTCGGGATATTTGAGGAGCCTTTTAGCGGTGTTCTGTCAAGATTTTTTGGTGTTTTCATGGGATTACGGGGAATTCTGGAGTATTTTAATAGCATTAAGTGGGTTTCAGGGGCGTTCCTAGGGGCTTTAGCGGCAATTCAGGGGATCTCAGGAGTCTTTAAAGGGCGTTGCAAGAGGTTTGAGGGGCGTTTTAGGTATTTCACAGTCTGCTCTGAAACATCCTGAAATGCCTCAAAAATCCCCCTTAAACCCCCCGGGGACCACATGTAACGTACCTTAGAGGCTTCGAAACCCCTAAGAAATCTTCCGTAACGCTTCCGTAACGCCTCTGAATCCCCCGAAAATGCTCTGAAACGCCTTGAAATGCCTTCAAAATCCCCCTTAAACCCCCTCGGACTCTGAGGATGCTCAGAACCCCACAAAAACTTCTCCGTAACGTTTCCGTAACGCCTCTGAATCCCACCGCAGAGGCTCTGAAAGGCCCTGAAATGCCTCCAAAATCCCCCTTAGACCCCCTCAGACACCATGTAACGCACCTGAGAGGCTCCAATCCCGCCGAAACTCCTCCGTAACGCTTTCGTAACGCCTCTTAATCCCGCAGAAAATGCTCTGAAACGTCATGAAATGCCTTAGAAATCCCCCTTAACCTTCATTTTGCATCACGTTGGGAACAGCTCGCTGACGTAGAGTACAGTTTGGGTCAAAAATGACCCCAATGCCAAAGGAGGGTTAACCCTCCTCGTCGAGAGAACCAGGCACAGAATCCACTCGTTCTACATTGGAATATAAGAATGTGGTGTAATGAACAAAAACGTTTTTATTTTCAAAAAATTCGATGGTCGATTTTGTATGAAAAAATGGTCTAAATTTCAACTTTTTGTCAACAAAGTTTAAAATGTTGTTATTTTGTGATGCGTTTATCAATCATGCTGATTTTTTGACAGGTTATTGCCCTTATATTCATGTGTTATGTGGATTTGAACTCGATTGGTCAATTATTTTGGACGATATATCAATTTTAGTACATGCCCATTTATTATAGTACATTTTTCAAAAGGCTAAGTTTCTAAAAGTAATGATATGAAGCAATCAAGTTAAAATGTTGTCCACAAGTAAAAGGAACATAGGCCTTACATTCCCCATCATATGATTTTTAATTCGCTTACCACAACAGAAATTCGAGCTTATAAACCTTTATGTACTCAAAAATGGCAGTTTTTGGAGAGACATTTTGTTCTAAAAAAGCCCACTCATATTTGTTATAGCTCAAAAAAAAATCATAATTGTTCACAAAGGCCTAATGTGTCCATCAGTTAAAACAGAAGTTGTAAAAAAAATTCAAACGAACAGAAAAATATATGTGTATAAGGTGGCAATATAGTTGCCACTGCCTTATAAAGGGTTAAACCCCCTCGGACCCCATGTAACGCACCTGAGAGGCTCCAAACCCCGAAAACTCCTCCGTAACGCTTTCGTAACGCCTCTTAATTCTGAAGAAACGTCTGAAACGTCCTGAAACGTCCTGAAATGCCTTCAAAATCCCCCTTAAACCCCCTCGGACCCCATGTAACGCACCTGAGAGGTTCCGAACCCCACGAAAACTCCTCGTAACGCTTAAGTAACGCCTCTGCATCCCGCCGAAAATGCTCTGGAACGTCTTGAAATGCCTCCAAAATCCCCCTTAAACCCCCTCGGACCCCATGTAACGCACCTGAGGAGCTCCGAACACCCCGAAACTCCTCCGTAACGCTTCCGTAACGCCTCTGAATCACGCCGAAAATGGTCTGAAACATCCTTATTGCCTCAAAAAATCCTCCTGAACCAAAACCCCTAAAAATGCCTCTGAAACCAGCCTAAAATGCTCTGAGACTTCCTGAAATGACTCCGAAACCCCCTAAAGACCCACTCGAACCCCATGTAACGCACATGAGACCTTCGGAAACATCCAAAAATGAACCTGTAACCTTCTTTTGCTCATTTCTGTAAACACCCTTTGGCCGCCGTTGCAATAGTTCCCGTCATTTTTAAGAGGCAGTTCGCGAGAACCGCGACCCCCTTAACACCTTAACCCCTTAACACCTTTTCAAAAAACTATGTTCAACAAGTGTTTCTTGGGTGACTTTGATGAAAAATCGAAACTGAAACAGTTAACGCCAGAAAGCCGGTTTTTGTTGAACCACTCTAAGCTTATTCAGAAATATATCTCTAGATCGGTCAATTTTAAAGCTACATAAAAAGTGTCTTCAGGAAACTTGCTCAAAATTGATAGATCTACAACTTTCCCGAACAATGTATACAGTTATTATAGCAAATAAAAAAGTTTGGTTCCCAATTTCTTTGAAAATATGGACCACCCTAATGTTTATGTACTTTGTAGAAGACCAATTTGTCCAAAAAATCATTTGAATGCGCTAAATGCATCTTTCCTCGTAAATCTTTTTCGTAGACCATTGTGCACTGCAGCAACTTTCACGAGAAAAAAAGAGAGAAAATTGAACCGGAGATGCATCCCGCATAAACGATAACCATAAAATTTGCTTATCCACCCATTCGGGATACAGTTCGAACAGTATGCAGTATTGTTGAACCGTCTACATTACGGTCCGTTTATTGTGTTGGTTTATTAGGGATGTCAAAAGAAAAATCAAGAAATAATCTGGTGAATCACACACCACGTGCTAATCTGTGACATTTCTCGACGTCAAAATGTTGTCAGACTTGCTCATTTGTATAAGCAATAAAAATTAAGAAATTTCTTCTAATTTCATGAAATTTCGCCAAGCATTTGTAGGTTTTGAAATTTTGATTATTTTCAACATTTTTTTTCTGAGAATTGTTTTACCCCGCTATCTTCTCAAGAAAAAAAAATATGTGATAAAGCATCTATTCTTGAGTAGAATAAAGAACTCTGAAAATTCGAGTCTGATCAGAGAACATCGTAGCAACGTTATTTCGAAAGGAGGTTGAGTTAGTCCGTTTTACCCTACTTTCCCCAAATGAAAAAAAATCCAATAATTGCATTTCTTAGTCATCATTTTTCTGTTGAATTATTATTGAAGAAAACCATTTGAAAGTTAAATAACGTTGTCATAATTTGCGACAACACTTCCTTAGACAGCTGAAAATATGGGGTAAAATGCATACCCCGAGAATTTTTTTTTTCAAAAGTTTTTAAGTTGGCGCATCTGGGTCACATATCAAATGGAAGCTCTTGGGTAATCCTTCAAAACGTAGTACTCAGTTCTTCATCCTAGTTCTGTTGGTACGAAAACAGGCGTCCTGAAAATCGTCAAAAAAATATAAAAATAACCTATTTCTTCAAATTAAATATCAAAGAATATCCAGCGCTTGGCTTAAATGGAAGTGCCATAGGAATGGAGTGTCCATGCAAAAATTCCGCTGTATTCGTTAACTTTTGCGGAAGTTATTGCGATTTTAGTGATTTTACCTATTTTTAGACATGAAATCTTTGAGAGCTATTTTACCCCACTTCCCCCTAACGGAAAAATCTGAAAATCGGCCAGATATCATCTTTTATATGGAAAACCATACCCTGAAAATTTCAGCTCAATCGGAGCACATCGAAACAAGAAGGGGTTGCGGCTCTCGCGAACTGGGTCAAATATTCTTATGCACAATATTGGTTCTGAGTAGCTTTCCCTCTTTTAATGCAGGGCATAAAAAAAGGTGCATAAAAATAACATGCATAAAAAAAGGTTTTAGTGTAATTAGTAAATCTGTTCACAAACTCACTCAAGTTAATTCAAACATCCTTTTCTTTTTCAGCCACCGCCATCAATTCGAACGGAAATCACAATCATCATTACGGATGTTAATGATGAAACACCAACCTTCAGAAGTCACTCGTATGAAAGTGAAATCAACGAGAATGCTCAGGAAAATACTCCCGTTTCGTTTCTTGGCTTTTCCCGGAACGAAGTGTTCGATTACGACCAAGGTTATAACGGCACTTTCGATCTCTACTTAGAGCCAAATAATGGGCTTTTCGAAATAACTCCCAGTAGGGCAGTGAACGAAGCCACTTTTGTTCTGCGTGTGAAGGACTCCACACTGTTGGACTACGAAAAAGTGAAATCAATGAATTTTACGATTCATGCCAGGGAAATTGCTCCGGAGGGTAAGCACAGTATGGCAACAATTGTCGTCCACGTGAGGGATCAAAACGATAACTTTCCCGAATTCTCAAAAGCAATTTACGAATGTTACCTGCCAGAGAACAGTGGGGTAGGGGCATTGTTGACACAGATACAGGCAGTTGATGTCGATTCAGGTGATTTTGGTACGACTGGCATCCGATTCATCAATTTGTCGGGCAGTATTGCAGACCTGTTGGCACTGAATCCATTGACTGGAGTCATAACCATTAAGGCACCGGGAGGACATGCCCTGGACCGTGAGCTAGTTCAGAAACATTATCTAACAATAGAGGCGAGGGACAATCTAGGTCGAGGGAACCGCAATTCTGTGCAGTTGGTCGTACACATTCTCGACGTCAATGACAATGCCCCAGTGTTTTTACAAAGTATGTACGAGGCGCGGTTGATGGAGAACAAATTGTCTTTTGAGACACCGCTAATACTGGAAGCAAGAGATGCTGATTTGAATGGATCCAAAAACAGTGAAATTAGGTTCGAAATTGTTGAGGGGCAATTCAAAGAGAACTTCACCATAGATGCAAAGTTAGGCAAATTAGTACCTCTTACTCCCATCGATTTTGAGCTTCTCACCAGTGGAACGTTCAACATTCGTCCAATTTACTTAACCGTGCTCGCATCGGATGGGGGAGTGCCAAAGCTAAGCACAAAGGTCCCCGTCACCATACATGTACAAGATGTAAATGACCATGCTCCGCAATTTCTGCATTCAGCCTACATGCAGTCTGTTCCAGAGAATTTGCCAAGTGGCAGTCCCATCCTAGAAGTTAAGGCTATTGACAAAGACGGATCATCGCCAAATAATTTCATCGTTTATCGGATACAGAGCGGAGCAAGTGACAAGTTTGTTATCAGTCCCGATACTGGGGTTATTTCCGTAGCTACGGGCGCAAGCTTGGATCCGGATATGACTGATCCCAAAACGACCGAATATTCGCTCAGTGTGTTGGCCCTTGACGGGGGAGTTGGCGAGCATCAGTTACAAAGCCTCTGCAGGGTGAACATATCGATCAAGGATGTGAACAACAAACCACCGTACTTTTTGGATCCAGGAACAATATCTATTCGGGAGAATACACCCGTTGGAACGTATGCGTATCGACTGCTGGCCAATGATCTTGATAGAGAACCCATTCTGCGGTATTACATGGACAGCAACACTTCGGAGGCTCGATCGGAAGAAGGCGCACTGGTAAAAATCAGCGAATATGACTATTTATCGGCGTTTATGCTGAATTCAACCGATGGACTGATACGGGTAAGTAGACGTATTAATGCATTTCCACTATATATTTGTCTAATAGAATTGTTGAGTCACATAAATTCGGTTAAAATATTCATTTTTTATATTTCAAAATGTTTCTTAGGTGATCGACTGTATGTTAAATGTCTTCAGTTATGTTGCTGGCTTTTCAGTCTTCTGGGAGAATCAAAACAACTATATGTTTTCTTGATCCGACGTTTCGGTCCTCATTAGACCTTTTTCAAGGATTCGAAAGTATAGTTGTTTTTTCGTTATCGTGTTTGTTTGAACAGTTAACCGTCATTTATGTTTAGTTTTCTAGAAGTGTTTTTACTATAGGAAAACTAGTTTAAAAATATATATCGGAATCCGTCCCACTGTGTGTTGCACTGGCGCAATTTTTCAAAAAAAAATAAATAAAAATAAAATCCTTGGAAAAGGTCCAATGAGGACCGAAACGTCGGCTCAAGAAAACATATAGTTGTATTGATTCTCCCAGAAGACTGAAAAGCCAGCAACATAACTGAAGATATATTTCAAAAGGAAGAAATTCAAAGGTTACAATAGTATTATTTTTTTAAATATAAACTATCTTGTTTGTTTGTTTTCCTTTTTTTTAATATTACATAGATAAATAGGTAAATCAGTTTTGAGATGATATTTCTTTCAAGCCTTAGAAATTGAACTAGAAATATTTTTTTTTGATAATAAAAGTCAGTGAAGTTCTATTGTGCCGAGCAACTTTTTCAGGAATAAATTACCATTACATATTTAAATTTCGTTGACAGTTAATTAATTTGATGCACTGGTCTTAGCAACAATCCAAAGTAAGCACCAAAGTTAAATATTATCCCATTACATTTTTTCCAGGTGATAAAACTGCTGGACCGAGAAAAGGTGGAAATAATCAAATTAGGATTTATTGTCGAGGACATTGCGGCCGAATTCGGAAAGCAAACGGCGACGACCACGTTGACCATCGTGGTGGAGGATGAGAACGACAATAATCCCAAATTCAGAAACTCGTTCTACAAGCGTTCCATCCCGGAAAACAGCCCCCACGGTGTGACGATTATGAGCGTGGTTGCGTACGACATGGACAAAAATAAAACCATTCGTTACAGCTTGGAGGGACCGAAGGAAATAATGGATCTTCTTCATCTGGACGCGGAAACGGGGGAAATTGTAGTTGCCAACAAAATTGACTATGAAGTTTTTCCATGGCTGAACTTTACCGTGAGAGCGACGGACTCGGGACATCCACCTAGGTCATCATTGGCGGAAGTATTCATTCAGGTGATTGATGAAAATGATAACAATCCGTACTTTCCAAACGACGTGACAAATTTCACGGTTTATGAAAATTCAATGATCGGAACGAGGATTGCCAACATACAAGCTCATGATCCAGACTCAGGAGCGTTTGGTAAAATAACGTATTTAATTGATCGAGTTAGTGCCAGTGTAAGTACATTAAATCTGAATTGATTGCATACTATAGTGTTAATTCTGTTGTATGTTTGCCAACAGGGAAAGTTTTCAATTGATCCAGACACAGGACTACTAGTAGTGGCAGATTTCTTAGACAGAGAGAAGCAAGATTCCTACATGGTGGTGATCGAGGCTTGGGATAACTATCAATTTGGATATCTCAGCGGTGAAAGTCGAAATGCCTTCAAACAAATATTGTAAGTATTGTAGAGCGAACAAATGCACGTCCCTGTTGTTTTAGCTGACTCCATGCATACACACGGTTTTGGCCACCTTCTGGGTGCTGGGTTTCCCCTTTCCGCAACACAACATTCTCCTACACTCCACCGAAGATAGTTATTAGCATGCGTCGCTCGATAACTCCGAGTGTTTGCAGATCCTCTTCGAACATGGTCCATATCTCGTGTCCGTACACGAGCATCGGTTTAATAGAGCCTGTAATAAGAACGACTTCCACTGATGATGCGCCTTCGTATTTTATGAGTCATATTTTTGTCAGTCGTCTCTAAGGATCTGAGGTAGATAAATTCATCCACTACATCGTAGGTTTCCCCAACTATCGTGTTTAAACTTCCTAGACGAATCCTGTCGCACGGGTAAAAATCCGGAATTCAAAACATGACGAAAAAGTTATGGAATCATTAAATATATCGCTAAATGATAACATGACTACATGTCATAGAACCATGCCTCTGAGTCATAGAATTATGCATATGTCCCATAAAACCATAAAACAGCGGCATAAAGCAATGCAACAAAACAAACGGGTGCGAACTTTGTACTAAATGCCAATCATGACATAAACTTGTACTTTTGTACTCAATGCCAATCAATACAAAAACTTGTTGAGCATAGGGCTGTCCACGAATTACGTAATGGTTTATGGGGAGAGGGGGGCGGTATGAGAAATCTTACGTTTCATACAAAAATTGTTGCGTTCTAATACAAAAAATCTTACAAGGGAGTGGAGTGTGTGACCAAAATTTGACTTGACTTGACAAAATTTGACAAAATTTGACTACCTAAACAAATAGAACTTTGTAACGGCTGGATCAAATTGAATGAAATTTTTACACAACATTTTGATATGTATACTTTACCCACAGAAAAATTTTCATTGAAATTGGTTCAGTATTTCTGGCTCTATAAATAAAAGAGTAAAAATGTGTTCCTATTTTTTAATCCTCTTTGTACAAAATTTTAAAATTGCAGTTTTCAGGATTCACAATATCTCCGCAAATACTGAACCGATTTTGATGAAAATTTTATGGTATAAGCTACATATAAAGTACCATTACTGGTACAAAATTCAGCTGTTTTGGTGTACGCAGTTTCATGTTATGAAACAAATTGTTTGACCAAATTTTGACCGTATCACCCTTTATTCATGTTTTACTATTTGGTGAAATTTTAATTTTTTAGGTATTTTTCAAAAAATGTCACATAAGAACTTCCCAAAAACACATAGGGTATCGCGCCACTTGGGCTATGGCTTCTATTTTCGTCTGTTTTTCACTATAACTCAGTCAAATTTGAACCAATTGACACAATTTTTGGAATGCGGTGAGATAGGTATAGTATCAACCCGTCAAGCCAACTGATTCAAAATTGACTTAATTATAGTGGAAAACAGACGAATATAGAAGCCACCGCCCAAGTGGCGCGATACCCTATGTGTTTTTGGGAAGTTCTTATGTGACATTTTTTGAAAAATACCTAAAAAATTAAAATTTCACCAAATAGTAAAACATGAATAAATAACTCTAAAACAAATAGATAAAACGCCATGCTGTCTTCGGCAAAGTTTTTCCTCATAATTTTTTTTTATCTTTTAATGGAAATTGTTTTAAATTAGCACTAGGTTGAGATACTTTTTATGGTGGGTAAAACGCATAGTATATCAAAAAATGACTAATTTTAGTGAATTCGCAAATTCAATATTAAAAAGTTGCCTGCAAAACATGTCGTTAATTATTTTCCCAAGTACAGTGATAGACATTCGTTTAGCCGAGAACAAAAAAGTGACAGGAAACTCATACAAAAGATTTTATGATAAAACTTTTTTATCGTAGTAATAGTATATCTAATACAGATTTATAAAAATGTGATACATTAAACTTACATATACACCGAAACAAAAATTTCATTTTTTGCCTAGACATTCGTTTAGCCGAGGTAAATGAAAAATTGGTTTTCAATAGATTTTTTGCAATTTCGTGAGTATATTTCGAGAATATACTCTAAGGCATTTAGTTTATGACGTGTTAGCAAGATATTTGACCTTGAAAGTTTATTTATTTGTGACATTCAGAGAAATATTATAAAAAAATGTCCCGATAAGGAGAAGCGACGATAAACAAATTTATTTAAGAAAAATGATTTCTGTAAACACTCAAAGGTAAGCTAGATTAGCAGTTTTGAAAATATGACACAGAATTATTGTCAGAAATGTTCAAATTGTTGCATAAAATGTCATGAAAAAAATAAGTATATTGGTTTTTGGTTGGTTAAACTTTAAAATGGGATTGATAAAAGCTAAAATAAATAGTTCTTCATTGAAATAAATACGTGCCCTAATGCCTGTGGAGTATACCTGTTTGATACTACCATTACTAAATGAGTTAGAAGACTGCAAAGTGAAAGAACTGCAAGAAGTTTCAGATTTTGTGTACCCTGTTTATTCAAAAGCAGATGCTCATACAAAAATGCAAGATTTAGTTAAATAATTGGCTTATTTCATTCAGTCTGAAGAAATATATTATAAATGAGTCTTAGTTGTGAACCACATTCATTTTACCCTGATTTATTTGAAAAGAATGTCTAAATTATGAAACACGTAGTTCATGCTAGAAATTTGAATACTTTCGGTGCCATTACTCGAAATATGAGCCGTCCAATGTATATTATTTCAGCCAGAATACAGTCTAGAAGATATTGGGAGCTATTAGAAGACGTAATAGTAGTAAACGCTGTGATTTATGCAAGTGAAACCATCATATTTCATCAAAACAATACTTAAATACGTGATTTTTTATGGTTTGTGTTATTTTTTCTGTTAAAAACGTTGTTTTTCGCAAAATTTCAACCTGCTTTGGTCATGAAACTTTCACTAGATTCTTTTGAAACACTTCCGATAAAAATGACTTCATCAAATCTCAATTGAGACACATTTAAAATATTATGACATATTTATATGAGATGCATGCAAAATTAATATGGCAACACTTCCAAAAACGATCTAATTCATGATTTACAAGTCGATTAGCGTGGCTCAAAGTACCACATGTCAAAAAGTTCGATGGGCCCCCTTCTCATTTCGTTCTATATGACGCCACGATGCTCTGGTCAAATTTTCAGCTAAATCCGTTAACATTTGGGCGGTGCTAAACTCATTTGAATTTTGTATGGGAGTTTATATGGGAAAACATCGTTTTTAGCATTTTTCTCATGAGGTGCACTATTTTTACTTAAAACACATAACCGATTGTATTGAACTATAGTCTCACATGTGCTGACAAACTTTATCGAAGACCACAAAGTCATCCGAAGCTTGTAGGAAAAGATATTACACGCAGACCATCTGGTGGTGCTTAACATTTAACATGTAAAGGAATAACAATAGCAATAAAATCTCATTGAATGGGCCCGTATTGTCTAGGCTATAGCTTTTTTCGCAAGTGTCTGATCACGTAGCGGTCTTCGACAAAGTTTTTCGGCATATCCCAGGCTATATTTCTATAGGATCGATTCCGTGTTTTAAGGGAAATTGGAACCCCTCAGAAGAAAACTGCAAAAAACGATGTTTTCCCATATAAACTCCCATACAAACTTCAAATAAGTTTAGCACCACCCTAATGTTAACGGATTTAGCTGAAAATTTGACCAGAGCATCGTGGCGTCATATAGAACGAAATGAGAAGGGGGCCCATCGAACTTTTTGACATGTGGTTTTGCCATACAAGCTTGAGTCACCCTAAAGCCGATCTATAATGCAGATCACCATACAAAATGACTTTGTTGGATATTTTTTCGAAATTTGATAGTTTTTTCTTATGGAATTCTAAAAATTGTACAATTCGGCTAAATGAATGTCTAGGCAAAAAATGACATTTGAAGGGTTTTTACCCTCGATTTTGTTTCAGTGTATATGTAAGTGTGATGTATCACATTTTTATAAAACAGTACTAGATACAGGGGATAGACAAAATGATCGGGACAAGCAAAATTTTTACTTTTTTAAATAATTTCAACTAGCTGTAACTTTTCGAAAAGTGCATAAAATATTCTAAAATTTTGACTGTGAGTGCATCAACTAGTTGTGCAACAGTGGTTCAAATTTGAAAAAGATCGGGCCATTCTCCACGAAGTTATAAAGATTCTTGAAAAAGGTAAAATTATCCGATAGCCAACTTTGAGCTGTTATATCTCCGGATTCAATCAACCGATTGAAATGAAATTTTGACCATTTATGACTTATATAATGAACTCTGGAAAACATTTAACTTAACTTGACATTTTCAACAAGAGACAAAATTATACCGATTTTAATTTTTTCTCGATTTTTAGTAAATTAGTACATTTTCAATATGCATTCTATAACTTTTTCAATTTATTGGTGGCTATGGTGTTACTTTCCTTCAAAACACATTCATATATAAGTCAAGTGGAGGGAAATTAAATGAACTATAATTTGTATCTTGAATTTTGAAACGATATTGATATTTTGGAAAATTTGGTGTTTTATTAGAAAAATAATCAATACGTTATAATTTTCTTCCGTGTTAAAAATATTAAGTTAAGACAATGGTTTTTCATAGCTCATTATATATGTCATAAATGGTCAAAATTTCATTTCAATGGGTTCATTGAATCCGGAGATATAACAGCTCAAAGTTGGCTATCGGATAATTTTACCTTTTTCAAGAATCTTTATAACTTCGTGGAGAATGGCCCGATCTTTTCTAATTTTGGACCACTGATACACATCTAGTTGATGAACCTACAGTAAAAATTTGAGAATATTTGATGCACTTTTCGAAAAGTTACAGCTAGTTGAACACATTTTGAAAAGTGAAAATTTTGCCTGTCCCGATCATTTTGTCTATCCCCTGTATACTATCACTACGATAAAAAAGTTTTATCATTAAATCTTTTGTATGAGTTTCCTGGCACTTTTTTGAATTTTTTTTAGCCTCGGCTAAACGAATGTCTATCACTGTATTAGCGTAATCGCTTGTTTTCGGATAGGATAAACATGGGAGCGTAAGATTACTGTTGGTACACATACCCTACTTATTTTTGGGTGCCAATCAAAATTTGAGATTCAGAGAACATTTTTGAAAAAGTGCACAGGTCTAATATGCATGCTTAATGAAGTCCATTGCAGCTTCCATTAGTTTTAGGTTCAAACATTTAGAATTTTAATTTTAAAGATTTTATGAATTAAATTCAATCAAATTAAAATCAATAGTATCTCAAGTAACATTTCGGTAATATTTTTTGAAGTATTTATAACAGCTTTAATGTTGTCACAAACATGCTGTAATCGCCTGTAATGCTAAAATATAGCATTTAACAAATTTTCTTCCAAACTTCATTCTAGGTTGTTCCTAGAACCTCTTCTAGCCAAACTTGAAGCTGATGTGAAGCTGAAGCTGATGTGATTTTAAAAACAAATTTATTACGGCAGTCTACAATTGTATTAAACCATTTTCGAATGCTCAAAGATAGTTGATTGTCAAGGTCATAATAAAAGTTTATTCTATCATGTTTTGTCATTTCAAAAACTTGTATAAAATCAATTGACTTCCACTAGGTAACTTTTTCCCACTACATAAAAACTCACCTTTTTGACCATTCAAAATTGATGTTTTCATACTTCTGTAAATGAAACTACCAATTCTTTTCTCAATTTTGTGAGTGTTTCCAGTGATAAATTGAAGTTATAACACGATTTCCATTGTTTTTTTTAATGAATTTGGTTTTGGTAATCACGACAACTGTCAAACTTGCTGATTGCTTCTTTGCTATCATGAAAGATGAAAAATTACTAAATGGCCTTCAAACGACATTTGTGGAAGCAGTTATGCATACATAAATCAAAGACAAACAGATGTAAGTCTTAGAGTAATTTCATCAGAAATTTTTGCCCGGTGTCTTTTTCATGAGCATACTGCCACCTGTTGGTTTAACCGCGTGAGACACTGTCGGCCGTGATGAATTTCGATTTGACGTTTGTCTAACACGCACACGACTACACAAATCGCCTGTAATTCTCGTGTACACTGGCAAACGTCAACGCGCTCGAACACTAGCACCTCTGGTGGAAGGATCGCGCAAATCATATGAAATTTGAATTGATCGTTAAATGCATATGCCAAGCCGTTTTGAAGTTTGTCTGTGCATAAATGCTTTATCGCAGCAAAGTGCTCTTGTTTGTAGTTTTGATAGATGAATAACTTTGCTCAACAAAGGTTGAAAATTTAAAATCCGCCATGATTGCTTACCTCATTTTTGCAAATATGTGTAGTTTTTCAAGAACCATTATTTTTTATTCATTTGATATGTAGCGACTATGTGCGGAACGAAAAAAAAACTGGTGGTATTATATTAGTGAATAAAATATGCTTCAATGAAGCGTGCACTGCAAGAAACGCGTTATTACATTGTTTTACTTGTTCACTTTCGTTCGTTTCTACAATAAATACTGACCGGCACTTGAACTTTCGACACAGAATGGCAAATATTTCACAACATTTTATCAATATACTCTATGTTTGCCTTTTGAATTGATTGTCGTTCGATGTTTTGTGGAAACGTAGCTGTCAAAAAAGAATCAATGTTTATGTTATGATTAAAGAAATACTGTGACGAAGCAGCATTTTTCTAGATGAAGCGGCACAAGATAAGCCATAATAAATGCTTTACTGCTTTATTTGGGTGGCATTGATGTACTCTTCATAACCTTAACTAGAATGGGCCAAGTCATATTCTAATCTACAAGAGGTTATGGTAAATGTTTAGAAGATGAAAATGCTTTGACTATGGTTTTATTTATTTATATTGGTTTATTATAGCACTCTTGAAGCAATTTATAAAACTTGATATGTTACTTGGGATATGTATTTGATACGAACAAAATTTGTGTCCGTGAAGGGTATCGCTTTCCGTAATGAGCTTTAGGTTGATTCCGGCCATATAGCTCATCAGGCCAACCAGGCTTTCATTATTCTTTTCATCAGTGTTTCAGTCGTTGTCGTTAGCCGAAACCACCCTATCCAAAAATGAATTTAGTCGTGCTTTGGGTTCTGTGTTTCCCACTATTCATCACTTTTTTTCAAATGTTGCCTATTTCCTACAAGTATTCAATAAAGACAAAAATATAACATATAATGTAACCCATTCAATCCACAACTTATTTTTGCAGCGTTTCCGTCCTGGATGAGAACGATAACGCCCCAATCATACAGGTGCCAGATGGTTGTGTGCAGGTGACTGAATTCTACGACATTCGCGAACCCTTGCTGGTTCTGAAAGCCACGGATGCCGACGACCCAAAGACAGGAAACGGCTTAATTGGATTTGACATCATCGACGTCGCTGGGTCGGACATATTTTTCCTAAGGCAAAAGGAGCGGGGCGTGGCGGAGATTTTTTCCAGCCGGTCGTTGAGCAATTCCTATGGTAACTATTCATTGCTAATAATGGCACGGGATGAAGGTAGTCCCCCGAATAGCGTTAACGAAAAAATCGATATCTGTGTGCTGGATTTCAATGATCATGCTCCCGAGTTTGTGTCACCCTCTTATAATATAACTATTCGAATTCCGGAGGTGAGAATTGTTGTGTGATTAGAATTGTAGAGTCCGTTTGAAAATGTATCAATTTATCTTTCAGAATGCAACCGTTGGTACCATGATAATTCAAGTCATGGCAAAGGATAACGATATTGGCCCGAATGCTGCTGTTAAATATCGCTTCAAACCCGATCCCTTGGGTAGTTTTAGATCGTTTTCAATTGATGAAGATACTGGCTCAATCACCCTTAAGTTGCCCCTCGACCGGGAACGCCAGAAGGTCCACGAGCTTCGAGTGGAGGCCTACGACCAGGGCATTCCGACGCCACTAAGTTCTGATTTGGACCTTGCCATATACGTTCGTAACGTGAACGATTATGAGCCGCAGTTTCTGGTTGAGGAGATAACTGTTAACTTTACGGAACATGCCAGGCCTGGATTGGAACGCAGGCAGCTACCAGACACAATCGACCGAGATGAAGTCGATGATTTGGATGATCCTCCTACTACGGTGTGCTATTTCATTGTGCATGGCAACGAAAATGGCCACTTTAAGTTGGATCCACATTCGCATATATTAACGGTAAGTTCTTGGGTAAGTTTGTTTTTGTCACACTTACTAATAAATTACATGGCGAAAAAGCTATGTGGTCATCCATCAGTACCCCTTTTTGTAGAAACTAATAGAATCCTAAGCGCTAAATGGAATATTGTCAATCGATTGTTTTTATCGACAAACTCTGTATGAAAACAATGTAATATAACGCCGGAATAAATATTCAGTTTAAAATTCAGCCATGCGTTTTATTGTTTTTAACAAGCGGAATTTTTGTGAGTCTACAATGGTCATATCCCATACCAGCATTCTTCGAGCCTATTTGTACTTGGATGATTAGACTCTGTGAACAGTTTGTGAATTTTGATACACTATCAATGTTATCACATTTTTTAGTGTATTTTGCAAGTGTTTTTTTCATGATTTAAATTTTTTCCACCTTTTGTAAATTGTTTAAATCATAACGAGTTCCTTTCAAAGTTGAAAGATTTTAAAAATGACGATAAACCTTCAACAAATATCCCTTTTATTTAGAAAAAAAAACTACCAACTTGCAAGGATTCCCTTTTTCTCTCCCCCATCCCCAGGTGGCAAAAGAGCTGGATCGGGAGACCAAATCCAATCATACGCTTATTGTGAAGGCAACAGAGGATTGCATCAATACTCCACCAAGCATAAGCCTCAGTCGACCGGAAGCTGTCGCTCTTCAGCACAGACCAACGCCGCCGTTCAACAATCATCAAAGGACAACCAAACCGACGACTTCAGTAGCGAGCCAGTATGTCAATATTTATGAACGTTATAAGAAGTCTCGCAGTCTGGATACTCCACCAAGGGGCGAAAATAACAGCATCCCGAAGAGCGTGGATTGGCATGCTGACGGCGGGTCGCTATCTTCCTCGTTTCTTATGCCACACTTTGAGAAATACACGGGAGAGCTGTTTTACCACAATGACAACACGCTGGTGCGGGTGCTGGTGCATGTACAAGATATCAACGATAATCCGCCGGTATTTATACAGAAGATTTTTACCGGCGGAGTCACCACATCCACCGTGTTTGGTACTCAATTCCTCAAGCTTACGGTAAGTCATGCGGTTTACGTTCAATACAATAAAGTTAGCATTGTTATTCGTTGGATAAGGTGAGAGTATGACGGGCTGGCAAAGTCGAACTTGATAGGACACACATCTGGAACGGAAATACTTGAGAATCAAGAAAAAATGATACTTGCTTGAGCAACTCCTCGCCTCAATTTTTAATATAATTAAAATAATATAAGAAATAGGCCATTTTCTACATGTTAGTTCTGCAAGATGTGTAGGATAAACAGGTATAATATTTCACCTTAATAAATAATGGACCTCTCACTAGCAGTGACGCTTGGGTCCAAATGACATGGCGCTGCGGACCGTGATGACGCTTCCGTTCGAAATGAACGGCCCATCGGTGGACTGGGATTCTTCAGGGGAACGCAAGGGTCCGTAGGCTTGACAATACGCTTCGGCCTTGCAGGTGAATAATTCGACAGAGCGTTGATCGCGCACACTGCAGTGGGCGCTGGGATTCCATGGGCGCCCTGTGGCTTGGTCTGGCTGGAACGGCAGGCTCTCCGTCTGGGATGTTCGGTGATCCGGCTGGGAAGCGCAGGTTCAACTGGGACGCTTGCGCTAATCCTATCGTTGCGTTGTGGTTGATTGTGCTTGCTTGCTTCTGTCCGACGACTCGATTTAATCGAACAGTTCGCAAATGCTTCTTCTCGGCGTCCGGGGTAGACATGTGAGCCGAACATTCGGCGTGAACTTGGCGTGCATCGGCGTGGGGCTTCTTGAATTATGAACAATGTTAACCATTTCTAATGATTGGAATACCACAAGTGGACATCTAGCAATACATCTACAGATATTTTCTGATTTTGAGTATGGTAGCCTTTCTGAGAAGGGATACGCCAATCGGCGTGCGGTTTTTTACGCCGCCGCCGAGTGCCACGCCGACAGGTCGATTCATCCTGGATCGGATTCAAACAACAAAACCATAAACTTTCTCCACCAGGGCGTGAGTATATCACTCCTTTACCAATCCCCGTTTGAAAAATAAAGTATATTTGATTCTTGATAACTTGAGGAGCCGCACGCCCATTCACGCCGGTTTCCGCGCGGCGCGGCAGCGCACACGTCTAGTCCGGGGATCCACTGCAAGTGCCATCCGGTCACGGCGCCAATGTTTCGGCCAGGATGTGACTACGGCCCTACGTTGTGAACCCTGATTTTTTTTTTTTTTTGAAAAAGCACATTCAAAGTTGGCTTATTTCCCTACTGCACGTGTTTAATCTCTCTTTATCCAATGGAATGGTCCCATCAATTTGGAAGACGTCTACGATGTTTCCTGTTTATAAGAAAGGCGACCAAAAAAATATCTACAACTTTCGGGGTACTTTGTGCCTCTAAACTGTTTGAATTAGTTTTGATACACCCACTGCTGTCTCATTTCACACAATACCTGAACGAAACGCAACACGGATTCATCCCGGGCAGATCCACCACTACTAATCTCCTGTGCCTCACATCTGATATTGTTGACAGCTTTGCCGGGAAATCGCAGACAGATGTCATCTAAACTGACTTCTCCGCGACCTTCGACAAAATGAACCACGCCATCGCAACTGCTAAATTAGAGAGACTCGGCTTATGCGGAAACCTTCTGCGTTTGTTACTGTGCGTAAACTAATCGTCTCCGCAGGTGATTGCCAATCCACCGAGTTCTTGGCAACATCCGGAATTTCTTAAGGATGTTACCTAGGGCTTTTGATTTTATTACTCTATTTTAATGACGAAAAACGCATGCTGCGTTATCCTCGGCTATCATACGCGGACGATATGAAGCTTTACCTTTTGATCCGTTCCATCTCTGACGCCTTAAACGTTAAAGAAGATATCGATTCGTTCACAACATGGTGCGCATTAAATCGGATGGTTGTGAACCCAAGCAAATGTTCAGTGACCTCGTTATCCAGAATAAGTCAACCTATACAGTTCAACTACAAGCTCCGTGACGCAACAATCCAACGCATCGATCAAGTGAAAGATCATGGATTAATCCTGGATACTAAAGTTTACGTTTAAGCACCATGTCGCATATATCATCGACAAAGCATCTAGGACCTTAGGATTCATTTTCGTTCAATAGAGTTGGCCACCATTTCGAACTTTCCGAGATTTCTCAGATCGAAGCTTTTTTGGTTTCATTTCGGGTTGACGAAAAACGCATGCTGCGTTATCCTCGGCTATCATACGCGGACGATATGAAGCTTTACCTTTTGATCCGTTCCATCTCTGACGCCTTAAACGTTAAAGAAGATATCGATTCGTTCACAACATGGTGCGCATTAAATCGGATGGTTGTGAACCCAAGCAAATGTTCAGTGACCTCGTTATCCAGAATAAGTCAACCTATACAGTTCAACTACAAGCTCCGTGACGCAACAATCCAACGCATCGATCAAGTGAAAGATCATGGATTAATCCTGGATACTAAAGTTTACGTTTAAGCACCATGTCGCATATATCATCGACAAAGCATCTAGGACCTTAGGATTCATTTTCGTTCAATAGAGTTGGCCACCATTTCGAACTTTCCGAGATTTCTCAGATCGAAGCTTTTTTGGTTTCATTTCGGGTCCTGGAGTATCTGTGCAAAATTTGAGCACGATCGGTTGCGTCTTCACTTTGCGCCTTGCAATTGAAATTTGTATGGGGGTTTATATGGGAAAACATACTTTTTTGCATTTTCATCATAAGTTGAAAAAGTTTGTCTGAAACTTTTTAACAGATGATGTAAAATGGTAGCCTAGGATCTTCTGAAAAACTTTGTCGAAGACCACAAAGCGATCCGATGCTTGTAAATAAAGTTATATTCAACAAACCGCATGCATGTGTTTAAGTTTTGACACGTAAAGGAATAACAATAGCAACAAAATCATGCTGTTTCGGCAAGCAATGCCAACGCTATAACTTTATTTAATAAGCATCAGATCACTTAGTGTTCTTTGACAAAGTTTTTCAGGACACCCTAGGCTATGTTTTCACATTATCGGTTACATGGTTTTTGAACAATTTGAATTTCTCATAAGTATAACGATACGACTAAGACACGGACAGGTAATAAACACGTAATAACTAGTTTTTTTTATTGATATTCTAATATTCTGGAGTGTATGCTATTTTAATCAACAAATGTGATTAAAGTGTATACAACAGAAAGGCGACCGATCGATACACGGCTCAAACTAACACTGCTTATATCATAAACAATGATTATTCGACAGTGCAGTATAGTTCGGTGTACTGCATCCCATTATTGGCCGTTACAGCTCCCCCTCCCTAGAATGATCATTGGTCCCTCAAGTCGATGTTTTGTTCGTATCCACTTTTGAGTTTCTCTTGAAATCCTCTTCAACTAAGTAATTATAGAAAGGCTCAATCTTGTCTAGATGACGAAGCTGGTCTCTAATCGAATCTGGAAAATGTTGAATTAGAAGAAAAATTATTTCACGCTCCGTTGGTGGGAGAGACATGTATCTGGCTTTGTTCAGCATTCTCGCAAAATACATAGGCACTCATCGTCGATCTCTTCCCTTTCTGCTGATATGTTCCTTGCTGTAACAGCTTCTTGAATTCACGTTGTTGTCGGCAGCTCCAAAACTGTTGTAGAATAAGTTTTGAATAAGTGCATATCTTTCGCACCGGTTTAAGAACTCTGAGGCTGTGAAAAACTCACAGTTTGCAGAGTACCACGGCTTTCGAATGACGTTGTTTGTGACGATGTATAGTGTATCATTTTTTTTTTCAGTTATCGCACGAGTATCAGTCTTCTTCACCTCGTTCAAATGTGGTCCTTTGATTGCTACAGACGGTTGAGTTGTTTGCATACACTGCTGCGAGCGAACATCACCATTGTTTTCACCGCAATCGATGTGTTCCGCGTGCACTTGTTGTTTGATGAGCTCGGAATTGAACACATTTGTTAGAATGCGCTCCAACTTGAAAATAGTTTGCTCTAGTCGATCTAATCGTTGTCCGAACTGAATTAACGTTTGATCCATATACCATTTGGGCAGGTGTACCTATTTTGGGCACTTGCCGCTATAACTAAGTCAATTTCAAACCGATTGATTTGAATTTTTGTACAGAGTTAGGTACTGTACGTGCCTAACTCTATACAAAAATTCAAATCAATCGGTTTGAAATTGATTTAGTTATAGCTGCAAGTGCCCAAAATAGGTACACCTGCCCAAATGGTGCAAGACCCTATACCGTATTTAGTTCACCACTGGACTGCGCGCTGAGTATTCATAAGTGCGAAAACGTAAATAAAACTGCGCGATTGCATCCAATCAAATTGGTGTCTTCGGCGCACTATTTCTTCGAAGTATGCTGAATAAGTGCTCTGAAGACACCTAGCCGATTGGATGCAATCGCGCACTTTTATTTGCTTTTTCGCACTCGTGAAAACTAGTGCGATAGTCCAGTGGTATTTAATTCACCTAATGCGCTAACATTTGCATTAAAAAATGGACTTTTTTCGAAGTGAGCTAGAAAATTGTATAAGCTGAATATTAACAAGTTGTTATTTTTGTTTACTAACAGCATTTGTTGGTTATGCTAAAAAAAATATAATCACCCCTATTATGTTCCCGAATGAATAACTATATCTCTCGTGAACATTTAGTGCAATTGATGCAATAGTTTACCAATTTTTTAAAGGAAATTTTGTTACCCAAAAAGAAATATGATGTGACCGAATTTTCTTAAAAGTGCCACCCTACTTCAAAGTCCCAGTATAATGTGAAATGATCACAATCATCTAAGTTTTTCATATATTTTCATCAACCATGCAGAGATATACTCGTACAAATTTTTGAGTAATTTTATCTCAATGGAGCACAGAGGTACACTGCAATGCAATGTATGCCCTCAGTAGAAAATCATTGGGAATATCATGAACTTTTTCAACATGGTATCACATTTATTGGAATAACTCCATAATTAATGCATATATCGTTATGAAAATTGGAATGGAAATGGTAAACAAGTTGTAAAATCGGGGAAAATTTTTAAATATGGCTTTTTAGTGTAAAACAACTTCATGAAAAATGGATGATAAAAGTCCATTTTTTTTAATGCAAACGTTATACATAGTGCAACTCCGATTAGGATGGAAGAAAATCACTCCAAGCGAAAAATGGCCAGAGTGGACTACGCGATTTTTTGGACAGGTAAAGATAAGCGAAGAAATTCGATAACTCTGAACTTTTCAACGTTTCTTTGATGCAGATGGGTCATTATATAAATGAACTACAGTTTTTCAGGAAATAATGCACTTGATTTCATATCCCAAGCACTTGCAGGGTATTTCCCCAAAATCATTGAAAAACAGATGGTCCGGTCTGACTTAACGCCGACCAAATGATACAGGATACGAATAATCCAAGATAGCCTTGTTCTTGCAATAGCATGATGCCTACGCCTCACACCATGCTCGTATCCAGAGGCGTACAATTTCGTTTCAATGATACACTTTCATGCAACATTTAAATGAGTCACTTCAAGTGTTTCATACATTTTTCTAATGACTCGGTCGTTAAAAAAAACTTTTTCACTCATCGTAGCACTCGGTAGTCTCCCACCCGGTCGCATTGCTTGTGCTTCACCCGTCAGAGCATTAGTGTCTCACTGATGCGCGCTAGTCTCTCAATGGTTACGGGCGCCGGTTAATTGGATTTAAGTGGTCGAATTTGTTATCCTCTTTCATAAAACATAATTATCATTCTATTGGTGTGCACCACTATTTAAAAATGTGGTTCAAATAGTGTTTTTAGCATGTTGAAGTATTTCAATGACTCATAAATGAAACGAAAATCCAAGTGTATCATCCCATGTTTCATACACACTTGTTTCTGTAGCAGCAACGAACGAGCGTGTTGCTGGGTGAAAGATGAAGCATCACAGCAGTCCGTTCGCATGGGAAACGATTTGCTACAGTCGTCGTACGTCATGTTTTCCTTTCGAAATTGCACGACCCTGCTCGTATCACAGAGAAAATCAAAGCATCTGATGCATCGCGTGATGACCCGTTATCGGATCTTGTTACAAGTCGTGATAAACTTGATTCATCACAATGTATGCCACTTATGCACTAGTATACCGCATTCATGATTCGAAATAATACATTCACATATGTGAATGATGATGTGAATGAACTAGAGTTTTCAGGAAAAATACATAAAATGGGCCAAATTGTGTTTTTGTGCAACAAATATGCAAATGTATTAGTTTTTTCACGTTTTTAAGGTCTCGGGACCAAAGAGGTACCCTGGTTTTATATTTTTATCAGGAAATTCGGGAAATTGGGCGTAACATCTAAAAAAATCAGAGATGTATGTTTTTTTGTTTTTGAGATATGATTTAGAAGGATACTGTCTTCAGCAAAGTTGCTCAGAAGACTAAGAGCTTTCGCTTAGAAAACAATTTAGATCCAGAATTACTCACTGCGTGGCTCTAGTGTTCTTATGAGCTTCCAGTTCAGCATGAGCGTCGTATATCTCGTGTTCTGGGCCACTTAGATGGACAATGCCTTCGACAAAGTTACTCAGAAGACTAAGAGCTTTCACATAGAAAACAATTTAGTTCGAAAAGCACTCACTACGTGACGCTAGTATTCTTATTAGCTTCCAGTTCAGTCTAAACGTCGTATATCTTGCGTTCTGGATCATTTTAGAGGGATACTGTCTTGGGCAAAGTTGCTCAGAAGACTAAGAGCTAGCGCATAGAAAACAATTTAGTTCGTGATACACTCATTGTTTGGTGGTAGTGCTCTTGGGAGCGTCCACTTCAATCTAAACGTCGTATATCTCGTGCTTTGGACCAATTAGAAGGATACTGTCTTCAGCAAAATTGTTCAGAAGACTAGGGCTTTCACAAAGAAAACAATTTAGTTCGAGAATCACTCACTGCGTGGTGCTAATGTTCTTAGGAGCTTAAGGTACGTTGAAGACTTCGGCTGCACTGCACATATTTATACTGTCATTTCATTGAAGGCGTGTTATATTGTTTCCAGAAATTAGGCTATTCTCATTTTATTCCCAATGAAGATTTCCGAACCACAAATTGATTTTAACTGTCGTAAATTTTCGACCTGTTGCTTTTATTGCGACAACCGCAAAAGGTGACGAAGAAATTTCCAAAAGAAGCCGCAAAAAATACCCAGGCGGATTCATAAAGAATTTGCTATGTTCATCGCTGATGGATTTCCAAAGGAATAGTCGAAGAAATAAAAATGTTTAAGCTATGGAGTTTCCAAATGAATTGCCTAAGGAATCCTTTAAGGCATTGGTGGAGGATTTTGAAAAAAAGTTGCTGAAGAATTTGTCAGATCAATTCCCAAAGAGATCGTCTAAGAAATCGTCAAAAATTTGTCGAAGAAAATCCGAAAGTAATTGAAGAACTATTTCCCAAAAAAAAAATGTCCAAGAAACATCAAATGAAATTGCCAAATAAAATTCTCGAAGGCTTTTGAACAAAAGTTCCAAAGAAATTTCCCGAGTAAGTTTCGATTGTGTAAAGATATCATGTACAAATTGCCGGATGAATTACCTGAGGCATTATCAAAGAAATTTTCAAAGAAATTAACAAAGAAAACTGACAGTAATGACGGGATCAAAAGAATAACCGACGGAAATTTCGAAGAAATTGGGTTATGAATTCTCAAAAGAATTACTGAAAAAAATTACAAAAAAAAGATTTCCTGTGAATTATTGGAGATATTTTCAAGGGAATTCCTAGAAAAGTTGTCCAAGCATTTCCCCAAATATTTACCGGACAAAATTCCAAAGATATTGCCAAATTTTCAATGAATTTTCCGAAGGAAATCACATTAAAAATGCCTTTGGAATTCTTAAAGGCATTGAAGAAAATGCCATAGAAATTGCCGATGGAAAAATAAACTTTTAGGGTATTTTTGTGGTGTTTCAATTTTTTCACCCTGGCAAATTTAATTTATAACGAAATTATACATTCATGTCTATACTGTTTATGACTACTATAATAAGTTATTAAGTAAGAGTTTTCAAGAGCTCTGAAATTTTCGGAAATTATTACATGTGCACTTCCGATAAAAAGTTTGGGGTCACTCCCTTATAACAGGTCATTTTTGTAGGCACATACACCCCCGATCAAAAGTTTGGGGTCACCTTCTCAAAAACATGTCATTTTTTAGGGCAAAAGTTTTGAAAATGTTTCACCTAAATCAGGTTTAAAGTTTCTTTGGCTTATCATCTTTTGAATCTAGGATTTGAAATCGGACACAAATGTGCGAAGATATGGGCCTAAAAAAATGGCTTGGTTTTGAGGAGGTGACCCCTCATAGATAAGTCATAGACAATATTAAAGTGATTTAGATAAAATTTTACAAAAATATGTATATTTAAATTTAACCTAAAGTTGCAACATTAAAAAAAATACATTAAAACTTACGACAGTGTCGGAAATTGGGTCGACCAAATTTTAAGATGAGTGCGGTAATATAACCTAATTTCTGTTGGCTTTTAAGTGCTTTTTAGCGAGCTTAGATAAAAAATCTAGATTAAATGTTATTAAGTAATTTAACTCTTGATGTCATCGGCCAAAAGTTTGGGGTCACTTAAGTAATATGTATTAGTTAGTCATAGTTGTTTTGTGCCAATTTGATTTTTGCTACAAAAAAACGCTTCTTGTAGTCATGAAAGCATATATTACTTGTTTTGTTGATGGCCGTTTCATATCTATCATAAAACTAAAATTGATGTTATAAGCTCTTACTTGGAGCAACCAGCCCCCTAACGAAAACAGATTAAAAAACTGTTACAGCTGTCATTTTCCCTATTTCAGGTTCACTTCATTCATTTGTGCGTCTTACTATCTATTATGCTACCGGTCTACTACACCAGTCCGTCTTTTATGCATGGTACACTGTCTCTAACAGAATTTAAAAGTTTTCTTCACATGTGATATAAAATCCCGTAATGTAGCCATAATCACCTGTTTCATTAGTATGCCCCTCTAACCCCTTCTAGCCTCTACAACGTCTCCCGACGTTCTTGAACACAATGTATTCATTAAAAGTTTTCCAACCACTGCAGTAAAACATTGTTTCACCTCAAATATCCGCAGGCAATCGATCGCGATGACGGCGCACATGGCCAGGTGAGCTACTACCAAATAGGAGAAATCAAAAAAACACTCACCGAAGGATTGGAAAATGTGCAAAAACCGCCATTTCTGGTCGACCGCCGAACTGGAGCAGTTCAATTAAATTTCGACCCGCAAAAGGGGATGAAGGGCTATTTTGATTTTAAAGTTTTAGCCAACGACAGCGCCGGACACTCCGACGAGGCCCATGTATTCATTTACCTATTACGGGAGGATCAAAGAGTAAAGTTTGTCCTTCGCTTGCAGCCGACCGAAGTGCGGGAGAAAATTTTCACTTTCCGAGAGTAAGTAATTATTGAACCAAATTTCACAATGGAATAACTTTCCCGCTTTCCTCACCACACCCTTTGCTGGGTTTTTACAGCGTGCTGAGTGACGTGAGTAGCAGTATCGTGAACATTGACGACTTTCGCATACACGAGAATCGCGACGGGTCGGTGGATAAAACCAAAACTGATTTATACCTGCACCTGGTGAACCGGCAGGATAATTCCATTCTGGAGGTTTCGGAAGTTTTAAAAATCGTGGATCAAAACATCGAAAAGCTGGATGAGCTGTTCAAGGTAATTAAATTACAAACTCAATCAGTTAATATTAATCCACAGTGCATAGATTACACAAGTTTACAAAATAAAACGAAAGTCGTGAACTTCTGTCAACGACCAAAATTTTTGAAGCAGTATTTAGTGCTGATTTCGAAACCGACCTTCAAAAAATTTAAAGTAGAACAGTTTTTGAGATTTAGCTCAATATCGAGTTTTGCAACTTTTCAAAATATGTAATTTACTAAAATTCAAATACATTGCGTTTTGTTCAACCAATTTTAAATCTTTTTCCATAAATTAAAAGCTGAATACAATACCATTCGGTCATCTGAATACAGGTTTTGCGTCAGATTGATGAAATTCAAGATATTGGCGAGTTTTAGGGACGATCTTCTTAAATTTTACCAATATTCCCTAATTTTTTTGAAGAAATGTATTTTTTTCAATAAGAAAAAACCAACTTAAAAATTCTTTCTCGACGTTTATTTGACATATCATATGTAGGCGAGTTACAGTAAAAAATTCAGCTCAATCGGAGCATTGATTACGGAGAATGAGGTGTGTGAAGTGAGTGACGTTGCTTAAAAATAGAACAAAAATTGATTTCAAATCATCAACCTTGTATGGAAAGTCGAAAAATTTTCCGCTCTACTGTAATTTTTTTCCTTCGCGTTTTCGAACTCAGGGCATGATTCTACACCAAAAATGATAATCAGCTTACCGAGTTCAAAAATGCTGTAAACTAGTGTTATTGATTCGTATTGGTTTGATTATTAGAGTGAGTGAGTTAGGTTGAACATCTTCTGCGGACGGAAACCTCGTTGAGGTGATCTAGAACGTCCTCTAGCGCAAACCCAAATATAATCTTTTGATTCGCGTCCTCTTGCACGAATCCAAACGCAAGTTTATTTTAATTCGTGTCCTCTCGCACGAATCCAAAACACAAGCTTTTTCTTGATTCGCGTCCTCTCGCACAAATCCAAACACAAACTTTTTATTGATTCGCGTCCTCTCGCACGAATTCACATATTTTTTCTTGATTTGCGTCCTCTCGCACGAATCCAAACATAAGCTTTTCCTTGATTCGCGTCCTCTCACACGAAACCAAACACAAACTTTTTATTGATTCGCATCCTCTCGTATGAATTTATACATTTTTTTTTCTTGATTCGCGTCCTCTCGCACGAATCCAAAACCATAACCTTTTTGATTCGCGTCCTCTCGCACGAATTCATACAAAACTTTTTTTCTTGATTCGCATGCTCTTTCACGAATACAAAACATATTTGCGTTCTCTCGCACAAACATAACCTGTCAGAGCCGCATCCTCTCGCACGGCTCTGATACATTCCTTCTCGAACGAATCCCAAAAAAAATCACACAATTTGTACGTTTCACAACAAATATCAAATCTCATTCGATTCACCGCTCTAAAATTGTCCAAATTCACTAGCAAGCAACGCAGTTTGTGTGGCTCTATCCACGATAAGAACTCTGTGCCGTATCGTCACACTGCAGAAAATATACAGATGGCCGCTGAACTTCTCGATGCCATGCTTCGGGAAATTCATTCAACCGTAAATGAAACTGTCTCCAAACACCGATCCATTTACAATACATACCAAGCACTGGGAGCCGCTGCGCAATTGTCGTAAATATCGGTTCCGCGGGACACCGTCCCAGAAATCTGACCAAACTCTCGATTCCTCTGCTAATCAAACCTCCGACTCCGGTACGGAGCGCAACACGATCACATCCGTTCGTCTCCAAATCTGCCAAAAGAAGACCGACGAAGTCAAAGCCGATGAAGCCTGAAGCTTCACCTGCTTTGTCCATTTATTTCAATTCAGCACATCTGTCAATCCACTGTTATGTCGACTATCAGTATGCACTGAAACAAAACAGAAAATCCAAGCCTTTTTTACCCTTCTTACACCCATAAGAAGGGTATAAATACCGCTTGGAAAACCGACTTTCGATCCGAGGCCCGCAGGGCCGAGTCACATATACCAATCAACTCAGCTCGACGAATTGAGCAAATGTCTGTATGTGCGTGTGTGTGTATGTGTGTGTGTATGTGTGTGTGTATGTATGTTACAAAAAAATGTCACTCACGGTTCTCAGCCGTCTGTTAACCGATTTGAGTTCTCTTGGAAGCAAATGAAAGCTACTACATCCTAGTAGAACGCTATTGAATTTTATTTTGATTGGACGTTCGGTTACCGAGATATCTTTCAAAGAGTGCTAGGGAGTAGTACAACTTAATTATTTTAGATATTTTTGACAAAGTGTATCACCATAAATTTCTCAGCCGTCTATCAACCGATTTGGGTTCTTAAGGCTCCAAACGAAAGCTACTACATCCTAGTAGAACGCTATTGAATTTTATTTTGATTGGACGTTCGGTTACCGAGATATCTTTCAAAGAGTGCTAGGGAGTAGTACAACTTAATTATTTTAGATATTTTTGACAAAGTGTATCACCATAAATTTCTCAGCCGTCTATCAACCGATTTGGGTTCTTAAGGCCCCAAACGAAAGCTACTACATCCTAGTAGAACGCTATTGATTTTTTTTTGATTGGACGTTCGGTTACCGCGATATTTTTCAAAGAGTGCTAGGGAGTAGTACACCTTAATTATTTTAGATATTTTTGACAAAGTGTATCACCATAAATTTCTCAGCCGTCTATCAACCGAATCGGGTTCTTAAGGCTCGAAACGAAAGCTACTGCGCCCTAGAAGAACGCTTTTGAATTTCATTCCGATTGGACATTTTGTAACCGAGATATCTTTCGGGGAGTACTTTGGAGTAATACAACTTAACTTTTTAAGAGGTCTTTGACAAAATGCTTCATAATAAATGAATCAGCCGTGTGTCAATCGATTTGAGTTCTCTCAGCATCAAATGAAAGCTACAGCATCCAAGTAGTATGCTATTAAATTTTATGCCGTTTGGACATTTTGTTTCCGAGATATCTTTCCACGAGTACTAAGGAGTAATGAAATTTACGCTTTTGAGAGATTTTTGATAAAATGTATCATAATACATTTCTCAGCCGTTTGTCAACAGATTTTTTATGATCATATTTGGTTACACAAGTTAGTTATACATAAAAATGCAATTGCATCAAATACATAAAAGCTACTATCTCTTTGTTATATTTGAGCTTAATAAACAGTAGCAAAAATATCACGGAATGTATGTAGGAAAAGCCTTTTTACCCTTCTTACACCCATAAGAAGGGTATAAATATCGCTCGAAAAACCGACTTTCGATCCGAGGCCCGGAGGGCCGAGTCTCATATACCAATGAACTCAGCTCGACGAACTGTGCAAATGTCTGTATGTGTGTGTGTGTATGTGTGTATGTGTGTATGTGTGTATGTGTGTGTGTGCGTGTGTGTGTGTATGTTCGTTACAAAAAAAAGTCACGCACGTTTTTAGAACGCTAATGAATTTTTTTTTGATTGGACGTTTGGTTACCGAGATATCTCTCGAAGAGTACTTATGAGTCATACATCTAAACTTTTTAAGATACTAAGTGTATCATAATAAATATTTTGGCCGTTTGTTGATCGATTTGGGTTCTCTTGGCACTAAATGAAAGCTACAGCATCCTAGTAGATCACCCAGAAATTTTATTTTGATTGGACATTTGGTTACAGAGATATCTTTCGAAGAGTACTTAGGATTTATACAACTAAACCTTTTGAGATTTTTGACCAAGTGTATCATAATAAATATTCTGGCCGTCTGTCAACCGATTTCGGTTATCCTGGCACCAAATGAAAGCTACAACATTCTAGTAGAACCCTATACATTTTTTTTAGGATTGGACATTTGGTTACCGAGATATCTTTCAAAGAGTACTTGGGAGTACGGGTAACTTTTTGAGAGATTTTTTACCAAGGGTACCATAATAAATCTCTTAGCTGTCTGTCAACCGATTTGGGTTCTCTAAGCACCAAATGAAAGCTACAATATCCTTGTATAAGGCCCTGGAATTTTATTTCGATTCGACATTTGATTACTGAGATATCTTACGGAGAGTATTTCAATAAATTCTTTTTTATTAATCTATTCACTTACTTGTTATCTTGCATTAGTTTTTGACCAGTCTATGGGAAATTATTTTTTAATAAATAATGCTGACAAAGTGTATTGTTGTTTTCAATAAAATTATAAATAACAAATTACAAATACACAGGAATTTTATGAAAACTAACAATATGTTAAATGAAAGCTTTGAATTTATATATTGTGGAAAAAATGGAAGAACCGGACAGCGAAAATAACTAGCTAATGCCAAAACTGATTAACTTAGTAGATATATCATTTTTGTCCTTTTTGAACCATAACCATGAATACCAAGTACTTCGGAGCTAATTTAATCGACTGATTAAGAGATATTAGACAAAGTATATCTCGCTGATTTTCTTATCCATTTGTTAATCGATTCAAGATCTTTTGGCAGTTAACAAAAGATACAATATTCCAGAATATGTAAGCTATTTTTTAAAAATTTCATACAAGATTCTAGAAGGTGTCTGGCATTTCTGGTAGTTTATTCCATGGTCCATGATGCTATTTTGGAAACCAATCCACTAGATGCCAAATCCACAATATTTTCTAGAACTTTTGGTCCATCACACAAAATAAATATGTTAAATACAAATAATACAACAATAGTTTTAATAAATGTAAGAAGGGTTCTGTTCACCATAGGTGGATTAAATCGGGTTTTTTTTTATTATATTCACTTGTTATCTTGCATTTGTTTTTGACCAGTCTATTTTTAAATAAATGATGCTGACCTCATACAAAGTGTATACTAGCAGGTTATTGTTTTCAACAAAATTATAAATAACAAATTACAAATACACAGGAATTTTATGGAAACTAACAATATGTTCAATGAAAGCTTTGAAGAACCAGACAGCCAAAATAACTAGCTAATGCCAAAACTGATTAACTTAGTAGATATATCATTTTTGTCGTTTTTACACCATAACCATGAATACCAAGTACTTCGGAGCTAATTTAATTGACTGATTAAGATATATTGTATCTCGCTGATTTTCTTACCCATTTGTTAATCGATTCAAGATCTCTTGGCAGTTAATAAAAGATACAAAATTCCAGAATATGTAAGCTATTTTTTAAACATTCCATACAAGACTCTAGGAAGTGTCTGGCATTTCTGGTAGTTTAGTCCATGGTCCATGATGCTATTTTGGAAACCAATCCACTAGATGCCAAATCCACAATATTTTCTAGAACTTTTGGTAAATTACACAAAACAAATAATACAACAATAATTTTAATAAGTGTAAGAAGGGTTCTGTTCACCATAGGTGGATTAAATCGGGTTTTTTGTTTATTATTTTACACATAATTTTATGATTACTATTCGGTTATACATACTACAGTGGGAAATGCGCAATACCTGGACTCCAAAAGGTCACAGCCTTTGTCGCCTCCGTCAGTGACATTCAAATTAAGCCTGGTCATAATTTCAAGCAGAGTCCAGCCTCTTGTGTTGGTCAAGCGATTGTCCCATTCGACCACCCAGGCGTTGAAGTCTTTATCGATGACCACAGGACTCAGTCCCCTTTGACAAGGAAAGAACTCAAAAAACAACATCAGTTTGATAGCTTTATTGTCGTTCATAGGCGCCAACTTAGAGGGGGGGGGGGGGGGGTCAAGTATGGTTCCCCCCCCGATATTTGACAATTTTTAAATTTTTCTATACAAAAAATTAGAAAAAAAAAACAGGCTTCGTCACACCCCCACCATAAATAGACCAAGTTTTCGAGCCTGTTGTCGTTGGTTTTCCAACGGAGTCGTCGGAACGATTGTTTAGACGAGGAGTATGGTATACCGGGGCAAGTTGAAACGGGTTTGGCAAGATAAAACAGTGGGTTGACATGATGTTTGCTAATGATTGTAAACAATGTAGCTTGGATTCAAACAATCTTTTAATGAAGGATATATCTCCAAAATGTATGAAATCTATTTCAAAATTCACGTTTCATCTTGCCCCACCCGTTTCAACTTGCCTCGGTGTACCTTACGGAAAGATTTTGGGAAACCGATTGTGAGTAAATGGAACAATAACTATGAAAATCGTGATACGTCGTTTAATCCCGAGATTGCAAAATATCCCATATTACCCCAACTGTTAGGTTAGGACACTATTGATTTTTTTTCAGCCTTGTTAAACATATCTGTTCCATATTGCATTAAAGCGTTCACAATTTTATGTTCTTAGTCAAATAATGTTCGCAAATCAATATAAAAAATATGCTTACTGTTTTCATGGCATGCTGAATTGTGGAATGAGAAAGGAACCCATCTTATTTATTTTGCACGGTTTCGTGAGCGACAAAAAAAACGAGATTATCATTATAAACAACGTAAGACATACATGCACAGCAGGGTATTTATTCATATTGAGTGTTGTTTCTAGGAACAAAAACGCAAACCGTAGAATGTTATAAAAATCTATCCTTCACGGTTTAATGATGGGATGTGATCTTTTTCACCTTTTCTAGGAATTCAACGTTCTCGACACACAGGCATCAGAAGCATCGTTTTTCGTAGCAGAATTATCCGGCGCCCCCATGTTAATATGGTTATTTGTGTCCAATTTGTTTATCGGAGCGCTTCTCGTCGTCGTGCTAGGACTCTGTGCGTCACAACGTGCCAGCTACCGGCGCCAGTTGCGGGCTGCCCGTGTCGCCAATTATGGTAAAACAGCGCACACCTACTTTGATACAAGCGATAACTTCAAATGACTTTTATTTCCATCTATAGCGGCAGCGCATTCCGATTTAGTGGCACGAGGTGCCATCAACTCTGTTCCGAACACCAACAAGCACAGCGTCGAAGGCAGCAATCCCATCTGGATGAAAGCATACGAGAACGAGTGGTTTAAAAACGACGACGATCTTACTAAAAACATTTCCGGTCCGGAATCGATGGACGACAACGTAATCAACTCGGATGACTACGTGGCAAAGATGTACAATACGGACAGGTACGACATCGTGAAACAGTACAATTTATATTCACAAATTGACAAACTAACGAATGGGAACATACTCACGAAAAAACTTGAAACAACAGAGCTTTAATTTTTATGGAAGTAAATTTAAAAAACTTTATAAAAAAAAAAACTTCAATTGCAGTATTTTTCATGCCTCATTTCCGAAAGCTGGGAGTCACACGATTCGCCGACCGATCCAATCCGATACCATCTCTATCTTTTTTTTTTGTTGCTCTGGTTTACAGTCAGGATTTTTTTACGCGGGGGATACGTACCGCGTAAAAAAAACTCAGTTCGAAATTCAAAAAATCCGCGTAAAAGAAGTCTCACCATTTCTCGACGACATGCAAAAATAAGACGATGTTTTTTTTTTGTATGGAGTTTTCATTTACGCGGCCGCGTAAATGAAAACCACGAAAAAAAGACCTGACTGTACATATGTTTTTAATGTTACTTAGCTGCTTGTCAAAGTTCTGAAACCATCTTTTAGTCACGTAAAACCTGGAACACATAGCGTCCGTTCCGTCGAGGTTTGCGTTTTTTTTTTTTTGACAGTTTTCCCATGGGAAATGTGTCAAACTACTGTCACGCACACGCAAACGGATGCATTGTGTGGGGCACTTGATCCTTTGAGATTTGCATATGATGGGATAAAAATCGGTGACCGTATACATTATTAAATTTCAGACAACCAAGAATCGCTTAAGAACTATTTTGAGTTACTATCGCATATATGTACGGCTAAGGTACAATTTTCATCACATGATATTTTTTTTGTTTTAATTGATTGCGATGCTTCTAGTAAAGTCATTCAAGAATACAAATCAACTTATACAAAGTATGACAACATCAAAATTATTTTTTATTTTTCATCATCAACATCAAAATTAAATTAAATTATACATAGTGTGAAAGTGACGATTAAGCCGGTCAACATTGTCAAAGCTAAGACGGTCTGGCCTTGCTTTCCAACCTGTTTTGAAGAAGCGCTGGCGATCGACTGTAGATGAACGTTGTCTACGTCGTGGCGACTATCTGTCGCCTAAAGTAAGTCTCGCTTCCTTCTACGGCCTGGCGGCCACCATTACAGTCCGTCGCCCGAATCAAGCTCCGCAATCTTCCCGGCCCGCGACCAGCCCAGCGGCCATCACGACTACCGTCGCCAGAAGCTAGTCCGGCAACCTTCTACGGCCCTCCACGTGCCCGACGGCCACCACGACAGTTCGTCACTAGAATCAAGTTTCTCAGGTCAGCAACAAGTCCGGCGGCCACCACTACAATCCGTCGCCAGAAGCTATCACAGATAAAAATAATGACATTTACACTTAATTTAAACTTCAGTTCAGTCATGTTTAGGAATCTATGACAAAAGGTCGAAAGACATAAGGTCGAAGGACAAAAGGTCGAAGGACAAAAGGTCGAATGGACAAAAGGTCGAATGGACAAAAGGTCGAATGGACAAAAGGTCGAATGGACAAAAGGTCGAATGGACAAAAGGTCGAATGGGACAGAAGGTCGAATGGACATAAGGTCGAACGGACAAAAGGTCGAATGGACAAAAGGTCGAATAGAACAAAAGGTTTAATTGACAGTAGACAATGTGGAAGACATGATAAAGTGGTCAGTAAAACGACAATTAGCTTATATGCAGTTATTTACTACCGCATTGCAATTCGAAATAGATGCCTAGAATGATAGAAAGTAGAAGCCAATGAGCCATTTTACGAGACGTTTCGGATCAGCTGATCGCTAATTTCATGAATGAAAATTTGACAGGAGGTTGCGCCCAAGCCCGTGAGTGTTAATATCAATAGATCTATAGAAGGATATAAAGTAATGTTATTCATGAAAGTGAAATCCGCCGAAAATGCTTTGAAGCTCTTTGGAATGCCTCCAAAATCCCCCTTAAAACCCCAGAAACCCCATGTAACGCACCTCAGACCTTCCGAAACCCCTGAAAACGCTATGTAACGCTTCCGTAACGTTTGTGAAATCCGCCGAAAATTCTCTGAAGCTCTTTGGAATGCCTCCAAAATCCCCCTTAAACCCCCGGAAACCCCATGTAACGCACCTCAGATCCTCCGAAACCCCAGAAAACGGCATCTAACGCCTTCGTAACGTTTCTGAAATCCGTCAAAAAATGCTCTGAAGCTCTTTGGAATGCCTCCAAAATCCCCCTAAAACTCCCAGAAACCCCATGTAACGCACCTCAGACCCTCCAAAACCCCAGAAAACGGCATGTAACGCCTTCGTAACGTTTATGGAATCCGCCGAAAATGCTCTGTAGCTCTTTGGAATGCCTCCAAAATCCCCCTAATACCCCCAGAAACCCCATGTAACACACCTCAGACCTTCCGAAACCCCTGAAAACGTTATATAACGCTTCCGTAACGTTTGTGAAATCCGCCGAAAATTCTCTGAAGCTCTTTGGAATGCCTCCAAAATCCCCCTTAAACCCCCGGAAACCCCATGTAACGCACCTCAGACCCTCCGAAACCTCAGAAAACGGCGTGTAACGCCTTCGTAACGTTTCTGAAATCCGCCAAAAAATGCTCTGAAGCTCTTTGGAATGCCTCCAAAATCCCCCTAATACCCCCAGAAACCCCATGTAACGCACCTCAGACCCTCCGAAACTCCAGAAAACGGCATGTAACGCCTGCGTAACGTTTCTGAAATCCGCCGAAAATGCTCTGAAGCTCTTTGGAATGCCTCCAAAATCCTCCTAATACCCCCCGAAACCCCATGTAACGCACCTCAGACCTTCCGAAACCCCTGAAAACGCTATGTAACGCTTCCGTAACGTTTGTGAAATCCGCCGAAAATTCTCTGAAGCTCTTTGGAATGTCTCCAAAATCCCCCTTAAACCCCCGGAAACCCCATGTAACGCACCTCAGACCCTCCGAAACCCCAGAAAACGGCATGTAACGCCTTCGTAACGTTTCTGAAATCCGCCGAAAAATGCTCGGAAGTTTTTTGGAATGCCTCCGAAATCCCCCTAATACCCCCAGAAACCCCATGTAACGCACCTCAGGCCCTCCGGAACCCCCAAAAACGCCATATAACGCCTCCGTAACGTTTGTGAAATCCGCCGAAAAATGCTCTGAATCTCTTTGGAATGCCTCCAAAATCCTATAATGAAAATAATGTACTATTCACGGTTCACGGGCTGGGAGGTATGGCTTTCAATCGTTGGAGGAATAACTTATGAAAGCTTAAGAATCCGTTTTTGAGTTATTCTTGCAAAGACTGAACGCCATACCTCCCAACATAATCACCAGCAGTCGAAATTCGAAGAAATTATTTATACTTATACAGTGTAATTCGTCGGAACTACCTATAAATCCAAGAGGGGATGAATCATCCCGGATGATCACTAATCACAAGTAGTATTTTTTTCTGCAGTAGAGATATAAAGAACAGCTATTGAATTAAAGAAAGCAAAATTTCTGATTAAATTATAAGTACCTAAATAGTCGATAAATTATTCAGTAACAAAACTTAAAAGAACAGCCTATAAATTTAAGAAGGAAAAATTACTGAACAAAAAATCAAACTAAATTGCCATTAAATACTACACCAACACAGCTTGAAAGAATAGCCTATAAACAAAAGAAGGAAAAATTTCCTATAGAAATGTCAGTGGCTGAAATACATATGATTACTATAAAAGCACCATAATGTTTCTCTCAATGAGCAAGAACATGAACCATTCGACCTTTTGTCCATTCGACCTTTTGTCTATTCGACCTTTTGTCCCTTCGACCTTTTGTCCCTTCGACCTTTTGTCCATTCGACCTTTTGTCCATTCGACCTTTTGTCCATTCGACCTTTTGTCCATTCGACCTTTTGTCCATTCGACCTTTTGTCCATTCCACCTTTTGTCCATTCGACCTTTTGTCCATTCGACCTTTTGTCCATTCGACCTTTTGTCCATTCGACCTTTTGTCCATTCGACCTTTTGTCCATTCGACCTTTTGTCCATTCGACCTTTTGTCCATTCGACCTTTTGTCCTTCGACCTTTTGTCCTTCGACCATTTGTCCTTCGACCTTCTGTCCTAAAGCCTAACTTAGTGTTATGATGGTTTACATGATATATCATGTAAATTTGTGTTATATGTAAGGGTATGCGGTATACCGAAAAATTTCGCCAAATACACCTCGAAACGAAATTCCGCGGAATTCCACGGAATTCACCTAGGCGAAATTTATGATTTTAAATTTCGTTTCGTTTCGCCAAATTCTAAAAATTTCGTCTTCAAAAAATAGATTTTGGCGAAATCAAACGGAATTCCGCGGAATGTCTAAAAAGTTTCGAAAACAAATAAATAGTGTCAATGTCCACATCATCTATCGAAGATCTTGCTAATCTCAAGTTACTGAAAAGTGTTTTAATAAAAAATATCTCGAATAGCGAGAGACAATACACTTTTTCTTCTTCTTCTTCTTTTTTGTGGCTCCACGTCCGCACTGGGGCTTGGCCTGCCTCGCTTCAGCTTAGTGTTCTTGGAAGCACTTCCACAGTTATTAATTAAAGGGCTTTCGTTGCCTGCCATTGCATGATTTTGCACATTGTGTGCTGAGAAAATTTTCCTGACTGGAACGGGAATCGAACCCGTCGTCCCCAGATTGGCGACCCATAGCCTTAACCTCTAGGCTAACTGGTGGCAATACACTCTCAGGTTCTATATTAAAAACACAAAAAAATCTCAAATATATTTCTTATCTTGGACCTACCATCATCCAAGGTTGCAACCATTCATTTGCAAAGATTTACATTCATTTGCTATTATCTCAGTTCAGAAGCATGCTATCGAAAAACAATGTATGGATGAATTTAACCTTGTAGTTTTATCTAAAAGTTTGCCGAATAACATTGGGGTCGCACACGCATTCCAAAGTCGTGAGCGAGCTGTGAAGGCAACTTTCCACAGCGTGAATGAAATTTACATTCATCGCGTGGAGAGTTGCCTTCACAGCTCGCTCACGACTTTGGTATACGTTTGCGACCCCAATGTTATTCGGCAAACTTTTAGATAAAACTACAAGGTTAAATTCATCTATACATTGTTTTTCGATAGCATGCTTCTGAACTGAGATAATAGCAAATGAATGTAAATCTTTGCAAATGAATGGTCGCAACCTTGCCATCATCTTGCTCGATAGGTATGCTTTGGCAGCTATATTATCGCTCAATTAAAAATTAGAAATTAGAAATAAACTTGATCAAAATCGCCTAACACTTTGTATGGATGAAGCAATAAAAATTTCGGTTTTTGTTGGATAACTGGCGATCCTATGGATATTTTTGAATAGTTTTTTGTGCAGATGATAAAAAGAAGGCGTCTATCGGTTATTCAAGACTTTGATAGTTTTTAATATTATTTCTGTGAGATAATGGCTATTGGTAATTTTTGCCGTTTCATTGCGTGTTAATATTTTAGTCTTTCTATATGAGCTTTACTGGGCATTTTCTAATTAATTAAATCATCTATCAATTTTAGGTTTAGATTAAAGGCTTTCTCCAGAAGGTACGCCATTAAACAAAGCTTGAATGGTGAACATCTGGCTGACGTTTCCTTATGATTGCTTCAGGTCTCTGATAAACAATCGATATGAGATCATCTTATAGCATAGTCACATTATTGATGTGCTCTTGTTAAGTCATTGGAGCAATCTTCATTGGAGCAATCTTATTGGGTAATTGGTGTAATTATTCAAATTTTCAATATGTCGCAAAAAATGGTTAAACAATGAATGACACTGTAGCAAAAGAAGCAAGGGGATGAAAATATTTATGGAAATGCAATTCGCGCCACCGCAAACACGCAGTATCAATTCGCACAAAATTGATGTATCTGCTAAATTCCGCGGAACTTTTTCGAAAATTTCGTTTCGTTTCGAAAAATACCGAGTGAATTAGGATTTCGTATCGATCTCACGAAACATTTTTGAATTTCGTTTCGTTTCGTACCGCATCGTATCAGAAATATTATATTTCGTTTCGTTTCGTTTCGCTTTGAAAAAATCCCATACCGCATACCCTTAGTTATATGTCATGTAAACACACAGAGTCATGCTGAATTTATGACATATAATGGAAGTTCACATGATATTTTATAACTTTTACATGATATGTCATGTAAACTTCTGTGATATCCCACGCTCCAATCATGTGCATCATATGTCACAGAATTTTACACTCTTTTTTCGATCTGTGTAGTTCCGCAGTCTCCTCCACCCCGCAACGTGCCCGGCGGTCACCCCGACAGTCCGTCGCCTATATTTTTTTTTTTTTTGCAAACTACTTCTAAACGAAAGATTTTAATTTATGTTCAATCCTTCAGAAACCCTTATGACCATTCCGATAAATCTCAATAACTTCAGCCAAATCAGTTCAAATTTCAGTTTATAGCATTGATGACAATTAATAAAGCTGGCATTTCCGGTAAAGTGGGCGTAGGAGTTCGCTGCTGCTGCTTCCGAGTGATTGTTTTTCGGTTCGTCGGATAGTGTTTTCGCGAATGCTGGAGGGAAACGTCAGTTTCGCTGGCATTTTCGGAAAATTAGATGCATGTGTCCGTCACTTCTGCATCCGACTGATTGTTTTTCTGTTTGTCAGATCGTGTTTTCAAGTGCGTTAGTTCCGTAGGCATTTTCAGAGAATAAGATGCAGGAGTCCGCTACTGCTGCATCCGAGTAGGGTAAACAGTAAGGTGGCCCACACTTTTATGAAAAACAAAAATTTCGAAAAATGCCGAGTCTTACCTCCTCAATCAGTTGTTTTGGACTCCCAGAAGCTACGTTCAAAATTTGAGCAAAATCGGTTGAGCCTAAGGGGGCGCTCAAAACGCTTGTAGTTTGTATGGGAAAACTTGGCCAAATGTATGCAGAAATTTTAAGTTTTCGAATTTTGCCACTAGGTGGCGCTGTAAGCGTTCAATAATCAAACCCTTTGGTATTATTGTAGGTGAATATATGCCAAACAACTTTGTCGAAGACCACAAAGTGATCCAACGTCTGTGAAAAAAGTTATACCCTAGGAAAAGTGAGGATAAACTTTATTTTTATTTTTCCAATACATGTAAAGGAATAATATCAATAATGAAATCTCAATACTTGGCCTCACTTTGCCTAGGGTATAACTTTTTTCACAGCCGTCGGATCACTTCGCGGTCTTGGACAAAGTTCTCTGGCATATAGTCACCTACAATAATACCAAAGGGTTTGATTATTGAACGCTTACAGCGCCACCTAGCGGCAAAATTCGAAAACTTAAAATTTCTGCATACATTTGGCCAAGTTTTCCCATACAAACTTCAAGCGTTTTGAGCGCCCCCTTAGGCTCAACCGATTTTGCTCAAATTTTGAACGTAGCTTCTGGGAGTCCAAAACAACTGATTTAGGAGGTAAGACTTGGTATTTTTCGAAATTTTTGTTTTTCATATAAGTGTGGGCCACCCTAATAAACAGGTATAATATGTCCCCCCTAAGCAGAAATGGCAATATATCTGAAACTGGCGCCTTATTCCATCTATTGTTCACTGCAAATCGTTGTTACTAAAGTTAGTGAAGTGTTGCATGCAAACTTTGCCTTTGGAGAGGTGACTATGGAAGCCTTGAAACGTTTTTCGGAAACGTTCCAAAATTTGCCTTTTCAAAACAAACGGGGCAATACGCCCCATCAAAAGAAAAACGTCCAGCCCCGTGATAAAACTGTCCCAGGGGATAATTCCACCATATGCTTATCCTAGAAGGGTCTTCCAACAAGTGTTTAACTGCATAAAAGTTTCAAAATAACACAAGCGAAGAGAACTTGCTTCGTTTACAATGAAGTCAGCTCACAAGAGGTAGAATATTACGCCAAAAGCCTCGATTTCAGGCTTTTTGATATTTTTATTGCTTTTCTGTACCAATCCACTAAGGGACCAGCTTGATGGCAATAATTCTTCAATATTTGAGATTTCTTGTCGATCACGCATGCGAAAAACGCTTGAATCGCTAGAAAATGAAGAGGGGCGTTTTGCCCCGGTGGGCGCATTATACCGTTTTACCCTAATTGTCTTTCAGCTCCTCTCCTCGGGTCATGTATTCGCATATTTGTTTTTTTTTGTATTTATCCTTCGTTTAATGACCGGAGACTCAGCGAGTGGTGTGAGCGAGTGAACATTTGATATGGTTTGAAGGGCATTCTAAAACTATTAGATATAGACGCCAAAGGCAAACACAGACAACCAGCTGAATATGATTAGTCGGTGAGTTCGTTCATTGTTATTCTCTTTGTTATTAGAACATGACATATACATGGGTATTTTGGGGGATAGCCTAAGGAAGCTAAATGAACTAGTTTTCGGGCAAATGTTCGTGGGTGTAGTATATATAACGAAGTAGAAAATAATTATTTGCTACACAATACTACAACATTCATTGTGTTTCTTCTTCTTCTCTGTGGCTCTAGGTCCCCACTGGGACTTTGCCTGCCTCGCTTCAACTGAGTGATCTTTGAGCACTTCCACAGTTATTAATTGAAGGGCTTTCTTTGCCTGCCATTACATGAATTTGTATATTGTGAGGCGAGGTCAATAATACACTTTCTGACCGGAACGGGAATCGAACCCGCCATCTCCGGATTGGCGATCCATAGCCTCAACCACTAGGCTAACTGACGACCTGTGTTGCTTAATCTCTATTTCAAGGAAATTTCTCAATCATTGGAAAACACAACACAACACATCAGATTATAAATATATCTAGTCTGTTTTGCATGATTGTTCTGCAAATATACACAATGATTTAGGCTAGAATTTATTCACATTCTTCTGCAGGTATCTAACACTGATATAATGGCGTTGTACCGGTTCGTTTGTTCTTCAAATCACAATTCAACAGTTTAACAGTTAATATCATGTGGGGAGAGGGAAAAGGAAGAGCTCGACATTTGAGATAGCAGGCTCGTATCCTAGAGAGGTACATCTAATGTAGTTGGTCCATTCAGTGTCTGTCTGGCCTAGTTCATGCGGATGGGGAACCTATTCTCACCTAATTATGTTGGTGGAAGTTTACACAACTAACGTTGATAGCCTTGTCTGCGATAACAGTGGGTCGCTTCGCCTCATTTCCCAGCGATGCAGACAGGATGGAACAAAACATTTGCAACATGTATGTTTATTTCTGATGTATAAGATTTCGATTGAATTTCTAAAGATTTTTTTGAAATTCGATTTCCTTTCAGTAAACTTTTCGCACTATTGTGTTTGGAAGAGTTTATTTTTCAGTTTTTATTTTTTACAGAGAAGACTGATATGCGGAAATACGTCCCAAAATATTATAAAATTAAATAGACCTCGGTGTTCTATCATTGAGCTTAAAATAGTTGCAAATGGTTTGTTCGATGCTGTGCAAAGTGAGAGATTTGTAAAATTGTAGGTACGTATCATCTGGTGTGCGCATTTCCTTCTCAGAGTGGCGACGTGCCAAGTCAGGACAGCAATTGGTTATCAGCACCGTTGGAAATGTCATCATTATTAAATGTGCCAAGAGCACTATTGTTTTTAAAGCTATTGAGATTGCTTGATATGAGAGCGGGACTAGGACTATTGCTGCTGTTGTTACTGTTGTTCTTGCTCGACTTCTTTGACGACTGCAGCAGCGACTGATGATTATGATGCTGCTGGTGGTAGGAGTGGTGAAGAATGCGATGTCCATTGCTGGATGTCACCGTGTTTGATCTGGTCGGAAAGCTTTCATTTCTTGGCGGAAGTTTTTGTGAAAAGGAAGTTGAACTAGTTGCTGGGTGATGTTGACACGTAGACAAGTGCATTGGAATGTGAACGGATCCTGCAGCAACAGGAATGAGAAAAAGAGAAGAAAAAATAGAAATCAAGAACGTTAGAATGGCCGTTATAATAGAATGGAGCAGAAGTTCTCAAAGTTCAGCTAATGTTCCAAAAAAAGCTGTAAAATACTTATATGAGTCAAATATTAGAAAAAATATTTGGAAAAATATAGAGTGGGGTAACAATCGAGACCTCTAGACACTTTAAGTATACTTATTTTTCGGATGAATCGAAGTGGATTTTGGCTGTACCATTGTGAAGTGGTCCAGGATCAAGATTTACGAGGAAAATGCATTGAAATGATATTTAGACAAATATATTCTTCCATAAAGTTGTTCCCCTTTCGAATGTACAAAATATTAGGGTACTCCACATTTTCAAAGAAATTGGAGATTTTTTTTTTTGATTTGCAAGAATTTACTTAATACATTCTTCGGCAAAGTTGGGCAAACTGGTGAAGACATTTTTTATGTAGCTTTAAAATTGACCAATCTAGAGCATTTTTTCTTAATTAGCTTCGGAAGGTACAATAAAAATTTAGTTATTCTTTTAAATCAAAAAGTTTGGCTTCCAATTTATTTGAAAATATTCCAGACAGGTTTCCAGAAATATCTTCAATAGATTTGCGGAATCTGCTTTGGCTATTTTTTTTGTTTAGTAGTTCTTCCTATTATTTCTTCTAAGAATTTATAAATTTTAAAGAAAGTTTTTTTTTTAATTTACTGGAAATTGGGTGAAATCCCTATAAAAAATGCCAAAATAATAAGAAATTCCTTGTCATATATTGTCAAATATACTTTGATATTTCCGAGAAAAAACCTTTAAAATCTCAAAGTAATTTTACGAAACATTTCTTTGTGGGTGTTTCATTCCAGGATTTTATAAGAATTTCATAGATACTGTTCAAATACAACAAAGACGAATCTTTGGAGCAATTGTGTTTAAATAGTTTTTGAAGGAAAACCAAAAAAACTGTGACAGAACGCAGCAGTCCCTGAATGCGAGCGGAAGTGTGGAAAATCTGGCTGTCAGTTTTGTTGTGCTCATGCAATTTCAATTCGTCGGATTGCTGCCTTAATTGACTGAAAAGTGTTGTATGAACTTCTGCACGATTTTTTGCTGGCCTGCTTACTCTCACAGGAAATTTGACGTTTGAGCGGTGCCGACGTGTGAGAGTAAGCAGGCCAGTATAGATTCGTGCAGTAATCCATTGAAACCGAAACTGAATATTTATTTATTTATAGCGTTTGACAATGATTTCCTGTTAGAGTTTTTTTTTCTTAAATCGGCTTGTAAAATCAATTGACAGCGTAACACCTTCTATCGAAAACTTTAACTGTGTTAAGTAGTTAAGTGATCGAAGCTTCTTATTTTGTGTTACCTCGGTCTCAGGCCAGTTACAGGAATTGGTTTCTTTAGGGGTATCCAGATTATTGCATAATCGGAATCTCCGTCCAAAAATTAGTCTAAATCCAAAATTTCATTATTGTTGGTGCCCGGGAACTTTTTTTTAAAATTATTTACAGTTTGTATGGGGAAAATTTTTTGTTCGGGGCGAACTGTCACTTTATCAATTGAACTGTCATTTGTTACCCTCACTCCCATGAGCTCTAACTCTCTGCTTCGGCCCTCAAGACACTCTTTCAGGGTCGGCTCGGTTACTGATCGGGATCGTTATTTTGTGTTTAATTTTGTGTCTATCATTATTTTTATTTTTAATACTATGGCACTCATGCTCTTCTTGCCGAACAGCAGTATACTGCTGGTCTGTTCTCTCATCCGGTTTAATGTGAGAGTGCCACTCTCGCTCTGTTTGGGCTTATCTCTTAGGGTAAAAGGTACCTAAACGGTAACACTACCCTACCTTCCCCCCTAAAATAAATCGATGACGAAGTTCTCGATTTATTTTAACATGATCTTATTCAATTTATTCCTACCTAGGTTTGAGGTGCTTTTTCATCAAGCGGACTCGACTTTCACAATAGAAAACATCTAGATGGATAAACTACCAAATTTTAACGCTTCACTATTTCTTGTGAAATCATAACGAATTCATTTTTTTATTCCGAATTGATTATTTGATCTTATATTCTCCCCGTCATCTAAGTACCTTTGCGGCACTCAGAGGAAGATATTCAATCTCTTTGGCTAAGTGAGTACCATCAAATCAAGCTGTTACTCAAACGTACATCGTCTTTGCTGGAGGACTGACGTGATCTCTGTTTCGACCGTATTCTTTCCCAGCCTATTGTGCTTTCTGCTGACTCTAACAGTACACAGAATTGACGAGTTGTTTTGGCAATATACAATGGAGCAAAAAGACTAAGTGTTTTCTAGAGACGTAATGCAGACTGAACCGGTGTAAGAAAGATCTGCTACGCGAGGATTGAAAATGGACATTCTTCGGTTGGACTCATTTATCAGTTATATTTCAACGACGCTGATTACCCTCGACAAAAACTACAAAGACTACTTTGACAGTGTTTTTCATTTAAAATTTTTGGCAAATCCAAATTTCATTGCTGTACTAGCTAAATGAGCCGTTTGAACTTAATTTGCTCACTTTTATCTTCTGACCTTGACTTTGACCTGGATGTGACCTTGACCTGAGCGATGAACCTATTCTATGACGTAATAAGCTATTGAACTTGGTGGTTTTTATTGTCTATTTTCTTATCTAATATGTACAAGTTAAGTAGTAAGTTGAAAGTTATTTACAAGAACAAATTTATCATTCTGGAATCCCCGGCTTCAAATCAGCTGCCGAAAAGATTCCCAAATTTTTGCCAGACTCATCTTCGAGCTCATATGAGCTCGTACCCCGTCTTGAGATTATTCGACACGGAATATAGGCGGGTCCCAATTTCGCGTTGAAACTTTCTCCTGCTACCGATTGAGCAAAACTTTTGCGGTAGACTTTTTGTCCTACGACATAAACGGGTGCGGATTTGCGATGTCGCAAATTGTAGTTTTTCGTACTCTTATCGTGAGCTTTCTTCAAATTTTGGATGACTGAATCGTAAACCTTCTGGTCTATATTCAACCGTTGCTCCTGCCTCTCATTCTCTGAAATGTCCCTGGTGTCGACATCTAGTCGATGCTCTTCTCCTCTAACAATAATTTCATGGCCAAATAAAATTCGGTAGGGTGAGAACCCGGTAGAGGAGTGGACCGTGTTGTTCAAAGTATGTTCAACTTCGGATATTTTCGTATCCCAAGTTTTCTGGTCTTGTTTCACATATGTGCGGATACATGAATTGATTGTCCTGTTTAATCGTTCAACAGGGTTGGCCTGGCTATGATGCCGCGCGTTGGCCCAGTGAACAACCCCATAGCGCTCAAGGAAACTCTTGAAGTCCTTGCTGAGAAAAGTGCTAGCATTATCGCTTATGAGGATTTCGGGCACAGAGTACCTACGAAACCAGAGCTCTTCCATAGCTTTGATGACTATGTCGGTACTAATTTTTCTCACCGGAAATAGAAGTGTCCACTTCGAAAACAAATCCATCAACACCAGTAAGTGGCTATTTCCAGATTTGCTTCGTGGTAGTGATTGTATAAAGTCGATGGCGAGGATTTGGAAAGGCTTTGTACAGATCCTCTGCCTTCCCATCTCCGGATGCTGGGAGACATTCGAAGGTTTACATACCTTACATGTCTCGCATCTCTCAACATATTTTCGTATGGTAGATGCCATACGAGGCCAAAAATATTTCCTGCGCACTTTGTCGAGGAGCTTTTCATAGCCAATATGGAAAGCTTCATCATGCTCCGCTCTGAGAATCGCCTCTCGCGAGCTTTCCGGAGCACATACTTTCCATTCAAAAACATAGTCTAGTGCCTCAGTCTTAGAAGGGACAAATTTATAAAGTTTGCCGTCCTCTATTTTATAATCTAGATGATCGTCGGGGTTATTCTGAACTTGATCCCACAGAGTGGAATACCAGGTATCTAAAACGTCTATAGTTTCTACAGCACGGGACAATGCATCGGGTATTATGTTGTCCCGTCCGCGGCGATGACGGATCTCCATATCATACCCTTGGAGCTCAATGCTCCAACGGCTTAACCTGGAGGAGGTCCTCCACTTGCCCTTCATGATATGCGTTAAGGCGGATGCGTCTGTTACCACCGTGAAATGCGTACCATCGATATACGGACGAAACTTTTCTATTGCCGAAAGTACTGCAAGTCCCTCTTTTTCTGATGCTGCGTATGATTGCTGTGCCGGGGAGAGCTTCTGGGAGAAGTACGCAATAATTTTCTCCCCCTCTGGGTGCTCTTGCGTTAGGATAGCCGCAATCGCACAGTCACTCGCATCTGACTGGATCACGAAGGGTAAATCGAAATCGGGATTGCATAACACTGGGGCCGTAATTAAACATTCTTTGATTTTCGAGAACGCTTGTTCAGCAGACTCGTTCCACCGGATCGATTTCGGCTTATTTCGAAGCAGGTTGGTCAATGGAGCAGTGTACTCGCTGAAAAGTGGAACAAATCGCCTGTAATAATTGGCCATTCCAAGAAACCTTCGAAGCGATCGTATGGAATTTGGCCTCTCGTAGTTAATAATCGCCTCAATCCTTTCAGGGTTTGGCCGAAGGCCCTTTGACGAGAGAATATAGCCTAAGTATGGAAGTTCTTTCAAGCAGAACTTCGACTTCTCCATATTTACCGAGAGATTCGCTTTTCTCAAGCGCTCGGCAACCTCTCGCAGACTTCGGATATGCGCCTCGAATGTTTCGCTAGCTACGACGATGTCGTCGAGATAGACGAAAACACCCGGCTCCAATTCGCCATAGCCGAGAACATCGTCCATCAGTCGTGACAAAGTAGACGGACTGTTTACGAGTCCGAATGGTAATCGGGTAAATTGAAATAATCCTCTCCCTAGCACCGAGAATGCAGTGTACTTTCGTGAACTGGGATCCAGTGGTATTTGCAGGAAAGCCTTTGTAAGGTCAATCGTAGACAAATACTTACAGGACCCCAATCTACTCAGTATCCTGTCCTGATGCGGGAGAGGATAGGCATCCCGTTTTGTACGTTCGTTTAAACGTCGGGTGTCTAAACAAAGTCGAACCTCACCTGTTGGCTTAAGCACAGGTACGGTACTCAAAGCCCATTCACTTTTTGATTTTTCGATCACTCCCTGAGTGATCATTTTGTCGATTTCCCTATTGATCTTGGATTGCATTTCTGGGGAAGTGGGGTAAGGGTTAATACGGATCGGTGGTGCATGTGAAAATTCGTCTTTGATTTCTATTCTGTGCGATATCAACGAAGTGGTATCGAGCACTTCCCCCTCCACTGATCCTTTATATAGTCCCTTCACTTCCTCCAGTCTTTGCATCTGTTCATCACTCAATTCGTCCTGCTCATGCTGCTCATTTTGACTCTCACTTGCGATCGTGTCAAGTTCGTAAAGCTCTGATGATTTGAGAAACGTGAGTTGTAGTCTGAAAGCTTTCCAAAAATCTTCGTAGCCCAATATTAACCTACGGTTCAATTTGGGAGCAATCAAGGCCGGGATTATATGGCATTCTTGATTGTAAGTAATTGGTAAATTAACATACCCTTCTATCTCAATTCCTGCTCCTGATGCGGTCTTAATTGTCACCTCTGAGGGATAAACTTTAAGACCAAGTTCTTTAATTAATTTGCGAGACCCTATGCCAAGTACGGTCCGCTGTGCTCCGCTATCTAGGAGCCCCAAAATCTCTTTTCCTAGTATGTTTACCTTGATGAATGGTCTGGCGTCTCCTACGACCCTAACGAAAATTTCTTCAACAGTCTCTTCAGTCTCATATTCCTCTACAGAAACTGGCTCGAAGCCATTCTGTCGCAGGTTTGTGTAAATATCGTCGAGGCTAGGAGGGTTTGATTGGATAGCTTCGGCTTCCTCCTCTAGGCCGAGCTCTCCTCGTTTTTTGGGCAATATGGGCAGGTTTTTGTGAGCACATCGGGGAACCCACAGATACGACAAAACTTTCGTCGGTCTTGGGAGCATTCCCCATAGTGATGGCCTTGTCTACGACAGTTGTAGCAAATGCCGATAGCCGGTCGTTTGTATTGGTCGACAAGCTCTTGCAAGTTTTTCGATGGTTCTCCCTTCAGTTTGAGCTCAACCTCCTGTCTACTATGACCCTTATTGCTCTGTTTGGATTCACTTCCAGATTTAAGTGTACTTTGTTCGGTTCTGGGTCTTTCCGATTTAGTTTGTGATTTGCTGCTTTTACTCAGTTGATTAGAACTGGCGATTTCGCTCACCTGACTGGTACGGGATCGCGTGGGATTTTCAAATGGCTTTTGGAAATTAGCCCAATTGTTTTCATCCACAACTCTGCCAAAACGTTTGAGTTTCGACAGCGATCTGATATTGGCTCCTGTCATGGCATTTTTGTAGTCAAAACGCATGTTTCGCCACACTATATCGAATTTTCGTCTCTCCGAAATAGGACGAGTCATCGATTGAAACAATTTGAGAATATCGTGGAAATAATCCACAAATTTCTCCCCTCTAGCCTGTTTTCGATTCGTGGCTTGAATCTCCAACTGGAAATCGAGATCTGGAGGGAGAAATTCTCGCTTCAGCTCTGATTTCAATTGAGACCACGTTCTGAAATCTCTATTTTCTAGCCCTTCGATTAGCCAGTCTTTTGCTCTCCCAGAAAATAAATGGATTGCTCCCCTGAAAAGTTCTCGGTCCGAAATATCTTCTGCCTTACTCCTCATCTTCACTTCCTTCAGAAACTCTCCTAATTTACGACCATTATCTTTGCCGTCATACTTCAATCTCCAGTCTGAAATTGGAACTCTTTTCAGAGGCTTTTTCGACCCTCTTCTTTGCCTGCTCTTCTTCCTACCGTGTCTTGTATCTGAGCTCTCGGAAGTATAACTGCTTTCCGAAGCCGAAATTGGTGAGTCTGAACTTCGAGTAGTAGAGTCCTCAAGGGACTCAGTAGAGAAACTAATTTTCCTACTTCTTTTATGACGGGCACCCGATGAGTGCTTCTTTCGGTTTTTCTTTGCCAGCTTCTTTACCCTTCGATTATTTCCCTGTTCTGATTCGTGACCTGCGCTATCTTCAGACGAACTATCCGAGCTACTTTTTGCATTCGAATTGTTGGATTCCATTAGGCGCTCAGCTTTGGTTATTTTTAAATTCATGTCACTGTCCCTGTTCTGAATTTCGTGCTCACTTGAAGCACCTACTTCTTCTACCGGTTTTGGAAATTCCAGTTTAACCATTCCTGGTTCAGTCTTCATCTTTTCATTCAGCGTAAGAAGAAGCTTCTCGAGCCGTCGTTTTCTTTCAACGTTCTGCTCGGCTTCCTTGATTCTTTGCTTTTCCAGTTCAATTTCCTTTTCCCTGCGAGTTTTCTCTTCTTCGGTAGTTTGTATAACAAAACTTTTGAAGTGCTGAATTAGATCAGCAGCTCCAGTATTGTCCCCTTTCTCATATTCTGATAATTTCTTCAATATAGCTTCCGACTTTTTCATAGATTTATCCAATTCCTTTTCCTTCTTCATTACACTTTCATCAACTCCTCCTACAGCTTCATCTTGACTCAAAGCCGAATCGAGATTTTTAGCGCTGGTTGACTCATTTAGTACATCAATTTCATTTCTGAAATCTTCCAAAGCTTCGTTCACGTCTTGTTCCAAATCATGTGGTTCGCCGCAACATTTTCCAGCTTGATCATTCGGATCAGGGAAAAACATTTGCAGCAAGGCTACGGCATACTTGCTAATTTCCAAAATTTCATTCGAATGCTTCTGAGATTGCGAAACTCGGGATAGTAGAAATGCCCTAACTCTGTAATGCACCAAGCGTGTTTTGAGTTTCTCACGCTGGCGAGCGTCGGTTTTTTGGTTCTCCAACAAACCACCAATTACTTTTAATTTTGATTTGATAATCGAAATTTCCTCAGCAGTATCCCTCCACGTTGGAGAATGGATCACAGCTACATTGTCCATATCTCTCTCGGCTCTCATTCGGTCCTTTAGTTTACGTCTCTTGATGCTCTCATGCTCATCTAAACCGTAGAAAATGTTACGAATTAGTAACTCATGCTCAACCTCGTCAATAGACAGATGCGAAACATTCATCTGCTTATACAACGATTGCAACTCCATCTCTAACGATTTTCTTTTACACGTAATCCAAGCAAAATCAATCGTCCAGCACAAACGATGTATATTTCAAAAATTCCTAGAGATTGTTCAATTCTGAAACCACGTGTTTCACTGCAGGGTAGAATCAAGACCCATTAATCAAAAATCCGTTGCAAATCTAACGGTCTCAACGATGACAAAAAAAAACCCGAGATTTGGTAATTTATTATTCTAGGTGAATGCTTTTGCGAGTGTTCGCGCACTAGTAAGTAGAAACGAATTGAAAAAAAAGATCTAATCAAACTTTCAAGCGGATAATGAAACGCTATCAGCACCTTCACTTTCGAAACCAGCCTTCACAGAACGAGAATTCCTATAGCTTTGACCCTATCTCACTCCAGTTCACTCGTCTTGCATCCCAGATCAGTTTTATCAGTTAGTTGGGCGCCATTTGTTACCCTCACTCCCATGAGCTCTAACTCTCTGCTTCGGCCCTCAAGACACTCTTTCAGGGTCGGCTCGGTTACTGATCGGGATCTTTATTTTGTGTTTAATTTTGTGTCTATCATTATTTTTATTTTTAATACTATGGCACTCATGCTCTTCTTGCCGAACAGCAGTATACTGCTGGTCTGTTCTCTCATCCGGTTTAATGTGAGAGTGCCACTCTCGCTCTGTTTGGGCTTATCTCTTAGGGTAAAAGTACCTAAACGGTAACACATTCTATCCAAGGAAATTAAAACTGTTTTGTTTATTTAACCATCAAAACAAAGGAATTGGAACGCAATAAAATCACTTTATACTCAGAAAAATGAGCTCTTTCGATTAGTCTAAAGAAAATGGCAATATTTCATTTACTAAACAACCCAATTACAAATCATGGTACAGACTACAAAGATTTATTTTTGTGTGATTTCGTGTCGATTGGAAACGATGCAAAGGAAAAGTAGGAAGAGCTAATGCCAAGAAGCAGCAGCTTTGACTCGATACTACACAGTGATTCAGCTGCAGATACCAGTTTGTCCTGGTAACGTTGAGGATTCCTCGTGAACACTGAGGAACAGCAGTTTCCAGATAAATCGGTAAATCGGTGAGACCTTTTCGAACTACGATTTCTCTCTTTCCCCTAAGGGAGCATTATAAACTTCGAAAACTAAGTTTTGATTACACAACATTTTCCTCGCACCCAGTTTGTTTCATTTTAGAGATCGAGTAAAGGCGCTCAAGACTATGCATAAGGGCCACGACACGGACTAAATACCTGTGTTTCATCCCAGGAAGCAAAGGACCTAAGTGTGACATTAACCTTCTTAACTTTGTCATCCCCATCAGCATATTTTGTTCTCTAAAAAGTTGGCCGGTTGGTACGAGATGTCCCCACTCAATGGCTTAATTTTAAAACCAATAACGCTACGGCTACACAGTAGGCCTGGCCGCTTTAATGATTGTAATGCATTTCCGATGTACAAGAAAATGAGAAGAAAAATTATTGAATTAGTCGATTCTATCATTTTCCAGGATTTTTTCCATGAATGGCTCTGTCTGCATAGACCAGAAATCTAAAAAACTGCGTTTCTGAAAAACATTGAAGAAATTCCTGAAGAAGTCTCTAGCAATCCATGAGCAAATTATGATAGAATTTTAATTGCAAAAGATCAGAAAGTTGGTCGCAGTGATAAGTTACCCAACAGAAAAAACTATGGAATTTGTAATTGAATTACCTGACGAAATCTATACAAAACTTCTAAGATTCATCTAGTAATTATTTATGGACTTTATCAAAAACTACTCCAACAATTTCTTCAAAAAATAATTCCTGAGCTGTACACCCACCAGATTAAAACAAATTTACACTACCCGTCATAAGTACGGACTCACAAAAAGTATTGCAACAATATTGCATCACCCTTACTCACCTCGATATCTCTAAAACCAGATCACCTACAAAAATGCCGCCTTCAGAAAAGTTGTTGCTTTTGGGCTCCTGAATAACTTTGCTGAAGACAGCATCTTTGTAAGTTCTCAGGTTTTGGAGATACCGAGGTGAGTCAGGGTGATGCAATATTGTTGCAATACTTTTTGTGAGTCCGTACTTATGACGGGTAGTGTATGTGAAATAAAATCGGTAATCAAATCCTAAAACTACATATTCAACAACTCACACAAGATAAATACAGGAAGTCACTTGAATCGAACTCACCAAATTATTTTGAATCTATTATTCACGATTTACAAAGCATAGCCACTTGTAAAGTACAAACTGTGAAGTAAGATTAAATACTTTTTAAAAACAACAGTTGGTAACAAGGAAATTGGGCAACTCATCAACTTTCATCACACTTTTTTTAAGAACTTTTCTGTCTGTGATCGCATAACTGTCCTATATGAACAGGAAGCCCAGCAAATATGGGACTGATATGCGATCATAGGCAGTGCATTCACTGTATTCAAAAAATGAATTTTGATAGAGTGAGTCCAGGTCCTAAAACATAAAGCCAGATTCAAAAATAAGGCCATAACACCAGGTTCTTACTTTGCACGGGTAATTCTATTTGCTATATCTCGCTCAATTTTGAACCTATCCACTTGATTTTCCGTACACGGGTAGTACTAACCGTATCTGTGTACAAATGTGCATGTGAATTGGTTTAAAATTGATCATGTTATAGCAGAAAACCGTCCTGTACTCCTGTGTAGAGAAAAAAAAAGGTGTTTTCACTCATCGAAATTATCAGTTGAGAACCTTTGGTATAGTTGCACCACAGCCCAGGTGTCGTCCCCTGATGGTATGCAACGTGTTGTCATGACAAAGGTTTTTACTCCATGGCAGATTTTTTTTTTCATCCCTTTGAATTAGAGCTCTCGTTTTTGAATGCTTCCATCACGGCGCAGACGGGCACCCTGGGGCGAATCATTTTTTCTTGATGGAAAACATGGTTTTTGCAAAACCACGCTCATTGCAGCAAGTGATGAAATAAAAATTAAAGAGAATCAACTAACACAGCCGGAACGGAGACTGAGTCCGAGAAATTTGCAGGAGCGACACAAAGTGATTGCCATTGATGTTTGAATTAAATTCGCGATGCGTAGGAGGGGTCACTTTAGAATGTTTTCCATTTTTTTTAATTAATTTGTAACACCATAAGGTTATTGCATCCACCCAACATCAACATTTCATGGCTTCGCTAGGTACTGCAACAATGCAACATCCAAAGTTAATATTGCCGCAACCTCTGAAAACATTGATACAGGTACTCTTCGATATAACGTACAAAAAATAATTCTCTTGGTACGTTATATCGATGCAGAGAAAATTTTAATATTTTTTATGCTAGTGTCAATGTATTCGACGTGAAATTAACCCCAATTAATGATTTCGGTGAAATTCACAAAATCAATAATGAAAAACATGAGTTGCAAAACCATAAAATGATCCGTTCGCAGCACGGCGTACAAATTCATGGGATGATTTATTTGTCTATATAAATTCAATATCAAAATTTGAGATTGCTCATCGAACATTTTACGACTCTGTGTCGAAAATGTGTATTGTATATACATAACATGGAGACAATGCATTCTGAAAAGAAGAAAATTCATAATTTTTGAATCGAAAGAAAAATCGAATGTAAAAAAACGATTCGGACGATTTTGTGGGGCTTTAACATCAATAAAAAAAATCGATTAATCGAAACAAAAACCCGATTCAATCCACCTATGGTGAACAGAACCCTTCTTACACTTATTTAAACCAGTCTTCCCAAACGAACACCGAACTCGCTGAGTACTGCTGTATTTAAACTGCGTCTGTACTCCGACTTGGTGTTTAAACCGCAACACACAAATCTGTACCCAAACGTGTACTTCTGTTCAAAGTTCGTTTTAAACACAAGTACGAACATTATGTACAGTACACGTGTACCGCGCGAAACGAAATGGGAAGCAATCGTGCAAAAAAGAACTTTCTCGAACGGCGATTGACACTTCGGCACCACTCGTTTACCATTCCGAAAGCAGCTTCGGGTTTCATTCTCGGTTTGTGCTCGGTCCGATTTTCGTTTTGTACTTCTGTACGTACACAAGTTTTGTACTTGAGTACACTTCGGTACGGAGTACGCTACAAACACAGGTACTCCGATGATTGGCATTTGATATTCAACACAAGTGCGATAAAACGTACAGATGTTGAACATGTGTTGAGTTTGTGGGAAGACTGTTTTAAACTATTGTTGCGTTATTCGTATTTAACAATATTATTTTGTATGATTGTGCCTTTTATTCGTCCTAAAGATATTGTTGAATTGGCAGCTAGTGGATTGGTTTAAAAAAAAATAGCATCAACAAATGAAAATAAAAATAAATATTGAGATACTCATCGAAAGATATCTTAGTAACCGAATGTCCAATCGAAATCACATTTCAGGGTCATTTACAAGGACGTTGTAGTTCTCGTTTAGTGCTTAGAGAACCCAAATCGGTTGACAGACGACTGGGATATTTAATATGATACACTTTGTAAAAAATCTCAAAAAGTTTAGTTGTATAACTCCTAACTACTCTTCGAAAGATATCTCAGTAACCAAATGTCCAATCGATATCAGAGTGTTCTACTAGGATGTTGTAGCTTTTATTTGCTGCCAAGAGAACTCAAATCAGTTGACATACGACTGAGATATTTAATATGATACACTTTGTCAAAATTCTCTTAAAAAGCTAACCTGTATTACCTCCAAGTACTCTTCGAAAGATATCTTGGTAACCAAATGTCCGATCGTAATAAAATTCAATAGGGTTCTACTAAGATGTTGTAGCTTTCATTTGGAGCTAAGAGAATCCAAATTGGGTATCTGACGGCTGAGAAACGTGCGTGACTTTTTTTTGTAACACACACACACACACACACACACACACACACACACACACACACACACACACACACACACACACACACACACACACACACACACACACACACACACACACACACACACACACACACACACACACACACACACACACACACACACACACACACACACACACACACACACACACACACACACACACACACACATACACACACACACACACACACACACACACACACACACACACACACACACACACACACACACACACACACACACACACACACACACACACACACAGTACCTACATCGGTTTGGCCATGCCGTTTCGCCCTTCTGCCCGGAGTGCGAGAACGTGGAGGAGACACCGGAGCACGTGGTGTTCATCTGCCCCAGATTCGAGGCGGTAAGAAGATGTCCATCTAGCTGGCAGGACACTTTTCATAAAATCAAAAATAAAGACCGTTAAGTGAGTGTACCAAGTGCGTACCATAGCGTACCTAACGGGATTTTGGACGTACCTGACGAATTCTTAGAAAACAGGTGTCCTGCTGGATAGATGGTGGTTTTTTCGAAAATCTCCATGAATCTTTCCGACGCTAAGGTTTTCTGCATGTACCAACAGCGTACCTTCCGAATCTGACCTCCTTTTTTAACGTACCTCAAAATTTCCCATACTTTCTTACATAAAACTTTTCAAATTACATTATATGTTTAATAAAACAGCATTATTGGATTCCTTGTGAAATTTTAGGTATGTTTGACCTAAAAAAGATTATACTTAAGTTCAAATTTGACTAATTTATGGCAAAAAACGTATTTTTAATAGGTTTAAGCAATATACTTGATAAACTCCTGAAAGTATGCTAACCATGTATCATTGCAAATAAAAGCCTAAAGGTATGCAACAGAAAAAACACAAAAACAGCTCTAAAAGATAACTGACTGAATATAACATAACATATTGATTGAACATAATATAAAGTGAAAATAATACGAAAATAAATAATTTCGTTGAAAATTTTTCGTAAGTAATAAAAATCTCACTTAACTGACATTATTTCATCCCGGCATCATTGCTGGATGTATAAAATATGTTTTGCAAGTATGCACATTCAACGTACCTCGAAAATATTTGACTTAGTTGAACTAATTCGTGTTATATAAGAGAATAAGTGAAAATTATGCTTCTTCAAAGAAATCTGTTAGGTACGTTGCATAAATCTCACTGAATTGTTAATAACTCGACTTGGTATTATTATTGGATGTATAAAATATGTTTTGCAAGTATTCACATTCAACGTACCTCGAAAAAATTTGACTTAGTTGAACTAATTCGTGTTATATAAGAGAATAAGTGAAAATGATGCTTCTTCAAAGAAATTTGTTAGGTACGTTGCATAAATCTCACTGAATTGTTAATAACTCGAATTGGTATTATTGTTGGATGTTTAAAATATGTTTTGCAAGTATGCACATTCAACGTACCTCGAAAATATTTGACTTAGTTGAACTAATTCGTGTTATATAAGAGAATAAGTGAAAATTATGCTTCTTCAAAGAAATCTGTTAGGTACGTTGCATAAATCTTACTGAATTGTTAATAACTCGACTTGGTATTATTATTGGATGTATAAAATATGTTTTGCAAGTATTCACATTCAACGTACCTCGAAAAAAAATTGACTTAGTTGAACTAATTCGTGTTATATAAGAGAATAAGTGAAAATTATGCTTCTTCAAAGAAATCTGTTAGGTACGTTGCATAAATCTCACTGAATTGTTAATAACTCGAATTGGTATTATTGTTGGATGTTTAAAATATGTTTTGCAAGTATTCACATTCAACGTACCTCGAAAAAATTTGACTTAGTTGAACTAATTCGTGTTATATAAGAGAATAAGTGAAAATTATGCTTCTTCAAAGAAATCTGTTAGGTACGTTGCATAAATCTTACTGAATTGTTAATAACTCGACTTGGTATTATTATTGGATGTATAAAATATGTTTTGCAAGTATTCACATTCAACGTACCTCGAAAAAAATTGACTTAGTTGAACTAATTCGTGTTATATAAGAGAATAAGTGAAAATTATGCTTCTTCAAAGAAATCTGTTAGGTACGTTGCATAAATCTCACTGAATTGTTAATAACTCGAATTGGTATTATTGTTGGATGTTTAAAATATGTTTTGCAAGTATGCACATTCAACGTACCTCGAAAATATTTGACTTAGTTGAACTAATTCGTGTTATATAAGAGAATAAGTGAAAATTATGCTTCTTCAAAGAAATCTGTTAGGTACGTTGCATAAATCTTACTGAATTGTTAATAACTCGACTTGGTATTATTATTGGATGTATAAAATATGTTTTGCAAGTATTCACATTCAACGTACCTCGAAAAAATTTGACTTAGTTGAACTAATTCGTGTTATATAAGAGAATAAGTGAAAATTATGCTTCTTCAAAGAAATCTGTTAGGTACGTTGCATAAATCTTACTGAATTGTTAATAACTCGACTTGGTATTATTATTGGATGTATAAAATATGTTTTGCAAGTATTCACATTCAACGTACCTCGAAAAAAAATTGACTTAGTTGAACTAATTCGTGTTATATAAGAGAATAAGTGAAAATAATGCTTCTTCAAAGAAATCTGTTAGGTACGTTGCATAAATCTTACTGAATTGTTAATAACTCGACTTGGTATTATTATTGGATGTATAAAATATGTTTTGCAAGTATTCACATTCAACGTACCTCGAAAAAATTTGACTTAGTTGAACTAATTCGTGTTATATAAGAGAATAAGTGAAAATGATGCTTCTTCAAAGAAATTTGTTAGGTACGTTGCATAAATCTCACTGAATTGTTAATAACTCGAATTGGTATTATTGTTGGATGTTTAAAATATGTTTTGCAAGTATGCACATTCAACGTACCTCGAAAATATTTGACTTAGTTGAACTAATTCGTGTTATATAAGAGAATAAGTGAAAATTATGCTTCTTCAAAGAAATCTGTTAGGTACGTTGCATAAATCTTACTGAATTGTTAATAACTCGACTTGGTATTATTATTGGATGTATAAAATATGTTTTGCAAGTATTCACATTCAACGTACCTCGAAAAAATTTGACTTAGTTGAACTAATTCGTGTTATATAAGAGAATAAGTGAAAATTATGCTTCTTCAAAGAAATCTGTTAGGTACGTTGCATAAATCTTACTGAATTGTTAATAAATCGACTTGGTATTATTATTGGATGTATAAAATATGTTTTGCAAGTATTCACATTCAACGTACCTCGAAAAAAAATTGACTTAGTTGAACTAATTCGTGTTATATAAGAGAATAAGTGAAAATTATGCTTCTTCAAAGAAATCTGTTAGGTACGTTGCATAAATCTCACTGAATTGTTAATAACTCGACTTGGTATTATTGTTGGATGTTTAAAATATGTTTTGCAAGTATTCACATTCAACGTACCTCGAAAAAAAATTGACTTAGTTGAACTAATTCGTGTTATATAAGAGAATAAGTGAAAATTATGCTTCTCCAAAGAAATCTGTTAGGTACGTTGCATAAATCTCACTGAATTGTTAATAACTCGACTTGGTTTTATTGTTGGATGTTTAAAATATGTTTTGCAAGTATTCACATTCAACGTACCTCGAAAAAAATTGACTTAGTTGAACTAATTCGTGTTATATAAGAGAATAAGTGAAAATTATGCTTCTTCAAAGAAATCTGTTAGGTACGTTGCATAAATCTCACTGAATTGTTAACAACTCGACTTGGTTTTATTGTTGGATGTTTAAAATATGTTTTGCAAGTATTCACATTCAACGTACCTCGAAAATATTCAACATCCAACAATAAAACCAAGTCGAGTTGTTAACAATTCAGTGAGATTTATGCAACGTACCTAACAGATTTCTTTGAAGAAGCATAATTTTCACTTATTCTCTTATATAACACGAATTAGTTCAACTAAGTCAATTTTTTTCGAGGTACGTTGAATGTGAATACTTGCAAAACATATTTTAAACATCCAACAATAAAACCAAGTCGAGTTGTTAACAATTCAGTGAGATTTATGCAACGTACCTAACAGATTTCTTTGAAGAAGCATAATTTTCACTTATTCTCTTATATAATACGAATTAGTTCAACTAAGTCAATTTTTTTCGAGGTACGTTGAATGTGAATACTTGCAAAACATATTTTATACATCCAACAATAATACCAAGTCGGGTTATTAACAATTCAGTGAGATTTATGCAACGTACCTAACAGATTTCTCTGAAGAAGCATAATTTTCACTTATTCTCTTATATAACACGAATTAGTTCAACTAACTGAAATATTTTCGAGGTACGTTGAATGTGAATACTTGCAAAACATATTTTATACATCCAACAATAAAACCAAGTCGAGTTGTTAACAATTCAGTGAGATTTATGCAACGTACCTAACAGATTTCTTTGAAGAGGCATAATTTTCACTTATTCTCTTATATAATACGAATTAGTTCAACTAAGTCAATTTTTTTTGAGGTACGTTGAATGTGAATACTTGCAAAACATATTTTAAACATCCAACAATAAAACCAAGTCGAGTTATTAACAAGTCAGTGAGATTTATGCAACGTACCTAACAGATTTCTTTGAAGAAGCATAATTTTCACTTATTCTCTTATATAACACGAATTAGTTCAACTAACTGAAATATTTTCGAGGTACGTTGAATGTGAATACTTGCAAAACATATTTTATACATCCAACAATAATACCAAGTCGGGTTATTAACAATTCAGTGAGATTTATGCAACGTACCTAACAGATTTCTTTGAAGAAGCATAATTTTCACTTATTCTCTTATACAACACGAATTAGTTCAACTAAGTCAAATTTTTTCGAGGTACGTTGAATGTGAATACTTGCAAAACATATTTTAAACATCCAACAATAATACCAAGTCGAGTTATTAACAATTCAGTGAGATTTATGCAACGTACCTAACAGATTTCTCTGAAGAAGCATAATTTTCACTTATTCTCTTATATAACACGAATTAGTTCAACTGAGTCAATTTTTTTCGAGGTACGTTGAATGTGAATACTTGCAAAACATATTTTAAACATCCAACAATAAAACCAAGTCGAGTTATTAACAATTCAGTGAGACTTATGCAACGTACCTAACAGATTTCTTTGAAGAAGCATAATTTTCACTTATTCTCTTATATAATACGAATTAGTTCAACTAAGTCAATTTTTTTCGAGGTACGTTGAATGTGAATACTTGCAAAACATATTTTAAACATCCAACAATAAAACCAAGTCGAGTTATTAACAATTCAGTGAGATTTATGCAACGTACCTAACAGATTTCTTTGAAGAAGCATAATTTTCACTTATTCTCTTATATAACACGAATTAGTTCAACTAAGTCAATTTTTTTTGAGGTACGTTGAATGTGAATACTTGCAAAACATATTTTATACATCCAATAATAATACCAAGTCGAGTTATTAACAATTCAGTGAGATTTATGCAACGTACCTAACAAATTTCTTTGAAGAAGCATAATTTTCACTTATTCTCTTATACAACACGAATTAGTTCAACTAAGTCAAATTTTTTCGAGGTACGTTGAATGTGAATACTTGCAAAACATATTTTAAACATCCAACAATAATACCAAGTCGAGTTATTAACAATTCAGTGAGATTTATGCAACGTACCTAACAGATTTCTCTGAAGAAGCATAATTTTCACTTATTCTCTTATATAACACGAATTAGTTCAACTAAGTCAATTTTTTTCGAGGTACGTTGAATGTGAATACTTGCAAAACATATTTTATACATCCAACAATAAAACCAAGTCGAGTTATTAACAATTCAGTGAGATTTATGCAACGTACCTAACAGATTTCTTTGAAGAAGCATAATTTTCTCTTATTCTCTTATATAATACGAATTAGTTCAACTAAGTCAATTTTTTTTGAGGTACGTTGAATGTGAATACTTGCAAAACATATTTTAAACATCCAACAACAAAACCAAGTCGAGTTATTAACAATTCAGTGAGATTTATGCAACGTACCTAACAGATTTCTCTGAAGAAGCATAATTTTCACTTATTCTCTTATATAACACGAATTAGTTCAACTAAGTCAATTTTTTTCGAGGTACGTTGAATGTGAATACTTGCAAAACATATTTTAAACATCCAACAATAAAACCAAGTCGAGTTATTAACAATTCAGTGAGATTTATGCAACGTACCTAACAGATTTCTTTGAAGAAGCATAATTTTCACTTATTCTCTTATATAACACGAATTAGTTCAACTAAGTCAATTTTTTTTTGAGGTACGTTGAATGTGAATACTTGCAAAACATATTTTATACATCCAACAATAAAACCATGTCGAGTTGTTAACAATTCAGTGAGATTTATGCAACGTACCTAACAGATTTCTCTGAAGAAGCATAATTTTCACTTATTCTCTTATATAACACGAATTAGTTCAACTAAGTCAATTTTTTTCGAGGTACGTTGAATGTGAATACTTGCAAAACATATTTTATACATCCAACAATAAAACCAAGTCGAGTTGTTAACAATTCAGTGAGATTTATGCAACGTACCTAACAGATTTCTTTGAAGAAGCATAATTTTCACTTATTCTCTTATATAATACGAATTAGTTCAACTAAGTCAATTTTTTTCGAGGTACGTTGAATGTGAATACTTGCAAAACATATTTTATACATCCAACAATAATACCAAGTCGGGTTATTAACAATTCAGTGAGATTTATGCAACGTACCTAACAGATTTCTCTGAAGAAGCATAATTTTCACTTATTCTCTTATATAACACGAATTAGTTCAACTAACTGAAATATTTTCGAGGTACGTTGAATGTGAATACTTGCAAAACATATTTTATACATCCAACAATAAAACCAAGTCGAGTTATTAACAATTCAGTGAGATTTATGCAACGTACCTAACAGATTTCTTTGAAGAAGCATAATTTTCACTTATTCTCTTATATAACACGAATTAGTTCAACTAAGTCAATTTTTTTTGAGGTACGTTGAATGTGAATACTTGCAAAACATATTTTATACATCCAACAATAAAACCATGTCGAGTTGTTAACAATTCAGTGAGATTTATGCAACGTACCTAACAGATTTCTCTGAAGAAGCATAATTTTCACTTATTCTCTTATATAACACGAATTAGTTCAACTAAGTCAATTTTTTTCGAGGTACGTTGAATGTGAATACTTGCAAAACATATTTTATACATCCAACAATAAAACCAAGTCGAGTTGTTAACAATTCAGTGAGATTTATGCAACGTACCTAACAGATTTCTTTGAAGAAGCATAATTTTCACTTATTCTCTTATATAATACGAATTAGTTCAACTAAGTCAATTTTTTTCGAGGAACGTTGAATGTGAATACTTGCAAAACATATTTTATACATCCAACAATAATACCAAGTCGGGTTATTAACAATTCAGTGAGATTTATGCAACGTACCTAACAGATTTCTCTGAAGAAGCATAATTTTCACTTATTCTCTTATATAACACGAATTAGTTCAACTAACTGAAATATTTTCGAGGTACGTTGAATGTGAATACTTGCAAAACATATTTTATACATCCAACAATAATACCAAGTCGAGTTATTAACAAGTCAGTGAGATTTATGCAACGTACCTAACAGATTTCTCTGAAGAAGCATAATTTTCACTTATTCTCTTATATAACACGAATTAGTTCAACTAAGTCAATTTTTTTCGAGGTACGTTGAATGTGAATACTTGCAAAACATATTTTATACATCCAATAATAATACCAAGTCGAGTTATTAACAATTCAGTGAGATTTATGCAACGTACCTAACAGATTTCTTTGAAGAAGCATAATTTTCACTTATTCTCTTATATAACACGAATTAGTTCAACTAAGTCAATTTTTTTTTCGAGGTACGTTGAATGTGAATACTTGCAAAACATATTTTATACATCCAATAATAATACCAAGTCGAGTTATTAACAATTCAGTGAGATTTATGCAACGTACCTAACAGATTTCTCTGAAGAAGCATAATTTTCTCTTATTCTCTTATATAACACGAATTAGTTCAACTAAGTCAATTTTTTTCGAGGTACGTTGAATGTGAATACTTGTAAAACATATTTTATACATCCAACAATAATACCAAGTCGAGTTATTAACAATTCAGTGAGATTTATGCAACGTACCTAACAAATTTCTTTGAAGAAGCATCATTTTCACTTATTCTCTTATATAACACGAATTAGTTCAACTTAGTCAAATTTTTTCGAGGTACGTTGAATGTGAATACTTGCAAAACATATTTTATACATCCAATAATAATACCAAGTCGAGTTATTAACAATTCAGTAAGATTTATGCAACGTATCTAACAGATTTCTTTGAAGAAGCATAATTTTCACTTATTCTCTTATATAACACGAATTAGTTCAACTAAGTCAAATATTTTCGAGGTACGTTGAATGTGCATACTTGCAAAACATATTTTATACATCTAGCAATGATGCCGGGATGAAATAATGTCAGTTAAGTGAGATTTTTATTACTTACGAAAAATTTTCAACGAAATTATTTATTTTCGTATTATTTTCACTTTATATTATGTTCAATCAATATGTTATGTTATATTCAGTCAGTTATCTTTTAGAGCTGTTTTTGTGTTTTTTCTGTTGCATACATTTAGGCTTTTATTTGCAATGATACATGGTTAGCATACTTTCAGGAGTTTATCAAGTATATTGCTTAAACCTATTAAAAATACGTTTTTTGCCATAAATTAGTCAAATTTGAACTTAAGTATAAACTTTTTTAGGTCAAACATACCTAAAATTTCACAAGGAATCCAATAATGCTGTTTTATTAAACATATAATGTAATTTGAAAAGTTTTATGTAAGAAAGTATGGGAAATTTTGAGGTACGTTAAAAAAGGAGGTCAGATTCGGAAGGTACGCTGTTGGTACATGCAGAAAACCTTAGCGTCGGAAAGATTCATGGAGATTTTCGAAAAAACCACCATCTATTCAGCAGGACACCTGTTTTCTAAGAATTCGTCAGGTACGTTCAAAATCCCGTTAGGTACGCTATGGTACGCACTTGGTACACTCACTTAACGGTCTTTATTTTTGATTTTATGAAAAGTGTCCTGCCAGCTAGATGGACATGATCGAGGCATCTAGGTGTAGCAGAGTTTTTCCAATCGGTTTTCTCTGCTGGGGAGGTAGGGAAGAAAAAAAAACACTCAGTTCGTTGAGCTGAGTTGATTGGTATATATGACTTGGCCCTGCGGGCCTCAGATCGAAAGTCGATTTTTCGAGCGGTTTTTATACCCTTCTTATGGATGTAAGAAGGGTAAAACATCGATATTGAGAACATAAATTCAAAATTGCCCAACGCATCCATCCGCTATCCAAACGAGCTGTGTTTTTGGGTTCACCTTGAATAATCTCATTTCTGGCCCAAAACCAATCTTATTGGTTTGTGAGTGTAACGGAGGAATCAATATAGGGTGACAATGGGTATTATCGGCAGGTTTGTTCTCTTCGTCATGGGGGGTTTTTGTCAGCCAAATTGCCTGAAACTTGGTCATATAATTCAGCTTAGTTGGGAAGGATTTGAGACCATCTCTGAGTTCAATAGGTTTCAAAAAAACCTCTATGACGAAGAGAACAAAACGGCCGAGAACAGGTAATTTCCTCTATTACATAGGCCAGTGCTTCCCAAACTGTGCGTCGCGGCGCCCTGGTGCGCCGCAAACTTTTTCCAGGTGCGCCGCAGAATTTTGGCTTTTGTGACGAAACAAAATAAAAAACAAACTCTTTATTTGTATTGCGGAACACCTTTAATTTTTTTTTTCATTAGTAAAACTAGTGTCGCTCACATTTTTTTTAAATCTTTCCTGACTCTTCAATTGTTCCATAGGATTTCTGGTATCCTTTTTAAACATATCTATTGAAACCACATTTTTAAATTTCAAGTTTACAATTCTTAAGCTTCAGCTTAGCTTTTGATTTTACTATAACTTGTCCAAAGTTTTTAATTTCAAGAACATTATTTACGTTCTTTTCAGAATAATTACAAGGTCTTCAGAACAGCTTAGCGGCAGGCAGGTTTGCCGATCTGGTAGTGTGAAGAGCTAGCATTGACCTTTTTGAAGCGGACTGTTTCATCAATACTGCCGCAACCTCGCTGAACTCGAATAAGTTTGTTATGCACGGTTTCATCAATGGGGTTATATATGACCAATCCAGGCCCAAAGGGTTAAGTTGAAATTTATGAAAATAAGTTCAATCAAAGCCCAAATCAGCCCAATCAAATTAAATAAAAATGTTGCTTTGCAATTTCCGCAAAAAGTTGAAGCTTATGTCAAGTTCTGTGTAGTCATTTTCATTCAATAAGAATTCTTTAACTATTGCAAACGCTTTAGAATTTTTGGCTGAATTGTTGAAATTCAGCAGCCTGTTTATACCTTTACATCTGAGTTTCTTCTTATTTTTAAAACTTCTATGATGGAACCAACATGATTTTTGAAATCTTACAAATATTTAAACTATCGTTGAGAAATTATTTAAGAAAAAAGTCAGTTTTCCAAATATTGAATTATGAAAACATGATATAAGAGAAGTGTTTCACGATTTTGACTTGCTCATTTTAAAGTAAAAGTTGTTCAAAAATTAAAAAAAAGAATTTGAGAAAATCTTTGGTGCGCCGCGACTTTTTTTAAAATGTCAAAGGGCGCCACGATAGCAAAAAGTTTGGGAACCTCTAACATAGGCATACAATCTGTTCAATCACTTAACAATAAAGTCTTTGAATTTAAGTTCCACCAATTGTTCATACAAACAGTTTCTTCCGAAAAGTGAAAAGTAAATTGTCATTGCTGCCCATTTCGCAGAATAAAATAATGAAGGTGTCACAGGCCAGCTCCAACTTTGGATTCAACTGCATAAATAAATAAGGAAAATCACAAACACGTCCCACATTTCCATCAATTGACAAGTTCATTACTGCGAGACGTATCGCACCGCCAAATAGATAACAGCATCACCGCCGGTGACAAAATAGCTTTTCCTTACCTTGAGATCTTCGATGTGTCTTAGGCGAACCCGGGCAGGTGTAGAGGATCGACCGCTCCGTGTCTGAAACATCAATCAAGCAAAAAAGAAAGAAAAAAAGATTCCAATCTATTAGGGGAAAAATGGTACTCCCCCTTACACGGATAAGGCGTAAACGTACCATTTCGTACGATTCGATGGTGATCCGGTGAACCCGAGCAGGAATACCGCGAATTGACGGCACCACGTCGTGTTAGCACGTCTGGACTTATCCTAATGAAGGGACACCACCTAAAAAATTGCTGAAATCCTCGACGAAACCTTGAAGAAATGAAAAAAAAAATCGTTTCTGGCAGTCACAGATATTTATCAAAAACCCCGACTCGTCCCTTTCTAAATCCCAGCTCATAAACGAGTCAGATGGTAGCATAATAAAATTATTTATTAGACAGTAAACCTTTCACTAGTATGCAGTTAATTGAAGCTGGACAATATGAGTGACAGTGGCATGCTGGAAGTGCTTTAAGAATTGCATGATGGAGCAGATGAATACTCTTCAGAGCCAGTGCAAAATAATTGCTTAATTAGTGATTCCGTTAAAAGAGTTATACATCACTAATCATCACCACACCTTTTAAATTTTAGTTCTGATTTGTTACTGAATGAACTATAAGCTGAGGGTGAGAAATTGTTGAAATAGTTCATGGCTACTTCAACCGCTCATATTCACATTATCTGGAAATGGAAGACCAGTAGCTTATCGGAACTCAATATAGACATTCCACAGCCACACGCAACTACTAGAGCCAATCCCGCTCATGCCACTGCTGCTAATATCATCTGAAACCAAAACAAGCTGTCTGGTTCGCGTCGATTTAATTCCGAATATTTGCATTCTGCGAGTTTACCTGGAGTTCATCCAACAGTAGATAATGGGGTTGTACATTGAATTACTCATCGCGAGCCAGTAGATGCCCAGGTACACCTCCTGAATATAGGGCTTGTCGGTCAACTCCGGATAGTACGACGTCGCGATGAAATAGATCTGGAACGGCAGCCAGCAAACCGCAAATATAACGACCACGACCATCATCATTTTCACCACCTACAGCGAGAGCCAGTGAGCGCATTGAATAGGAAAGAGATAAAAATTAAGTGAAAATGATGAAATTCGATCCACTCACGCCGATGTTCACATGTTTGCCAAGACTACGGGGCGAGGACTATATGCATTGGACATTTTCCATGAATATCATTAGTGGTATGCGATAAAGAAACCAAATAGGAGCGTCAAAATGAAAGAATATCAACCCAAGCAAAGCTAAATTGATGTGAAGTAAGTATACCAAGCAATTTGCACCAAATGACATCGTTACAATATTGAATATTACAGCATTTTTATAGTTGTAGGACATCACTTGGTTTACCATATCTATCCTGTGGCTAATTATCAGTTCCAAATAGGTTGTATGACAAAAGGTCGAAGGTCAAAAGGTCGAAAGGTCTAAAGGTCGAAACAAAAAAAAAGTAGGACAAAAGGTCGAAAGGACAAGTGGTCAAAAGGTCGAAAGGTCGAATGGGAAAAAAACCGACCGAAAATGATCTTAATTTTTTACCATCTTCTTTCTTACTTATCGTTAACATTGCAACTTGACCTGCAACTTTCCAACTTAGCGTTCTTTTAGTACTTGCACAGTTATATAATAAACGGCTTTCTTTGCCTGCCATTGCGTTTACTTGTATATTGTATAACGGGCACAATGTTACACTATATCCAGGAATTCGACAACATATAGTGTAGTGTAATAGTTCAACTGGTACTAGTTTATTGTAGAACATATCATCCTTTTAAACAACGGCAGTTTCATTCCTATATAATTTTGCCTTCTTTGAAAAATAGGCTGTTCTTTCTAGTAATGAATTTTAACATTTTTTACCTACTTACTAATAATATAATTCTCCATAATATTTTGCCTTCTTTTAAAATAGGTCGTTCTTTCGAGATATACTATCGCTGGGGTAATTTTTAATTTAACTTTAGATATTTCGAAGGAGATCTTCCTTATAGATCAACTAAAATGCCAGCGCCCATGGCGCAGTGGCCGCATGTTTATTGAGGATGGTCATTGGCTCGATCCCAGTCCCGGCACTTGTAATTTTTCGTTAATTGCTAATGCCAGAACCGGAGATCGTCTATGTAATCCAGCTTTAAGCCCAGTTTCTTGTTTAAAAGGAATCGCTCAAGAAATGTTTTGACCGATTCCTGGCAGAAACTTTCTATATTGACTACCATTAGAATTATCATTTCTTCGCAACTGCGTTCTGCGATCGAAGAAAAACGGTTTCTGGAGCGATTCAGGCAAGGAATTTGCATCAAGATAGGCCGAAAAATTCCTTCTGAACTACAAACAGCCCATTATAGGGAACCAATAGAATGGCAAGATCAATGGTCCAGATTTACTCTTCCAGATTCGTATTTACGACGGTGCAGTTTTCTCCATTTACTCAATTTCCATTTTCTTTTGTATGGCTCTACATTCCAACTGGACCTTGACATGCCTCTCACCTCTCTTGGTACGCCACAATGCTCGGTTTGTGGCTGCCACTATCCATCCTCAGTCAAGGCCAATGCTCGCCAACGATCCACCGGGTCCGCTCATCGTGCATGCCTTCTTGTGCCTACCGGATCAGTAGCGAACACCAACTCTACAGGGTTGTCATGCAGCATTCTTGCAACATGCCCTGCCCACCGTATCCTTCTGGCTTTGGCCAACTTCTGGATGGTGAATTCATCGTAAAGTGCAGCGAGCTCGTAGTTTATCCTTCTCCGCCACACATGATTCTCCTGTACATCGCCAAAGAACGCGTCGCTCGAAAATTCCGAGTGCTTGCAGGTCCTCCTCGACCACATCCTAGGAACTTCGACCATGAACTAAAATCTCTTAGAAGAAATGGTTTTCTTCCAATATGTTTTGATTGGTTGATTTTTTCGGAACACTTTGTTCTGAACACTTTTCATATTTTCAATATCACACATTTTTGTCGAAGACGACAAATTCGTGTTTCTTATACTTTCGTACTTGGAGCCTTTTTTGTATGAAAAATTCCATTTTTTCAAAATTAATTTGAACGCTTAAAACGAAAAACTCCATTCTGAGATATTAAGTGCTAAAAATAAACCATTTTTAGAAGAAAACCATGAATAACTTTTTAAATTGAGGATGTAGAACTTTGGTGTCTTTGGATAAAATGTTGTACTAAAACTGCTCAGAACAAAGTTTTTTTAATCAATGTATAATAAGTTATCAAAAGAAAACTTTTTTGGGTGTCACCCTATTTTTTTCCAAAAAAAAAAAATATCTCTGAAACCAGAAAAAATAGCAATATGGTTTCTTCGGCAAAGTTATTCTGAATTAAGTGTTTCTCAACTTTGTAGAACATTCTGTTGCACTATATGGTAACAATAAAAAGTTGACATTTTGATCTTGAGAACCATTTGGACTACCATAATTTATTGAACATTATTGAGGAAAATGTTCAAAAAATATGAAGAAACTTTCCCGAAGACAGTATTTATATATCTTAAACTAATAATTTAGGCGTTAATATTTTTTCCACTTAAATACGGCCCACGGACCTTTGTGCAATGATCCAAACTATTTCTATATAGGGTATCGGGATGCTTCGTTGGCATAGTCCTCTTGTTCGGCCTTCCTCAACGTAAACCGAAAACTCAAACAAACACGCATAACTGGAGATCGGAAAAGCTATGCGCCAAACAACTGTAACATTTCGTTTCAATTTTAGCACTTTGATGCATTAAAATTGAATGAAAATGTCAATGATGGAAGGTGAAAGAAGCATGGTCCATCGAATGACACCATGATATAGAAGCTTCACGCGGAAAGTAAAAAACCACACCGATAGCTGGAAGGACCTGCCGAAAAGGCGGGACCAACGCATACTCTCAAGAGTTAGAACCGGTCACTCTCGAGTCTCGCACAATTTCGAAGGCGGCGGTAGCGCTTCCGAAAGCAATGCGACATCTGCAGAGTTTACAATTCTGTAGATCACTTTATCTGCAACTGTCCATCCTCCGAATACCTGAGACAACAATATGGAATCAGCAGTATCAGAACAGCTCTACAGAATGAACGGGACAGCGAAACGGTCCTCCTAACTTTCCTTAGGGAAGCGGCCCTGTAAGAAAGTAAGAAGGATTATTAAAAAAATGAGAGAAGTGGTTCGCTTGGAATGCAATGGCCAACTTGTATCCACTAATCTAGGCCAATGCAATGTTTGTACCGTAGACCAACGTTGCATACCATTATATCGAATCTTTTCAGCGGTGTTAAGTAAGTTCTTGAATGTTTACGTGAGTTTACTTCCAATTGGTAAAACATGCATTGCCTAGAGTGCGTTATAGGGTCAACATATCATTTATAGTGCTATTAATTCACGAGTTGTGGTCAAAATTGTCAATGCGGCTTGCTTATTAGGCCAAGGTATGGTACATATACCCTGATGCAAAATTAAAAGACAAACTACATATTTAAAGACATTAAGCGACTCAAATTAAACTTTTCCTCCAGAACGGTTGGCTCTCTGCTTTGGCAAATATTCAGCTCTAAACATAAATCATTCAGGAGCCGAAAAGGATTACTATAAATGATAGTTGTATTATCATTCCCATCAACCCATTTGATGGGCTACCATACACATTTCAGGAGCTATTATGTACCTATCTGAAGCATCCGTCACCACAAATCAATACATCTTGTTGATCTTTCCCTGGGTTGATTAAATAGCTTAATTCAATCATTTTGATTGCTCCAACCGCATACAACACTAATGCGATATACGTAACACACTCACGTCAGCAAACAATGAAAAACTAAAAGGCAATATTACTACGCTCCACTACGTTCTAGATTAATGTTTTGGCAAATAAATTATGCCACAGCGAAGGGCTGTCGACAGAGTGGCTGGAGGACTTTTCTGCCCATTTGCTCCAGCCGCAGGGCGCTGAAGGCGGCGAAAGAAACTTACCCTTCGTTTGCTTTTGATGTTCTCCAGTTGTCTCTGTGTACACTCGCCGATGCTTTTTGATCCCCATAGCTCTAGCCCCACTCGAGCGTACGTAAAGGACATTGATCCGATCGGGAGGAAATATGTCAGAAACATGAAAATGACGTTATATCTAGAGGCGTAGAGAAGAGCAGATACAATTTTCGCATTAAAGAACTTTGGGCCAAATTAGTTCGAGGAATGGAATCAATGGAAGATTTGTTGGGATACCAGATGATTGACAGCAGGATCGATACTTACACGTACTCCTGCATAGAATGGTTCGAGGGGCCGTCGGGCCACTCCGAGTAGCAAACCACTCGGTCCTGCAGCTCAAAGGTCGTGAAAAACAACAACATGGGGCTGGAGATGATGATTCCCACTATCCAGATGGCAGCTGCAATGCAAAGGGTTGCTCGTTTCCCCATTCTAGGCTTCAAGGGATTCATTATGGCCATGTACCTAGTAGAAGGCAGAAAAGAATCGGGAGTAAATTGAACAAGTGCCTGTGAAACCGTATGTGAGAAAAGAATGGTAATATGATACTTCAATCTGATATTGAAAAAGTTTTTCATACCTAATTGATATCGATGAACCTTATACGCATTATAATTAATGACCTATTCCAGGAGCTGAGGTTGCATCAGAGAATAAGATCCAGAACGGATATTCTGTGAATGCTATCGACTATCGATTCTTGGACTTGAGGGTTTCTCCCGGCCTTGCAGTCTTCGGTGGGCAATCAAAACGACATATGTTCTCTACGCCCGACGTTTCGATGGTCTATGCCATCTTTTTCAAGGGTTCTGTTCAAAATTGGACATTGTATATATTAAAATTAGACAGGGAAAACTGCAAAGGTGAACACAAAACTTACAGAAAAATCGTTCTTCGTCTGGAGGTATAGAATGAACATAGAATGTAGTCAGATTATGGACAAACTTCATCAATTTCCTACAATTTTACAAACAATGATCAAAACAAGTAATTACATAACATTTGTCTACTAACTATTTTTTAACACGAAAAACTCTCATAAATCAGCGGAGAGATGTGGTGGGTAGACGAGACAACACAAATGAGGAAGTCATCTATAAACCAATGGTGTTCGTTCCAAACTTAACAAACAGACTGACAAAATTATACAAACCTGACTTCCCCAATATCATGACGGCGATGAGGAACAAACACACCATTAAAAGTTTGTTTACCCAGACCAAAGATCCAATGCCAAAAGAGCAACGCATCAACGTCATCTACAAGATACCCTGCGGAGATTGTGATGCAAGCTACGTTGGACTAACCACCACCACGCTGAAGAAACGAATAGGACACCACAGAAGCGGCATCACAAAACTAGACAAACTCATGAATGACATCAAAAACAACAACAACAACGACGACTATATCAGCTATGAACTCGGACGACTAAAAGAGAGGACAGCTCTCTTACTGCATTCGGCCGACAACGAACATCGATTCGATTTGGACAGAACGGAGATACTCGATTGCCATCGACGGTTCTCCGCTCTCCCCGCTCTGGAAGTGTGTCACATCATCAACACAGACGGGACGGTAAACAAATGAAGCGACAGCCTAGTATTATTAATGCAGGATTTTTACACACACTAAAGACTAGAACCAAAACAAACCACCTAGATAGGCAGATAACTGACAACACCAACACTAACTATAATGACACCCAATAGGAAATTTCAACCCACAGAATTTGCGTACAACATATCAACAGATTTCCGACTAGAATCAAATTGACGGTATAAAATTCGAATAGCTTGTGACAAAAAGAGTAGTGACCCACCATACAAAACTCCCTAGTTTTTCTTGTTAAAAAATAGTTAGTGTCCTAAATGTTATGTAAAATTACTTGTTTTGATCATTGTTTGTAAAATTGTAGGAAATTGATGAAGTTTGTCCATAATCTAACTACATTCTATGTGAATTCCATACCACCAGATAAAGAACGATTTTTCTGTTATTTTTGTGTTCACCTTTGTAGTTTTCCGCCCTGTCTAATTTTAATATGTACAATGTCCAATTTTAAATAGAACCCTTGAAAAAAATGGCATAGACCATCGAAATGTCGGGCGTAGAGAACATATGTCGTTCTGATTGCACACCGAAGACTGCAAGGCCGAAAGAAACCCTCAAGAACGGATATTTTAGAGTTTTTCTTTAATTTAGGTTATTATTTTCGGAGGATCACTAATGTGTAAGTCATTGTGAAACGGGTTAAAATTAACTTGTAGCAAATATACTATATTAACAATATAGGTCACTCTTACGATTTTTTGGCGACACCTTTTTTGTGAATGTGGCGCCACCAAGCGTCAGAAGAGGTACTACTACACACTAAATGCATGTGCTATCCGAATGACGTTTATTCTGTCGAACGTCATTGCATGGTGGGGATGCCCATTTCTTCTGAAATAATCGATTAAACATTAATCGATTTTTTTTTCAACTACTCAAATTAGAACAAATTTTATTCTCTTTTCTTGAACAATTTCTGGCGTATATTATCGTCGCAGCACCAAATCGAAGTTGTGACTCGTGCGACATGCGAAGTTGCACATGAGAAGTAAATTTGAACCGATAAACGTTCATAACAGACTAAAACACAGACGACCCAAATCGAACTTTCCGTTAGCGAGTAATGAACGGTATTTTCTCCGGAAATTACACAAGAATCTCATTGTGGGATCCTTTTAAGAATTGCACCCTGGATTTTTTTTCTCCAAGATTCCTCCTGAATCTCTTGGGGGATTCCTCCTAGAAATTATTCTTGAATTATTTTAGGAACTCCTTTCGGGATTGCTCAGGGAAAGCGTTCCAGCATTCCTCCTCCATCCTCCAAAATTTTTTTTATCTGTGATTACATATATCCATGAATAAAACGCAATCAGTGAAGTACTAGATTTGTAGTATAATGATTTGTATAATGAAAAAGTAAATTCTCCGTTACTGCAATAAAATGGTAACTGCAATAATGGTAACAAATAAGCAAGGATTTTATGACTGTTTGTGTGATTTGATGCTGTTTGAGCAAAACTTTGGGTGACTGTGTTGTTGTATTATTATTATTATTATTATTATTTATTAAACACTGTGTTGTTGTATTTTCATTTAATGCAACTTCAACAATATATTTCCCCAAAGTTTTGCTCAAGCAGCATCAAACTAGGCTAAAAATCATAATACCCATGAGTTTGCATCGTTTCAATGCAGAACCGGAGAGTTTAGCATCTCACCATACAAAAACCAACTCATTACTACAAAACTAGTATTCACTTATTCCTTTTGGGAATTCCGGAAAAAAATACTTCTGAAGACATTCCAAATTTATAAAGATCTCGGAAGGAATCACAAAAATAATTCCTGGAGGATTTCTGATACTTCAAAGAGGGAACTTCTGAAGGAATCCTGGAAAGATTCCTCGAAAAATATTAATTAAATTTTTCATATAAAATCGCGTTGGTGATTTACAAAGTCACTTTGGAATTTCTCCGAATTTTCAAAAGGAATTCCTTGAAAAATCCCAGAAGACTCGGTGGAAATTCTTAAAGGACGAAGTGAATTCCAGGAGGAACTTTTGGAGGAATACTGGTAGAAATCTCGGTAGAAATTCCCAGAAGGAGGAATTTTTGAAGGAACTCTTGGATAAATCCTTGAAACAACTCCTGGTCGTTCTTGGAAAATTTTGGAGGAATTCCAGAAGGAACTCCGGGAGGTATTCGTAAAAAAAAACTCCTGAGGGAATTGCTGAAGGAGCTGAGCTTCTGCAGGAATCCAAGAAAAACACCAAGAAACTCCTATAAGGAAATCCTATAAGGAACTTCTTGACGAATACTAGAAGAGAATTCTTGAGGATTCCTAGAATTAATTCTTGAAGGAACATCAGAAGAAACTGCTGGAGTAATTTCAGTAGGAACTCCTGGGGGTTCCTCGAAGGGACATCTGGAGAAATTTAAGAAAAAAAACTTTAAATCAATCTCTGAAGGCACTCCTGGAGGAATTTCAAAAAGAGCTCCTGAGTGAATCTCAGAAAAAAACTAGAAGGAAACCAAGGGGAATGACATATCCTTTTCTAATCGGAAAATCCGCATATATCCGTTCCTAACCGTCGCTAACCGCTGCTAACTGAGCCGCAGGTGTAGTTAGACGCGATTAACGATGATTAGCAACGGATAACCCAACAACGGATTTTTCCGGTTAGCAAAGGAAAAGAAAAAACTGAGAAGGAACTTCCGTTGGAAAATCAGAAGGAATTCAGAAGGAACATCTGAAGGAATGCCTGACTTAATTTATGGAGGATTATCATTCCTGCAGCTGGCGAATTTGCTAGAATATTTTTACTAACTGAAGTTCACCCAGAAGCCCATGACTGTATATTTAAAAATAATGAGCTTTGCAAGGATTTCGCGACGATCCACATTGGAGTAAATCATATCAAAACCTGATCATAAGTGGAAAAACTCAAAATGAAATAATTGGGGTTTTCGTTGTGTTTTTGCCAAGTGTAGTTATCGTGTAATCGTTTGACAGCTAAGCAGTGTCCAAATGTTTTGTTTACGCTTATCAGAAGAGGTTAAGTAAAGCTGAATTTTAGCCGTTTTCTTTGATATAGCTCACAGCGCGTGCTAGTTTTGACCGTACAAAGTGAATAAATTGATAGTCAATCAATTCAACGATGCAGTTTGTTAAAGAAGGTTAATGTTGTTATTCTGTTAATTTGAAACCTAAACAAATTGACGTTAAGTTTACATACAATATATGGAAATATTGAAAAAAAAATATTGGATGGAATCCTTTAACGTACATTCAAAATAAAATAAGTTGATTTTCCGGCTGTTTCCGAGAAATCTGCTTATAGTGTATGATAAAACTATTGTTCCTCTTTCAAATGCCGAAAGAAAACCTTCCGGATGTTTCCGATTTCCAAAGTTACAACATTTTGAAAAAATCGTGATAATTTTATTATTATATGATATTATTTGCCTAAGAACACTATTTGGCCCTCTGGACGTATTTTTGCTGAAAACTAGGATTCAACAGCTTTCAAGCAAAAAAAAAAAGTTTAAAATCGGTCAACTGGTTTAAAAGTTGTGATTTAAAAAAATTGGTTTCGAAAAATCTTTATTTTTACAATCATAAAATTGGTCACCCTAATGACGGAATAAAAAAATACGGGTGTAATTATTTTCGATAAACTACAAAACCACCAAGTATTACGATGTTCGGAGACACACTATATCGATTTTCTATGGAATGGTTGTATTATTAAAAAAAAAAATCTTGTTGAAGTCGGTTAGATTGGTTGTTTCTCACTGCTAGGTGAATTTATTGTTATAAAATTCATTGAAAACTATGAAATACGTTTCATTACTAATTTGGGTTGTATTTGGGTTGCGAAAATATGTTAAAATAATTTTGATCAGTTTTGATGTACTAGGTGCTCCACTGTGCGATCGTGTAAAATTTACATTTCTAGATTGAGTTTAAATAAGGGCGAAAGTAACATGAGAGAGTTCTCTTCATCGACTCTCTCTTCTGCAAATTAAAGTGACAAGATGCTAATTCAATCGAACTTTTTTACACTTAGATGCTAGATTGCATCGCAACCTAGCGATTTATGACCAAAAAGTTCAACAATACTTGCAACTTGTCACTTTAATTTGAAGAAGAGAGAGTCGACGAAGAGAACTCTCTCGTGTTACTTTCGCCCTTATTTAAACTCAATCTAGTAATGTTCAATGTTTAATGTTCAATCTTTGACAGCACAATGTTCACACATCCAACAACAAAGGAAACCGATTAGTCCGGAATAAAACAACCAGTATTCGAATAAACTCACAGTTCACTTCGGAAGAACAACGAAATTAATCGAAATTAAATTTGACGGGTTCTATTCTCAGGTCTGGTCCCGGAGCTCATTTTTTGTAAGCACGGAACGCTCAAACGTTGAAATTTCGTGCATCTGTTCGTTAGCTTGTGTACCCTTGGATTCAATGTCTTGCACTCTGCCACAAGAAATTTGACGTGCATTTGGTTGGTGATCTTCAGGATTTTTATAAGCTATCCGATCAGCGTGGACATTAAGAAAGATTAGGGTAAGAAATCAAGCTTTGAACTTGTCAAATTGTAATCTTAATTTGAACCATTTCTAAATTCATTAAAATGATACACTTTTTGGGCAAATCTTGTCCCAAAAAGATTGGTAAATGGATTCTCGTAATATAACCTGGTAGAATTGACTTTAAAAGCATTGAATGAAGCGATTTTTTCATTGAAAATAAGAAATTGAAAAATCACTGCGATTTCACCCATTTCCCCCCCAGAGGAAGCACATTTTCGGTGCACTCGTACAGCTCACGCATTGTATCACACGCAATAAGTGAATACGTTAATTGAAAGCAAATTCATCGTAGAATCGACTAACCGAATAATATTCCACATTATTTGTCATAAAATTATCAAATTTACTTAATTATTACTTGGAGAATCTTATCTTGAATTGAACCATTTGTGATCTAGATTTGAACTAGTGAGAGGGGGCGAGCTTCTAGTGTTGGCCTGCAGACTGCGCTAGTGGCTGCTTTGTTTACTCTTGGAAGATGAAAAATTCCAAATTTTGTTTCCAAATTTCTGAAGAATTCCGAACATTTTGAGTTGAAATTCCACTGCCTAATGAAACATAGTTATGAGAATTAGCAGATCCATGTGATTTTGGGTTGTTTAGCATGAAATTGGCTGTTGTGGGAATTGCTCGAGCTGCTGCCGCCAGTAGTTCAAATCTAGATTAAAATTGGTTCAAATTATGATTACGATGGTTCAAATTAAGATTAAAATCATTATTGACAAATAATTGAATTTTTCAATGAAATGTGGTGCAAATGTAAACTTTTTACCACTTTACGAAAAGCTAATACCTGTGTCTTTCATATACCTGAGACTTCACCGTAGTAAATTATTTCCATGTGGGTGAAAAAATCAGTCAAAATTCCCGATGCTTCAGAAAACCGCATTTTGGTTCAATTCATGATTACCTACCCTATATTAAAAGCCATTGTCAAAGAAAAATAGCAACCACCAGGGCAAAATATAAGCTAATTTTGAAGGTGAAAATTTTAAATTTCGTAGTGAATCGATTTCGGTGACGTTACAATGAGGGAGCATTCAAATTCTTCTACAGATGTATTCGTAGATGTCATCTAATGTAATATAGCGCATTTAATTTACCACTGGACTATCACACGAGTTTTCATGAGTGCGAAAACGTAAATTAAAGTGCGTGATTGCAACAAATCAACTCAGTGTGTTCAGAGCACTTATTTAGCATAAATCAAAGAAATAGTGCGCTGAAGACATCAACTGGTTTTGATGCAATCGCACACTTTTTTTTAACGTTTTCGCACTTATAAAGACCGAGTGCGCAGTCCAGTGGTGAACTAAATGCGTAATATTATTTTGTTTGTGTATATTTTAAATCGATTATTTATTATTCGATTATTTTGGAACAAAAAACTTTGACACCCCTAACATCTTTTTTCAGAAATGTCACCTTGCACGGTAAACAAAAATTGATCAAAATACAATTATTGACTTTTTCTGACAGCAGGTGGTGCTGTAATCATTCGTAAACGGCGTCTCCATGTCGTTGTATGTGAAAACACGAAGTGACCTATATTGTTAATATAGTATATTTGCTTGTAGGGATCTGGCTGGCTTGATCCGTATCGTGAAGGCTTCAAAAAAATGTATTGCATGGGAAGAATGTACAACTAGCTGTAACTTTTCAAAAAGGACATAAAAAATACTTCATGTTCATCATCTAGTTGTGTGGTCCAAATTTGGAAAACATCAGGCTATTCTACACGGAGATAGAAAGATTCTAGAAAATAGTATAATTATTCGATGTTATATCTCCGGATTCAACAAACCGAAAATAATGAAATTTTGATCATTTATCACTTGAGCTATTAAAAACTTAACCTTAAACTTAAATTAACCTGAAAGAGGAGACAGCTCACTGACATCTACGATGTTTATATTTCTTCTTCTTCTTCTTCTTCGCGATTTTCTGGTTTGCGATGACAGTTTGTGACAGGTCTTTTTTGACATTAACCATTTTGCGGGTGACTTTGGGCCTGTCAAAAGCAATGAAATAAATTTAAGAGCCCTGCAAATGTTGATTGATTGATGATTTGTCTTTATTTAAGAGACTTTCAGCCCTTGGTTGGTTCGTCTCTCCTGCAAATGTTGATTTAAACAACTGTGAGAATTCACATTATTTTACCCATAATTCTGTGCAAATTCTTGGATGTTTTTAATGTCTGGACCAGTGGCACCTAAAAGAGGTTAAATCAGGGCAATTTCGATTCAGCTATATTATTATGGAAATAAAAATTGAAGCATTTACATTTAAATCAAATCCTAAACAATATAGAAATGAACGTGTCTACCAAATTTTAAATTTATTTCGAGCTAATATATTGTTGTGACGACTTACAAAGGAAAGGTCTTACCAGTTTTGACCTAGCGACGCACCAAGTGACGGTATAACAAAGTATTAAATACCTATATGTAATAGCAAAATTTCTTACAAGTAGGGTAAGTGTTCTAATTATGGCTATAGTACCAATTATTCGTCATAGTTGATTTTCACGCTTTAACGATGTAAATCAACAAGAAAAATTTTTTGAACAACAGATCACGTTCACAAAAGATGGTTGCACTCATTTAAACTCCACATTTTGCTCAAATTATAGAAGAAATAAATCATTTTCCTTGAAATTTCGGCTTCCTTGCACCCTTTATCGCCATACTGTACCAGTTATGGCTAATCCCATAAGGGATGCATGCAAATAGTGCGAAAAGGAACCGAAGTTAAAAAATGTATCCATAATTGGAACAGGGTTCCTATCATTGGCACACGCTGTAATAAATACTAAAAGTAGTTTTGGCTCCGTTTCCAATTTTTTCCTGTAAAGTATGAAAGCTTATCTATCTTTTAACATATTGATGACATTTGTTGGTCTTCTCATTATTTTTGAACGAATAGTTTTCCTTAGGTAGTGCCACCCTAAACTGATTGGGATGCGTCTTGAGGGCCTTCATCTGCCCAACAATAACGCTTTTTTTTCGGAATCCCTGAAAAATGTGAGTCTCAACACTTCAGCTCAAAAGAGTTCTTCATGAAAAGCCAAAATGCACAAATCAGAACCAAACATATTTGATTTTCACGAGACATGATTAATGGATGGTTCCTTTGTGTTGATCCCTTAAAATGTGTGCCTAACTCGGTGTGGTTCAAACGAACCACACCAACGCAACGGCATCTGTACCAGATTAGAATTGTGCTAATTGAATTTGCCCCGAAATAATAAGCTATCATGCGTCTTTACGAGCTTGGCATGATTTCAAGAAGGCTTATGTGTTTGAGTGTCTCGCAAAGTTAGAGAACGACATTCGCATAATTAATTATTCTTCAAATATTTCATCAAAGTTACACTTTGGTCGGAATGAGTTACGGGACTGTTATCGTCATCATCAGGCTCTAATCCGAAACAAATCATTTATTATTCTTTACAAGTACTTTGTGTGGCATGCATTAATTTCACGTTGTGCTATTTATATTCTCATTACTTCTTAGAAAATCGCAACAGTGAAGTATTTTGATTTTTCTGAAAAAATGCCGAAAAACTGTCAGTGCCATTATCCGTACTGGTGCAGTCTCTTAGCCCTCGAGATGCAACCCATAGGCGGAAATCTCATACACGCTCGGCCACTGTACAGTGGCCCAGGGCCCAGATTTACAAGGTAAGATGCATTCAGCGCCTTCAAATGATATTTTGGGCGAATATGGTTTTCTACAAAGTCCTTTGTCGAATGTACATGAAAATTAGGATGATTCATATTTTCAAAGAAATTGAAAACCAATATTTTTCAGTTGCAAGAATAACTTTATGCATTCTTTGGCAAAGTTATAGATATATGTACCTATTCAGCCATTCCATAGAAAAACGATATAGTGCAACTCCGATTGTCGTGAAACTTGTGGGTTCGTAGTTCTTCGAAAATAATTAGATCCGTGTTTTAAAAAAAAAAAACATATTTTTTGAACCAGTTGACCGATTTGAAAAGTTCATTCAGCGACACGAGATCAGGGGTTGAAGATCACTGGGGAGAAACTTTCAAGCAATGTAGCAGCCATTGAAGGTTACGTTCGAAACTTTTCAAAAAAAGGGCGAGACAAACAGTTGTCGTCATGCCAAATTTTTAACGCCGATGAGAGTGAATTGTTTTTAAGAACACTCCAACATCAACGTACGTCGATAAAGATGCCGTATCTGTTCCTGGAAGGAAAGTGGCAAAGGAACGAGTAACGTTCATGCCATGTTCCAACATGGATGGATCTCCCAAGCTTCCGTTAATGCTCAATGGCAAGTCACAGAAACCTAGAGCACTTAAGCACGTTAGGCAGCTGCCTGTGTACTACAAACCATCCAAAAATGCGTGGATGACGCAGTTTTTGTTCAAAAACTGTTTTTTTTTTTTATGAATTCGTTCCCCGCGTTACCAAGTTCTTGGAAGATTCAAATAGTCCTGTTGAAGCTGTTTTGGTGTTGGATAAATGCTCTGCCCATTTCACTGGTGGAGATTTGCAGACTCGAGATGGGAAAATCTGGACCGAATTTCTTCCTCCCAATACGACCGCCATTGTCCAACCGATGGACCAAAACATCATACAAATGATCAAATTGCGATATCGGAATACATTGATGCAAGAGATAATGGGTCGTCCAGGTGATTTTCATGAAAATGTTAAGAATATTAACATAAAAGATGCCATGTTCTGGGTAGCAGAAGCCTGGGATAATGTTCCTTCGGATGCCATACGAAAGTCTTGGAACATACTTTATGATCCCGTGCAGATCGAAGATGAGGATGACGAGCTATTGTCTGTACTCCGAGAAAAAATGCAGAACATCTCCAAAAAACTTCTCGAAAATCGTGCCGTTGATGAGGAAGATGAAGATTGTGAAGTTTTGAAAGACGATGATAATGTGGATAGTGTGCTGAACCCTGACAAGGGTATCAACGCGTACAACCTAGCTGACTCGACATTAACTGCAGCAGAAGACGTCAACTGTTCCATCGATACTGTCAACCTTGAAGGAGCTCCTGACGGCGACGATACTCCGGTTGTTACCGACGAAGCAGCAATAAATGGGCTAAACTTGGTTTTGAGGTATGCAGAAGAAAATCGATGGTCGATCGATACGCAGTTTAGATTGCGCCAAATGCGACTAGATATTTTTGAAAAGACTGCAGCTGCAGGTGCCAGATTGTCTCACTGAGGTCGAAGACCACAAAGTGATCCAACGTCTGTGAAAAGTTATACCCTAGGAAAAGTGAAAATAAACTTTATTGTTATTTTTCCAATACATGTAAAGGAATAATATCAATAATGAAATCTCAATACTTTGCCTCACTTTGCCTAGGGTATAACTTTTTTCACAGCCGTCGGATCACTTCGCGGTCTTCGACAAAGTTCTCTGGCATATAGTCACCTACAATAATACCAAAGGGTTTGATTATTGAACGCTTACAGCGCCACCTAGCGGCAAAATTCGAAAATTTAAAATTTCTGCATACATTTGGCCAAGTTTTCCCATACAAACTTCAAGCGTTTTGAGCGCCCCCTTAGGCTCAACCTATTTTGCTCAAATTTTGAACGTAGCTTCTGGGAGTCCAAAACAACTGATTTAGGAGGTAATTTTCGAAATTTTTGTTTTTCATATAAGTATGGGCCACCCTAGTGCTGGCGTTATACAAAATTGCCAGTGTTGTGTTCCGAGAGTAAACCGTGGGTGTTTGATCCGAATAGTAGTTGTTCCTGTAACATTTTCTGGTTGTTCGAACCGGATAGGACCAATCCGCGAACCACGTTCAAGTGCATAGTACGGCGCGACGTGACTTGGGCATTGTACGGTCGACCCATTGTATGTATGTCAGTTACTCTGTGCTCGATGAACTTTCGATTGTGGCTTCTATCCCGCATGTGCAAAGTGATGTTGTCGATATTAAGCTACATATATAAATTCATAAAAACCATTCCAGACCATTCCCGTACCAAAATTCTAACTCCTTTCTATTTACGAGGGCGTCGGTGAGTCGCTGACATCTCGATGAATAGATATCATCTCTTCCCTACTATCCCTTCCCATCCACATAACATGTTTCTTTTCGTTTCAGAGAGCGATCAATGGCGCTTAAGCCTAGGCTTGTTAGCCAGGACACAGTGAAAATGCCTGTGCCCCATCCCTGAAGCGAAAAGGCCCATGGAGTGACAAAATCTCTTAGCTATGTCACTCCCAACGTTTGCGTTTAAATATACTAAACACTTACACTAACACCAACACATCTACCCAATTACACTTACACAATCTGAATCTTGTCGCATCACTCGCTTATAGTGATTCCCATTCCAAATATCCAACTCAATATCAATATCAACAATATTGACACCTATGGGGGCGCCGGTGAGTCGCTGGTCTTTCATAAAGTAGGTGTCATATCATCACATCCTTTCCTTTCCTCGTAACGGAGAAGATGGGTGTGGCCGCCAATGGAAGTTTTCATGTCTTTTTTGCTTCAACCTCTAATTGGATAGCTGTTACTTCCCAAATAGCATTCCATAAGCAATTAGAATAGGAGTATCAAAGTTTAAACATGGCAACTTTCAGTATGCAATCTACGAATTACTTCGTTACCACGCAACGCAACGCAACGCAAAGTAACTCAATTTTACAAGAAATTGCATACTTTTAGGCGTTTAATGTTTCACAAAAGGTACCGCATTTATCGCCTAAAAGTAGGCAATTGTTTGTAAAATCGTCTTACTCTTGTTCATTTTGGATTGGTGTTTCTCGGTGAACACCAATCCAAAACGAACAAGATTAAGTAAGCGGTGATCCAAACCATATCAAAATCGTCTTACTTTCGTGGAAAACATGATTTTTCTAACAAAAACAGTAGGGGGATTCACTTAACAGCGTAAACTGTTTAAACTGATTAAACGCCGCGATCACCAAGGCAATCTTTGATTATTCCACTCGCAGAACCATGAAACATTTCAAATAAGCAGAAAATCACGGCTTACGCAGCAATTTATTCTGTTCAGTGAGTACCCCTAGTGTGTTACCATCAAGTTTTACTTATTGTTAAATTCAATATGCTTAAGACCTGCCTTAGGACAGAAAAATCTACTTCTTGCGTGCCTCAAAATCTTTTACAAGCGCATAGAAATTAGACTTAAAATTGAAAATATTTTGGAGGCCTGGAAAAAATTCTACACCACCTATATACTTCTCCATCCCCAGGCTTTGCGTAATATACAATAATACATAGAACTAACAACTTTTCAGATAAATTCATTTGAATTCCAACTAATGGGGCTGTTGCGGCGTGTTGCAGTGGACTGTAAAACTGCTTTTCTTCTCCAGGCTGCCTTGATTGCAGCGCGCCCGCCGGTCTCACCGATTCCCCAAGTGGATTCGGTGTATGGAAACTGCCATGCAGCGACCGACGGACCAGCGGCGAACTCCATAGGGTGGGAAAACTATCTCCAAATAACTCTAGCCCTGAAAAGGACTCAACCGGACACGCAGGCGACTGGCGGACCAAGGGAATTTCCAGCTCAGAGACAAACGACACACACACACACACTGGTTTTTGCTCTAGTTCATTTTAATTTACTAATTACACTATGTACATAACTTTTCTTTCGGCCGTCGTCGGCCCACACTTTTCTTCTGCCGGGCTTGGCTCGCCGGCTTGACTTCTCTGCTGTTGCTTCTGTTCACTACGAGATGCGTAATAATACTGATGCTCGCGCCACCAAGCAGCGCTTCTCGTCTTCGACGGCCGTCTTCGACGACGACGATGGTTTTTTCCTCCTTCTCGGCGTGGCGATTGGCTCCTTTTTGGGGGGTTTCCTTCATGCGAAGATTGCGTGCTGCTACCTCGATTCGCTTGCGCTTTCTTCACGTGAACGATACGTGCTCCTTCTTCAGTTCGCAGCGTTGCGGACTGAACATGCTGCCACCCGGGAAAAGAGTGACACTGGTGGCTCCTTCGAATCTTCGTCCTGATGTGTTGAACGTACTGGTTCTTCTTCAAGGAAGGGCAGGGGTGCCAACTTGTGGATTGGCCGCTTGAAAACGCTGGTGCCCACACGAACGTCGACAACACGAGTGAGATCATCAGGACCTGGATAGGTTTCGACGATTCTACCCATTTTCCACTGTTGGGGTGGTACGTTATCTTCCTTCAACAGGACGATCATGTTAGGGACTACATTGACGTGCTTCTTCGTCCACTTCGAACGACATTGAAGCTCTACCAAATATTCTTTCGACCAGCGTTGCCAAAAATGCTGTCGAAGAAGCTGAATGTGCTGCCATTTTGACAGGCGGTTGATGGGGATGTCATCAAGACTAGGCTCAGGGATAGCAGTTAAAGGTCTATTGATCATTAAATGGCCAGGGGTTAAAACGGTTGGGTCATTGGGGTCAGAGGAATGTGCAAAAAGAGGTCTAGAGTTTAGAATAGCCTCGATTTGACACAGCAAGGTCGCAAATTCCATTATAGTCAGAGAGGCGGACTGATAGATTTTCTTCAGAACCGACTTCACGCTTTTAACACCCGCCTCCCATAGCCCTCCAAAGTGAGGCGCATTTGGGGGAATCGTGGTCCACTTAATCTCCTTGACTTGACAGAACTGTGATAGCTTACCGTTGGTTAGGTCGGACTTGAAGAGCTCGTACAACTCACGAAGCTCTGATCGCGCGCCGATGAAATTCGTTCCGTTGTCGCTATACACTTCCTCGGGTACTCCTCTTCTGGATACGAATCTTTGTAGTGCTGCCAAAAACGCTTCAGTGGATAGGTTCTCCACCACTTCTAAGTGCATTGCCTTCGAAACCATACAGACAAATACGCATATGTAGCCTTTTACTGGAGCTGCTTTCCTAGCGGTTTGCTTTATGTAGATAGGTCCAGCGAAGTCTACTCCAACTTTCAAAAACGTAGGTGCAGCGGTGATGCGATACGACGGCAAGTCTCCCATGAACTGCTCAGCAAGCTTCGGGCTTGATTTGAAGCAAATGATGCAACTTCTCGTCACCTTTCGTACCGTCGATCTGGCGTTCAGTATCCAGTAGCGCTCTCTTAGGGCTGTGATCACGCTACTCGGACCAGCATGCAGGTTTTCTCTATGTACCGCTGCAATGAGTCTTCTCGTTACGGGGTGCTTGTCCGGAACGATCCATTGATGCTTTATCTCGTATGCTAGTTTGCTGTGACGAATTCTACCTCCAACTCGTAGTAATCCGTCGTCCAAGAAAGGATTCAGATTGCCGATTCTCTTGCATGGCTCCCCCGCTTGCAGGCGATCGATTTCATCCTGAAGTTCGCTCCTCTGGATCGCTTGGATGATCCGCTTGTTTGCCTCCTTCAGTTCAGAAATCGTGGGCGTCGTTGCAGTGCTTCGTTCACCAATCTTACGGCAGTTTTTGATGAACCTTAAAACGTAGGCGATGATGCTTTGTGTCTTCCGAAATGACTCAAACTTTGTCAATATCGGAAGCTCCTGGTATACAGTTGCCACGTTGACAGATACTGCCGGCTTCAGTTCAGGAATCTCTCCATCTTCCAGAGCTGCAGGAACCACTTCGTCATATGCTGCACTGCACAGGAAAAACGGTCCATTCCACCATAGGTTGCTCGTCGCGAGCGCTTTCGCTGGCATGCCTCGCGATACAATATCTGCTGGGTTGTCTGCAGAGCGAACGTACTTCCAAACATGTTCGCTTTCGCTTGTAATCTCGGCTACACGATTCCTCACGAATACTTGCAGGCAGTCCAACGGCTTGTTTAGCCACGCAATGACCACCTGGCTGTCGGACCAGAGAGTAACCGGAACGTGTTCCAATTCCATTGCGTCAACCACTTTCTTAACCAATCGATGCAGGAGTAGAGCTGCCATCAGCTCCTTGCGCGGGATGGACATAGGCGTTATGGAACAGACTTTTGACTTGCTTGTAACTAAGCTCGAACTCGCAGTACCATCGGAATGCACTGACCGAAGGTACACGCATGCTCCGTAGGCTGTATTTGACGCGTCTGCAAATCCATGGATTTCAATCCTTGCCGCTTCCTCCGAAATTACCCGCCGAGGAACTCGGAAGTCCTCTGCAAGTGGCAGCGCGTTCAAAAAATATCTCCAGTCGTCGAGTAGTTCTTCATCCAGTCGATCGTCCCAATCCATCTTGTTCTTCCACAGCTTCTGCATCAAAACCTTTGCGAGAACGATTACTGGTGACAACAGGCCGAGGGGATCGAAAAGCCTTGCTATAACTGACAGAACTTGCCGTTTTGTCGGTGCTGGATTGTTGCAGTCAGATTGTGCCCGGAATAGAAAATCATCTCCGACCGGATCCCACATAAGCCCAAGGGTCTTAATTACCTCATTGGCACTAGAGTCTTCAATCTTCACCAGTTTATCTCGATCCTCCTCAGGTATAGAGTCCAGGAGTTTTTCATCGTTTGCAGCCCACTTGTGTAGATGAAAACCTCCGCGTTGCAGTAGCGAAATCAACTCTCGTTGGAGGCCTCTCACTTCTACCAAATTGTTTCCACCAAAAAGTACGTTGTCCACGTAGAACATCTTCTTCACCAGCTCCGCTGCCAAAGGATATTCTGCTTCCTCGTCGATTGCCAGTTGATACAGTGCACGAATGGCCAGAAATGGTGCTGCAGCTGTACCGTACGTCACAGTTTGAAGCTCCAAGACACGCAGTGGCTCGTTGGGCTTCTTCCTGTAGAAAATGCGTTGTAGCGGAGTATGACACTTGTCCCTCAACACTTGCCGATACATCTTAGCGATGTCAGCGCTTAGCACATACCGATACATACGAAATTTCAAAATGATCGTCAGCAAATCAGGTTGAATTGTAGGGCCAACCATCATCACGTCGTTCAATGCCATTCCACCAACCTTTGCCGATGCATCAAACACGACGCGACACTTGGTAGTCGTATTCGACGGCTTGAGTACCGCGTGGTGCGGTAGATACCATCTCTGCAAACCAACAGGATCTTCCGCTTCATGCACTTCCTTGCAATGTCCAAGCTGCTCGTATTCATCCACGAATTCGTCGTACTGCTTCTTGATGTCCGGGTTCTTCTGCAATTTTGCCTCCAGCGCGTAGAATCTCCTCAGCGCCATTGGTCTCGAATCTCCAAGCTGGCTGATTGATTCCCGAAGTGGAAACTGTACTACGTATCGACCATCTTCATTTCGACGAACCGTAGACTGGAAATGCTGCTCACACTGTTCAGCTTCAGTCTTCACGCACTGCTCACTGGAAACACTTTCCACTTCCCAAAACTTTTGCATCAGTTCGTTCAAAGAGTCACTTGATGGTGTCGCCACATTAGAGTTCACACTTGTTCCACAAAAAGCACTAGCATATTTTCCACCAACCAACCAGCCAAATTGCGAATCTCGGAGCGTAGGCAGATCTTCTGATAGCTTCAGACGACCGGCCTTGAGTATATCGTCGTACCATTCCATTCCAATCAGTAAATCCACTTGTCCTGGACGGAAGAACGTAGGGTCTGCCAACTGGATTCCAGCGGGAATGTTCCATGTAGCAGCGTCAACCTCAAAGGTCGGCAGGTTTCCTGTTACCTTCGGCGAGACCAAGCAATCCAACTCCATCTTGAAACCATTCTGCTTCGAACGAACCTCCACCCTCGCCCGTTGTCGAACGCTGGATCTGACGCTGTTGATTCCGGTGATTGGAATGTCGATTTCTTCTCGATCCACTTGCAGCTTTTCCAACATCGCCTCCGAGATGAAGTTGACCTGCGAACCACTGTCCAAAAGAGCGCGACATGATTGCGGTTTTCCACGTTTGTCCAAAATGTTGACCATTGCAGTCAGCAACAGCACTTGCGAAATTGGCTTCTCGACCACATTCGAAGCCACGGTGTTAGGTGCACTGCTACCCGGAACATTTGCGTTGTCTGGCTGCGCCGCTTGCTTTGGAACCTGCTGCTGATCTGTCACACTGGAATTGCTGGAACTTGAATTTTGCACTGAACCACCTTCTGTATGGAGCAGCGTATGATGCTTCCGCTTACACTTCGAACACGTCTTGCTCGATTTGCATTCTCCACTTCGGTGACCACGTCGCAAGCAATTGAAGCACACCTGTTTATCACGCACCATCTTCAAGCGATCCTCCGCCGACAATCCGTTGAACGTAGAGCACTTGAACGCCAGATGGTCTCCTGCACAGAACTCACAGCTACTTGATGACACCACGTTCACCTTCACGTTCGACGACTGCTTGCCGGACACGAGTCCTTTGACTGCACCACGCGCGGATTGTTTGACCTTACTATCACTAGTGGACTTTTGACAACGTTCAAGTACGGAAATGCGACCTTTCAGAAATTTGACAGTGTCCTCATATTCAGGCAACTCCCCATGGGCGACCGAGGATTCCCACAACTTCTTTGTCTCATCGTCCAACGCATTGGATAGGATGTGCGTTACGATTGTATCTGATACCCCAGTAAAATCTAGACCCAAATGTTTCAAATTTTCGACATGACCAACACATGAATCGACCAACTCTCTCAACTCAGAGTGGCTTTCTTGCGACATTTTCCTCATATTGAGTAGCCCAGAGATGTGATGATCAACCATTCGTCGCTTGTCTTCAAACCTTTCTGCTAAAATTTCCCATGCATGGTCATAATTGCCATCAGCGATGGTTTTTGCATCAATTATGCCGGCTGCGTCCCCAATTAGAGCCTTTTCCAAATGGTAGAGCTTAATTCGTGGCGGATCATTCGATCTATCGACCACGTCCCTAAACATGACCTTAAATTTTTCCCACTGCTCGTATTTGCCATCGAAATGCGGAATGGCACGAGGAAGCGACGGTTGAACCACAATCGGTTGTTGATTACGATTCGTTTGACTCAGCATCTCGATCCATGTTTCGAGAGCGAGGGAAATGTCGTCGTACAATGTTTCAAATTCAACGTACTTACAGTCTTGATCCTGTCTCTTACTCGGTGGGCAGACCGCCATGATGCGTTCATGGTAGTCCGAAAACTCCTTGTAGGCAGCTTCCACTTTCTTCTGGTGCACCTTGACCTGCGGTAGTGTGATCTCCTCCTCTACGATTTGATCCATCATGTGCTTGACGCGTGTCAGCTTCGCCTTTGCTGAACCACGCATGTGCACCAGCGCGTCGAACTCTTCCACTGCGTCGTCGTTGCTGGCGGCGGCGGAATTGCTACCACCACCTTCCATATTCTTCACAGGTGTACGCTTCGGCGGCATGATTCTTAATTAATCACTTGCACTAGCACTTTTGTCCAATGTTCATTAGCAGTTAATCACTTCACTCTTGTTCGATTGTCCAGTCTTCGCTTTGCTTCACTTTTTTCCAACTTTTGTGCGGTGTGTGTTTTTGTCTCCAAGCCAGCCACTCCACTCAATCACGCCCAGTCGCGATGCGTTCCAGCCAGCAGCGATGATGAACCAAACCATCCGGTTCGATCGGACCAAAACATGTTGCGGCGTGTTGCAGTGGACTGTAAAACTGCTTTTCTTCTCCAGGCTGCCTTGATTGCAGCGCGCCCGCCGGTCTCACCGATTCCCCAAGTGGATTCGGTGTATGGAAACTGCCATGCAGCGACCGACGGACCAGCGGCGAACTCCATAGGGTGGGAAAACTATCTCCAAATAACTCTAGCCCTGAAAAGGACTCAACCGGACACGCAGGCGACTGGCGGACCAAGGGAATTTCCAGCTCAGAGACAAACGACACACACACACACACTGGTTTTTGCTCTAGTTCATTTTAATTTACTAATTACACTATGTACATAACTTTTCTTTCGGCCGTCGTCGGCCCACACTTTTCTTCTGCCGGGCTTGGCTCGCCGGCTTGACTTCTCTGCTGTTGCTTCTGTTCACTACGAGATGCGTAATAATACTGATGCTCGCGCCACCAAGCAGCGCTTCTCGTCTTCGACGGCCGTCTTCGACGACGACGATGGTTTTTTCCTCCTTCTCGGCGTGGCGATTGGCTCCTTTTTGGGGGGTTTCCTTCATGCGAAGATTGCGTGCTGCTACCTCGATTCGCTTGCGCTTTCTTCACGTGAACGATACGTGCTCCTTCTTCAGTTCGCAGCGTTGCGGACTGAACAGGGGCTTTGCCAAAAGGAAGGTTATGCAATTTTTACCCCTCCTGACCCAGACGTCCACCGGAATAAAACTGTCCTCGTGGCTTCAATTTGTGTGGCTCCCAGCATAACTGAAACTACAACTACAGTTAATAGTTAATAGTGAAGTGAATCTCAAAATTTCATTGAAAAATATTGACGTTTGCGTCTTTTACCGCGGTTTGAAATTTTGTTGTAAGCCCCGTAGCCTACGGGTTAAGATTAACATCCTCCAAACCGCGAATAACGCCTAAAGATAGGCAATGGCTTAAGGAAGCGTACTTTTAATAAAACGTATATATACGACACATTCCAGCGTAACGGGACACCACGAGGAACTAACTTTCGCAAACAAATTACGTCTCCAATCGAATATAATGTTCATGACCATATGGTATAACAGGTTTTATAACAAGCTTATAAGATGTACTTCCTGATGCAATACTTGTTCTTTGGATTTTGGTTCCAATTTACTTTATATAACGTGTTACATTTCGTAACGGGACCCCATCGCAGAAATCTTCTTTTAAAATTTCCAAACTGAAATGCGTATATCAACTCTGCTATGAGGTTTTGAATAATAGAGTCTTCTAGACATTTCTTCTTTGGATTGATGTAAACAAGAATGCCGAAGTGAGTTTTACTGAGAAATGTATAGTTTAGGATATATTCTTGATTTAGTTTTGGGAGCGCAGCGTTACGCTCGCGTGAAAACAGTGTTTTGCAAATGGTGTCCCGTTACGGCGAAAGACATCTGGTTGTAGATCAAATGCTTTGCTAGATAGAATGTTGGTGTCTTCGGCAATGTTTTTCAGACATATGGTAGCTGTCCGGCAGGACACAAATAGGCCTTCAAACCCACTCTGACCCTATGGTGGCCATCGAAATGGGCCCTGGGGAACCTGTTTTATTTCGCCTTCACGTACCTGACCCCCGACAACTCATTTTCAAAATGCTGGCATTTCGTCAATTTTCATCCGATTTTTTTTAAGTCGCCCTCAATTGATCATACATTGGTGCTAGTTTATTATACTCAATTGGCCATGCAATATCCGGAACCAATCCGGCGATATTACGGATTGTGCTGAGGTCAGGAGGTTGCCAAAATGGCTAAAAGTGATTATTTCGTGTGTTGTTGTGTTTGAACCATCGATTTTCAGCGAAATTTTTTTTGCGAACAGTGAAACACAACTGCGATAACCAGATTTGAATTTGTTGGCCCATACGGATCCCCGTGACAGGTTCCGCGGGGCCTCATTGAGGACACTTCTGGTTTTCAACCTAAACATGCCGTGCGACATATCAATCTTCATGATTTCGAATGACTGAGTCAGAAACGATAGACTGAAGTATGTATCAACTAATATGGCCACCCGGAACATATAGCACAGGTTCCACGGGGGTGCCATCGGGGACATTTCTGGTTTGCAACCAAAACATGCCGAGCGACGTATCAATCTTCATGATTGCGAAAGAATGGGATAGAAAAAATTACTTAAGTATGCATCAACTGATATGGCCGCTCCGTAAAACCTGGAACCGGTTCCGCGGGGGCCTCTCATAACACACACGAAATAATCACTTTTAGCCATTTGGCAAAACAGGCATCAATTGCACAAGATGCTCAGAAACAGTTTTATTGTCAGCATCATCCTACTGAATAAATAAGTATAAAAGCGAGGACTCTTATTTAGTAGTCCAGTCTACACATCCTGCCAAATATTTAACTTTTATATCGTTTATTTATCTAACTGGTTCTATCGATTGCAAAACTTCTTATCATTTTTTTTATTTAATCATTTATTTGAAGGCTCATGCGCCATGGGAATAAAGGAGCCAATTTCATTTGAAATAAATTTTACATTTTTAAGGGGATTTTTCTTTTATTCTTTGTTAGTTTTGAGGAACCGTTGAACTTACCGTTTGGTCGAGGTTAGAGAGAACAAAGTTTTTTTTTAGGAGATAGGGTTATGGGGGCTTTTCGTTGATATTTAGCTAATTAGTAACGATACAAACAAACGGATTTCGAGAAGAAAAAGAGGTTGACAACTAAAACGACAAAAGGGAGGTCGCTAGACTTTCAATCAATGGTTACAAATTTATGTTGTCACAAAAAGTAATGCAACGCCATTTTCGTGATGCATTTTACACTTTTTTGTTTTCAATAGGAACATAAGCTTCAAAATATGTTTGTCGTCATAAAAGTGAATTATACGGTGATTAATGGGGTAAAGAAGGAATACCAACCATCAATTCGGGATCTTCAAGTTTTGAACGCTGTGTGATTCTATAAACCTTTTTATATATTATGGTGGTAATTCATTGGACATGTTAAAAAGGTTATAGCATTTAAAGAGTATGCTGTCACCACAAAACTTAATAAAATATCACTTTTTATACTGATCCACCAGAATACCTGCCCGTTGTTTACGTAGTTTTCGTTGAGAGCTGAGAAGTGGGCTGTGTTCCAGTAGGGGCGTTACACCAAGTTGGATAATGAAAATATATACACCCTATCATATAATTTCATCATGGTTACAGATTTTTGGTTAAATATTTGATCAAACCAAACTTATTAATCCACTTATGAATGTCTTTAAAATTTTCGTAACGGGACACCATATCTACGTACCCATTGTAACGCCTAAGATAACGCGTCGATCAAGGTAACCCATATGTTGGAAGAAAGGTCTCCACGAGTACTAAGAGAATCCTGAAAATCATTTTTCTAAATAACTTGATGATTTTGTGGCTATATCGGTCTCTTTCTACTCATAGTATAAGGGAGTAGAGATCAAAGTGGATAACACAAGTTTACAAAATAAAACGAAAGTCGTGAACTTCTGTCAACGACCAAAATTTTTGAAGCACAATTTAGTGCTGATTTCGAAACCGACCTTCAAAAAATTTTAAGTAGAACAGTTTTTGAGTTTTAGCTCAATATCGAGTTTTGCAACTTTTCCAAATATGTAATTCACTAAAATTCAAATATATTGCGTTTTGTTCAACCAATTTTAAAACTTTTTCCATAAATTAAAAGCTGAATACAATACCATTCGATCATCTGAATACAGGTTTTGCGTCAGATTGATGAAATTCAATATATTGGCGAGTTTTAGGGACAATCTTCTTAAATTTTAGCAAAATTCCCAAATTTTTTTGAAGAAATGTATTTTTTTCAATACGAAAAAACCAACTTAAAAATTCTCTCTCGACGTTTATTTGACATATCATATGTAGGCGAGTTACAGTAAAAATTCCAGATCAATCGGAGCTTTGATTACGGAGAATGAGATGTTTGAAGTGAGCGACATTGCTTAAAAATAGAACAAACATTGATTTCAAATCATCAACCTTGTATGGAAAGTCAAAAAAAATTCCGCTCTACTGTAATTTTTTTCTTTCGCGTTTTCGAACTCAGGGCATGATTCTACGCCAAAAATGATCATCAGCTTACCGAGTTCAAAAATGCTGTAAACTAGTGTAATGAAATGATAGATATGATAGAATTCGCTAGGTAGCGAACAAGTGTGAAAATTTTATAGAAGGTGAAATTAGGCAAGTAGGCCATGTATTGAACGAATACATCGAATGCGTGAAACTTCTGCCGTGCGACCTGTGCTTTTAAACAGATCGGCTTGGTTGGTAGTTCATACCACCTTACCAAGACTGGCAAAAGTTTCAGGCACCCGACTGCCTAATGTATTGTTCTGTTTTCATCACAAATTCTATCGATCGGTAGCTTTTTCGGAATTCGCACTCCGTTCATAGAGGTATGTCTATATCGCGGCGTGTTCTTCCTGTTAGCTTTTTTCGATCTTATAGGATAGAACACTTTCCTTTTTGAGCCAAACTTTTCATATCATATGCTGATTTATCGACCGTATTTTATTAATAACTTGATGATTTTGTGGCTATATCGGTCTCTTTCTACTCATAGTATAAGGGAGTAGAGATCAAAGTGGATAATGAAATGATAGATATGATAGAATTCGCTAGGTAGCGAACAAGTGTGAAAATTTTATAGAAGGTGAAATTAGGCAAGTAGGCCATGTATTGAACGAATACATCGAATGCGTGAAACTTCTGCCACACAAGCACAGGTCGCACGGAAGAAGTTTCACGCATTCGATGTATTCGTTCAATACATGGCCTACTTGCCTAATTTCACCTTCTATAAAATTTTCACACTTGTTCGCTACCTAGCGAATTCTATCATATCTATCATTTCATTATCCACTTTGATCTCTACTCCCTTATACTATGAGTAGAAAGAGACCGATATAGCCACAAAATCATCAAGTTATTAATAAAATACGGTCGATAAATCAGCATATGACATTTTTCTAAAGTTCGTAATAAATTCGTTATTACAACAAATATACTATTTTCGTAACGGGACACATTAAATTGCGGCTATTGCAAAAAGTGCTTAAAACATATCAAAACCCTTTTTTATAAAAAGTTTCCTTTTTAAGTATAAAATATACGTTATTATACTACATTAATAAAAAAAATAGGTGTAATGTTTTCGAACTTTAACATGCAAGCAGACATATTTGAAAATTATCAATGAAAAATTACATTTTTCTTACATAAAATGCTGTTACTTCACCTAGCTATTTAAATACGCTACCAGTAAAATTTTAAGTAAAACAAATGGTTTTCCTAAGATTGAATCTACCCTTTTTCATATGCTGGCAAGCTTGGGGCGAAACAATCACTTTGAAATTTCAGACCGCTGGCGTAGAAGTGCGTGGAATGTGTCATATTTTATTGAAAGGGAGGATTTTCGTTCATTAAATCTTATTCTAGGATATCATATTGAAGTAATACAGTGATTTCGAATCTCAAATTGTATCTGGTATTCATGCCATGCATGAATATTTGACAATGTATATAATTGCGTTACGAAACACATTTTTGAAAAAATCGATTTATTTCAATGTTTATGAAATTCAATTTTCAAGAATAACAAGTCATTTAATAGCTAAATAATAGCAGATTACAATATACCATTCGATAGCAGAAATGATTGAATGTATAATGTTTGTTTGAACATTTCATGAGGTCGGTCAAGCCGATCAATATTACCCCGCTCTTCAATGATACCCCGTTTTACGGTACTTTGGAAGCAAGCTGTCAACTGTATTTCATTACCAATTTTATCACTTTCTAACATTGTAAAATTTGAAATCATCATACAATTTGAGTGACACAAAAAATAACTCCAAAGGAGATCTTCTAGATTAACTCAATCACGAAGGATAACAAATGTCAAGCACCGGATTAAACCAGCTGCCACGGATTATAATTGAGTTCATTATCAACACTAATAAACCATAAAGGACACGAATGCCGCTGTTTCATCTACAAAGCATACAAAACCGCGGGAGGATCTGCTGGGGTGCCACGAAGATACAACAGAGAAAAAAGAACACCCGCCTAAAGGACTCAGGGAATTAAATTTTCACCCCCTACTTTTCTTGTTTGCATTTCAGACCTAACTTCCCAATTCAGCAGAGAGGGATGGAGTTTTCCATTCTTTGCATTCCCATGCTGGAAAATAAATAAAGCAATCAAAAAGTTAGGGATAATTATCGAATTTGGTTAGGTACTAAATGAAATAAACGGATGCTCGACTATTGAACATCATCTGAATAAGTAGGTCGTGTTGCACGTGATGCTGCACAAAAAGAAATAGGGTAATAAGCTTATCTAGGTTGTACTTCTAAAATACATACTTGAGCCAGAGGTGTACCAACAATATTTTTAGTAATAAGAATCTTATTCACGGAAAATCAGGAAGAACAAGTTTTCATATAGTATGATTTGTGATAGAAAAATATGTACAGTGTCGGACAAAACAATAAGACCACCAGTCATTTTTCATACAAAATGGCCAAGTTTGACGATGTGATGCTCGGTTTCTAGTGAATCGATTACCTGAAATTTTGGCAGTGAATTTCGATTTGTATTTAATTGATTCAGTTCTGTTCACTACATCAAAAGTTACAGATACACGAAACGACAAAATAATAGAACCACTTTCAGATTGCCATGATCAAAGGATATATGAGAGTATCTGATACTTGATGATTGATAAACAAGTACTAAAATTAAACTTTGGGGACATTTTTATTGAATTGACCACAAATAACCATCATGAAAATTTGGCGTTAGAATTTTGTCGCACCGTATATCTTTAACTTTGGAAGTAGTGAACAGGACTCAATCAATTTAAGGACAAGGTATTTGGAGTACATAGCTCAAATTTTCTAGAGTACCGTTTTTTAGAACCGGTGAACGGATATGGCTGTAAATGCATCACGCTGATTGTTCAGTGCAAGGATGTTTTCGACCAGCAATCATTTGACTCATTTGTCTATAACTCAGTTCAGAAGTTCAATATTACAATGGGGTGTTCGGCAAACTTGTGGATAAGTGTTTTTCCTACAATTATTACCAAAGAAGCCATATTCTAACTCTAATGTTTACGGCGTAAAAGTGTTAGTACCACCTGCTTGTAGTAATGAATAATATTGAATAAAAATGCTAATGCTTGAAATAAATATTCTTATGTAACTGTGCGTATTCAAATGTCGGTCCTACTCTTTATAAAATATATCATACGAAATGTTGACGAACAATTCGTATCAGTGTAGTGTACAACACAATAAGTCACCCGGGAGAAGGAGTACGGATGATGAAAATTGGCAACAGCGCGCAAGAGTCTCCGAGCGTAAGCTTGCAGCAGCTTCAATCGAACCGCACGCAGGGTTCGCGTGTGCGAGAGATAAACAAAATAGAGAGAAAGGAGAGACGGAAAAGGTGCATAGTTGCTGAGTAAAAGGAGGTCGGGGCAGTTTAGAGACAGATGCGTAGAGTGATGGTGGTTTTGTTTTACGATGAAAAGAGTGATAGTTTTGAATTAAAAAAAGTTGAATTTGATTTAAAAAAAATAGTTTAGTGAATTCATTGAAAGAAATTCCTACAATGGCGCAGTTGGTAAGTACGAATTTACATTTTTTTCGAACAGATTTTCGGAAAGTGATTCGTGGTGTCGTCAAACAGAGACGTGTTTTATTTTGTCCATGCAAGGGATGGACGCAGCAGTTTGGGTTTGTGCTTGATGGTTGATTTTGATTTTTGTACCATGAATGTGGGATAATGATTTTCGTAGTTTGGTGGGCACTTCCATAATTATGGCAGGTACTTCATCGTCGTCGCTCTCTGTTGTAGTTGAGCTTTTGGGCGAGTAGTTCGTGTTTTCATTTTCGGCTCGCGCGTGGCTTGGTGCTATAGTTTTTGACTGCGTTGTTTAACACGGAGAAACGAAAATACTTAAAAGTGAGTGCAATTAACCCAATTTAAAGTTGATAAAATTGATGCTTATGTTGGGATGCACGTCTACAGTTAACATTTATTATTCCATTCATATACCATTTTATATTTTATGCAAAAGATATTACAACTAAAAAAAACTAATAAAATAAAGTGACCTTAAAATAAATAAATTGTGAAGAGTAATGCTTATTAGAATGATTATTTTGAATTTTTAATACATTAGAATATAGCTATGCAATATTTTCTGGTTTTATTGAGCTTGAAAACCAAGAAAGTTCTGAGATTGAGAATGAATAAATCTGTGGCAAGAAACACTGAATAAAACAATGGAATACTTTCTGGTTTGGATGCTTTAGTAGAAACATCGAGAACATTGAGCTTAAAAACCTCAATCCAAGAAAGTTTTGAGATCGGAGATTGAGAATGAATAAATCTGTTGCAAGGAATACTGAATGAAACGATGGAATATTTTCTGGTTTTGATGCTTTATTGGAAACATTGAGCTTGAAAACCTCAATCCAAGAAAGTTCTTAGATCGGAGATTGAGAATGAATAAATCTGTTGCAAGGAATACTGAATGTAACGATGGATATTTTCTGGTTTTGATGCTTTATTGGAAACATGGAACTTGAAAACCTCAATCCAAGAAAGTTTTGAGATCGGAGATTGAGAATGAATAAATCTGTTGCAAGGAATACTGAATGAAACAATGGAATATTTTCTGGTTTTGATGCTTTATTGGAAACATTGAGCTTGAAAACCTCAATCCAAGAAAGTTTTGAGATCGGAGATTGAGAATGAATAAATCTGTTGCAAGGAATACTGAATGAAACGATGGAATATTTTCTGGTTTTGATGCTTTATTGGAAACATTGAGCTTGAAAACCTCAATCCAAGAAAGTTTTGAGATCGGAGATTGAGAATGAATAAATCTGTTGCAAGGAATACTGAATGTAACGATGGATATTTTCTGGTTTTGATGCTTTATTGGAAACATTGAGCTTGAAAACCTCAATCCAAGAAAGTTTTGAGATCGGAGATTGAGAATGAATAAATCTGTTGCAAGGAATACTGAATGAAACGATGGATATTTTCTGGTTTTGATGCTTTATTGGAAACATTGAGCTTGAAAACCTCAATCCAAGAAAGTTTTGAGATCGGAGATTGAGAATGAATAAATCTGTTGCAAGGAATACTGAATGTAACGATGGAATATTTTCTGGTTTTGATGCTTTATTAGAAACATTGAGCTTGAAAACCTCAATCCAAGAAAGTTCTGAGATCGGAGATTGAGAATGAATAAGTCTGGCAAGGAATACTGAATAAAACAATGAAATATTTACTGGTTTTGATGCTTTATTGGAAACATTGAGCTTGAAAACCACAATCCAAGAAAGTTTTGAGATCGGAGATTGAGAATGAATATGTCTGGCAAGGAATACTGAATGAAACGATGAAATATTTTCTGGTTTTGATACTTTATTGGAAACGTTGAGCTTGAAAACCTCAATCCAAGAAAGTTTTGAAATCGGAGATTGAGAATTAATAAATCTGTTGCAAGGAATACTGAATGTAACGATGGATATTTTCTGGTTTTGATGCTTTATTGGAAACATTGAGCTTGAAAACCTCAATCCAAGAAAGTTATGAGATCGGAGATTGAGAATGAATAAATCTGTTGCAAGGAATACTGAATGTAACGATGGATATTTTCTGGTTTTGATGCTTTATTGGAAACATTGAGCTTGAAAACCTCAATCCAAGAAAGTTTTGAGATCGGAGATTGAGAATGGATAAGTCTGGCAAAAAACACTAAATAAAACAAAGAAATATTTTCTGGTTTTGCTGCTTTATTGGAAACATTGAGCTTAAAAACCTCAATCCAAGAAAGTTTTGAGATCGGAGATTGAGAATGAATATGTCTGGCAAGGAATACTGAATGAAACGATGAAATATTTTCTGGTTTTGATGCTTTATTGGAAACATTGAGCTTGAAAACCTCAATCCAAGAAAGTTTTGAAATCGGAGATTGAGAATGAATAAATCTGTGGCAAGGAATACTGAATGAAACGATGAAATATTTTCTGGTTTTGATGCTTTATTGGAAACATTGAGCTTGAAAACCTCAATCCAAGAAAGTTTTGAAATCGGAGATTGAGAATGAATAAATCTGTGGCAAGGAATACTGAATGAAACGATGAAATATTTTCTGGTTTTGATGCTTTATTGGAAACATTGAGCTTGAAAACCTCAATCCAAGAAAGTTTTAAGATCGGAGATTGAGAATGAATAAGTCTGGCAAGGAATACTAAATAAAACAATGAAATATTTTGTGGTTTTGATGCTTTATTGGAAACGTTGAGCTTGAAAACCTCAATCCAAGAAAGTTTTGAGATCGGAGATTGAAAATGAATAAGTCTGGCAAGGAATACTAAATGAAACGATGTCATATTTTCTGGTTTTGATGCTTTATTGGAAACATTGAGCTTGAAATCCTCAATCCAAGAAAGTTTTGAGATCGGAGATTGAGAATGAATAAGTCGGTGGCAAGGAATAGTCAATCGAATGATGAAATATTGACCCGAGGTGACCCGACATATGTCTGAAAGACGTGTCTGAAAGATGACACTGAATATGTCTGAAAGATGACATGAGACGTGTCTGAAAGATGGCACTAGATATGTCTGAAAGATGACATGAGATGTGTCTGAAAGAAGGCACTAGAACTGTCTGAAGACATGAGACGCGTCTGAAAGATGACACAAAATATGTCTGAAAGATGACATGAGACGTGTCTGAAAGATGGCACTAGATATGTCTGAAAGATGGCACTGGATATGTGTGAAAGATGAAACTAGGTATGTCTGAAAGATGACATGAGACGTGTCTGAAAAATGACACTAGATATGTCTGAAAGATGACATGAGACGTGTCTGAAAGATGGCACTAGATATGTCTGACAGATGACATGGGACGTGTCTGAAAAATGACACTAGATATGTCTGAAAGATGACATTAGATGTGCCTGAAAGATGGCACTAGATATGTCTGAAAGATTACATGAAACTTGTCGGAAAGATGACACTAGATATGTCTGAAAGATGACATGAGACGTGTCTGAGAAAAGGCACTACATATGTCTGAAAGATGACATGAGATGTGTCTGAAAGATGGCACTAGATATGTCTGAAAGATGACATGAGACTTGTCAGAAAGATGCCATTAGATATGTCTGAAAGAAGACATGAGACGTGTCTGAAAGATGACACAGAATATGTCTGAAAGATGAAATGAGTTGTGTCTGAAAGATGACACTAGATATGTCTGAAAGATGACACTAGATATGTCTAAAAGATAACATGAGACGTGTCTGAAAGATGAGATAAGACGTTTCTGAAAGATGGCACTAGAACTGTCTGAAGACATGAGACGTGTCTGAAAGATGGCACTAGATATGTCTGAAAGATGACATGAGACGTGTCTGAAAGATAACACTAGATATGTCTGAAAGATGACATGAGATGTGTCTGAAAGATGGCACTAGATATGTCTGAAAGATAACATGAGACCTGTCTTAAAGATGACATTAGATATGTCTGAAAGCTGACATGAGACGTGTCTGAAAGATGGCGCTGGATATGTCTGAAAGATGACATGAGTTGTTTATGATAGATGTGTTTAAAAAAAAGATGTGTCTGAAAGATCACACTAGATATGTCTGAAAGATAACATGAGACGTGTCTGAAAGATGACACTAGATATGTCTAAAATATGAGATGAGATGTGTCTGAGAGATGGCTCTAGATATGTCTGAAAGATGACATGAGACGTGTCTGAAAGATGAGATAAGACGTTTCTGCAAGATGACACTAGATATGTTTGAAAGACGACATTAGTTATGTATGATAGAGGACACTAGATATGTCTGAAAGAAGACATGAGACGTGTCTGAAAGATGACACAGAATATGTCTGAAAGATGACATGAGTTGTGTCTGAAAGATGACACTAGATATGTCTGAAAGATGACACTAGATATGTCTGAAAGATAACATGAGACGTGTCTGAAAGATGAGATAAGACGTTTCTGAAAGATGGCACTAGATATGTCTGAAGACATGAGACGTGTCTGAAAGATGGCACTAGATATGTCTGAAAGATGACATGAGACGTGTCTGAAAGATGACACTAGATATGTCTGAAAGATGACATGAGATGTGTCTGAAAAATGGCACTAGATATGTCTGAAAGATGACATGAGACGTGTCTTAAAGATGACATAAGATATGTCTGAAAGCTGACATGAGACGTGTCTGAAAGATGGCGCTGGATATGTCTGAAAGATGACATGAGTTGTTTATGATAGATATGTTTAAAAAAAAAGATGTGTCTGAAAGATGACACTAGATATGTCTGAAAGATAACATGAGACGTGTCTGAAAGATGACACTAGATATGTCTAAAATATGAGATGAGATGTGTCTGAGAGATGGCTCTAGATATGTCTGAAAGATGACATGAGACGTGTCTGAAAGATGGCACTAGATATGTCTGAAAGATAACATGAGACGTGTCTGAAAGATGAGATAAGACGTTTCTGCAAGATGACACTAGATATGTTTGAAAGACGACATTAGTTATGTATGATAGAGGTCTTAAAAAAAAGATATGTCTGAAAGATGACCCGACATGTGTCTTAAAATGGCACTTGATCTGTCTGAGATGACATGATATGAGATGTGTCTAAAAGATGACACTATATGAGTCTAAAAGTTGACACTAGATATGTCTGATAGATGACACTAGATATGTCTGAAAGATGACATTAAATGTGTAAAAAAAAATTCACAAGATATTTCAAAAAGAAATAACATGAGATGTGGTTGAAAGATGATACTAGATATATCTGAAAAAAAAAATCCAACCACTAACCCGCTCAGGTGCGTCAGAAAGATGGCGTTTGATCTGGGTGGATCAGAACAAACAATGTTCTTTTATATCATAGTGGCTTGCTGCAATAACTTTAACATGGTGTTATTTGATATCAATAATTATTGATTGCAAATATCATTCATTAGTGTTATTTTATAGTTCGATATTTATGCAAGTAAGTAGCTACCGAGGTAGCTACAGCTTATATAATACGTATGCTGAAAACTTCAAATAAGTGTTTCTCCCCTAGTTATTAATACATTTGTCTATTTCCAGGTTTTTTTTTATTTTTTCTTCCATTTCGTTTCGTATCCTACAGGTATAATAACATTTTTTTCAGGACTCATACATCGACTGGAGTGTTGTATAAAATAACACAATAGGTTCATACTAACAGTTTTTTTATTTGTCATTTTAAAAGTAGGAGAGGAGGAGGATGTAGTAATGAATAATATTGAATAAAAATGCTAATGCTTGAAATAAATATTCTTATGAAACTGTGCGTATTCAAATGTCGGTCCTACTCTTTATAAAATATATCATACGAAATGTTGACGAACAATTCGTATCAGTGTAGTGTACAACACAATAAGTCACCCGGGAGAAGGAGTACGGATGATGAAAATTGGCAACAGCGCGCAAGAGTCTCCGAGCGTAAGCTTGCAGCAGCTTCAATCGAACCGCACGCAGGGTTCGCGTGTGCGAGAGATAAACAAAATAGAGAGAAAGGAGAGACGGAAAAGGTGCATAGTTGCTGAGTAAAAGGAGGTCGGGGCAGTTTAGAGACAGATGCGTAGAGTGATGGTGGTTTTGTTTTACGATGAAAAGAGTGATAGTTTTGAATTAAAAAAAGTTGAATTTGATTTAAAAAAAATAGTTTAGTGAATTCATTGAAAGAAATTCCTACACTGCTCATACTAAACGATCGGATTTTTCGATTGTTTAATATGAGTAGGTGGTACTAGTTCTCTCACACCGTAAATATTAGAGTTAGGATATGGCGTCCTTGGTGATAATTGTAGGAAAAACATTAATCTACAAGTTTGCCACATTACATTGTAATATTGGATTTCTGAACTAAGTTATGGACAAATAAGTCAAATGATTGCCAGGTGATCGAAAACATCCTTGGTTCAGTGGCTGTCATCAGCGTGATGCATTTTGATCCAGATCCGTTCAACGGTTCTAAAAAAACGGTGCTCTAGAAAATTTGAGCTATGTACTCCAAATACCTTGTCCTTAATACAAATCAAAATTCCCATAATTCCAAGTCAGTTTCGAAATTTCAGCCAAAGCGGTTTACTAGAAACCGTGTACCATATCGTCAAACTTGGGCATTTTGTATAAAATAGGACCTGTGGTCTTATTGTTTTGTCCGACACTGTATATGAGGTGGATTCTCGAGGTCAACAAGAAATGCCAAGGTAAGGGAGAGAGCCAACGACCATTTCATAGTCATTAGATACAAATTCTAGGGAAACCGTCAAAAAAGAACTGTCGCTTGATAGGTTTTGGGTACTAAAACGCACTTGTCTTTCATTACAGGCTCCGCAAACCATGGAGAAGAAGTATATTTTGTAGAAAAATGGAAAATGTAATTAAATGCTACATTGAAACTTTATGCTGCTCCACTCGTTTACTGTGCTTCGAAATAGCTTATAGTCAAGCAATAAGATTGAGTCAAAAGTTCTAAAAACCGGATAACATGAAGAACATATCACTAATTTACAGATTTTTTTTTTTTTGTAATCGTTACCTTTGTCGTAATTCAGAAGTTATTATCTGACGATAAATTAACCCATCGGACCAATGAATCCGTTCAGAATCCAAGCAGCTGAGGGATCAAGATTGAACTAGAGCTTCCAGGGTAGTACAAAATATTTAAAAATGATTATCTCTAAAACTAATCAAATGTACATTGAATGTCTCCAAGGAAAAAAATCATTCATATGCATATTTTGATGAAAGCATAACTCGCATATAACTTTTGTCACCTGTGCCTATAGTTTTCTTTTCTTTTACTGGAATTAAAAACTCCGCTAGACAAGAATCTAGAAGAATATTTCTCGTGTTTCTTCCTTTGTTCACACCTTCAGTGTGCCCTTGGCATCTTCGCTCGGCATACATAACACGCTTGGGATACCATAATCTTGTGGAATGTAACCTACACCTAAGCTATTTCCCATTCAGCTTGTCGATGTTACGAACGTGTACGACCTATCAATGCAGGAAGCAGCTCGAACGCATTGTGCAACGGATTGGTGGATAAACGAACGAACGAACAGGGCTCCTTCCTACTCACAAAGAGCAATCCAGATTGCAACTCTTTTGATCCTGCATACGCCACCCCTTTCTGGTAAATAAAAGAATCAGGAGGAAATAGAGCGAAAACATTTCCATCGGAATTGAATGTATTTGCAAATAGGTTTCCCAGCATATCGTACAGAAAGCCGCACACGAGCTGCTAGACTCTTACCACCCTGCATCGTGTGTATGACAGGGATGAGCATTGTTTCATGATGATTGCCGAACCGAACCACAAGCACAATTCACGGAACGCTCCCAGATTGAGAAACCACTCTAATTGAGTGGGATAATCTCGTAAACTTGGGAGGGGTTCGTCAACCAATCTTGTTGTTCTACTTGTTTCAAGTTCTATAGCCCCGACTCTTACATCGCACGATAGCCCCAATATTGTATCAGGCCTCCCCATTCAAAAGTGATAAAATATTTTGTAATTAGAGAGAGTTAATTTTAGCCGAAACACTAAAGACAAAACGAGAACATTATTGCAAGTTAAAGAAAACTAGTTAAGACACATATAATCAACTAACTAAATTACAGTTCCCCCTGATGAAGGCACCATCCCTAAGTGCCGAAACGTTGGGTAAACAATAAACCCGTTTTAAGAATAAAGACTGCGTAGCCACTAAAAGTCTCCAGTTAAAGTAACAGTCGTTCCCTGAAAGCAATATTTTGTAATCATGTACCGCAACAAAGTAAAACTTCCGGGTACCGTAGAATGGGACAACTTTGATTGTTTTTGAGCTTGTGTGCATGGTTCGTTTTCGAGTTATCATATATTCTCTAGTTTTAAATTTTGAGAAAATGTGCAAGGGCAAACAAAGCCAAATAATTGGATAGACCCAAAGTTACATGAGCATGAGCTTGAGTATGATCATAGATGACTGCACAATTCGTAGTTGCTACTCTGTGATTGACCAGAGCAATCGAAATTGCACAAGGAACCAATGAATATCCGAGCAGAATAGAATATCAACAGCATAACAAAATATGATATTTTAACATAATAAAGGGTGGTACGGTCAAAATTTGGTCATACATTTTTTTTTTCATAACGTCAGACTACGTACACTAAAACAGCTGATTTTTGGACCAGTAATGGTATTTTATATGTAATTTATCCCATAAAATTTTCATAAAAATCCACTAAGTATTGGTTGATATATAGATAAAACCAACGACCTGCCTTTTTAGAATTTTGTACAAAGGCGCTCCATAGTAAATCTTTGAGCCATATGTATGAATACTTCCAAAGTTGTAGCAATTTGAATATGAAAAATACTGACAGCGTGCCACTTAAACAAATATAACTTTAAAACGGCAAAATCAAATTGAGTGAAATTTTTACACAACATTTGGACATGCATTCTTTATAAAAAGAAAAAAATCATTGAATTCGGTTCAGTATTTCTGGCTCTATAAATAAAACAGTAAAAATGTGTTCTTATTTTTGAAGCCTCTTTGTACAAAATTTTAAAATTGCAGATCTCAGGATTCAACAATATCTCCGCAAAAACTAAACCGATTTTGATGAAAATTTTATGGCATTAGCATTTTGGTGTACGCAGTCCAAAGTTTTGGAAAAAATTTGTTTGACCAAATTTTGACTGTACCACCCTTTAACTGTATAATGTAATCAATAAATTTTGTGTTATTAACATATATTATTATCACTTTTTGGATTCGACTGTGATAGATTTTAGCTTGAAAATGGCTCTTCCAGTCAGGCACGGGAAAATTCATTCACTCACATTCATCTTGCCAACTGCGCTCTTTGTTTTGATTGCTTTGTATCGTTCGCTCACGGTTGGATCAAACCGTTCCAATGAACTCCACCGAGTCTCAATACAAATGAACTGCACAAAGAAAGATTGCATAAAGAGAATGGCACCGAAACAATTGAATCATGTCGATCGACATGAATCTTTCCGCGAACGTTCACACACGAATCAAATTTTAGATTCAGTGTGAATGAAAGATTACATTCGCGTGATTGTTATGACAATATTATTTTGCGGGTTTGGTGCGTTTTCTTAATTTATTGCTAGATGGGAAGGTAAAGCATGTCTATTCGTGTTATATTTCCTTGGTCGTGCGAGGGCAAAGGGGGAAAATGCGTTGACCTTGGCGGTGACATTGTGCAGATGGTGCGGCGCGGAAACGGTTGATTCGGTAAAATATATCTACTATTGCACCATGTATCATGATGAGATGTGCTAGCTTTCTATCAGAAAATATTTCCACATACTTCTACCATACTTGAATACATGCATGTCTACCGCGCCGCCGGGACATTGATGAGGAATCCTCATTGAGGATCAAACTCGCCGATTTGTGCCTGATTTGCCTGAACGATAAATATTTGACCACTTTTGACAAATACATTTCGGCTTTTTCTTTGATTTGTTTTTTGAGAGTGACAAATATTTTTGTTTGCCCTGTACTCCTTGGCCAAAATGTAACTGTCAAAATTAGTGAAATAGTGAAATCTTTGGTTAGCATTAAAAACATAAACAAATCAGAGTAATAATTCTCCTGATCTATTAAAACACGGTACAATATAGCGGTAGTATTTTCTTTCCTTTGTCAAGTATGTAAACTTGATAATTTATTGCCCTTTTCCGGTTATATTATAATATTGTTTTCCTAAATCAGAAATTAGCCCATCTTTGCTATAATCCCAAATAAATAATGTACGTTTGGCGATGTTATCCACATGCACTAGTAAAATTGCCTGATTTCAAATTACGTGGAAATCCATAGACCCTTTCATATTCACCATCGATACTAGTTAATTTCCTAATTAGTTAAAACACGCAATTGCTTAATACCCCCAACAAACGGGATAGATAAAACTAGCACCATCAGCATCAGCGGTAGTACGATGAACGAAACGAAAGAATCGCCGCGATTGAAGGAATGCATTCACGTGCGATCCTTTCAAGACATTCGCCTTGCGATTGCAGTCCCGTACCGAATGAATCAACGGATGAACGTGAACAATGATGAACGCTGCCATGATTTTCGTGTATTTGCTTTTTCCCCTTCATTCGCCTGAGTGCGTAACACACTATGTACAGGATTGCTGGGATTGTGTTTCGTTCCGCGAGAATGTTTGTGAGAGAGCTCGAAATGAATGAATCGTGAACGATTATTTCCATGCCTGCTTCCAGTCTTGACAAAAATCAAATACAGCTATTTAATCTTGTCCGACGTTTCGGTCCTAAATGAGACCGAAACGTCGGACAAGATTAAATAGCTGTATTTGATTTTTGTCAAGACTGGAAGAGCCATTTTCAAGCTATATTATTATATGTTATAAACGTGTCTGTCATAAGCGGCAAAATAACAAAAATCATAACAAAAAAATGTTCCTGGAAGACCAGTTCAATAACATATTTTTTTTTAGATTCAATAACAACTTAATAACAATGAACTTTACAGTGCATTTGAAAACTTGTCCTTGTTGTGTTATAGTTTATCACATATTTGTACATTTTCAATAGTAGCATAATAATAATAATAAAACTTGGTCTGCAACAAAGTATATTATTGAAATGTTATTTAGTGGGTGGAACTAAAAAACTTGATCATAACAAAATAAGATTGCCCAATGAAACATGTTATGAAAAAGAACTTTGATAAGTTTATAATAATAAATTATGATCTAAAAACAGGCTGTACGATTCTGTTGTTATGAATTTGATATTCTCCTCTGCTCGGGTAGGGCTTGGGACTAGCTTACTATTCTCAATGTACACAGTTCGAGAGCTCTCAACTTTAGTGAGGTTGATAACGGCGCCGGCCACGTCCTTGCGGTAATCCAGGATGGGAGGGAATGTTAGTGAGACAATCGTTGTTATAAAGACCGCGAATTTGCCATCCCACTGGACCTCTTTCGCAGTTAGCATAAGTGCGGGATCATAAAGCGATTTCACATCGAGTCGTGTCGGTGTCTCTGCGCACTTGATCATTTCAAGATGCTGAATAAGTGCGCAGAAGACACCGACACGATTCGATGCGAAATCGCAGTTTTATCCACATTTATGCTAACTGCGGAAGGGGTCCATTGGAGAATGCGCACAATACAAAAAAATACTTATATTGTGGTGAAAGAATTTGAATCCAGAATAATTGGATTAATTAGATAAACTAGAAATCGTTTAGGTGTCCACATCCATTTATTTATAAAAGCTAACCAATTTTGAATTTCGAATGCGAAAAAGATACTAAAGGATATCATAAAATGTAAAACGTGGGATTCGCGAATGTGATCGTGGCATTTAAAATACTTCAGGAAACATCTAGTGAAATCCTTGCACCAATTTTCGAAGAAGTTGCTGGTCGATTTCAAATACTTTTTCGTATAGGAGTTAGGAGAAAAAACTGGTCTAACGCGACTGCTAATGGGGTTTATGCAGACCTCCTTAAACGATTTTTCGTTAACATTCTTAAATCAACTTTTGGCGAAATTTTATGGGTCCGTAAAAATTAAAATACAAACTATTGAAGTTTCTTTTTCGGAAACGCATGATGAGTTTCAGTCTTTATTTCTAATATTATTTCATGTAGAATTCAAAAGCGTAACTAGGTCATAGGTCTAAGGGGGTCATACCCATGCTGATATGGATTCTTTATAAAAAGACAATTACACCGTTTTCGACCTTGCGGCCTCTACAGACTGACATTACTAACATTCGACAACGTACAACACATATGACACCCAGTGGCCTAGTGGAGAATTTCCCGTTTGACGAAAAGTTTTCTCCGACTGGAGCGGGAATCGAACCCACACTCCGAAGCTTACGAGACACCTAAACGACTGACGCCGCTAACCGCTCGGCCACGAAGCCCACGATACTTCAGAACTGCTCCAAAGATACTTATCGCATAAATTTCGTGATTCTGGTGGGGTCAGGCCCCCCCCCCCCCTGGCCACCCCGTATATATGTTAATAAAGGTTTCTTCAATCGGTATTGCAGAAATCACACTTATTTTAAAAACTCTCGTATTTCACATTTTTGTGGGTAATGCAAAATAGCAATTTTTCTACGCTCCAACTGCTCCAAACTGAACTGAGCACAGACAAAACTCACAGTTGACAGTGAACAACATTTTTGAACGTATGTCTCCACGTTTTTACTTCAACCAACGAAAAAAAATCATAAGTCACGGAATGACAGGAATCTCCCATTGACTCAGCAACAAATCAACTAGCAGCTCGTTCCCGGATACCAATTTATGTTAGTCAAATAGCTTACGTTATCTCGTTTTCAATTTGCTCGTGTGGAAAAAGCAGCATGGCGAAAAAAAACTGCTGCTGCTAAATCGTAGTACTGATGCCGGGAGATAGATGACGCAAGACTCTCTCCACTTGAAAGCATAAATATTTATTCAGCTTTTCCACTACGATGGCTGTAACAATCGTGTTGTATGGTGTTTGTCAAATGAACACTTTTTTAGTGCCGACATTCTCCCGATGCTCATAGGTATGAATATTCATGGTGGTGTCACTCCTGCGTAAGAACAGTTACTCCACAGGGAATAAATCATCTGCCGTGGCATCGTGACAAATTTCATTTAAAGATGGCGAAATGTTAAAACCAAAGTTACAGTCTAGGAGGGCAGCTTCGAGTATGTTCGTTTTAGTAATTTGTACCCGAGCAGAAGGAAATAACAACTCCATAATAAAATGCGCTATTTTGGCAAAATAACTGGGCAATTGAATCAGTTATTTTCATGTTATTAACATAATATATTATGATATAAACTTGTCTGTCATAAGCGGCAAAATAACAAAAATCATAACAAAAAAATGTTCCTGAAAGACCAATTTAATAACATGTTTTGTTGATTTCAATAACAACTTAATAATAATGAATATAAAAATATTTCAATGACAAAATTTGAACTTTGGATGTTATTGATAATAATTTAAAAACAAAATAAGTTATGATTGTAATATACCTGAAATATAATAATATACCTTATGTTTAATATAAGGTATGGTAAATGCCACGAGGGAGATAGAGAGCCCCTATCTCTCCACCATAATCAACCCATTTTTTTTTGAATTTCCCCAGAAGACTAGACTGAAGTTCATGGTATTTTTCTTATAAACATTTCAATAAGCTCTTCCTAGAATTTTACCTACTGTTCGAAAACATCTTGTAAAATGGCTCGTTGGCGTTGTTGAAATCGTGAAATCATGTTCTTTTGGATACAGGTCGCTCAACTCCGCTGATCAATGTTGACTCTACTATCTATAACACTAAAACCAAAACATTAAGCTGAGAAGCTGGTATGCTATCAGTTAGGATGTAAGGCCAGAGAGAAGAGGAAGGTGAACAGATGAGAGATTATGCATAAGCTTCCTATCACGGAGTGCAGAAAACAATGTAAATCTTATGATGTAGATTTGATTTCAAAACTTGTTATCATTGTGGAAATATTTATGTACACTCTATAGTTCAATAATAACTAAATTGTTTTACAACAAAACATATTATTTAAATGTTATTTATTGAATGTAAACCAATACCGTGCTCATAACAAAATAAGATTGCCCAACAAAAGATGTTAAGGAGAAGTAATGCCTTGATAAGATAATGATAACAAACCAAGATATAAACACAGGTTATGTTATTTCGTAGTTATTAGTTTGATATTCTCTTCTGCTCGGGATAAGGTGTGAATATCATCATAACAGGAACGATGTGATTTGATAGAAGTTTATGTCACTACGTCCCACTTATTTTCAATTAAATGGATCGTTTCTTCCAAACATCTCTCATCTCTTACACTGGGTTTCTTCTGACGTGTCTCGCACATGGATATTCGCAATGAGATTAAACAAAGGCGACTGTTGGTTAATTTTGGATGTGATTTGGTACGTAGAAATGTGAGTGTGATCGACGGAAGAATGTACGGGTTAAGGCCTTGATAGTGACTTGATAAATAACATAAACAAACCACACTACGGAAGCACTAATTATGATAAAGGTACATTCTAGGCCCAACTTGAACGCGATTACATGACTTTAAAGACTATCATAGGTGACCCAAACGCTCAGGTAGACCATGATGAGGAAAAAGATGATTATATGTTTCAGCGAAAATGACCTACGACTCCTCGATTTCACCACATGCAAAAATATGGTCATTCATAACACCTTCCAAGCAGACATTTCTCTGTTGCTACTGAGATGCAAATCTCAGATTCTACTACGTATAATGAACTTGAAATTTGATCGAACATATCCTCACTTGCAGCGCACATTCGACTTTATATTCAACTTCATCAGTTCAGTGAATATTGATATATTCATCTTCAAAATTGAGAGGCAAATGAAAGAGAGGAATGATAGATAAATTTACACGGTGTCCCATGTCATCTCAGCTACGGGCTACACAGGTTTCGATTCGGTCAGCTAAGACAAATAAATAACAACCAGGGAACTCCTGGAGTTATGATAGGCCTTCTTAGTAATCGCCTTCCGAACGATCGTAAATGGGTTTACAACCAGTCTTACAAGCACTTGGTGTGGTCCAAACTATCGAAGATATTGGTATTCTGGCACGATTTTTACGAGGTCAAAGACTCGTGCACGGGACCTCAGCACATTGGTTATTAGGCTGCTATGCGAGGGTTGACCTACTGAACCTTTCAGCAGGCACCCCCTCAGCATTGGCGAAACTACAAAGTTTTGCCAGGGGGTGCATTACGAACAAATATTCATTAGTTCATCCATTCTTCATTCATCGCCCCATATCTCACAGCAATGCATCAAAATTCTAGGGGGTGCCTGGCAACCCCGGCACCCCCGGTAGTTTCACCTATGCCCCTCAGTGACAGTTGTTGTAGTGCGACTCTCTCGCTACGAGTGGCGCGACGATAATTTTGAAGGTCGTCGGCATTTGACTCTCCACCACTTACCAAGCTGTTTTCACGTGCACCTTGTTATCCATCTGATTGTTCCAAAATTGCCTTCTACGCAGGGATTGGATTAAGAGGCAGAACGGTGATTAACAGCTACATACGATTTGGAGCCTTAACGTTTCCAGGATCACTTTCCGGCCCTAGTTTGCTACTCTGGACTCTCAGCAACTGATGCAGTTCGTGGTTCATTCGCCTGCTCCAAGTCCTGTCTTCCATCTGCATCCCGCCGTAGATGGTAAGAAAACTCTGAGGGCGCGTTCGTCCTCTGCACATGCTTGGTGCCTATAGAGGTCTAATGAGCGTTTTGTAGATATTTAACATCGTGTGACGGCGACCTTTGTTCGATTGTAAAGTTCTGCGGAGTCCAAAGTGAACTCGATTGCCTACCACAATGCGTCTCTGAATTTCTCTGCTGGTGTCGTTGTCGGCGGTCACCAGTGAGGCCAAGTACACGAATTCTTCAACCGCATCGATTTAATCATCATCGATAGAAACTCGGGGCGGTGGGCGCGGCGATTCCTCCCTGGACAACTTTACCACCATAAACTTTGTCTTCGGCACATTAATGACTAATCCTATTCGCCTGGCTTCATTCTTCAGTTGGACGTACGCTTCCGCCATCGTCTCAAATTTGAGAGCTATAATATCAATAAATATCATCAGCGAAACCAAGCAGCTGAACAGACTTCGTGAAAATCGTTCCACTCGTGTTTTATGCATGCACGAAAGACCATAACCTTGCCGTAACCCTCTGCGGGATTCGAAGGGACTGCAGAGTATCCCTGATACTCGAACTACGCACACAGCAAATAATTTTGTAATATCATGGCGCATAATCTCTGGCGATGTAGCCAATTTCGAACGTAACTTCACTCGGTTATATCGTTTTCCAACAATTATCACACTCACCATGTACACCATGTGTAAACAAATCCATTCCAGCAGAAACCTAGAAGCAGTACCATATTTATCATCCACCTTCAAACTCGGTGAAATAGCTGAAAGGTAAGGGATATGCCTCACAATCAACGGATCCGTGTACGAATCCACGCCAATATTTTACTTAAACATGATTCATCTATCGACCCGGTTCTAGCGATTGCTAGCCCCACTGCTAGCTGCGACGGTTAATTTGCTGCGTGGCAAGGATGTAATTTGTGCATCACTTTTACGGCGCGACTGATGTGATAACACTAGATTTTTTTTTTGCTGTGCACATCACTCGATCCATCGTACCCTTGATCAATCGTATCAGTTCATCCGGGAATCCGTATTAGTGCATAATCTGCCATAGATGGTCTCGATCGATTGTATCATACACCGATTTCAACTCGATGAACATATGGGATTTCTGCAACACCTGCTGTCACCACATGCCTCGTGATTCTGCACGTACATATGCTGTAACGACAACTATCTATGTCAGTCGCCCTAGGTTGTACTGTGGTGTCGTCTTTCTGATTTTTTCCTTCTGATCTACCTGACTACCTGAGCATTAGCGTGGGACACAAAAAGACATTTTACTCCTGTACACTTTTTGAGTTCCATTTTGGTCCTATAGCAACTGTGCAAAATTTCAGATCGATCGGAGAAACTATATTTTAGCGCCAGCCATTTTAAGTTTTCATACGATTTAGTATGGGGAAAATCACTTTTTTAAAGAAAAATCGCGACAGGTTGCCCCTTAACCCCTAAAAATAAATGATGAATGATTTCTGTTGGAAATTTTACGAGGAACCAACCCTCCGATGACCGCAAAGCGATCTGAGGCATGTGGAAAAAGTTATTGACTGAAAACCGAATGGCATGCAAACGCTGTTTAACATGTAAGGAATAACAATAAATAATAAAATCTCGTTATTTTATCGATCGGGTGAGGCTTAATAACTTTTTCCACGAACGTCGCATCGATTTGTGGTCTTCGGAGGTCTGATTCCTAGTAAAATATTCTACAGAAATCATTCGTCGACTTATTTTTAGGGATCAAGGGGTGACTCCTAGCGATTTTTCTTTGCAGGAGTAAAATTTCCCCATAGTAAATCGTATGAAAAACTAAGAATGGCGGGCGCTAAAATATAGTTTTTCCGATCGATCCGAAATTTTGCACAGTTGATATGGGACCAAAGTAGAACTCAAAAAGTATACAGGAACTATAGTTTTCCCATTTTTTGTATTTTCCCATATAAATCGTGCACCAGGCTACTGAGCATACAGGTCTCCTATGATGATTTCGACTTCGTGGCTTGAGCAGCAGCGATATCCGCGTTCTAGCTGCGCGTAAATTGCGTCCATGTCATCATTTGTACTTCCTAAAGTAGAGGGCTGTGCACGTAGATAATGCTGAAATTGAAGAATCAGCCATAGTCAACATTTCCTCGATCGGCCACCAATCGATCATATCGCCCATCACGATAAAAGCTGTTCCGAGCTCGTGTTTATTGCCGCAGCTCTGGTACACGGTATTATTAATTTTTTGCAAATTTTCACACCATGGATCCTGTTTGACACACCCCATACACAGTGTTACGGTTCCGAATCCGCGATCCTTCAGTAGATTGGTGAGTATGCGGGTGCTTCAGAAAATTCAGAGATCTGCACCGATACCGGAGTCAAATAGATCCTCGGGATGAAATTGATCAGAAGATAAACCATATTTGAATGGTTTCTTCTCATTAATCGTATCGTAGATATAATTTGAACAACAAGAAACTTATCAATATGATTACCCAGTCAACACACGATCGCATATGATGTTGAATAGGATGCAAAAGTGGAGGCGATATACGCACTCTTTACACGCTTCATATGGCCTCCACATTAGCATCCTATTCAACATCATATAAGACTTTGTGTTGGCTGGGTAATCTACTGAAAAACGTCTGATCAATTTCGACCCGAGAATCAATTTGACCCCGGTTTACGGTACCGAGTTTCCCATCGTAAATCCATTTTCATCGGATGTATCTTCGCCGTAGATCACGAAGAATGTGATCTGGTGAGTGCTGAGTATGTTGTTTGAATTTGAACACTCGGTAGTATTAGAAAATGTTTCCTGAAATATTTCTATGTCCATAAGTTACATAAAAATAGCTCATATTCACAATTAGCAGTGGCTCTAAGCTTGGTTTTGCAAGCTTGGCTCTGCCATTCTTTACATTGATACAAAAACGACCCCTTCTTAGGGTGCGGCAATTAAGTAATTAGTAAAATTAGGCAAGTGCTCAAAGCAAATTTGGAGTGGTGTCGTAAAATTCCCTATTACCGTTTTATTCCCGTAACGGCAACAGCTATTTCGAAATGACTCTCTCTCCTTTCCGGTTCATTAATGTGACAGGTGACGACAATTTGCAGGTTCATCACTCAGTTCCCATTTAATAAGCGCTACTCACGGTAAACCGTTGCCATCACTCGTCTGCTGTTCCTAGGAAATGTCGGTCCACAAAGAAGACTAAAAGACTATTAGTGCCAAGCATCTGGTGATTGTAATTTCATTACAAAGAATGTGCTATAGACGTATCGGAAACTATTTTCTTCGTTTCCCGTTCTATGTCGAATCAAAAGTAGAATGAAAGTTTTCTTCCCGCCAATTTTCTCCAATGTTCACAGATCCTATATTGAATCGTTCCATGACGGCAGCAGCAAATAGAGCTAAGCTGCTACACTTTTTAACCACTTTATGTTCTCGACAGAAAGCTGGGATAAAGTGTGCTTGACAAGGGCATTCGGCCACATTTGACCAATTTATCGTAAAACCTCCAATGCGGAGGGGTGCACGAGTGACGCGGGCATTTCTGTGACTTTTCCATTTATCATTTTGAACAAACATTTCGTCACATCGGAGAAACATGGTTCTCTCGGTTAACAGCTGTCTGTTATTTTTTCCAACGCATCGCGATGGCAATTGTATTCCAAAAGGATTAGTGTTAGAAGTGTTTTGATTCACCGCTCTTATCATAAGATGTTCAGAACCAACGCCCGTTGGTCATAGTACGACTGCATCTTAGAAATTATGTACCAATGGCATTCAATGAATTTACAGCTAATTATCATACTCATCTATACATAAAGCATAATTGATGACATTATATGATAATGATGATTACTGATTTTAATTTTACAGCTCTTTTGTCCACAAGGGCACAACGAGCGGTCAGCATTGTGACTACAAATTGTGTATAAGTGCAGGCCCTATACCCTGCCCCTCATGAGAAAAATGCTAAAAACGATGTTTTTCCATATAAACTTCCATACAAACTTCAAACGAGTTTAGCACCGCCCTAATGTTAACGGATTTAGCTGAAAATTTGACCAGAGCATCGTGGCGTCATATAGAACGAAATGAGAAGGGGGCCCATCGAACTTTTTGACATGTGGTTTTGCCATACAAGCTTGAGCCACCCTAGTGCAGGGTCTGAAGATCATTTTCTTATTTACTAACCTTCACTACAATGCCATGCATCCACGCGGCCGAAAAAGTCGGGTTTTCCCAGATATTACAACATGCAACATTTAATCACATTTATTTATTTATTTATTTATTTATTTATTCACTTTACATCAACAGACAACTTTGTCCCAATGATGGTTAAAACTATTTGATACTACCAACTATAACAACAGATAACACAAACACAAAATCACTATTCGTCAGCATTTGTACAAAATACCACAAAATGTTAGACAAATTAAAATCGAAACCGGTTGCTGCCCTATTGAACACTCGAAGAGCACCATGAATAGCGATATTCTGGCCGTAGTCGGTTCGTTGGAGCGGTAATCTCAGCATATAATTGTTTCGTAACGCTCTTGGACGGACGTTCAAATCAACTGCCGCCAGAATTGCTGGGCAGTCTGTTCTTCCTCGAATTGTGTCAGCCACAAACATTGCCCTGGCGATATTTCGGCGCGCCTGGAGAGTTTCCAACTGGATCAAACGACATCTACTCTCATAGCTCGGTAATCTAAACGGATCCTGCCATGGAAGTCGACGGAGAGCAAAACGTAAGAAGCGGCGCTGAACCGATTCGATCCTGTCCATACCGTTCTGGTGATACGGATACCAGACGACCGAGCAGTACTCTAGGGATGAGCGGACGAGCGAACAGTACAGCGACTTGAGGCAATGTATGTTGCTGAAATTCTTGGCGATGCGAAAAACAAAACCCATTGTTCTGGAGGCTTTTTCTACTACGTACGATACATGTTGTTTGAATGTCAGCTGAGTGTCAAGGATTACTCCCAAATCCTTCACATGGTCGACACGTTGAATTTCACAGCCATTAAGCTTATACGAGATGATGATCGGCTGGCGAATGTGGTAAAAAGACATTACGGAACATTTGTTTGGATTAACGACCATGCCATTCAAATCGCACCAATCCGCGAAAATATTGAGCTCTTCCTGAAGACGTATTGCATCATAAACAGAGCAAATCTTCAAGTAGATTTTCAAATCGTCCGCGAATGATAGTTTAGGGCCTTTAATTGCGTAGTTGACGTCGTTGAAATATAGCAGAAAAAGTAGTGGCCCCAGATGGCTACCTTGTGGGATACCAGATGGAGCCGGAAACTCATTCGACACGGAGCCTTCGACGGTGACTGTTAGCTTACGACCGACGAGGTACGAATTAATCCATCTCAAAACACTTCCGCCGACACCAAGCCTTTCCAACTTAGCAATCGTTATAGCGTGACTGATTTTATCGAAGGCTGCAGACAAATCCGTATAGATGACATCCGTTTGGACTCTCTCTGCAAAGCTTTCCGCAATGTACGTGGTGAGACACAAGAGGTTAGTCGTGGTCGACCTACCTGAGATGAACCCATGTTGGTCGTCGCTCAGATATTGTTTGCAATGTGCGAGAAGTGGGTCCATAACTACAAGTTCAAACAGCTTGGAGATTGCGCACAGTGATGTGATACCGCGATAGTTGCAGACGTTCCTGCGATCACCTTTCTTGTGAACGGGAAACATAACGGCGGTTTTCCAAACCGACGGGAATTCACCACTTGACAAGGACAGGCTGAATACGTGCTGCAGAGGAGTCAGGAGATTTTCAATGAACCTCTTCACAAAAACGGATGGGATTCCGTCAGGGCCAGAGTTGCTCGATGACTTTAATGACGAGGCGGCTCTGAAAATCATGGCATTGTCGATGTCAAGTCTGTATAGACTACTTCCAGTCATAAACGGAACATTGCAAGCGGCTTGATGAATTTGACGATCGGGAATGACTTGATTGTTGAAAGTGCTGGCAAACTTGTCGGCAAAAAACTGGCAGATGTCATCGGGGTCACAGGAGAATTTTTCGTTGAAGGTCATGGTTGAAGGAAAGCCAGCCTCTTTCCGTTGACTGTTAACGTACTTCCAGAAGGACTTGGGCCGAATCCTCAGATTCCGTTGGAGGTTTTCCTGGTACCGTCGGAAGCTTTGCTTGAATAGAAGGGGTCAGCTTTGAGCACCTCTGCTGATATGCGATCGACCCCGGAAGTCTTGTTGGACTTCATGCTTCGGGTGACAGTTTCATTCTTCTGCAGTAATGGCGCCTCAGATTTGACACGGGTTCGTGTCGAGATTTTGATGGCTTGTCTGCCATCGAAACTTGAAAAAGTTGTTCGAAGTTCTCAAACCAAAGTTCTAGCTGGTTAGTTGGGTCGGTGAAAGTTTCCAGTAACGACTTTCGCACGATTAGATATGTGTCTAAGTTGTTGACCTAAGGTCTCCTATCCACCGTGGGGCTGCCATGTCAGGAATAGCTTCCGATGGAGGAGCATTTCACATTCAGGCGCTGGATGTCAGTACAAACGCTGTTTGACTAGCACATCCTTAGGAAGCAGAGACTCGAGACGTATCTTCTCAATCTAGCTGAAGCCAGAAGGATAACAGAGACCAAGCTGCACTACCAGCTAAGTACACAATTTTTAGCTGATGGCATTTGTCAGCGATTTACCCTTGGAAGCATGATGTAGGAACTTGTGACGATTAGAATTATGTTGACCGCTTCTTGTCGACTCCCGGATTCCCGCATAAACTAATACGATTGATCAAGGCGATCTATCGACGGTGATGAAATCGAGGCGGTTGAAGAATTCGTGTACTTGGGCTCACTGGTGACCGCCGACAACGACACCAGCAGAGGAATTCAGAGGCGCATTGTGGCAGGAAATCGTGCTTACTTTGGACTCCGCAGAACGCTACGGTCGAATAAAGTTCGCCGTAACACGAAGTTGACTATCTACAAAACGCTGATTAAACCGGTCGTCCTCTATGGGCATGAAACATGGACCCTACGTGCAGAGGAACAACGCGCCCTTGGAGTTTTCGAACGGAAAGTGTTGCGTACAATCTACGGCGGAGTGCAGATAGAAGACGGGACTTGGAGAAGGCGAATGAACTACATCAGCTGCTGAGAGAACAAACAACTGAGAGAGAAAATCGGGAGGCTACGGTGGGCGGATCACGTCATCAGAATGTCGGATAGTAACCCGACTAAAATGGTTCTCGAGAGTCATCCTACCGGCAGAGATGTCCATATCCTCAGTGTAGGAAAGAGAAATAGAAAATACACCACTCACGCTGTGTATCTCAACAAGTGCCCGTCTCTTATATGTGGATCCACCACTGCGATTCGGATGCGCGCAAGCTTGGTGGGTAGAAATAAATCTCTTAGCTCCCTAAGCACTAGGCCACACAACAGTGCGGCGAGAACGATTTAAAATTCTCTCCGGTGAAAGTGTAAAAAATCACCCGGGCGCGCGCTCCAGTGAGGTTTTTGCGCCAGAGTGCGCGCTGCGGTGAAACACCGGAGAGTTCTCGCCCCGGTGACACCATGGTGACGATTCGGTGACTGCTGGGTGAAAACACGGGAGAGCGCCGGAGAGCGATGCGCGCAAAAGAGTGAGCCACACTCGATCCAAGGCGAACGAGCAAGAGCACGCACTAGCGCTTGGTCTACCCACCACCCAAAACAAGAGAAACTGGCTTCTTGGTGTGGTGAAAAATGTTCCTATCCCCAGTGTGGTCGATAAACTGACGCCGCAGTGAATCGCTACGGTGAAATGCCATCTCTGCCTACCGGTACAAGAAGACGTGGAGCGCAGCGAGCTAGGTGGGTCGACCAAATGGAGGACGACCGGCGGACCCTACGAAGAGTGTGGAACTGGAGACAAACAGCCATGGACCGAGTGGAATGGAGACGGCTACTATGTACAGCAGAAGCCACTCCGGCCTTGGCATGATCGGTAAGGTAAGTTCTTGTCAACTCACCATTTTCAGCCGGGCTGCGAGTTTAAGAAATGTTAGAAAAAAAAACCCTAATAAATCTACCTAACGGAGATGCCACCTTTCTCGTGCCTACGAACACCAATTTCAACGAAACTCAAGCGACATTTAGATTAATATCGCACTTTCATACGTTTAGCAAAATTTACTTTCATGACACTATTAATCATATCGTTTATCTGGCTTTTGATGTTTGAGCTTTGAACTCTTAAAAAAAGCCGCAACTTTGAATTTTGAGCCGCCATTTTTGTTTTTAGTTCGCCATCTTAATAATTCTGGTCGCCATTTTTGGACTCCAGACTTCTTCCCATATATACCCATATTTCCTAGCATATTTCATTGTTTTAGAGCCTAAAACTCCTTTAAACAGACGCCATCTTGAATTTGGAGCCGCCATCTTGAATTTGACTCCGCCATCTTGGATATTGTGGTCGCCATTTTCGGAGTCCTGACTTTTTCTCCATTTCAAATATACCCATATTTCCTTGCATATTTCGTTGTATTAGAGCCTAAAATCCAATTAAACAGACGCCATCTTGAATTTGGAGCCGTTATCTTGGATGTTAGGCCAGCATCTTGTATTTTAGGGCGCCATATTGGATATTCTGCTTACCATTTTTGGAATGCTTTCCCTCGTTTTTTTTTTTCAAATCCAGTGGTTTTAACGAGGTGCAAGTGCAGCAGTGTGCAAGCAGTGGTTATCTCAAGCCGCGCTTGGAAGTTGTTTTTCATTGGCAGAGCCAGTATTCGCCGCAAAGTGCAGTTTTCGTGCGTACAATCGTCCACGTGATCCGGCATTTTTCTTCGCCGTTCGATGTGCGTAACCACGCGCACGATTGGATCGTGTTGGTGAGTGTCCGATCAACGCGTGTGTGAGCAGTCTTCGACCATCACCGACCCAGCAGCAGTGAGAGCTGCTCATTGTTCGCTTCCACCGCCGCGCGGTGCGGGCCGGCCGTCGTCGCCCCATCATCCCTGCGTGTGTGAGTGTGCACAACGACTACCGACTATCGTCGGCACCAGCGCAGTGCAATAAAAGTTAAGTAAACCGTTCCCTTTTGTTGTTTCCCTCCAGTCCACCGTCTCGTTTCATTATTTTTTATCCAGTATAGGGTAGAAGCTTCAGATTTGGCCAGCCCGGAGTTTTGGCCATAGTGCGGTATTCAGCCTGTTACGATCTATTTTGGCCAGGGTGCTTCTAATTTGGCCACTCCCATAAGAAATACACGTGATTGCCAAAATAGAAACCAAAGCTGAGAATATGGCCAAAACTGCGGCAATGCTTCTATTTTAGCCAGTGCCACTTTTAATACAAAAATCAAGTATTAGTTTGATTTCTGCATTTTTCTAATAATGTATAGATCGAAACCCTTCATTTGACACATTGGTAGTTTTCATTGGATTGGTTACTGTTTTTTTTTATATAAAATTGGTTATTTTTATAAAAATGTTTTCCCTTAAACTGGCCAAAACCGGTGCCCGCACCCTATTAGTAGTTTTTTTCTCTGTTTCCCATTTGTGTTGATATGTTGTGTCACTGTTCGATTCAATTTTGATCTTCGTGATCGTTGTTGCTTTTGAGCGTGTGCCCCGTGGTGGTGGTTACCTGCCGCAATGAGTGATGTTGATGATGGCTGATGGCGGTGATACGTCATACCTCATCAATGAGGCCTTGCTGTTGGCTTCGGGTGTACCGATCCAGCAAAATGTTAACAATGTGAATCCCTTTAACGCCCATCAATCTAGTGTTTTTGCAATGGACGCCAATAGTACACTTCCAACGTCCCCCCGCCTCAAGGCCTACCCTTTCGACTTCGGCGGACCATTTGTTGTTTTCTTCCGACCTAAAGGCAAACGTTTGAACACCGTTCAAATCAGCAAGGATCTGACTAAGCGGTATTCTTCCGTTGTCTCCATTGACATAGTCGGTTCAGCGAAACTACGCGTTACCGTAGGCGACCGAAAACAGGCCAATGAGATTGTGGCCTGTGAACTATTTACGCTTGAGTATCACGTGTACCTTCCAAGCGCCCAGATCGAGATTTCGGGGAAGGTCGCCGACAAATCTTTGACCCGCAAAACGATCATGCAAGGCTGTGGTCGCTTCCATAACCCTTCTCTACCTCCTGTCCAGATACTGGATTGCCGGCACCTGCATTCGGTCAGCCAGGAGGGCAAGAAGAAGGTTTACACGCCATCTGATGAATTTTGTTTGACCTTCTCCGGATCAGCTTTACCAGATCTACTGGCGATTGGAAAACTTCGGCTACCTGTGACACTGTATGTACCGAAGGTAATGAATTGTATCAATTGCAAGCAGCTGGGCCACACTGCCTAGTACTGCAGCAATAAACCTCGCTGTGCAACATGCGGGGAGAGACATGTGGACGGCGCGTGTAAAACGCCGCGTGTAAAACGCCGCCCAAGTATGTTTATTGTGGCAGCGACTGTCCACACGATCTCAATGTGTGTCCGAAGTACAAACAGCAAAAACAACACCAAAAACGATCGTTGCAGCAGCGTTCAAGGCGAAGCTACGCCGAAATGCTGAAAAAATCTGCCCCGGTCGGTGAATCACGCAACATCTACTCGTCTTTTTCTCTCGATGATCAGGGATCTGACTTTGAGGTCGGGGACGGGGTTCCCTTTGTTTTTAAGGGTGAAACGAGGAAGCGGATGAGGCTCCAGAGACCCACCAAGAAACCTCGGAATCTGCCTGGCAGTGTCCCCCAACCCACTATGAACAATTTTAGGAGTGTCAAGAAAAGCACCAAACATTCACCACCTGGATTCAAAATTCAGGATAAACGAGACTGTCCTTCGCTCCCGGGAACATCAAAAACCCTAGATGTCCCACGTTTTTCGACTTCTCAGCCAGAAAGGCAGCATTCGGAGAACCAGGAACAACCCCTTGGTGCTCCGATGTTTACACTTTCTGGCATCATAGACATCATCCTTAACTTCTTTAATGCTTCCGACTCAATGAAGAACATTGTCAAAGCACTTCTTCCTTGTGTGTCCCCTCTTTTGAAGCAGATGGCCCCTCCTTGCGACAATCGTATCTTTCGATGGTTAATTTAACCACCGAGGTCAATGATATGATTTCTGTTCTACACTGGAACTGTCGTAGTATTGTACCGAAATTAGACGTTGTCACGTCACCCCCTTGCTACAGCTCAACTGTGGCCGAGTGATACTGTGGGTACCACAGTGTTCGATCGGACTTACCAACACAGCGTACCGCGGACCTGTGTGAAGAAGAATGTAGATAGATGAAGTGTCTAGCAGAACTTGGACAAAAACAATGACCATGCGAAATTTTTGTTCTCGTAGTAATTATATCTCCACTACATTTGTAACATCTAAATTAATTATTGAAATAAGTGCCTAATTGGTTATTACTGGCTAAAATCGGTGAATTAGATTATCCTCTAGCTTTTCAACAAAGGTAAATCATGGAATTCGTAATATGTAATCAACTAGCTAAATCAATACCCTCAAATTTAGGAAACATCGAATGAATTGTCAGCTCCCCTATAATCCAGCTAATTTGCCTAATCACAAACAGAAATCATAAAGTTTACTCGTAAGTACGTTGAAATTACATAATGCTGAGAGCATTTAGTGAATATCTCTTCATATTAGTTCAGAGAGTACCAGAATATGCTTTGTCTGACTTGCAATCAGTTACCAGTTCTTTTAGTGAGGAAATTTTAAGCGAAATAAAATCTTTGACGACTGTCGTGAGTACATTAGAAGCCAAAATCGTTGATACACATCCTATACCAGCAGAATCGCCACCAAACTTGCTACAGGAGTTAACCGAAAAGGAATCTCACTGTACGCTTGAAAAATCTGGCTGGCGCAGCCTTGGGTCAAAGAATGTCTGGCGCTCTGACTGGACAGAATATGACACTCGTCAGCTGCGTCGCGCAGAACAACAAAAAACCAAAGATAAAGCTATTAGGCGACGACGAAAAAATAAAAGACAGCAGCAATACAGTAATGTTCGTAACAATCTTAATAACAACACCACCACCAAAAATTTCAACGCAAACTACGGCAACCGAGATACTCCACGCAAGGCGGCCAACGATCTCCCTTCAGACAGAGTACTATTGGCTGCAGCTAAGGAGAAATTTTCAAAACCCCCACGGCAACGCACAACGGCAGATATAGCTCATCGACCTATACAGTTCCAGAGAGGAGAAATTCTTAATCCCAACGGAGTTTATAATGGACATTCTCAGCTAGCGAGTGATAGACAACCTCATCTAATGTTCCCTGGATGTTCTTCAAATGCTGCTGTTAACGGTATCCGCACCACCGACGATCATCCAGAACCACGAGTGAACAGACCCTGCTGCTGTCAGTGTTTTCACTAGATTTGACGCATTCCCTAGTTGAAGGTAACAATAGTATATTTACATGTAGCAGATGTATTGTTACTAATTTACATAATGACGATAGTGAAATGAATATTGATGGTATTTTAACTGTTAATGAACAATTACCAATAATTAATAATAATAATAATAATGATGATCATGTAATTTCTGAAATTGACAAGCTACCATCGTTTACTAAGAACTCACCTGCCACTGAAATAGTTATCTATTGCCAGAACTTTAATCGTATGAGTAGCGCATCAAAGTTGAATGCAATCCATAAAAATATATTGAGTTCAAATTATTCAGTTATACTGGGCACTGAAACTAGCTGGAGTGACAGTGTCAAAAACGAGGAAGCTTTTGGTAGCGATTATAACGTGTTTAGAGACGACCGTGATCTAGTATTAAGTCAAAGACAATCTGGAGGAGGAGTACTCATTGCAATCTTAACTAAGTATAATTCAGAACACATAATTTCACCAAAATTTAAAGAGTTTGAACACGTGTGGGTCAAAACTAATATTGATGGTGAAACTCACATTTTCGCCTCAGTTTATTTCCCACCTGATCAAGCATGCAAATCAACTTATGAAAAGTTCTTTCAAACAGCCGATGAAATTGTATCTCGGCTTCCTCCTGAATATAAAATACATATATATGGTGACTTTAATCAGCGTGATGCAGACTTTATTCCTGATGAAGAAAATGAGAGTATTTTATTGCCAGTTATTGGTGACAATGATACATTACAATTTATTTTTGAGAAAATTGCCTTTCTAGGTCTTAATCAAATAAATCACGTGAAAAACGAACAAAACAATTTCTTAGATTTTTAACTGACGAACACACACGAAGATTTCTGTGTAATTGAATCTCTTGCACCTCTATGGAAAAACGAAGTATTTCATACGGCAATTGAGTATTCTGTATTTGTACATAATAATAGCATTCCCATCGAATGTGAATATGAAAATGTATTGGATTTCAACAAAGCAAAATTTGACAATATTAAGGCTAAATTAAATAGGACAAACTGGCAATCTATTTTAAGGAGTCAACAAAGTATTGATTGCGCTGTGGGAATTTTTTACGAAATATTATCGGGTATTATTCAAGAAGAAGTTCCACTTACGAAAAAGCGACGAAATTACAATTCCAAAAATCCAATTTGGTTCAACAAACAAATTCTGAATTTGAAAAATCGAAAGCAGAAGGCTCATAAAACATATAGAAAATACGAAAATCAAGAAAATTTGATGAAGTATTTAAACATTTGCAATCAACTTAACACAGCAATGTCTTCTGCTCTTTCTGATTATAATGTAAAAACTGAAAGTGAAATTAAGTCATGTCCAAAGAACTTTTTCAATTATGTTAAATCCAAGTTAAAGTCAGCCAGTTTCCCGTCCAAAATGACATTAGACGAAAAAGAAGGACATAATTCAGAAGAAATTTGCAATCTTTTTGCATCATTCTTCCAAGAAACTTACACAAATTTTTCAGATAATGATCGTGATTTTGAATACTTTTCTTATTTTCCTGATTTTCCAAACGATGTTAGTGTCAGTCACATTAATGTCAAAGACATTTTGGCTAGAATCAATGACCTAGATATCACAAAAGGTTCTGGACCAGACGGAATTCCTCCATCTTTCTTAAAACCATTAGCAGTTGAACTAACAACTCCATTATTTTGGTTATTTAACATGTCGCTGGAATCTGGAAAATTCCCGATGGAATGGAAAAAATCTTTCCTAATACCCATTTATAAGTCTGGTAAAAAATGTGATGTTCGAAATTATCGTGGAATTGCTATTATTTCATGCATACCAAAACTTTTTGAATCAATCATCAACAGAAATGTTTTCGCTCAGATTAAAAATAGAATAACTAATTCTCAACATGGCTTCTTCAAAGGCCGTTCAACAGCCACTAACCTGCTTGAGTTTGTCAATTACTCTTTGAATGCAATGGACAACGGTAATCATGTGGAAGCTCTCTACACTGACTTCAGCAAAGCATTCGATAGACTGGACATTCCTATGTTGATTTACAAGCTTGAAAAGATGGGAATTGCAACGGGGCTCCTCAGCTGGATCAAGTCTTACCTAACTGATCGTCAACAAATAGTGCGATTCAATGAGAAAAAATCAAAACCAATTAAGGTCACATCTGGAGTTCCCCAAGGTTCACATTTGGGGCCTCTTCTTTTTATTTTATACGTTAACGATATCTCTTTTATGCTAAAAAAACTAAATGTTCTTATATATGCTGATGACATGAAGCTGTTCCTAGAAATTAGAAATAAACATGACGCCGATGTACTTAAGAATGAAATTCAAATTTTCCATGTATGGTGCTCGAAAAGTTTATTGGAATTAAATGTAAAAAAGTGCAATCATATAACGTACAGTAGAAAACGATGTCCATCAGATGTCTCAATAAAGCTAGGCAATCAAATTGTTGAAAAATGTGAAAAAATAAGAGATTTGTGTATAATTTTAGACACAAAATTAACGTTTGTAGAACATTATAATACAATTATCCATAGAGCATATAATATGTTATCGTTTATAAAACGTTTTGGTTATAACTTTGAGGATCCATACACTATAAAAACATTATACATTGCGTATGTGAGATCAATATTAGAGTATTGCAGCGTTGTTTGGTCTCCTTACATGAAAAAACATGAAGAACGCATAGAGTCAATTCAGAAGCAGTTTCTATTGTACGCACTACGTAAGTTAGGATGGACAGTATTTCCTCTGCCTTCATACGAAGCACGTTGTTTGCTGATCAACATTCAGACATTGAAAAAACGACGTGAATACGCTATGGTTTCGTTTGTTACTGATATTGTCTCACAGCGTATTGATTCACCTGAATTATTGTCCAAATTGAATTTTTATGCTCCCAGCCGGCATCTACGTGAGAGAAATTTGTTTACAGCGGAACGTCATCATGCTGATTATGCAAAATATGGACCGTTAAATCAAATGATGAACACTTATAATCGGCATTGTGAAATGATTGACCTAAATATGACTAGAACGCAGTTGAAGAAACATTTTCAAAACATTCGAAACCGTAGAAGCTAAATAAAATAGCAGAAAGATGTGGCCTTTAATGATAAAAAACTGAGCTAATAACAATTATAAATATAAAATATGTATAAATAGATAAGTATGAAATGTATTGAAATTGGTCTACGTTTGATTGACGACAATAAATAAATAAATAAATAAAGAATTAGAACCCTAGAATTCGCGATAAGATTCTGAAATCCAAAAGGATCACCAAAATTGTAAGTTTTTGATCTGATTCGTAATTCGATATGCTATTAATAAATCTTAACTTCTAGCTTTAAGCTAACCGACAAAAGGATCGTTTGCTAACGAGATTTGGAAGCTTCCTCTCACAACAGACGTTTTTAAATTTTTACTTAGCAATTTACAATGCGATGTTTTTGCGTTATTCGAAACATGGCTGATACCCGATGTAACCTTACCTTTTCCGATTTCAACATCAGGCAACGAAGCCATCACATGTGATCCGAGGTTAAACCCTTAGTGTTGCCTCCATATATCTTCCACCGAGAACTGCGATATCTCGCAGGGATCTCGCCCACATCTGTTCGGTTATGCTTGAGCCACGGCTGCTTATGGGGCATTTCAACTCCCCATGGCTGGGCGGGAACTGTACAATGACAGCCGTTCAACTTTGATATGTGACCTCTGCGACGTCCTTAACTTGACAATTTTGAACACCGGAGAAGTTACGCGAGTGGCGCCTCCAGCAAAAGATGGCAATCGGCAGTAGAGACAGCCAATTAGACCTCTCAATCTGTTCGAGCTCACTATCGCTGGAGTGCACATGGAGGGTTACCCAGGATCCCCATGGTAGTGATCACCTTCCGATCGTTGTTTCTATTTCCAATGGTTCACATCAACCTCCTCCATCTATCGACATTTCCTACGACCTCACGAAACACATTGACTGGGGGAAGTACGCGAAGCAATCATCGACGGTGAGCAATAGACGAGTGCACCGCCCGCTGAAAGTTCACTCGGCCAGCGAATTTTGACACCACAGCGGGGTCGACTCTCAACAACTTCTACTCAGCTGAAATTTTGTTTAATTTATTGCATCTAGTTTTCTCGATGAAGTTGCAAAAATATGGGCTAGTGCATTAACTATATGCATATGCATCACTTTAAATGTAAATTCATGTAAGAAATCATAGAAAAATATTATCAGCGCATTTTGGTGATGCATCTCTGAGTAGAAGTTGCTGAGAGTCGACCCCGCTGTGCTGTCAAAAAATTTCAGGCTCAGTGAACACAATGTTCATCGGTGCACTCGTCTATCAGAAGAAGTCCTTCCACCATTGGAAGAGTATCAGTTTCTATCAGAACTGATCATCAGTAGCGCGCTTCAGGCACAACGTCGGCCAGTGCCAGGTCCATCGGTTCGCAGGAAACCCTCCAATCCGTGGTGGGACAGCGAGTGTACAGAAATCTATCGCGAGCAATCCACTGCGTTCAAAGAGTTTGGGAAACTCGGTTTGGTCTAAAACTTTAAGCGGTACACTTCCCTTGAAAGCAATTTTAAGAACTTGGTCAAGGCGATGAAAAGCAGTTACTGGCGTCGGCTCGTCGAGGGTTTGTCGCGGGAGACATCGATGAGAACTCTTTGGAACGTCGGGAAAAGAATGCGTAACGCGTTGTCAGTTAACGAGGATCGAGAAAGTTCTCCTCGGTGGATTCTCAATTTCACAAAAAAAGTTTGTCCAGATTCCGTACCCGTGAAGCGAATAATTCGTGATGTTTCCGAAGATAGGGACGACATGGATAGGCCGTTTTCGATGGTTGAATTTTCACTTGCTCTTCTTTCATGCAACAATTCCGCTCCAGGAATGGACCGAATTAAGTTCAGCTTGCTTAAAACCCTCCCCGACGTCGGTAAGAGGCGCTTGTTGAACTTGTTCAATCAGTTCCTGGATAACACCATCGTTCCGGAAGATTGGAGACAAGTGAGAATGATAGCTATTCAAAAACCCGGGAAACCCGCGTCGGATCATAATTCGTACCGCTTAATCGCGATGTTGCCTTGCCTACGGAAGTTGTTGGAGATGATTCTCTTTCGACTGGTCAAATGGGTTGAATCGAGTGGCATGTTGGTTGTCAGATACACAGTTTGCGTTTCCGCAGAGGCACAGGAACGAACGACTGTCTTGCGTTGCTTACTTCAGAAATTCAGCTTGCCTTTGCGCAAAAGCAGCAAATGGGCTCAGTGTTTTTGGATATTAGGATATTGGATATAGGGAGCTTTTGATTCAGTTTGTGTCGATGTTCTTTCCGCCAAACTACACGAAAGTGGCCTTTCACCAATTTTGAACAACTTTTTGTATAATTTGCTGTTTGAGAAGCAGATGAGTTTTGCTCATGGCGACTTGACAGTTTCACGAATTAGCTACATGGGTCTACCCCAGGGTTCATGTCTAAGCCCCCTTCTTTACAATTTTTATGTTAGGGCCGATTTCTTCACCCTGGCTTAAGCGTTAAGCCAGGTTTAACTATATGGGTAAGCCTGGCTTACCAGTTAAGCCGAGGTGAAGAAATCGGCCCTTAGAGACATAGATGATTGTCTCATGGAAAATTGCACGTTAAGACAGCTCGCGGATGACTGTGTTGTTTCTGTAACGGGAGCAATAGCAGTCGATCTGCAAGGACCACTATTTACAGGATACTTTAGACAATTTGTCTACTTGGGCTCTCAAGCTGGGTATCGAATTCTCTCCGGAGAAAACTGAGATGGTTGTCTTTTCTAAAAAACACAAACCGGCAAAGTTTCCACTCCATCTGATGGGTAAGACAATCACTCATAGCATGTCTTCTCAATATCTCGGCGTCTGGTTCGATTCCAAATGCACCTGGGGAAAGCACATTGTGTATCTGATACAAAAATGCCAAAAGCGAATCAACTTTATGCGAACTGTTACCGGAACCTGGTGGGGAGCGCACCCGGGAGATCTTATCAGGCTGTACCAAACAACCATTCTGTTGGTTTTAGAATACGATAGCTTTTGTTTTCAATCCGCGGCGAAAACACACATGCTGAAGCTTCAACAGGTTCAGTACCGTTCCCTTCGAACTCGACTCACACAATGAGTTTAGAGGTACTTGATGGTGTACAGCCTCTGACAGACCACTTTGCGGAGTTGTCGTTCCGATTTCTCATCCGATGAGAGGTTGTAAATCCGTTGGTCATAGAAAACTTTGGATAGCTGCTCGAACAGAAACCCCAAACTCGTTTTATGAGTGTGTACTACTGGTACATGACGCTGGAGGTAAGCCCATCTTCGGTTCACACCAATCGTGATAACTTCTCAAACTTCGACAGTTCTTCTGTGGATTTTGATCTATCCATGAAAGATGAGATCGCCGGTATACCAAAATCTATTCGTTCCGTAGGTATTCCAAAAATTTTTGCAAGTAAGTTCGGGCATGTCAGCGGGGACAGACAGTTTTTCACAGATGGTTCGAAAACCGATGACTCGACTGGTTTCGGTGTCTACAATGAATTTCAGCGCCACCTGCATGCTTCAAAATCCTGTTCTGTATATGTTGCAGAGCTAGCGGCCATATATTACACCTTAGAGTACATTGGCACTATTCCACCTAAGCACTACTTCATTTTTACAGACAGTATAAGCTCTCTGGAGGCTGTTCGGTCAATAATACTAATGAAGCACTCACCGTACTTCCTGAATGGAATACGCCAAGCCTTGAGTGCTTTGTCCAAACGCCATCACCATCATAGCTTGGGTCACTTCACATTGCTCGATTCCGGGCAATGAGAAAGCGGACTCTCTGACATAGGTGGGCGCTAGCGAAGGCGATATTTACGAGCGACAAATCGCCTTCGACGAATTTTTTGCATTGGCCCGTCAGGAGACCTTCATCAGCTGGAAACACAAATGGAGAGATGGAGAGATGGGTAGATGGTTGCACTCCATCATTCCACAGGTGTCGAAGAAGCCATGGTTCAAAGGGTTGGATTTAGGCCGCGATTTCATTCGTGTAATGTGTCGGCTGATGTCCAACTACTATTTGTTGAACGCGCATACCTTCCGTATTGGGCTCTCGGAAAGCAATCTCTGTGTCTGCGACGTGGCTTACCAGGATATAGAACATGTCATGTGGGGATGCGATGAGTATCGCGAGGTCAGATCTGAGCTGCCCTGCATGAAATTCTCCGGTTCCGAGGAAAACAACAGAAACCCGTTAGAGAAGTGTTGGCAGGACTTGATTTGAAATACATGAACCTGATTTACCAGTTTTTGAAACGTGTTGAAGTCAGAGTTTGATGAAATACGTTGATTGTTTTCGTTGTCCGCCTTTTGGTTTTGTTGTTCGCTCCTGTCTGTCGTCACCCCCCTTCCGTTTGTCCTCTTCTTGTCGTTTTCTACCGATAAAGTCCTTTATTTTTGGTTTCGTTACAAATCTGGACAGTTTGTCCCATCAATGTTTTTAGTATTGTACACATGAAGTTTGCATGCACTGTTGAAGGGGGATTTCAAGGCGTTTGTCCTTAATGGAGCTTTTAGTTCAACTCGATGTAAAACTAAGCACACTGATTTCTAAGTATGTTGAATTTAATATTGATGTTTATTGTATTTTATGTTGTATGTTGACTCGTGCTGCACACTATTGTGAAAGAAAAAGTGATATCAGCTACACGAAAGCTATCGAATTCGTAGAATCCAGCCAGACCCTAAATAGACAATATCGTCTACGTTAAACATACTATATTCACCGGTTGTTTGAACTCGAAATGACGCAATGCTTACACTCCGGCTATTAGAGATTAAAACGATATACTGTTGTGTCTGCTCCTTCGCAGTTTAAGGAATAATGTATATATGTTAAAGCTGAGCCTTGTGACTATTTCGAAACATAATCAGCTGAAAATATTGAAATAATGGATAAAACGTGAAAGCCGACAAGGGAAAGGAATGCGGTAAATCCGTTCTACGTAGATAGGATAAACGTTTTCTACGCCACTGAAAACAATTAACCTAAAATAAAAATCCCCCCATAAATATGTATTTCCGATACCGTCATTAAAAACCTATTATGTTTTACCTTTCCCTTAGTGTCGAACTTTTCCACCAAACCGAGCATTACGGGAAATCCCCTTTAGCACTTTTATTCTCACGTTATGTTCATCAAACTTCATTAATTGTCCGTTTTCGGTCGGCCACCGGACGGCGGGGAAATTTGCCAGACAAAATCGATTGTTTTCATCACGATTCGACGTAAGGTATAAACCTCGGAATGTGAATAGCCGTTGCCAAGTCATCATGATTCGCGAATTGTAGAACCAGTAGGAAAAGCCTGAAGCAATAGCGAATCGATCAAAGGTCCTTTCAAATGGAACGATTTAACAAATTTACCTGCCTATACCGGCGATTCATGGTCGATGTTGAATAGAATATCAAGAGCCTCTTTTCGCGCTCTATTGACTATGCTCTTGATTCATGGCTTCCATACAAGTAGTTCTGTGATGGATAAATTGAATTTTAGTGCAATCATGTTCTCAGTTGATCAAAATGGTTCGCCAGAGATTTACAGCGAATCGATTATGATATTGCATTTTTTTTTTTTGCTTTTTCAATTATTTGTAAATTTCATAATCTGTATGATTTCAGTGCCACACAGCAACTGAATGTTCAATAATTAAAACACATTTTTCATTTATTTCAATTTTACTTATTCTTCTTATTTAACTGCAAATCTTCACATTGATATTTTTGTATATTTTTAATAAGAAAATGATGTTACTGTAACAGTGTAACGTAGATGCTCACTACTTATTGGCAGAAAAATATAAATACCAACCATTCTTAGAGAGCGTGCAAACAGGGGATACTCAAAATGACTGGGATAGGTAAAATTTCCACTTTTCAAAAAATGTTCAACTAGCTGTAATTTTTCGAAAAAGGCATCAAATATTCTCAAATTTTTAATGTAAGTTCATCAACTAGTTGTGTGTCAGTGGTCCAATTTTGGAAAAGAGCGGGCTATTTTACACGAAGCTAGAAAGATTCTAGAAAAAGGTATAATTATCCGAAAACAAATTTTGAGATGTTATATCTCCGGATTCAACAAACCATATGAAATGAAATTTTGATCATTCATGATTTATATAATAAGCTTTTAAAAACTTTTGACTAAACTTAAAATTCGTTACACGAAAGAAAATTATAACGATTAATTTATTTTTCTAATATAACAATATATCCAAAATTTCATCATTGTTTCAAAATTCGAGATAGTATTTATAGTTTCTTTAAAATTCCCTCTAATTGACTTGACTATATTTATGTTTCGAAGATAAGCAACCAAATGGCCGGCATTAAATTGAAAAAGTAATGGGATGCATATGAAAAATAGATAAATTTACTAAAAAAACATAGAATAAATGAAATCGTTATAACTTTTTGTCCCATTAATAATTTGAATTGAAGTCAAATGTTTTAAAAGTTCATTATATTCGTCATAAATGATCAAAATTTCATTGCATTCAGTTCATTTAATCCGGATATATAACAGCTCAAAGCTGAATATTGAATAATTATACCCTTTTCTAGAATCTTTCTAACTTCATGTTGAATGGCCCGATCTTTTCCAAAATTGGACCACTGACACACAACTAGTTGATGAACTTACAGTTAAAATTTGAGAATATTTGATGCTTTTTCAAAAAGTTACAGCTTGTTTGGATTTTTTTTGAAAAGGCAAAATTTGACATATCCCAGTTATTTTGAGTATCCCCTGTATGTGACGTGGCCAATTTTTAACACCTCCGATTTCATAGCGTATTTTTTACTAGGGTACGAGTGCCATAAGTCACAAGCTCCCAAGTTCATCCTCTTCGAAAACAAGTGATTACGGCACCGATTGATTCGTTTTTTTTTGTTTCATGCGTTCTCACTTCTAACAAAAAGTACAAAAATAAGAAACATACCAAACAGCGCTTCGATCCTTTGTTTTTTTATGAAAATGGGAGTCACATGCTTAATAAGCGAACCAATACCATATTTAATTCATGGCTCGTCAACGATTGACTACTATACCGCCTTCGCAAAAAAGCTACGCTTTTTGAACTACACAGCACTTCAGTAAGAGAACCGCGCAGTATATATACATATTATGCAGTATACAGGGGATAGACAAAATGATCGGGACAGACAAAAATTTCACTTTTCAAAAAATGGAAAAAGAGTTGTAACTTTTTGAAAAGTGCATCAAAAAATCTAAAATTTTTACTGGAAGTTGTGTATCAACGGTCAAAATTTGGGAAATATCGGGCTACTCTACATGAAGTTAGAGAGATTCTAGAAAAAGTCATTATTATCCGATAGCCAACTTTGAACTGTTATAACTCCGGATTCAATGAACCGAATGCAATGAAATTTTTAGCGTTTATGACTCATATAATGAGCTTTGAAACAAGTTTGACTAAACTTGAAATTATTAATGAGAAAAAAGTAACAGCGATTTCACATATTTTATGATTTTTTAGTAAATTGGTCTAATTTTAATATGCTTCAACTGCGCCGATGACGCAAGGTAGGGTACACTGATATATGTTGCCGTTTACTGGCATTTACCAGATTTTGCTGGTATGTCATAAACATACAGAAAAACTTGTAGTTAGAAGACACAGAATGTTGCTAATTGACAAATTGAGGGATGTATTTTTGAAAAAAAATCGCGTTCTGGTGGGATTTGAACCCACGACCCCGTATTCGCTAGACCGGTGCTTTAACCAACTAAGCCACAGAACAGGTGATAATTGGGTTCTTTAGGGGTATCCGGATTATGTCATAATCGGATTCCCCGCCCCAAAATAAGTCTAAATCCAAAATTTCATAACTTTTGAAGTCCGGGAACTATTTTTAAAATGCTTTTAAAATTTGTATGGGGGAAATTTTTTGTTCGGGTCGAACTGTCATTTTATCGATGGAACTGTCATTCTATCCACGAAAATTAAAACTGTTTTGTTAATTTGACCATCAAAATAAAGGTATTGGAATCCAATAAAATCACGTAATACTCAGAAAAATGGACTCTTTCGATTAGGCTATAGAAAATAGCAATATTTAATTCATTAAACAACCCAATTCTGCGGAATAGAAAGCCAAACTGAACCCAAGCCCTCACCATGAACATTCACTTTTTCAAGAACCATCTCTCTTTCGGCTTAGATGTCAATCCCCAACACAGCCTCGTTTGTGCCCAACAACTACAAGTGAGAGCGTATTATTTTTATTTGAAGCCGAGACTTACTCTCGCACTCCGCATACCTACTTGTAGTTGTTGGGCACAAACGAGGCTGTGTGGCGCAAACGAGGCACAAACGAGGTTCAGACATATCAGCTAATCTGGTAAAATGCCAGTAAAATAGGCAATATGTATCATTGTACAGGCAATGTTGTCTTAAAATAATTCGTTGAGTTCATTTTTCAATATAAAATCAAGAAGGAAATTATTGAGGTAAAAGTTATAAAACATGATTTTCATTTACGTGGATTTTCGAATTAACGCGGTTTTCGTTTACGCGGATATTTGAATTAACGCGGTTTTCATTTACGCGGATTTTTTAGTTAACGCGGTTTATTTTTAAGCGGTTTTTACGCGGTATGTATCCCCCGCGTAAAAAAAACTGACTGTAATCTTTTCACGTTGGACATCAACGTCCAACTGGCGCTTTATGTACGAGCTGAAAGCTTGGAGACGACCGCCATCTTGTTGGCATTTTCCGCGCTTGGACATCCGGTGCAGATATCACTTGGCCCGCCAGTTCCCTGACAGTTAAACAGGGAGAGAAGACTTTGACCGGGCTAACATTCCTGACCAGGCAGAGTTTCGGTCTGCCGACAGCCTCCCCCGCACCTATAGTTCGGTCGCAGGTTATAGCGAACGCCCGGTGGCGTGATAGTCGTGAAGCAATTAGATCGATCCGGCGGTGGCCGCCATCGTTACACCGCTTCGACGTGAAGGTTATCACACGCCACTCGTGCATGCCCCGGTTGACGAAAAACCCTTGCGCAGGTAATGTTCATCCATTAAGGTTATCACGTCCGATTGTATGGGTGGCCCCTTTGAAGATGTATAGGTGCGTTTTGGGAGAAAACAAATGCACATCAATTCGCGTTGTTCAAAATTATTGAATTTACCATAATATCATAGGTAAATTTTCATACATCGCCTCGGACAAAATAAATTAGAGTGTAAAACTGGTAGAAAACATACCAACGTTTACACGACGATTCTCGACATTAGTGTTTGTGTGAGAAATGTCACTAATCCTTATGGCCATTACACACTTGACAATACACACACACACACACTAACCCAAAACCAATAGATATTATAGTACTTTTATATGTATGGATGTATACACGTCCTCGAACCAGATTTATGAGGAAGGATACATTCAGTGCCTTCAAAAAATGATTTTTTAGACAAAGTTGTCCTCTAGTTGGCCTTATTATTTATTAGACACTCTTTCCAATGTAAATGAAAATAAGGGGTTACAAAAAAAAAAATGTTAAATTTTATTCCTTTTTTTTGCAAATTTTACCAATTTTTGATTTTGTATACCGTCACCCCCAAAAGCCACAATTTGAGGAACAAATTTTCAGTATAAAACGCCTTCAGAAGAAAACATTTTCAGCTGCGCCGCTATTTTTCAACTACGACTCAAATTGAATATAGATGGCATCATTGTTTACGAAATGTGAGTGTCGAATAAAAAAACGTATCATTGATCGTCAAAAATCCCTCCCATAGTAAATTTCAAGATGCCTCACAGTGAAGCCAAAAAACTTGGTTTCGTTTATTTAATTCATATTTTTTTTCTAAAAATTTTCATTGGACACCAGATGTTTCGACAATTCTTCAAGGGGGTCGTTACATCAAAAAGGTTGGGAACCCCTGTTAAAACATATAAAAAAACAAGAGAGGTGTTATTTTTGTAACTCAAGTAAAAAATACTTGAAAGGTGCCTATTTTTTCTAGAAAATCATCAATATCTTTTGAACGGAATGACGTAGGAACTTTCTCTACGCACGAAAATTCGCTATAAAAGAGATTCTTTGACTACTTTGAAGAGAAATTTGAAACAAAAAAGATAAAGCGATAAAATGATTTGTTCTAGCGGCACCCCATGAAGACTATGGGAAAAAGCTCCAAATTTGGCAAAACAGTTACGGTCAACGCAATTTTTCAAAGTATCTCTCAGTAGTTCCTTTCTATATCATGTCACCCATAAACATGCTAGGGTATAAAATTCACAATAAAGATGATCAATTTGACCAAACAAAAAAGATGTTTTATGGTCAGCTCGAACATATTGCGGGGTAAGACGAGCACTTCTACGGGACAAGAAGATTCATTAAAACTCATTATTTTCAAAATCATTTCATAGTATCACGACCTAATATTTTTTTTATATTATTCATATTTTTCTAATACTTTATTCAAAATGACCTGCACAACAATAAACGACAATTTGTGGCTTTATTTTCAATTTACGCAACCGAATAGTTGCAAAGGAAATCTATATTTAACCTTCAATTAGCAGATTACAATAATTTCAAAATGTTATCTTTATTCACATCAGGTGTGCTCATCTTGCCCCACTATCGGAGAATTACATGAATTAAATAAAAAAATTATTATATTTTTTTAAATATCTTTTTTTGTAAGTAAAAATGTTTGCGGTTACCTTATTTTGTTCTGATCATTTCTTATAAGAAAATGCTAAAAATCCATGCTATTGATTAATTTGACGATATTTTTCAATTCTTTCAGTATACAGCATTTTTCATCAGGTATACACGCTAGATGAATTTTCTTCAAACGGACTGTATTAAGTTGTTTAAACAAAATTCACGATAAAAGTAGTAAAAAAAAGAGAGATGCTCATTTAGCCTGCGGTGGCCATCTTGCTCCGTCCTACCCTAACATCGTTCATCTAGAATTCATTCCTGGTTACAATGCTGCTCCCTCAGCATAGCCATTATATCAAAATTGAAATATTCAAAATAAATTTCCAGCAGTGAATGACGAAAAAAAGGTTCAATAGAATGAATGAAACACCTACCGAGCCGCATGCGGCAAATATACAGGCGTCGTCGGTTCCTATTACAGGTCAAATAGAACACCGACGGAGTGTAACAGACAGCTGACGAAATGACTTACCTATCGATGGAAATGGCCATCAACGTGAAAACGGACGCACAGATGCTGAGTATTGCCACAAATTGTGATATTTTACAATAGAGGTTGCCGAACGGCCAGTCGAGATTCAGCATGTAGGTGTAATTGAATGTGACGTTCAGTGTCGAAACCATCGCATCGGCTATCGATAAATTCACTGATAACAAAGAAGAAGAGACAAGTAATGGAAAGTGATTTACGCTCCGGAGTGATTTAGGAACGGAAGGGACACAGATTTTTCGCACCACTTACCAAGAAAGTAGTTGGTCACAGTTCGCATTCTTTTGTTGGCCAGTACAATCCAGATGACGACCAAGTTGCCCACCGTGGCAACGATAACCATACAGACGAACAGCAAAGTCCACAGCACTTGCCGCCACACCGGAAGTATGAAGGTGATCTCCAATGTCGTACTGCAAAGCAAATAAAAAAAACGTGGAAAATAAATACGATGTTGTCAGGAACTGTAGGACGAAAGCAACAAGTGATGAAAAAGTTTTTTTCCTTGGTTCTCTTTTCTGGAACAAAATCCAACGTGGAGATGTGGGGTAAAATGCAGCATAGGTAATTCAACCCAACACATTTGAGCAAATAGCTAATTCATACCTCAAATGGAACCAGTTTAACATCAGCTAAATTGACGAAATGATAAGCTATTATTTAGTGAGTGAATAGGAAATTGCATCATCACCTTTCATGCTCTCAAACAATCTTCTTCCAAATAATACTGCACAACATCAACCATAATACGCCACAATACTCGGTTTGCCGAAGATCGTCCTTATCACTTACCTTACCTTACCGATCAGGCTAAGGCCGGGGTGGCCTCTGCTGTACATAGTAGCCGTCTCCATTCCACTCGGTCCATGGCTGTTTGTCTCCAGTTTCGCACTCTGCGTAGGGTCCGCGTAGTCCTCCACTTGGTCGACCCACCTAGCTCGCTGCGCAACACGTCTTCTTGTACCGGTCGGATGACTCTTGAGAACCATTTTAGTCGGGTTGCTATCCGACATCCTGATGACGTGACCCGCCCACTGATTTTCGCGGTGTGGACGATGGTTGGTTCTCTCAGCAGCTGATGCAGCTCTTGGTTCATTCGCCTTCTCCAAGTCCCGTCTTCCATCTGCACTCCGCCGTAGATGGTACGCAACACCTTCCGTTCGAAAACTCCATGGGCGCGTTGGTCCTCTGCACGTAGGGTCCATGTTTCGTGCCCATAGAGGACGACCGGTCTAATCAGCGTTTTGTAGATGGTTAACTTCGTGTTACGGCGAACTTTATTCGACCGTAGAGTTCTGCGGAGTTCAAAGTAAGCAAGATTTCCTGCCACAATGCGCCTCTGAATTTTTCTGCTGGTGTCGTTGTCGACGGTCACCAGTGAGCCCAAGTACACGAATTCTTTAACCGCCTCGATTTCATCACCGTCGATATAAATTCGGGGTGGCTGGCGCGCTGATTCCTCCCTGGAGCCCTTTGCCATAATGTACTTTGTTTTCGACACATTAATGACTAATCCGATTCACCCTTTAGTCGGATGTACGTTTCCGCCATCGTCTCAAATTTACGAGCAATAATATCAATACCATCAGCGAAACCAAGCAGCTGAACGGACTTCGTGAAAATCGTTCCACTCGTGTTTATCCCCGCTCTCCTAATTACACCCTCTAAAGCAAACCTTGCCGTAACCCTCTGCGAGATTCGAAGGGACTCGGGAGTGTCCCTGATACTCCTTACCACGCATTGATCGAGAACTCCAAGTGCTATCGCAACGTTACGTTGTTTTAAGCGGGTGTAGAGCTCTATCAACGTTTCAAATGTTCATTTGGGTACTACATTGTAATTGCACACCAAGAACTTTTAAGCGACGCAATGATCTCAAATTTCTTACTTCAACTAGTTCATAGATGTCTAGAGATGAGTTTAATCTTTTAAATTTTTAGGAAAAAGTTAGTTTTGCCTTATTTTTCAAGGAATTTGCAATGTATTTCTCACTTAGCTGAAATCATTGCTTCTAAACAATCGATTGCCACTAGGACTTCCCGTATTTTTTTTGTTTTAACATTCCTGTGGAACCTTTGTTGGAAAGTTATGAAGCTATTCCGAATATGAATAAGTTAATAAATGGTTCTTTTTCGACGAAAAAGTCATTTATTGTAACAGAAATCTTTTATTTGAAAGGAAATTGCCTACCTTTAGGCGTTAAGGGGGAAATTTTCAAATTTAATTTTGCATTTTAAGTGTCAAATCCGCCAGTTGTAAGAGTTTTGACGCGTTATTCGGGTTTAGAAGAGCAAAATTAAGTGGATAAGGAAATTTTTCATTTTAACCGATGCTTAATTGTATACTGATCAATTTCGCCCCGAAGTGGCAGCTTCAATTTTTTGATTTTTGAAGTAATTCAACTAAAAGTTTAAATTTGTTGAACAAAATTCTGTCACATGGTTTCATGGAGATCCACTGGGTACAGATTTTACAGAAATTCTTTTGGCAATATTTCAATTGCCACTAATGTTATCAGCAAACGTTGTTTTAAAGTGATCAATTTGACCCCGGATTACGGTACCACCTTTCAATAAAGTCACCTCAATCCGTCTGCCAATAAGCTCCCATCGTTATCTTTGCATATTTCGGCTCGCGCCGCGGAACCACTGCAGGATGCACATCAATTCCATTTCCTAGCACTCCGCTTCTTCCAAGCGGTGACATTGTTTGTACGAAAGCATCAGGTCTACTGTTTCCGCTTCTCTTTGTAACGATCCACGATTTGGCGGGTTTCTTGCTGCATCATTACCACCCGCTTTTTCTCCTCCAAAATTGCACTACTCTCCTCGTGAGCCATTCGTTTTGTCGATTCCATTCCACCTGTTCCTGGTCACATATCTTGACCGTCCCATAGTTTCACATACTCATCTTAACAAATCGCACCTGCTGTTTCTGTTCCGGCGTTATTTAATGGCGTCAATTACTTTTATAATCAGGTTCTTGGAACAAGTAGATTCTCAAATTGTTAGAACATTGCAGAACGCCATTAATCTAAAAACAGCAGCGCGTAATTGATTAATCGTTTTATCAACGAAGTACTCAACGCCTCTTAAGTATCGGACCAGTCTTGAACACCATCACCATTTTGACACAAAAAAGCCGCAACATTCACATTTGCCATCTTCTTACGTCCACACAACAGACGACCGTCTGAGCAGCTCAAGGCGCGTCATCAGTCGTTCAGATGCAGAGCTAATGTCACTCACTACTGGATGACTGTCATCTGACAGGGCCAGGATGAAGGTCGATTGGTTAAGTAGTATTGCATGGCGCAACAAACACAAACAAAGCACGCCATATGAATATGAATGTAAGACGTAGAGCAAAAAACTTATCTGGCGATATACCTCGTATTTCATCGTTTGGTTCAAGGCGAAATGACGATCGCTGCTGTTGGATGTAGTCGAAGACGAATCTGTCTCGAACAAGGATCTGCTTGAGTTGCTTTGGCGTGAGTCGATTCTGTTTTGATGGACTGCGTTTATCTTTTGAAGTGATTGTTGGAGCGACTGTCAGTTGAAATTAATCATCCTGAATATACACAACTCTGGATCGGACACTTGTGCCCTAGCTGAAGGTTCTAGTCGGCTAGACCAACGGTATTAGAAACTCAGTCCAGAGTTAGTAACATTGTCGTACTTTGCCCGGTAGACGTATCGCTCAGCGGAGGGAAAAGCGCAGATAGGCAAATGGTCCCGAGGATGCATAACAACAGCACTATACGGGATATAGGTAACCTCAGTAGTTATCTTTCAGTGCAAATATGTTTGCGTTAGACTGGATCAACAGGGTTTTTTTTTTAAACAAAGCTTGTTCGGTCCCCTTAAGAAAGGATCGCAGTAAGCCATGCGCGCGGGGAGCTGCATTTAAACTTTCGGTCACTTGTTTTTCGTCTCAGCGTTGTTTTGAATCTGTCGGTGGAATCGTGGAATTTCGATTACGGATCCGAATAGCTTCCGCTTCCAAAGTGAGAATTTTCAAGAACGAATTTTCAAACAGATCAAGTGGTCCATGATAGTGAGCCTTCAGACACAGGGCTTTTCGATTAAAAGGCAAAAAGTGGCTAGGGATTATTGCATTTTTCGCGGTGGTGACATTTATTTTGTCCTCTGCTGTACGTAGGAGTCGTCTCCACTCTACTCCGTCCATAGCTGTGTGCCTCCTTTTCCGCACTTTGCGAGGGTCCGCAGGTCGTCCTCCACATGATTGACCCACCTAGCTCGCTGCGCACCACGTCTTCTAGTAACGGTCGGATGACTCTCGAGAACCATTTTAGTCGGGTTGTTATCCGACATCCTGATGACGTGACCCGCCCACCGTAGCCTTCCGATTTTCGCGTTGTGGACGATGGTTGGTTCTCTCAGCAGCTGGTGCAGCTCGTGGTTCATTCGCTTTCTCCAAGTCCCGTCTTCCATCTGCACTCCACCGCAGATGGTATGCAACACCATCCACCATTCCGTTCGAAAACTCCATGCATCGTGCCCATAAAGGACTACCGATCTAATCAGCGTTTTGTAGATAGTTAACTTCGTGTGACGGCGAACTTTGTTAGATCATACTCCAAAGTAAGCTCAATTTCCTGCCACAAAACGTCTCTGAATTTGTCGTCGGCGGTCACCAGTGAGCCCAAGTACACAAATTCTTCAACCGTCCCGGTTTCATCACCGTCGATAGAAATTTAAAATGGCGGGCGCGGAGATTCCTCCCTGGAGGTGTCATAATGTATTTTGTATTCGACACATTAATGTCTAATCCGATTCGACTGGCTTCATTTTTCAGTCGGATATACGTTTGCGCCATGAAATTTCCGTGCTATAATATCAATATCACCAGCAAATCCAAACAGCTGAACTGATTTCGTGAAAATCGTTCCACTCGTGTTTATCCCTGCTCTCCTTATTACACAGCAAATAAATTTGTAATAGGGTCTGGGACCATTTGGGCAGGTGGACCTATTTTGGGCACTTGCTGCTATAACTCAGCCAATTTCAATTCGATTTACTTGAATTTTTGAACAGTAACAGATGCGGTACGTATCAAATATCAAGTCAATCGGTTCAATATTGACTGAGTTATAGCAGCAAGTGCCCAAAATAGGTCCTCCTGCCCAAATGGTCCCAGACCCTAGCCCAGACCCTACCTGGCGCGTAGCATGTGCCAATGGATCCAGTAACTTCACTGTCTTCCAACAATTATTACACTTTCCATGTACACCCTGATTGGCACCGGAAAGTGTAAACAAACTTGTTCCAGCAGATACGTAGAATCAGTATCATATTTATCATCTACCTTCTATGATAATAAAACGGGATAGTCTCAATAAAGACATGTTTTGCCTATAAAATAGCCAATTGCGCATTATTAGTGTTTATATTTTTGAAACCCCATGAGTGCAAACAATGTAGGTACATTTGCTTTGTCGATATCAAAAGTTACAGCATTGACAAACTAAAATGGATTCTGTACAATATTCCTTAATACTTAATACTCAATTTACTGTTCCTGTGATACAACATTAGAATAACCAGCCACAGAAATCCAATGTCGCGACTGTTCGTGTGACTAACATCTAGTTTGCCTCGCCCTTACAGCGTCAGTAGCGGTACTATAAGTGTCAAATAAATTTTGTTTACCAAAACAAAAGGTCCTCTACAAGATGGGCACTTAAACATAATCAATAATTGCAACTAAAGTTATTAAAATAATTGAATAGGAAAACTGAGTACAACGCCATTGGCGTTCTAGTGTGTTTCTATTGATACAACTCAAAGTTCACCGACTTTCATGTAGGTAATTTTACTGGTAAAATCAACACATATCAAAATTTTCGCAGGTAATCTAAACGTTGTATATTGCAGATACTAGGTTTTGTACACAAAGTTACCTTTTGGTCAACTCTCCCTTTTTTGTAGCTGAAAAGCAAGACGTTTGGATCAGCTGTAACAATTGATGGCAGAAAATATTTTGCGATTTATTTTTCATTCATAAAAGGTGGAGGAGAAGATAGCTGCTAAAAGGTAAAAGCTAAAACGGCACTAATCAGAAGTTTATAATTTAACCGGCAGCTTTGTGATTGGAAATGAAATGCGTATGTGTATAAATATATTCTTTATGGGATATTTTTAATAAAAAAATTTAACTGAATCGACAAAACGTGACTCCGACGAATACGATTCCCCATTTTTAATATTTATTTGCTGCACTTTTTCTAAAGCTTTCCACAGAAATAGCATCGAAATCCCACGATGTTCATGATACATTAATGACACATCTGTAGAGTCAGAATGCCATTACATTTGGATGTTTTGAAGCCCTCTCTATGATGTATTGGCATTCTGGCTATGTTAGTGCCATTGCCATTATATGAAGGTTCAACTCAAATGTCAAATTTTTCTTCTTCTTTATGGCTCTACGTCTCCACTGGGGCTTGGCCTGCCTCGCTTCAACTTAGTGTTCTTTGAGCATTTCCACAGTTATCAATTGAAGGGCTTCCTTTGCCTGCCATTGCATGAATTTGTATGTTTGTACTAACTGTCAAATTAGAATTCTTTATTCTTATTTTACTTTTGAATAAGTTCAATATTATACCATTGCTCATGTTGGGGAAAAGTTATAGTTGATCATATTTTTGAATATCAAATTTGAAAATGGAACAATAAAATAATGAACCGGCTTGATGGTTTAGTGGCTACCGCTTCTGATTCATATGCAGAAGGTCCTGGGTTCAACCCCAGGCCCGTCCCTTTCGTCCTACTGTGTATCTTTCTATATAATTTCTCCTTTTTCTCTACATATACAACTCATGTTCACATGTTCTTAGTCATCGCTAGAAGAGAAACGGGTAGGAAAAGCCGCTTCCCTTCCTTCCAAAATTCACAGCACAGAGTCAGTCTGTCATATTGCACCTACGGATTATGCAATCAAGCAAAATGTGCCGCATTCAAAATAATAAACACACTAATATGTCACCTTACCCCTGGCATCCACGCACCAATGTGTGAACCCTTTGCCAACCATATCCCACCAACACTCCGACATCCACATGAATTTGTGCAGACGCAGAGTTATATTCGGTCTGCTGTGAGTACATACGATTGCAACCATCACTTCCTTCCCCATCCCCACATTGACCTGCAACCTGACGTGGCAGGCGCCATTGTCGCCTAAAACTAGAAGATCACCAACATTCACACACTGAAGATGCCTGCTTAGTCCCCCGGCAGATATCTCACTGGTTCCTTGTGTGAGTGTAGCTGGTCTGGCGATACTAGAGTGGCATCCACGGGCGGTCAATCAAGCTCAAGCTCAAGCTTTGAAAATAGGACATTTAAATAAAACTGTTGTAAGATTACTTCTAGTTGTAGATCACTGATTTGATTATCAGGTATCTCAAAATGTGTAGCATTACTTGTAGGTCATCTTCAAGGGTGTCTGTAAAAATTGATGAACTTGTCCTCCAGAAAAACAAAATCAAAAGATAAATTGTACGTTCCTGTTATTGCGTTTGGGAACCAATTAATATTTATTTTATAAAAAAAATCGAATCCCCAAAAATTGAGGAAATTTATCCACTTTCGTCTTCAGGGTTTTATGAAACATGTTTGTACATGTGGATGTGTTTCACTTTTTTGTCAATAATGTATTGTACAGTTAGTCAATCATACTTACTTGGTGACATTGTTTTCATACGCTGCGGAGGGTGTACTGTAGAGTGGGGCATCCTCGAAATGGAATGAATAGTTCGAGAGTTCATATTTATCACTGACGTTGTTGATACTACTGTAACCATACGGTGTCGTATATGCATCGTTTAACATGGTGCGTAGCGCCACAATCTACTATTTGCCTTGTGCAGGGATCACATTGAATGCAGTTGGAGGTGATGGATACTTGGTCATGTTAACTATTGGTACATTTGAACATTACGCACTTCGAATTCATATTTGGTTTATGTTGTTTGCAAATCTGAAAAAAAGGAAAAGACAGAAAAATATAATTGTAAGTTATGCTATACTTTTTTGTATTGATCAATTGGAGAGACTTAACCGAAATTTTAAAAAAAAAAACAAAAAAGTCAGAAAAAGACCCAAAGCAGCGGCAAAAATTTCTACAAAACTACGCCAAAAGATTTGAAATTGGTCAAACGGTTAAAAAGTTATCGGGCTCTAAAGTTTTTTTTTTCTTTGTAAAAAGAAGAAAAAATAAATAAATTTAATTTAAAAAATTCATAGTTTGCGTGACTTTGGAAAAATTTGATGTTTTACAAGTTTATTCAAAATTGAATTTGCGAGACATTTATAAAAAAGATTGAAAATTGGTTAGAAATTTTAAAAGTTATGGCACTTGAAGTGAAAACACCTTTTTATTACTCGAAAATTTAACTTTGATGCAATTGCGCCACCTCGAAATCTCAATATTTTTGGCTCAAACTCGGACGTTTCTCTTTTTATGTAATTTGAATCCAAATGAGCTTACGAATGGGGCACGCTCGGTGTAGTACTAGATTTGTAGTAATGAGCTGAATTTTTGATTGGTGAGAAGGTCAATTGTCTGTTTCGGCAATGAAATGGTGCAAAAAGCGTGGGTATTATGATTCCTTGCCTAATTTGATGCTGTTTGAGCAAAACTTTGGATAACTATGTTGTTTATGTTGCAAGAAATGGAGAAACCAACAACACTGTTGCCCAAAGTTTTGCTCAACCAGCATCAAATTAGGCAAGGAATCATAATACCCACGCTTTTTTGCACCATTCATTGCAGAAACGGAGGATTGACCTTCTCACCATACTAAAATTCAGCTTATTACTACAAATCTAGTACTACACCGAACATGCCCCATTATGAATGAGCAAATAGGACAGATCGGTGAAGTACTACATCCGATCTGTCATATTCCAGTATTCTTCTAGTATTTTCTTGTCAGTATTAATATTTGCAGCATATCAGAAATATGATACAAATATTAAAATGGCCAGGCCCACTGTGCAAACTAATTGGATTTGAAGATAATTAATAAAACTGCGGCTATCAGGTTATCCACTTATGAATAACATGATTGACGTAATGTTTTGAATCAGATGAATTAAGAAACGGGGACAACCGTACCAACCGCTTCATGAAATGGGGATGATTTTTTTTACAGATTCGTTAGAAGTGGCGTTGCTAAGAAGGTTGATGCATACTCCGATGTTCCTCTTCCTAGTATGAGGCACAGGTGTTTCGACCTTGTGTCCTGGCTTAAAAGCCTAGGCTTGGGCGCTTTTACTCGCTCTCTGAAACAAAACAAGGACTGCGGAGATTTTGAGCACCCTCTCCTCTCCTCTCCTACGCAAGAAATTGATCCTTCCAAACCATAAAATCCTTATGTAATGGGCACTCCTTATAAGCAGATCCCCATTACTCTTTGGAAAGCAGTTGTTTAATCACTTAAAATTAGCTCAATACTTGAATCACAGACAAACAGACGTATCGTCATGAAAACATAGTCGCCCAATGCTAATCAGGCTGTGTTACGCAAACCACTCATTAGGTGGCCGTAGTGAGCAAACGTCAAACAGGAGCAAAAACGATGCGAGCGCCGTGACCGAGCGATTTGCGAGCTACAAAATATTTGAACTAACCGTTAAAAATGTTAACGATGAGAAGTGAGTATAGTGAGACGTCTGTTTGTCTGTGCTTGAATCTTTCGATTTTACAAGGAGTTGAATTACGAGGGATGGATGATTTTTGTCTACTATCTAAAAAACCTTCTTGTACCGACTTTTCGAACCCTCTAAGCAGAATACCCTCTTCGAATGAGTGTAATCAGTTTCGTACCTTTTAATTCCGCCCTATGTTGCTTATCCTTTGACAGATACGCGTATTTCGACTACCACTTGTAATCTTCCTCAGTGTCAGTGTGGATAACTGACACTGAGGAAGATTACAAGTGGTAGTCGAAATACGCGTATCTGTCAAAGGATAAGCAACATAGGGCGGAATTAAAAGGTACGAAACTAAAAAACCTTGCCAATATGAACAATCTCACCCGATTCCACTGGAGGTTTACAGCCAGGGCCAGATCTAAGGGGGGGCCGGGCCCCGGGCCCCCACATTTTAGGGGCCCCCACAAAAACCTTTTTTGGTTGCTAACATCAGCTTTATTTTGCATATTGCTCAAGTACTGTTCGAAAATAAGGAAAAACATTTTTGGTCATCTCTCCGAGGTGCCTCCACATCCGCTCGGGCCCCGGGCCCCCACAATCCTTAAGCCTGGAACACATAGCGTCCGGTCCGTCGGTTTGCGTTTTTTTGACAGTTTTCCCATGGGAAATGTGTCAAACTAGTGTCACGCACACGCAAACGTATGCATTGTGTGGGGCACTTTAATCCGGGCCTGTTTACAGCAGGATGACAGCTTACTCCGACGTCGTTTGTGGCAAATTCTTCCTCTGACATCCAATAATTTATATGCAGGGCCTATCACCATATTTTAATCTTGATTGGCAGCCGAACGCTTCACATCCGGATCGATTACACAAGATTTGAAAATTCGACACTGATTTTTTATTTGTGCCTAACTGACATTTTCGAGTTCTCTTCATCGATCCTCTCTTTTTGTTATCACAGAATGTGTATTGAGTATTCCAAAGATTTTTTGGTTGAAATGCGAAGAAGACGACTATATGTTGCTATAAGGCTATCTGACGTTTGATCATCTTTCTCTGTTTCGCTGCCGAGGAGGATAGGTTTTGTTTTCATACGGAAACGTTTCCCTATGAAAATATTAAACACAAAATTGCTATCTTCCGTGGCTGCTTGAGAGAGAAAGGTGAAGAACGCTAGATTGCCTTATAGAAACAAAAATAATAATGATTTTGTTTGTTTTGATTAATTTATTAGCAAAAGAGAGAGTCGACGAAGAGAAATCGATCAAGTCAGTTAGGCCCTTATAAAAATCATTGTGGAATTGTTAAATCAATTCAAAACATTGAATGAATGAATTATTCATTTTTCGGCAAAACAGGGTATTGGTTCCTGATTGGCCAGGAATCGACCCTACGTTGTGGTTTTCTCGGTGAAATATAAAGAACGGAGGTTTGGTAGCTCTGCCATGGCAGCGGTCAGAAAGATACTAATTTATTTATATCAAATTTCAATTACATGCAGACAGATACATATTCGATGACACATACATATGGATAATACGATATACACAAGAACATTTGCACGAACAGTTCCCTTATTCAGCATGTGGCTCCCATTTTCATCCTACGAAAAACAAAGGATTGAAGCGCTGTTTATTTTGTTTCTTATTTTTGTATTTTATGTTAGAAGTGAGCATGCATGAAAACAAAAATTATTCGCTTGTTATCGAATAGGATGAATATGGGAGCGTGAGATTACTGATGGCACACATACCCTAGTTAAATTTGACAGGAAAACGACTTAGCAAAAGTTTTCACGTCCGTTTTCTCCCACGTAGTGTGCTATCTTGTTCGCTTTTTCATCTTTCTGAAGAAAAGTGCTTTTTTCAGTTTTGGATAATATGCGTTTCTTTTTTAACCCATAATTTTAGAGGATTTGATAATAATTGAGGAGGAAGTACAGCGGGTAGTCAAGTTTAAGCTATCGTTAGCGTATCATCATATGCATATTCTGCCCATAACTGCATAACAGTCACATTCGACAAAAGTAGGCATTGGAGAAAATGCTGCTCAAAGTTTGCAATTTGCGTTAGTATAGAAAAGAAACGAATTTCAAAAAGTTGCAAAAATTCAAAATGAATCCTTTTAGGGTAAATGTACCAATAGTGGTGCTATTAGTAGCTCCTTGTACTAAAATAATTGAATAAAACTGATAATACCACAAAATAAAAAGTCTGAAAACGGTAATGGATAGTTTTTCACTTGAATTTTCTAAGAAAAATGTGAAAACCATTGTTTATTTCAGTTTTTGCTAATAAATCTTTTGCACCAACTATAGGTACATGGTTCCTATTATGGAGGTAAAATTTAACATTGGTTCCTATAGTGGCGCATCCCATTGAATTCTTATGGGACCCACCACTATAGGAACACTACCACCACTACAGGTGCAAAGGAGCAAAAAAGTTAGGGAAAATAATTATTTAAAATAGGTTTTCGGCCAAATACTGAACACAAAACTGAATCAATGTTACTAATTAGGTATGATGCATCTACCGTCTACCCCCGTTGGTTTGACCTCATCTAATCTGAACACTTTTTAATTTGACCCCCTCTAATCTGCACACCGTTCAAACTAAAAATGGTTCAAACGTCAGTTTGCTCATGGAGCGGGGTGAAACGGAACGCAGAATCAATACAAAACAGCAAAAAGGGTTACCATCAGTGTGTTTTTCGATGCCCACAGGGTTACTAGAAGTTCAAATTAAAAAATGAATCCCGTTGGTTTGTATAAGGTGTCGTTCAAACCAACGGGGGTAGACGGTATTAAAAATGTCATTTGCAAGCGTTTTGGTCGAAACCAGTGAAGAGAATTGTCAGACAAAAGAGGCACAAAACAAGCAACAAAGAAGGTGCGACGATTACTCTTTATCCCTATTGGTAACAGATAATGACATGATCTCGAAATTTTTTGTTGCAGACAAAACGGAAGCTGAATTTGTTGCGTACTTTTCAACTCGTGAATAATTAATTATTGCTAACCCAAAGTCGAAACTGTTTGATGACCGAGCTTCACCAGAGTTGCAGTGTTTACCGACTCGATGTTACCGTTCGAAAATCTCAATGCAAGGCTTAAAAATCTCTAAACTCGTAGTGTACGATGTTAATCCCATTATTTTCAAGTTGGGACAAACTTATGTCGCATGGGTTTGTTTGTCGCAAAAAATACAAGTTGCGACATTGTCATTATTGTTGCGCGATGGTTGAATTTTGATTCACTGGTCGAAACAGTGCTAAATTGGCACTACCACCACTATTGGTACTACCTCCACTAAGGGAGCTTTTACCCTATAATGAAATCTGCTATAGCTCCTCTTCTATGCTGGGGGAATAGTAGAAAAAATAATTAGATCAAACTATGATTGGCGGTACGCTATGAGGCCAGTTTGTATTCCCAGTGTGACTGTTATGCGGTTACATTCGTGATTATTTGATAATGAGACAAATTAACTTGGTATTTATTTCACATTTTGTAGAACACTTGTCAAGTCCATTTGGGTGGATAAAAGTACCGCCCAAGCAACCAAAAGTTCGGATAAAACAGCATGTTTGGGCTTAATCAGCTATTCGAAGGAAGATGAATAGGGCACTGCACTGTTTTGATTTTGTATGGGATTTTGACGTTTCCTGGCCTTGTTGTTTACTAAATCTCAATAAGAGCGAAAGAGAGGATGAGAATTTCGTGCAGAGCCCTATAGCGTTCTATACAGCTCACTTTTTAAGTAGTTAACCGAACTTCAGTCCATAAAAAGTACACTTGTGCCGCTGAAAGGAACGCTATTCAGCTTAAAAATAAGCTTCCGTAAAATGAAAAAAAGGCGCTTAGTCCTCAAAATTAATTTTTGATTGAGAGACATTAGCATGTGTGGAATCCTTATTGACTAATATCTTGAAATACATTGTTGATGTTTTTTTTTAATTACTGAGACTTGAACTCGGGTTCTCCTCGTTGAAAGCCGACGCCTTACCACTACTCCATGTTTGCATTGTTAAGCACTGAGGGATTTTACTCAATGTGCTGATATCATTTATTAGTGCTCAATCAGGTTCGCGTGGGAACTTTCTCTGAACTTGAAATACTCTGCGAGACAAACTTTTTGAAGCCGAAAGTTCGGAAGAAGTTTACGTGGAACTTTTTGTGAACTTACACAGTTTGACATTTTCAGTTTGTTTTGGTCCACAGTTTAGACAAGTGCAAAGCAATAAATTAGTGCCAGTGTCGGTAATTCTGAAACAATTATAAGCTTTCAGTGACTACGATCGCGTCGAATACCGGTGCGCTGGCGCGACAAGTGAGACGGGATGGAAAACATCAGGCAAAACTGGAAGACTTTCGCCGTAGCAGAAAAAAAACTCCGGCGGAACACTGGGTGGAGCAGTTGCTCGCTGAGAGGGCAGCCTTTGAGCCACACAATACGGATTCTTTGCGTGGATTTCAAGTAAGTAGAGTGATTAGGGGCATAATGTGTGTGTGTGTGTGTGTGTTTTTTTTTTTTTTTTTTCCTCCCAACCTCCCCAGCAGAGAAAACCGATTGGAAAAACTCTGCTACACCTTGATGCCTCGATCCCCCTGGTACCACTGATATGCGACTGCTTCAGGGGGGGCAATGCGCTCATGCGCTCTTCTGCTACTGTGCTCATGCACTTTTTGTCGCTACACGTCTCGTATTTTGCTTACTCCGGTTGGTGTTGGCTCGCCATTAAGCGGACAACATGCTTAGTTTCAAATTTGTTATTCTACACGTTCTAATGTTAGTACCTAACATCGCCATTCAGCGACACATAGGTACAACATACACACAATTTGTTATTCTAATACCACGCAAGGCATTCGGATCCTACTAACTTGCTCCGAACGGTGTCCTCCCCGTGCCGCCGTTGCGCCATTAAGCACTCCAGCTTTCCGCGCACGACTCGTGTAGTCCCCGACGGTGGATCTACCCTACGCCGACAAAGAGTTCCCCGGCAGTGGAACATCTTCCGAAACCGTTTCTTCCCAGACAGGTGCCGAGGTCTCTCCTGCGATTCCGGTTGGAGACTGGCTTCCAGTTCACAGGCGCCCCGACGACCAAATTCCGGTGCTTCATCGCGATAGACTCGGTCTAGTCCCCGGCGGTGGCCCTAGCCTACTCCGACGGAGAAAAACCCCGGCGGTGGAAGTTCTCCCGATGTGTGTGTGTGTGTGTGTGTGTGTGTGTGTGTGTGTGTGTGTGTGTGTGTGTGTGTGTGTGTGTGTGTGTGTGTGTGTGTGTGTGTGTGTGTGTGTGTGTGTGTGTGTGTGTGTGTGTGTGTGTGTGTGTGTGTGTGTGTGTGTGTGTGTGTGTGTGTGTGTGTGTGTGTGTGTGTGTGTGTGTGTGTGTGTGTGTGTGTGCTTTGTAATATTGCCAAGCCGTTTGCTCGATCGTCGCGAATATTATCAAATTATTATGTGTCAATCTACGGTTTAATTCAATCCAAGCACAGTTACCTGTATTTTGTTCATTCGTACTTGTGATTCTGCACGAATTTCTCGCATTAGTACCAGCATCAACCTCCAATTGCAGTAATATTATTTGTTCCCGGTGTTGTAACTGCAGCGATCAACATGGACGACAAGATCTCAACCTGCAAACAATGCTCGCAAGTTATTGCTCGAGGCCTCAATTCTATTGAATGTGAGGGATTTTGCGCTGGTGCCTATCATGCATCATGCGTAAAAATGAGTTACGAAGAGATGGTCAAATATCGCCAATCTCACAACATGTGGTGGATGTGTAACTCATGCAGCGATAAAAGGGTTCAGCTACGTAACAACGGCAATGTACAGCCAACTGATCCTAAAACAAGTACACCAGATGCAAATGTGATCGCCCGTATCGACGAAGAAATTGCCGCCCTTAAACAAAAAGTTACTGAAATTCATCAATCGCTTGCTGTTAATTCCACTGTGACCCCTGTATGTACCACATCGAATCAACCAACTGCAAGCCAATCCACTGCTGAGTCGTCGTCGTCATCGTCGTCGTCGTCACCGTCGAAAAAACTACCTGTTATCCAATCGGGCACAAAAGCAACGAGTAGCCAGAACAGTATCGTGGAACAGAGGTCTGCAAACGATCGGTTTTGGCTCTTTCTGACGAGGATAAAAAATTACGTCACCGAACGAGAAGTGATGAAGCTAGTGTACGAAGCGTTGGGAACAGATGGCGTCATAGTGAAGAAGCTTGTTCCAGCATGGAAGGATGCCTGTTCGATGCCGTTTGTTTCCTTCAAAGTTGGAGTGAATATACGTTTAAAACAATCAGCGCTGCTTCCGTCCGTTTGGCCCTGCGGATTGCATTTCAGGGAGTTTCGCCACAATTATTGGGAACCGCTGTGAATCGTACCGTTGAGATGATGTGTAATTTTGGTTTTGTTATATGTATTTAGCGTTTCATTTCCGAATCCGTTGATTTGCTGTTTTGTAATTATCTTGTAAGTTGGTTTTCGAATGCGATATTACAATGTATTGGTTAGTTTTAGTAGGTTAGAAATAATTCAATTAGACCAATAATTGTGTCCGTTGAGTTACAAATAAAGAAATAATGGACACCCGGGGCGAAATAGACACCCCTGTTTTTGCCGAAGCCGTTGACTTTTATGTAGAACTTTTAATGCATAAGTGTAAAGGAACAAGTCATTGTTCCATTTTGTCAAAAGTACCATTTATATTCCTTCAAAATAACCAAAATATCATTGAAATTGAAGTATGTTATTCATATGGTGGATTTCTTATAATTATGAAGCAGCAGCAAATACGGTATTACGAGTGTTTGAGTGTGTCCACCATAAAAACAAGTGAATTGTTAGCTTATCTACATGTATACGCAGATTTAGCAATGGATGAAGTATTACATTTTTGATCAAAACTTACTCAAAATAGCAATTTAAATGCTGTAGTCGATTCGGGGCGAAATGAACACTGGCAATTATGAATGGATGTACGTGCGTTGCATACTGTTAGGCGTTTAAGAGAGTTTGGAAAAAATCAATCCGATTATTTTAGCCCAAAATTTATTTAATTAACTTTAATGTTATGTAAACTTGTCTAAGATGGAGTATTATATCTGTGGTATTGATCTCCGTAGCCAAATTACTTAACTGGTCGATGTAACCAAAGAATTAGCAGAAAATATGCGGGGGTGTCCATTTCGCCCCGTACCTTTCCTGCCAGCCCAAAAAAAACACACGGTTTACAATTCATTATTTCTTTACAGTAATGGCATTCTACCTGCTGTAAATGATTGAAATGCGTAGGAAACAAGTTAAAGTTGTAAGCCAACTGATAACATGTTGAGTTTTTGTCTGTTATACAGGCCTAACATACTCATTTGCTTAGGGTGTCCATTATGTCCCTAATCCCCCTACGTTGAAATATAATAGTGAAACAAAGTGTACTTGTGAAATTAACACAAGCTGTGGCTGCTGAGCTTGATTGCCGAGTGATTTAATTGAATATGAACTTCTCCCGAGCTCCGCTGTCTCCGAAGTTCATGTGAAGTTCACTTTTGGTACGGTTAATATTTATCAGAACTTTGAGTAGTAAGTTCAAAAATAGTTCAAAACAAGTTCGGAGCGGAACATTTCAAGTTGATTGGTATATGTCCATTTGAACTGTATTTAAACTTTAGTGGCACGCAAACGTTCAACATGAGTTCGGTTAAAATTTGATTGAACTCTGCCCTAAAGTTCAAAGCAAGTTTTTTTCTAACCCTTTTTTCGACTTTAATGTCGTTTTGAAGAGAAGTCAAAAGCATGTATATGTACTTCCAAGTTCATAAACAAAACACTTATAACTTTTTGGAGAATCAAGTTCAACGAAACCGAAATTGAACCAAATTTGAACTTCTGAGTTCGTTCTTCAAGTGGAATCCGAACTTTTGGTTGCTTGGGCGATGATTTGGAGATAATTCCCGGTATTAGCTCAATATTGACATAAAGTGCAAATGTTACAAATATGAAGTTATGGGCAGCATTGTTAATTTAAGGGAAAACATTTTTACGGTAGAACAAAAAGCTACCGCAGCTATCAGACTACCTACTGATTTTCTCTGAGGCATCATTGATTAGCCCAAGTGATGTCTTGGATACGACGCCGATGATTATTGTTTGTTGTTGGTTTTCAGTTGTTTTAAGTGCAATCATGAAATTTTCACCTTGCTAGCATACTTAGATTTGACAATCTTTTTCAATGATAGGATGATTTCATGGCTGCGGTAGGACTTTGACAGCTGCGGTAGATCTCTGCGGCTACCGCAGAGTGTAAACAAAAAAAATATCCGCAATACCTACTACGATAACAAAACCCAAGAAACGAATTTGCTTATTTCTTTCTACAAAGGTTTATATTCACTTGAATTCTATAATGGTTGTAACCGAATCTCGGTAAAAGTTTAACCGAGATTCCGGCAAATAAGTAAATATTTTACCGATAGATGAGTTACTGAATGTAAGCACATATCGCTGCAATGCTGCGCTATCGTTGTTGTTGTCAACGCCAGCCGTAAATCTAATCAAATTGCGTAGAATCTGGCTGATAAATGATGAAACATAAACATTCTTAAAACGCTTTCAATTATGCAGCAAATATTAATATTTGCCGATTCGAAATCAATTTGATATTTCACCCGATGGAAAACTGACTAAAATACTCGATAAACATCCATTGGCGTATCTACACATCGCTGCTTGCATAAGTAAATATTTAACCTGCCTATATGCCTCTGCTGCGCGGAACATAAAAATTCTTTTAAACCGTCACTCACAGCATCCATCAGCGCTCGTGGCGGCGGCGGCCTGAGCTTGAATCTGTATTGAAATAAAAATAAATCACCAAACTGTTTGATGGGGAATTCTTCCGTTTCAGCACAGTATACCTATCCAAGACGGAGATGCTATTGAAGCGATGAAACCTTTAGATTTAGACTCTGGAGTTGTTCAATGAAGTAGGTTTGTGTGGGTTCGACGTGTCTAATATCCATTCAACTTTATCAGGTTAGATGGAAATTCAGTCACCATCATTCCAATCGCGAAAACACGTCGAGACTGAAAATAATACGACGCATAATTCTATTCAGTTGTGTGATACATACTGTACTACTTTTTCATGGCAGTGAACGCGCATCTTTTTTATCGATTCCGTAAAATTTCAAATCAGTAACAAATTTTGAAAACGACGTATAATCAATGCTATACCATTGATTATACGTCGTTTTCAAAATTTGTTACTGAAATTGTCCACAGTTTCCATAACTTGTCAACCATATAAATATTCGAATTGTTTGTTTCAAACAATGTTACGTTTAGTATAATTTTGTACATAAAGTAAAGATAATAATGATATATTGTATGTGAAATTTGAATTATTTAACACATTGAGCAAATCGAATAAAAAACTTTTATGCAATTAAGCATCGTAATTTCATTTTTATACTACTCGTTTAAGTATCATAATGTCCAACTTTTCCACACCGGTTCATTATGCAACTGAAATCAGTTGCATAATGAAAAATAGTTGCATAATGATCATAATGCAACTCATTTGAGTTACATTATGAACATCATGCAACTCAAATAAGTTGTATAATGAAAACAATCATTGCATTAAATTTTGTATGGAACTCGTTGCAAAACTCGTTTTTTTAGCAGTCTTCGTATTTATCCAACTCGGCAAACCTCGTTGGATAAATGTACGACTCGTGCTGAAAAAACAACTTTTTGCAACTCGTTACATAATTTCTGAATGCTTGACTGAATGTGTTAAATAATTATTATGTCATGCATACCTTGAAAAGAGGGACACAGTTGTTCGGAAACCTACCACAGTCGGGTGTTCTATTAGACAAAGCCACCCACTTTACGCCCACTGCAATTTCCCAGCTGTCTTGCAACCGATCAAACGATGATTTTTTAACTGTGATTAGAGTATACTATACACAAGCTTGTCACATTCCAAAAATTAACTGCATTGGTTGGAAGACAACCTGGAAATTAAGGTGGGCGTAAAGTGGGTGGCAGCTAGGAGACCGGACTGTACTTTGAATTGTTCTAAGAGGGATTAAGTCAAAAAAATTGTATACCTCCATGTCTCAAAAAAAAAAACAAAGATTTGAAATATTTTACAATAATTCATGACCGTCCAACCGAATAACACCAAATAACATGTGGGGTAGAAGCTTCAGTTTTGGCCAGTCGGATGTTTTGGCCATAGCCATCAGCCTAATACGACCTGAACCAGCAAAACATATTTTTTTACTGAGAGATCCTAATATAATATGATGATTGAAGCTGTGAAAGCCATATAATTTGATTAAAAATGTAAGATTTTTTTCATAATTAATAGATCTACACTTTTCCCGAAGAATGTATATAGTTATTATTGCAAATAAAAAAGTTTGGTTTCCGATATCTTTGAAAATATGGACCACCATAATTTTCATGCACATTGGAAAGAGGGCCTTATTATTAGAGACAACTTTGTAGAAGACCATATTTGTCTAAAAATCATTTGAAAGCGCTGAATGCATCTTTCCTCGTAAATCTGGTTCATGGACCATTGTGCATCGAACTGAAAAAAAAATCACAATTCAGTTTGCTTTTTCCATGAAAATTCTGATTCAATTATCAAAATATTATAAATGTAAATATTTGGTTATGATAAATTAGCAGATATACAAATTCCGAATTATAAAGACAATATTGCACCGTTCACACTAAATCGAACCGCACAGTATAAAAGTATGACAGAGTGTGCGGTAGTTCGGCAGCAGCAAAGTTTCGCGCGCTGGCTTTGCTAGATTTTTGCGATTTTTTTTCTCTTCTCTCTGCGGGGCTCCGACGACGGGACGCCAAGCAGTCAGTAGCGTGCGGTAGTTCGGCAGCAGCAAAGTTTCGCGCGCTGGCTTTGCTAGATTTTTGTGATTTTTTTTTTTCTCTTCTCTCTGCGGGGCTCCGACGACGGGACGCCAAGCAGTCAGTAGTGTGCGGTAGTTCGGCAGCAGCAAAGCTTCGCGCGCTGGCTTTGCTAGATTTTTGCGATTTTTTTTCTTCTCTGCGGGGCTCCGACGACGGGACGCCAAGCAGTCAGTAGTGTGCGGTAGCAGCAAAGCTTCGCGCGCTGGCTTTGCTAGATTTTTGCGTTTTTTTTCTCTTCTCTCTGCGGGGCTCCGACGACGGGACGAGTGTGCGCGCGCCGTGGTTCGAGTCGGTTCCAAATTTTTCGCTTCCCATCGGCGCTAGTTTCCAATACACTTTTAGTTGATAATAAATATTTTCTTTCATTTTTTGAATTTACACAAAAGAGTGAAAAATGTTAGTTCGGGTTCGCCGGTCGAGAAAAAATCCGGGCGCCGACAAGTGAGTCGCGTTCAGTGTATTTCTGTGTGGAATAGACTAAAGGTTTCTGCTCCCTAGTGGAGTGGAAACGCGCGATAGAATTTTCTTTTTGGCTAGTTCTTGCGTCGAAAAGTGGTCGGTTGTTAACGGCGGTTTGTGTATATTGATCCATTGTCAAATCATATCACCAACCATAGGTGACTCCCGGACTGACAATGTACCTTACCCTACTAACAAAAAATTCCTTCCTGAGACAAACGTGGAGATGCAGCGAGTCGCGGTCTTTATAACAACGTTTGTCTTACTAACATTCCCTTCCATCCTCGATGACCGTAAGGACGTGGCCGGCGCCGTTATTGACCTTATTAAAGTGGAGAGCTCTCGACCTGTGTACATTGAGAATAGTAAGCTAGTCCCAAGCCCTTTTCATTGGTTCCTTGCACTCTAAAGAATTTTCACGTCCGATTTACGTGAAATAACACGTAGCTCATCCTTATTCTAAAAACTTCATAAGTTACGTGACATTAGTCACCTTCACTCGATAACCACGTTGTGTGCACCATCCTGTTTGGTGGAATCCACCTGGTTTTCACGAAAATCGTTTCAATGCGTTTGTATTAGTGTACTTTCGACTTGGAAGTTTCCGCGAAACGAAAGTTACGTGAAATTCAGGTGTGCAAAAAAAATCAACATGGCGTCGAGAAGTTTGTTGTGCAAGAACGGGTTGCTAATTTAAAGTTCACGAGCAAGTTGCTGCAAGTATTTAACGGTAATTTAATTGCTTATGACAATAGATAATAATTAATTGAAATTGTTACTTTTTCTATTTTCATTGATTTCAGAAGCTGGATATCAATAGTCCCCTGACGGTGACGGACCAATTCAGTGAGTGTTGGGAACAGCTGGACTACGAGGATGTTGCGTAAAATCCTTGGATTTGTTTAGATTTCTATCCAATCTTAAGAAGGATAAGGTTAAAAATAGTTATAATAACACAGTTGTAAGTATTTATTACTCTGAAATAAAATACTGATAAAAATTACTTTTTTTATTGTTGCATATTTGCACCAGCTTGTAGTATATTTGAGGAGGCAAAAGTTTTTATGCCCTTACAAAATCAATGATTTTTTATGGTAGAGTAAAATCAAACCTTTCTTCATTGCATTTTATAAGGATTTAAAATCTCTTACCACTTCGAATACGCTACAAGCTGGTGCGTCTGATTTATTTCAATTCAAAAACCATGACAAGATTACTTGAAATTCATGTAGAACCAATGATGTTTTCACGTAAAAGTTACCGGAGATTCCAGTAGCACTCACGCACATTTCACGCAAACAATACGTAAAATGCATGTCAAATTCACCTGATTCATCAAGTCGATAGCGAAACTGAAATTTATCCAGCTACCTGAAATTCAGGCCAAGGCTACGTGAAAAATATGGTGGACGAAAATCACCTATCTTTTCACATAAATCGGACGTGAAAATTCTTCAGAGTGTGTGCAATTTCGATTGCTCTGGTCAGTCACGGAGTAGCAACTACGAATTGTGCGGTCATCTATGCTCATGCTCATGCTCATGCGCACAGTATAAAAGTATGACAGATAAAGAGTGTGACGATAAGTGCAACCGTGCTGACTGACAGCATTTGACGTCGAGAAATGTCACAGATGAGAACGTGGTGTGGCCGGTGTGTAAACGTGGTGTGTGATTCGCCTCATTATTTCCCGATTTTGTTTTGATTCTCATCCACAACTGTTCGAGTCGATTTTCTCTCTGTTTTTATCAAAAACAGTCGTTGTCGTGCTTTGCTTCTCGTAAAAAGAGTTCAGCTCGCGACATTTTTTATGGTCTTCCTTGGCGAAAAGTTTCCAAAAATTTTAATTTTTGCAAAATATTCCTGTCGTCCCCCATTGTGGAAAAATTTCAGAAATTTTCGAAAAAAAATTACCCCAGAGGGTAGCATAGGATGAATAAAAAATTTTCGAAAGAGAGAGAGAGAGAGAGAAAGAGAGAGAGAGAGAGAGAGAGAGAGATTTTTCTTTTTTTGTATGTATGTATGTATGTATGAATGCTATCGAATATTTTTGCGGGAAAGCAAGTTAGAGTGATTTTAGTACATGCGTTAATGACGGAATTCGAAAACTCTGAAGTTTTTGTCATTATTTCGATGCAGATGTTTCGTTACATAGAAGAGCTACAGTATTTCAGACAAAAACGCGCTACATTTGACATCCCAAGTTCCTGCAGGACATTCCCGAAATCGTTTAAAAACAGATGGTCCGGTCTGACTTCACGCCGACCATATGTACAGATGGATAATTTTTTATCGAAATTCGGAACAAATCCACAGCTCAGGTGAGATTCAACGCACGGCCGTTATCGCCCTAAACGCAAATATATCCATCTCACTTGTACATATGTACGAAAAGTGAGCGCAATATATTTATTGTTCAAACACCGGCTCCGAGTCATTTAGCCGAGTGCCATGTGGCTGATTGCGCTTGGCCGAACGCCCATTGGTCGAGAGGGTCATTTAGCTGAACGACATTTAGCTGAATGCCGTTTGGTTGAAAGAGAAAGGATAAACTTAAACGATCGTACCACTTTTCTCCAAGTCAGTATAACTCGAAAGAATTGCCTATGATTTAAAGGAGGGAAAATCTCTGATAAAATATTGACAGTTTCAACGCAAACTAATCCATGAATTGAGAAACTAGAAAGAATAGTCAATGATTGAAAAAAGGAAAAAATAATGATTATAATCAAATTGGCAGCTAGAATGTGGAAAGGGGTCTCTGAATTATTTTGAATAAAATTCGGCCAAGTGGCATTCGGCTAAATGGGTTGAGTTGATTAAAAATCATAATTGACCACACGAATTGATGTACCGTAACTTTGCATTTTGCGTAAGAGTGTGGTATTGATTTAAAAGCCTACAATGACAATCATATCTGAAACGCAACCTTCCAGGCTGTTTGTTGCTATGTTTATTGTTTTGCAAGGCATAAAGTGATTGCACCGTAATGGTAAAAATGGATCGTGGAGTGGATGATTATTGAAACACTGCGTAAAATATTGTAAAATAACGCATGCACAGTCCGGTAGCATCTAAAAAGAAAAATACTCTAATCTGGCTTCCTAGACCGGTTGCATGTCGAATACGGTCGAATACTACTTCTTTTTGAACAAATCGGCAAATAAACCGTAAAAGTTGAGTAAATATTGTAAAATTTTAATTTAAACTTACCTGCCTATGATCGCCTATTAGTCCCATATTTGCTGGATTTCCTATTCATATGGAACAGTTATGCGATCATAGGCAGATAAAGTCATCGCAATTTGTGCATCATATATGCAAAATGTACTAAATTTGAGGTCAGAAAATGTAAGCGTTATACTTGTTGAGCACATTTTTCACCACAATTTTTTTCTTAATATTGGTTAAAATCGAAAATGTTTGCTTATAAGAAGTTTCTCCATACAAAAAACTATACAATTTTGTTACATATCGAAAAATTCAGTCGGTATACAATCAAACATTGCCCAAACAATCATACATATACAAAAATTGATTGATCTCAGAAAAGAAAAACAACTTTTTTATTTTTGTCACGAAATTTTGGTTTCTGGCCCATAGTGCCTTGGGGGAAATGGGTTCAAAAATTTTCATTTTTTTTTTCTATTTTCCCTTTGGTCCCCTTTTGGAAGAAATAGGTCAGAAAATATTCAATTTTTCTGAAATTTTAATTTTCTTTGGTCCCCTCATGGAGGAAATAGATCCGAGTTTTTTCCCCTTTGGCCCCCGTTGGAATAAATAGGTCCGAAAATTTTCAATCTATTCAATTTTTCCCTTTTTCCTTTTTGAAGAAAAAGGTCCAAAAATTTTGAAATTTTTGAATTTTTCCCTTTGGTTACCCCTTGGAGAAAATGAGTCCGAAAATAATGAAATTTTTGAATTTTTCCTTTTAATCCTGCTTGGAATTTTTGAATTTTTCACTTTGGTCCCCTCTTGGAAGAAAAAGATTCGAAAATTTCGAAATATTTGAATATTTCCCTTTGGTGCCTCCTTGGAAGAAATAGGTTCGAAAATTTTGAACTTTTTTGCCATTGACACCCCCCCCCCTCCCCCTGGAAGAAATAGGCCCAAAAATTTGGAAATTTTTCAATTTTTTTCCTTGGTCCCCCCTTGGAAAAAATAGGTCCGAAAATTTTGAATTTTTTGATTTTTTCTCTTTGGTCCCCCTTGGAAGAAAGTGATCCGAAGATTTAGAAATTTTTCCCTTTGGTACCCCTTGGAAGAAATAGGTCCGAAAATTTTCAATTTTTCCCTTTGGAAGAAAGTGGTTCTAAAATTTTGAAATTTTTAAATTTTTCTCGTTGGTCCCTTCTTTGAAGAAATTGGTCAGAAAATTTTGAAATTTTTGAATTTTTCTCTTTGTTCCCTCCTTGGAAGAAACAGGTCCAAAAACTTTGAAATTTTTCTATTTGGTACCCCCTTGGAAGAAAGTGGTTCGAAAATTTTGAAATTTTTCCGTTTGGTATCCCCTTGGAAGAAATTGGTCCGTAAATTTGCAATTTTTCCCTTTGGAAAAAAGTGGTCCGAAAATTTTGAAATTTTTGTATTTTTCCCTTTGGTACTCCCTTGGAAGAAATTGGTCCAAAAATTTAGAATTTCTTCAATTTTTCCCTTTGGTCCCTCCTTGGAAAAAAACTGGTCCGACAATTTTGAAATTTTTCAATTTTTCTCCTTGGTCTCCCCAGACCGAAAAGTTTGAAATTTTTAAATTTTTCCAGTTAGTCCCCCCTTTGGAAGAAAAAGGTCCGAAAATTTTGAAATTTCTGAATTTTAATCTTCGGTTCCCTCCTTGGAAGAAATAGGCCCAAAAATTTAAATTTGGATTTTTTCCTTTGCAAATTGGAAGAAATTGGTTCGAAAATTTTAAAATTTTTGAATTTTTCTCTTTGGACCCCTCCTTCCCTTGGAAGAAAGTGATCCGAAAATTTTGATTTTTTTTCCTTTGATACCCCTTGGAAGAAATAGGTCCGAAAATTACGAAATTTTTGGATATTTCCCTTTGGTCCCCTTTGGAAGAAACTGGTCCGAAAATTTTGAAATTTTTGAATTTTTCCCTTTGGTCCTCTCTTGGAAGAAAAAGATTCGAAAATTTCAAAATATTTAAATATTTCTTTTTGGTCCCCCCTTAGAAGAAACAGGTTCGAAAATTTTGATTTTTTAGCCATTGGTCCCCCCTTGGAAGAAATAGGTCCGAAAATTTTGAAATTTTTGAATTTTTCCCTTTGGCCCCCTCTGGAAGAAATAGGTCCGAAAATTTTGAAATTTTTCATTTTTTTTTCCTTAGTCTCCCCTTGGAAAAAATAGGCCCGAAAATTTTAAAATTTTTGAATTTTTCCATTTAGTCCCCCCTTGGAAGAAAAAGGTCCGAAAATTTTGGAATTTCTGAATTTTAATCTTTGGTTCCCTCCTTGGGAGAAATAGGGTAAGTGTACCAATTATGGCTATAGTACCAATTATTCGCCATAGTTAATTTCCACCCTTTAACGATGTAAATCAACAAGAAAAAATCGTGAACAACAGATCACGTTCACAAAAGATAGTTGCACTCATTTAAACTCCACATTTTGCTCAACTTATGGTACAAATAAATCATTTTCCTTAAAATTTCGACCTCCTTGCACCCTTTTTCGTCATAGTGTACCAGTTATGGCTAATCCCATAAGGAATGCATGCAAATAGTGCAAAAAGGACCCGAAGTTAAAAAAATATAGCCATAACTGGTACAGGGTTCCTATTATTAGCACCGCCTGTAATCAATACTGAAAGTAGTTTTGGCTCCATTTCTATATTTTTCTTGTAAAGTATGGAAACTAAGCAGTCTTTTAACTTATTGATGACATTCGTTGGTCTTCTGGTTATTTTTGTATAAATAGCTTTCCTTAGGTAGTACCATAATTGGTACACGCACCCTAGGTCCGAAAATTTTGTTTTTTTTTTTTCCTTTAGCCTTCCTTGGAAGAAATGGTCCCCCCTTGGAAGAAAGTGTTCCGAAAATTTAGAATTTAGAAGAAAGTGGTCCGACAATTTTCAATTTTTCCCTTTGGAAGAATGGGGTACTAAAACTTTGAAATTTTTTCTCGTTGGTCCCTCCTTGGAAGAAATTGGTCCGAAAATTTTGAAACTTTGGAATTTTTCTCTTTGTTCCCTCCTTGGAAGAAATAGGTCCAAAAATTTTGAAATTTTTCCCTTTGATCCCCCCCATGGAAAAAATTGGTCCGAGTATTTTAAAGTTTTTGAATTTTTCTCTCTGGTTCCTCCTTGGAAGAAAATGGTTCGAAAATTTCGTTCGAAATTTTTCCATTTGGTACCCCTTGAAAGAAATAGGTCCGAAAATTTTCTTTTTTTTTTTTTTTCCTTTGGAAGAAATAGGTCCAGTGATTTTCGATTTTTTAAATTTTTCCCTTTGGCTTCCCCTGGAGGAAACAGATAACAAAAAATTTTCATTTTTGAATTTTTCCCTTTGGTCCCCCCTTAGAGGAAATAGGTCCGAAAATTTATATATTTTGATTTTTTTCTTTTGGTCTCCTCTTGGAGGAAATAGGCCCGAAAATTTTCAATTTTCAACATTCCCTAACCATTGGATATTATATTATAATAAAACAATAATATCACAATTTCATTGTCGTCAATTTTTTGGATTAAACATAATAATGATAATTATTCATGGAAGCCCACATCATATTCAAGGTTTCAATTTTATGTGAAAACTTTGCAAAAAAACACGAGCATGCGATTGACACCATCCTACGATCTAAAACTTCATTCCGCTGCATCTGCACAAATTGGGTTTCGTTGAAACTCTTAATCCTTTCACTCTATCGTTTTTACTCCCACTGCTATTTAGAAAACCCTCAGCAGTTCAAGTGCTACCAAATGCTAGTATTGCAGCAAGCCGCATCAAAAAAAAAATACTGTGCAGTCCATACTAGGGTAGAAAGATCAGTTTTGGTTATTGTTAGTCGTGCAGTCTATTGTGATTTATATCAGCACGAATTATTGTTTGACTAGTATGCAGATCTCACTTCTATTGATAAAAAGAACATTATTAGAAAAAAAAAATCATTATCACCAAATCATCCACCAAATGAAAGCTGAGGGTCTATTCTTTCGTGTGGTGGTGAGTTCGAAATTTTCTATCGGGGGTTATTTTTCCAGATGAATTAGGAGTGAAAAGTGCCAAAAATCGGTATTTCTCGTAAATTTGTTCTACAGAAAAAAATGTTCTAGAACTCCCACCTATAATTTTACACAAAAATATGCTTTTATGAGGACTGTTCGTTCTGTTCGGCAGGGTGCTCTTAATTTAATTCTGTTTAAAGTGCAGCTTGTTTTATTACTTTCTTGGATTTTGTGTGTTGTTAAAAGTGTTGTGCATTTATGTTGACAAATAGAACGGAATTCAATAGGTATCATAAACGCTTTGTTTTCGAATAGGATGATTTTGGAAGCGAATGAATATAATTGGCATCGTGACCCTAAATACCTATTTTGACACGAGTGCTTCTCATTGGGCCTCTACCATAAGAAATACAACATTTTTGGCCATAACAGGCCATAGCAGAAACCAAATTGAAGAGTTTGTAAAAAAACACATGCATTACTTCTATTTTGGCCACCGCTATGTATTAAAAATAAACTGAGAATACACTGAAATAAGTTTTGTTGTGGATACTACCGATTCCATTGAAAAATTACTAACCGTACCTATGATTCTCAACCAACAACAATTTTCAGTTAATTCCACTAAAACACAGTTAACTTAACTAGCAGTGCAAAAATAATCTCAATTTAACAAATGTGCACTGTGTTGTAAAATGCGTGTCTACACTGAAAAACAAGAGAACCCAAATTTGAGTATTTTAAAATTCACTTTTGAGTTCTTTTTTGCATCCTGTTTCATTCGCTCTCTTTATTGTTGTCAGAGAGTGAATAGCAAAACAACCTAACTTTGAGAGTTCGATACGGGAAGCCAAAATTGAGTAAGTGGCACAGTACCGAAAGTTGAGTAATTTTAACTGACGGTTGAGTAAAAAGAACCTTGACTTTAGGTACTTTGGCCGTATACGCCTAAATGCAAACTACCTACCTAAACATCGACTCCAGCAACTCAAAATTGGCTTCCCGCACGCAACCTCCAAGTTGGGCTGAATGAACTCACTTTTGGGTACTTTCGTTTTTCCGTATAGGAAAAATCAACAATGTTTTGTTGTTGAGACGACTACGCTTTTAGTAAAATTTACTACAATGCATTGTAATTTCAAGCCTTTTCAGTTACCTCAACAGATTTTGTTGTCGGTTGAGAATCATATGTACGGTTAGTTATTTAACTATGGAATCGGTAGTTTCCACAACAAAATTTATTTCAGTGTAAGCTTAGTTACTGCATTTTGAATACAGCAGAGATGCCATATATACAGATTTATCTGTATTGTACAGATTTTTGAGCATCCGTACATATTTCGTTTTATATTAAATACAAATTTTCAAGCAGGAGGGGCTATTTTATTTTTGTATGAAACACAAATTTTTCATAGAAATTTTGTATGGGATACAGATTTTTCATAAAATCATCTGGCATCCCTGGGATACAGTCGCCCCCTTCGCATCTGGCTGGCCAATACTGGTGCCCTTGCCCTAAGTTACAGCAGACCACTACTGACATATCGATATTGTGGCCCTCGAACCTAGCAGATTTGACAAATCCTCCTACGGTGGGGCCACATTAACTTTCCAATTTCAGTGTCGGTACAATAAAAATAAGCGACTTATATTTCCTATGTATAGCTAGACATTAGCATATGTGAACATACAAAAGCACAAAATGATTTAGAATAGACTCATAAGAAGAGAAAATCTCGCACTAAATGCTGGCAGCGCATTATTGATAGCCTATATAAAATTGACTTGAAAACAAAACTGAATATTATCTATTATCTATATAAATAAAGATTGAATGATGTTTGTATGTAACGAATAGGCTCGGGAACGGGTCAACAGATCGACAGAATTCTTTCACTGCTGCATTTCACGAGCACTTCACGTAACAGACGGTACACTCGATTTCGTCGTCTATGGCTGCTTTGATTAACCTGGATTTTGAACTAGTAAGTATTTGAGAAACCACAAACGTTCGTTGAACCAGTTGCCAATTTTCAAACCCTGCATTGCTAAGAAAGGTAAAACTATTTCAAACCGCTTACTATGCTGAGAGCAGTAGTGCTGGGCATGGAATTGAAATAGGATATGTGCATTGTAGGTATATTACGTTGTACTGGTACAAAATCAACCGCAACCATAAATTCAGTTCTATCGACTTAGCTGTTGTGTTTTTGAGGCCTCTTTCAGCGTATTAAAACGTACGGAAGCAAGTATGCGTAGGCAACCGTTATGGGGCCAATATTTTCGCCCAGTTTGCCACAAAGCAGTTTTTTCGTTCTTTTATAGAAAGTTTCAGGTAAATTTACATTTTGCTTTCCGTCGACAAAGTCAAACGTAGTTGGCTTGACTTTTTCGTCTTATACTCCAAAGACGGGAATAAAAAGTTGATCGATAATGTGAAACTTTATGCATTAAACTGTATCCATTATCGTTATACAGGCAAGTAGAACTGCAAAAAATGCTCCATGAACGTTGTCTAACTGCCATAAGCTTTCTTATTTCTCCCCTGCTGCTTGTAATTTAATTTGATGGCGAATAATTTTTCATCCTGCACTAATTTGGGATCGTTTCTGCAAAAAAAAACTCGAGTCAGTTACAATTTTCAACCTCACTTCTGTCATTTCCTGTGGAATGTCTCATATGTTTGCTGTTTTTCATTCAAGACTGAAAACTAGTATTTCAACTATGTGCTAATAAAACAAAAGCCATGACATCTATGGTGATGCTGTTACAACACTACTACTATCCTTCTCGTTTGTCTACTAGCATGAAATATGCATGCATGAAAAACATAGTGCAAGCGTGGAAAGAATGAATAGCATTCCTTTTTAATGTGCTTCCTGGTTCACGGTAGCCTCGTGATTTTTGTTCTTAGCACGCTGGGTGGGTATGGCCATTTGGAAGGGAATACACCATCGACGGAACAACGACGATACGGTTACAATATGAGAGGGAAAAGGAAGCGTTCTTAGCCAAAGTGCACACTTATTACACAACGATTCTCTGGTGCATAGTTTCGGGCGAAATGAATTCTGATTTTCGTTTTAAACATTTCACGGGAATTTTGATGACATAAACAGGAGAAGGACTGAAATGGACACATGTTTCATCACGGTGATTAAACGTGCAAATCTACGATACAGTACCCAACACATAAAAAAGAAAAAGGCGGCATCACATTGTACATAACTTGCCAGGTCCTATCGACTATCAAAATCTTCTATTACAAGTAATGCCGTAGTATACTTCACTTCCTCTTCTCAAAATTTAAGGACTTTTACTTCAACTATTATCTCCTGCTTTTAACATCAACAAACTCTGATCAAGTGAGGGATTATTGGGTCGTCACTTGCCTCGAGATGCATGACCTCGTTCCTCGGCCGTTGTCCTCTCCAACAGTCCCGTTTCTTGATGGCCCCTTAAGCAATCCCTCATGGCCGCCCATTGGTGGTAACCATAGTCCCTCTGGTGGTGAGTTTTTCAAATACAGTGTGTAGTATGATTATAGGAGAATCATGGACGAAAACGGCTTTCTTGGGAAGCTGACTAGACTGATTAAAGCAACGATGGACGGTGTGCAAAACTGCGTAAGGATTTCGGGTGAACTGTCTAGTTTATTTGAATCTCGTCGTGGACTGCGACAAGGTGAAGGACTGTCATGCCTACTCTTCAACATCGCTCTGGAAGGTGTAATGCGACGAGCCGGGCTCAACAGCCGGGCACGATTTTCACAAAATCTGGTCAATTTGTGTGCTTTGCGAACGACATGGAAATTATCGCCAGAACATTTGGAAGAGTGGCAGAACTGTACACCCGCCTGAAACGCGAAGCAGCAAAGGTCGGTGAATGCGTCAAAAACAAATTACATGCAGGTAGGCGGAACCGAGCACGACCGGGTCCATCTAGGTATAGTAATGTGACAATATACGGGGTTACTTTCGAGGTGGTGCAGGAATTCCAAGGATCCTTACTGGCGGATGACAACAACGTGAGTCGTGAAATTCGAAGGCGCATCACCAGTGGAAGTCGGCCCTACTAAGGGCTCCAGAAGAAGCTGCGGTCTAAAAAGATTCACCCACGCACCAAATGCACCATGTACAAACGGTCCTCTACGGACATGCGACATAATGAGGACCCACAGTTTTCGAGGACGCATGCTAAGGACGATCTCCGGTGGTGGCGGAAAAGGATGAACCCCGAGCTCGCTACATTTTACGGCGAATCCAGCATCCATAAGGTGGCCAAAACCGGAAGGATACGGTGGGCAAGACATGTTATAAGAATGCCAAATAACACTCCAAAGCTGGTGTTTACTACTGATCCTATTGGCACAAGAAGACGTGGAGCGCAGAGAGCACGATGGGCGGACTAGGTGGAGCGTAATCTGGCGAATATTGAGCGCGACCGATGATGGAGAGTGGCAGCCACAAACCAAGTATTGTGGCGTACTATTGTTGATTATGTCTTGTCTTAAATGTGATATTGAGCAAATAAATGTATGTATGGTTGCTTTTAGTGTGGTGGAGCTTGGACTTTTTTTTTCCTATCTAGTTTATTTGGCAGGCTCAGTCGTGAATCACACATTGCGGAGCCGAATGTTACACAATATTACATAAAGATAAATATTACAAAAGTTAACAGAAAATCAATCGTGGTAAAAAACGAAATAATCCATCGGGGTGTTGGTGGCTTTGGCAATCCTCTGCATGGCCTCCTCAATCAACGGTTGCCGTTCGTTTTCATCGGTGATCCAATCATAGCTTGCAACCCTCTGTCGGATTTTCCTAGGTGACGCATCAACGGCGGCGATCAAGCTGCAGTCCTCACTCTCACTCGAGGACGTGTTACTTTTATTCTGTCGCTTGTGGGCTTGACTCTGTGCAGAATCAGATTGACTGTCCGTATGCAACGAACGCTGTCTCTTTGTTTTGGCCTTCTTTGTCTTCTGTTGTCGTTTCTCGCTTGTTTTACCATTCTTGTCCACAATCCCCTCCACAACACTAGAGGCGTCTTCAACTAATTGTTTCTCAGATGATTCGATTTCAGCGACAACCGTTTTGTTTTCATGCGTGCTCACTGCTAACAAAAAATACAAAAATATGAAACAAAACAAACCAATGCTTAATAAGGGAACCAATACCCTATATAGAGACAATCAAAAAACAAGCTACATGGATAAAAGCCAACAATTTAAATACATATGCACGACAGTAGTATATGGACTACCTTAATTTGCATGTACATTGGAAAGAGGACCTTAGGCTGGCACAAATTTCGATTTTCTTTTATGTCACCGCCCTTTCGAAAAATTTTGGTTGGAATTCAACATTTTGAGGGGGGACACGGAGGGCCCATATAGCCGAGGCGGTAAACGCACGGGTATTCAGCATGACCATGCTGAGGGTGACGGGTTCGATTCCCGGTCGGTCCAGGATCTTTTCGTAAAGGAAATTTCCTTGACTTCCTTGGGCATAGAGTATCTTCGTGCCTGCCACACGATATACACATGCAAAATGGTCATTGGCAGAGGAAGCTCTCAGTTAATAACTGTGGAAGTGCTCATAGAACACTAAGCTGAGAAGCAGGCTTTGTCCCAATGAGGACGTTACGCCAATAAGAGAGAGAGAGAGAGAGAGAGAGGGGGGACACAAACAAATTTTCCAAGAAATTTGAAAATTTGAGAGTAAAGTTAGAGCCACCCTGAAACATCCTTAGCAAATCCGATGAGTTTAATGATTAGGCAATGTTTGGGTATTTTTTCATCAAAATCATTTATTATTTATCATCCCCCCCCTAGACCTGTGCGCCGCCGCGCCACGCCGCCGCCGCCGACACTTTTTGTCCCACGCCGACGCCGACCGAGGTATCGGCGGCGCGCCATACGCCGGTGTTTGCCACGCCGCCGATTTTCATTTTTCGCGCCGGTGACCAGTGCACGAATAAAATTAAGTTTACATAAAGTTAAGATAAAAAATTCTCACGATCACTATCATAAAACTTTGACTGACACTATCATGAAACATTTCTGCAGAAGACTCATTTAGAACTTGTGAAGAAATTCAAATGGAATTTCAGAGTGTGCATTCAAATACAGGGGATAGACAAAATGATCGGGACAGGCAAAATTTTCACTTTTCAAAAAATGTCCAATTGGCTGTAACTTTTCGAAAAGTGCATCAAATATTCTCAAATTTTCACTGTGAGTTGATCAACTAGTTGTGTATCAGTGGACAAAATTTGGAAAAGATCGGGCTATTCTGCACGAAGTTACATGCATTTTAGAAAAAGGTAGAATTATCCGATAGCCAACTTTGAGCTGTTACATCTCCGGATTCAATGAACCGAATGCAATGAAATTTTGTCCATTTATGACTTATATAATGAACTCTGGAAAACGTTTGACTAAACTTGAAATCATTGACAAGAGGAAAAGTTATAATGATTCCATTAATTTTATGATATTTTAGTAAATTGGTCTATTTTTAATATGCATCCCATTACTTTTTCAATGAATTGCCGTCTATGTTGTTATTTTCCTTCACCACATATCTGTAATCAAGATAATCGGAGGGAATTTAAATGAACTATAATTAGCATCTTGAATTTTGAAACAATGTTGAAATTTTAGAAAATTTAGTGTTTTATTAGAAAAATAATCTAATCGTTATAATTTTCTTCCGTGTTAAAAATTTAAAATTATGTCAAAAGTTTTTCAATGCTCATTATATAAGTCATAAATGGTCAAAATTTCATTGCATTCGGTTCATTGAATCCGGAGATATAACAGCTCAAAGTTGGCTATCGGATAATTCTACCTTTTTCTAAAATGCATGTAACTTCGTGCAGAATAGCCCGATCTTTTCCAAATTTTGTCCACTGATACACAAATAGTTGATTAACTTACAGTAAAAAATTGGAGAGTATTTGATGCACTTTTCGAAAAGTTACAACTATTTGAAATTTTTTTGAGAAAGGAAAATTTTGCCTGTCCCGATCATTTTGTCTATCCCCTGTACGAATTCTATGATTTTTTTAATTTTTTTTTCTTTAGATTTCATTCATTGTTCATCATTTATATCTCCCCCCCAGAAGTTTTTCCAGGAGATTATTCCGGAAAGATTCAGTGATGCCTCCAGGATTGTTTTTTTTTTTTTCAGAAGATCTCGACAGGAGTACCGTCAGGGAAATCTAAAGGAATTCCTTTAAAAAATCTTTCTGGAGGATTCAGGAATGCCTTCCAGAGATACATCAGAGGTGTATCCAGAAGATCCGCAGGGTCTGAGAGTTTAGTCAGGAATTCCTTCTGAAGTTCCTTCAGGAATTCCTACACAAGTTTCTTTAGAAACAAGTCCAGGAGTTACCTCAGAGATTCCTCCAGGACATCCTTCACAAATTCCTCTAGAACTCCTTCAGGCTATTTCTCCTGACGTTTTGTAGGAATCGCCCTAGGAGATCCTACAGGGATCACTCCAGGAGTTTTATCAAGGCTTCCTACAGGTATTCCTTCTAGTATCCCTCCTAAAATTCCTTCAGGGGTGCCTCATGAACATTTTTCAGAGATTCTTTCAGGAGTTCTTTCCAGGATTGCTTCAGAAGTCCCTTCGATGATCTCTCCAGGAGTTCGTTAAGGGATACTAATAGATCCATCGAGAATTCCGTAAGAAGTTTCTTCAGGAATTCCTGCAGGAAGTCTTGAGAAATAAGTCTAGGGTTCCTTTAGAGATTCCTCCAGGAGTTTCAAGGATTCTTGCAGATATTTATTCAGAGATCCCTCCTGAATATCTTCAGGGATTCCTACAGAAGTTGCTTCAAATCTCTCCATGAGTTCCTTCAGAGAGTATTATAAAAGAATCCAAGGTTACCTGCAGGAGAATTCAGGGATTCCCTCAGAAGTTTATTCAGGGATTCCTATATAAGAGTTCCTGCTAAGATTCCTTTAGGATACCCTTAAGGGATTGGGCCCATATAGCCGAGGCGGTAAGGCGGAAGTTTCTTTAGGGATTCTTCCAGGAGTTCTTCCTTCGCTGCTGGGGTTCTTTCAGATTGTAGATTAAAATTGAGAATTTTCCAGGGGGTCTCACGGATGCCTCCATGAGCTATATCATAGATCTTTCCAGAAGCTCATTCAGGAATTCCGACAGGAGTTCTTTCAGGGAATTTTGTAGGAGTTCCTTCAATAAATTCCTCAGGATTACAATCACGCATATCTCCCAAATTGGATCTTTCATGGAGCTTCTACAAGAATTCCTCCAGGATGTCCTTCTGGAATTCCTCCAGCGATTCTTCGAAAGATTCCGCTAAAAATCCTTCGAGGATTCCGCCTGGAAATCCTCCGGACATTCATACCAGAATTGCTTCGGAAATTCCCCCTGGAATTTCTGCAGTGATTTCTCCTGTAATTACTTCGGGAGATTCCTCCTGGATTTCCTTCACGGGTTCCCCAGGACTTCCTTAGAGGATTCCACCTGGAATTGCTTCGGTAATTCCTCCTGGAATATCTTCGGGGATTTATCTTGTAATTTCCTTGGAGATTCTTCCTACATTTTCTTTCAGAGTTTCCTCCTAGACTTCCTTTGAAAATTCCTCCTGCAATTCGTTGAATATTTCTCTTCGAATTCCTTCGGAGATTCCTTCTGGACTTTCTTCAGAGATTCCTCTTTGAATTCCTCCAGGAGTCATCCTGGAATTCCTTCGATGATCTCTCCTAGAAGTTTTTCAGGGATTCATCCAGAAATTCGTTCGGGGATCTCTCCTAGAGTTCCTTCGGAGATTTCTCCTGGACTTACTATGAGGATTCCTTTTGAAAATCCTTCGATTATTCCGCTTGGAAATAATTCGGAGATTCCTCCCAGAATTCCTTCAGGGGTTCCCTCTGGGATTCCTGAAGAATTTCTACTGTAATTCCTTCGGAGGTTCCCCCTTGAATTCTTTCGGAGATTCCTTGTGGAATTCCTTCGGCGATTCCTCCTAGGGTTTTTTCGGGGATTTCTCCTGGAATTCTTTCGGGAATTCCTCCTAATATTCCGTCGGGGACTCCTCCTGAAATGTATACGGGAATTTCCACTGGAATTTCTTCGGAGATTCTTTCTGGATTTCGAGTTTTGGTGTCCGGCTATTTGGCCGAATGCCGTTTGGCTGAATGTCGTTTGGCCGAATCATGATCGAAAAAATTCATAGGAATTTTTGGACATTCTAACTACCAAAATGATCAAAGGAAATATTTCCTTCTTTTAAACATAGGCTATTTTTTCTAGTTTTGACATTGAGGGATAAGTTGGCACTAAAACTACCAATATGTTATCAAAGATTATTCCTTCTTGGAACCATAGGCTGTTCTTCCGAGTTATACTGATGCGGGGAACAGTGGCATGATCACTTAAGTTCATCATTCATTTTTCGACCAAACGGCATTCGGCCAAATGGCGTTCGGCCAAATAACCCGGAACCTCGAGTTTTTTCTTGGAATTCTTTTGGTGATTCCTCTTCGAATATCTTGGAAGATTCCTCCTGGTATTACTCGTGGAATTCCTCCAGGAATTTCTCATTGAATTTTTCCAGGGGTTCCTTCTGGAATTCCTTCAGTGATTCCTTTTAGAACTCCTTCGAGAATTTTTTCTGGTAGTCTTTCGGGGATTCCTCTTGGAATTCCTTTGGTGATTAATTCTAGAATTTCCTCGGGAGTTTCTCGTGGAACTTCTTCAGAGATTCCTTCTTGATATTTTTCGTTAATTCTTCCTAGAAATCCTTTAGGGATATAGCTGGAATTCCTTTAGGATTTGTGCTGCAGTTCTTGCGGGATTTTATTTTGGAATTCCCGCGGGGATTCCTCCGAGAACTATTTCAGGGGTTTCTCATCGGATGCCAACGAGGATTCCTCCTGGAACTCCTTCGGGGATTCCTCCTCAAATTCCTTCGGGATTCCCTCCTCTAATTCCTTCCGGTATTCCTTTTAAAATTTATCCACTGTTTCCTCATGAAATTCCTTCGAGGATTTCTCCTGGAATTCCTACGCGGATTCCTCCTGAATATTTTGCGATGGTTCCTTCTAAAAAAATTTTTGGCGATTTCTTCTCGAATCCCTTTTGCAAATTCTCTCTAGAATTCCTTCGGGATTCTTCCTGGACTTCCTTCTTGAATTCCTCCTGAAATTCTTCCGGTAATTTCTCTTGCTATTCCGTCTTGGATTCCTCCTGGAATTCCTTCGAGATTTCCATATTTCCTCTTGGAATTTACGGATTATTCCTAGAGTTCCTTTGGGGATTCCTTCTTGAATTTCTTTGGAGATTTCTCCTGGATTTCCTATGGGGATTCGACTTAGAATTCCTTTGGGATTTCTTCTTGAAAAACCTTTGAGGATTCTCCTAGGAATTCCATGGGTGGTTCCCCTTGGAATTCCTGCTGGGATTTTTCCTGGAGTTTCTTAGAGATTTCTCCTAGACTTCCTTCGAAGATTGCTCCTGGAATATCTTCGACGATTCTTCCTGAAATTCCTTCGGAGATTCTTCCTGGTGATTCTTTCTGGACTTCCTTCGAAGAATCCTCCTTTAATTTCTTCGAGAATTCCTCCTGATATTTCGTCGGGGATCCCTCCTGGAATTCCTCCGGGGGTTTCTCTTGGAATACCTTTGGTGATTCCTCTTCACATCTTCACATCTTCCGAGATTTCTCCTAGAATTTCTTCCGGGATTTCTCCTGCTATTCCATCGGAGATTCCTTCTGGAATTCGCTCTTGGAGTTCCTTTGGTGAATCCTCTTCGAGTTATTTTGGAGATTCCTCCTGGAATTCCTTCAGGGATTGCTATTAAAATTCCTTCAGAGATTCTTCATAGGATTCCTTCAGGGATTCCTGCTGGAATTCCTTCGAGGATTCCTCGTGGAATTCTTTTGGCAATTCCTCCTAGCATTTTCTCAGGAATTTCTCTTGTTATTCCTTGAGAGATTCCTCCTGGATGTTTTTCGTTGAATCCCCCTAGAGTTCCATCGGGGATTCCTTCTGAATTTTTCTGGGGATTCCTGCTGTAATTCCCTTTGGATTAGTGCTTGAAAACATTTGGAGAACCCTTCTGGAATTCTTCATGGATTTCCTTCTGAACTTCCTCGAAAAATCCAATTAGGGATTTTTTCAGAAGTTTCTGCAGGGGTTTCTCTAAGAGAGATTCTCGTTCCACCAGATATTCCTGCAGAAGTTCCTTCAGGGTTTCATACCGCATTTTCTGCAGATTAGTCCAGAATTTTCTTCATGGATTCCTTCAGAAGTTTCTTGGAGGCTCCTCCTAGAATTCCTTCTGAGATTCCTCCCTGAAGTCATACGGGGATTGCTTAGTGTAAATAGTGCAACCTTATTATCAAATTTGATAGCTTCTGAAGGTTCTAAGAAAACAGAATAAAAACTGTAGTAAAATCGATATTTAATTGTCCTTGATTGTCAATGATGAGTCAATGTAGTAATGCAACATACAATAAGGATACTGGTATGGTAATGTTACAATAGGTCAATCGTCGTAGTGACGGATCCGAACAGAAATAATAAAAAAAGGATTCATTCAAACATAATAGTTTATACTTTCTAGGTTGTTCAATTATGGCCGTCTGTTAATTTTCAACTTCTATTCAATTTCTCTCGTCGCACACTTGCGATTCTATCCACCGTTTCTTTCATTACTTTCGTTATTCCCCCCTTCTTTGAGTAGTATTAAGTTCACCGAGAAAAGCCAATAAAATTCAATTATCATAATAGTTTATATGTCATCAAAATTCATGAAAAAAGCTCAGACTACAAATTCTAGAGCGTAATGAGAACTATTCTTTGATTTGCCAATGTTGACATTATGGTCAAATTTTGGCCACACCGATTCACGCCGCCGCCGCCGCCGCCGAAAGCTGCAACCGGCGTGACGCCGATGACGCCGCCGCCGCCGGCCAAAAATGGCCCTCACGCCGCCGCCGAGCAAAATATAGTCGGCGCACAGGTCTACCCCCCCCCCCCCCCCCTTGACGAGTCAACGAGCACTGTGATAAAAGAAGAAAATGAGATTTGTTCCGGCTTTATTATTAGGGACAACTCTGTAGAAAACCATATTTATCTAAAAAAAAAATCATTTGAAGGCGCTGAATGCATCATTCCTCCTAAATATGGTTCGTGGACCACTTTGCATTGCTAATAGGGAATTACAATTACAATTTAGTTCACCCCGCTGGTCAATTTGACCCCGGTTTACGGTACTTTCGAATCATTCAAAGTTCACCGAAGAATTCTTTTGAATGTCCCTACAAAAGTTTCTCTGAGAATTCTTCCAGGATGTCTTCAGGAAACTCTTTCGGAGGAATTTGCTTTAACAAATTTCATATATGCCCCTCCGACAATGTACATCCGTGATTTCTTCCAGACTCTAGAAATTGTTCTAGAATATCTGCCTAGAAATCTTCAAGAAGTTCATCTGAAATTCTTCTAGAATTTCCGGAAAAAACTTTCGGTGGTTCCTCTGGGAATTCCTGCGAATGATGCTTCACGCTTCGGCATTTCTTCCAGAATTTTGCAGCGCATTATGTCAGAAATTCTTCAATTCTTTTTTCCAGTAATTCTTTTCTTAATTCTGTCAATCTTTTTTTTTGGAATTTCCCCAGGCTATATGTACTTCCAGAATTTCCACCGAGAATTCTTCCAAAATATTTACTGGAATTCTTCCAGGATTTCTCAAGAAAAAAACTTCCCAAAATTTTTGAATTGTTTTGGAATGTTCCTTTAAAATTTATTTGTTTCAGTTGTTCGTCCAGATATAAATGTGGGAATTCATGAAAATGTTCCTTCAGGATTTCTAGAAATTCTCCCAAAATTTTTAGATTTTTTTTTTACGAAAATCATTTGCTTTTTTTTTATTTTCTCCGAGAATTCCACCAGAAGTAAGTCATAATTTCTCCTTATAGTTCATCCGATTTTTTTTCCATGATTTTTGAACAATATTCTTCCGGAAATTCTTTCGAAAGTTCTTTCCAGAATTCTTATTACTGAATATCTTTGTTTAATTCTTCCAGAAGTTCCTTAAAGGTTTGTTCTTCAGATGTTTTATCAGAGATTCATTCATAAATTCTTTTAGAATCATTTTTCTAGGAGCTCCTCGAAGGAATTCTCCAGGAACTCTTTCCAACAATCCTTTAAGGAATTTTCACAAGCGATCCTCCGAAATATTCTCCAAGGATTCTTCTGGAAGTACTTCCACAACTAGCATAGTTGGATATGTACATATTGTTTGCAAGAACTCCGCTGAGAATTTTCCATCAATTCTTTCAAGAATTCCATTCCTCCGTGGGTTCCTTCGGAAGTTCCTTCTAGATGAATCCACAGATTCCTCAAGCAATTGCTCCGAAGATTCCTTCGGGCATTCCTCCATGGATTTCCACCAAGGATTTATTTAAGAATTTATTTAAGATTGTTATGGTTGGTATTATCGACTCTGATCACTACCTGGTGATGGTTAAACTGCGCCCAAAACTCTCCGTTATTAACAATGTACATTACCGGCGGCCGCCCCGGTACGATCTAGAGCGACTGAAGCAACCGGATGTCGCCACCGCATACGTGCAGAATCTCGAGGCAGCGTTGGCGGACGAGGGTGTGCTCGATGTGGCCCCTCTAGAGGACTGCTGGAGTACATTCAAAGCAGCCATCAACAACGCAGCCGAGAGCACTATCGGGTACGTAGAAGGGAATCGACGAAACGATTGGTTCGACGGGGAGTGCAGAGCGGTACTGGAGGAGAAGGATGCAGCGCGGGCGGTAATGCTGCAGCATGGAACCCGACAGAATGTGGAGCGATACAGACAGAAGCGGAAGCAGCAGACCCGTCTCTTCCGGGAGAAAAAGCGCCGCCTGGAAGAAGCAGAGTGTGAGGAAATGGAACTGCTGTGCCGTTCACAAGAAACACGTAAGTTCTACCAGAAGCTCAACGCATCCCGCAAATGCTACGTGCCGCAAGCCGAAATCTGCAGGGATAAGGACGGGAGCCTCCTGACGGACAAAGGTGAGGTGATCGAAAGGTGGAAGCAGCACTTCGACGAGCACCTGAATGGCGAAGAGAATGTAGGCACGGAGGACCAAGGCAGCGAAGGAAATGACTATGTTGGTGCAGCAGAGGACGGGAACGAACCAACTTCCACGCTGAGCGAAGTTAAGGATGCTATCCACCAGCTCAAAAACAACAAAGTGGCTGATAAGGACGGTATCGCAGCAGAACTCATCAAGATGGGCCCGGAAAAGTTGGCCACCTGTCTGCACCAGTTAGTAGTCAAGATCTGGGAAATCGAACAGCTACCGGAGGAGTGGAAGGAAGGGATAATCTGTCCCATCCACAAGAAAGGCGACAAGTTAATGTGTGAGAACTTTCGAGCGATCACCATTTTGAATGCCGCCTACAAAGTGCTATCCCAGATCATCTTCCGTCGTCTTTCACCTAAAGTAAATGAGTTCGTGGGAAGTTACCAAGCCGGTTTCATCGACGGCCGGTCGACAACAGACCAGATCTTCACCGTACGGCAAATCCTCCAGAAATGCCGTGAATACCAGGTCTCAACGCACCACCTGTTCATCGACTTCAAAGCGGCATACGACAGTATCGACCGCACAGAGCTATGGAAAATCATGGACGAGAACAGCTTTCCCGGGAAGCTTACCAGACTGATAAGAGCAACGATGGACGGTGTGCAGAACAGCGTAAGGATTTCGGGTGAACTATCCAGTTCATTCGAATCTCAACGGGGACTACGACAAGATGATGGATTTTCTTGCCTACTATTCAACATCGCCCTGGAAGGTGTTATGCGACGAGCCGGGCTCAACAGTCGGGGTACGATCTTCACGAAATCCGGCCAATTTGTCTGTTTTGCGGATGACATGGATATTATTGCTAGAACATTTGGAACGGTGGCAGAACTGTACACCCGCCTGAAACGCGAAGCAGCAAAGGTCGGACTGGTGGTGAATGCGGCTAAGGCAAAGTACATGCTTGTAGGTGGAGCTGAGCGAGACAGGACAAGCCTTGGCAGCAATGTTACGATATACGGGGATACTTTCGAGGTGGTCGGTTCCTTGCTAACGGCGGACAATAACGTGAGCCGTGAAATACATAGGCGCATTATCAGTGGAAGTCGTGCCTACTATGGGCTCCAGAAGAAACTGCGGTCAAAAAAGATTCACCCCCGCACCAAATGTACCATGTACAAGACGTTAATAAGACCGGTGGTTCTCTACGGACACGAGACATGGACGATTCTCGAGGAGGACCTGCAAGCACTCGGAGTTTTCGAGCGACGGGTGCTAAGGACGATCTTCGGCGGCGTGCAGGAGAACGGTGTGTGGCGGAGAAGGATGAACCACGAGCTCGCTGCACTTTACGGCGAACCCAGCATCCAGAAGGTGGCCAAAGCCGGAAGGATACGGTGGGCAGGGCATGTTGCAAGAATGCCGGACAACAACCCTGCAAAGCTGGTGTTTGCAACTGATCCGGTTGGCACAAGAAGGCGTGGAGCGCAGAGAGCACGATGGGCGGACCAGGTGGAGCGTGATCTGGCGAGTGTTGGGCGTGACCAACGTTGGAGAGTGCAGCTGCAAATCGAGTATTATGGCGGCAAATTGTTGATTCAGTATTATCATGAATTTGATGTTAACTAAATAAATGAATGAAATGAATGGTTGGTATGGTTATTATGGGCCCATATAGCCACATCTGTTCGATTCCCGGACGGTCCAAAAACTTTCCATAAATGAAATTTCCTAAAGGGTCTGTCCGTAAACTACGTAGACTTTGAGGGGACGAGAGGGGGTTCTGACCAAAGTCTGCGGTTCATACAAATTTAGAAAATTGTGTATGAACAAAAGTCTACGATGGGGAAGGGGCGGGTGTGTAGTCTGAGATGGCCAAAAATGAGTCTACGTAGTTTATGGACAACGCTAAACTTCTTTGAGCATAGAGTATCTTCATGCCTGCCACATTTTTTTTATTAATGTGTATTTTAACTAACAGCTAATTCTACACTTTAAATGGTTATTGGCAGAGGAAGCTTACAGGCTAGTCATTTCATATTGTTGCTATGATTTAAAACGTGTGTATTATAAGTTTTTGAACAATGAAAAGCTAGTAAGACCAATTTCAATTCGTCCCGGTGGTGTGCCTTATTTGATCATAAATAAATATTGAAAAAAAATAAAACCTAAATAATTTAAGTATTTTTTTTAGTATACTATTCTAGTTGTCAATAAAACTCGTCAATAAAGTGGCTCCGTGGTCATGCGGCTAGTGTTATCAAGCAGTTAGTCGTACCATGCTGGGGAGCACGGGTTCGGTTCCCGTCCCGACTGTCAGGGAAAATTTTCAGCTGTACTGTTGCATGTTAGCCTGTTGTCTAGTGTAGTGCTTCATTCAAAAAGCGAATAGCTTACTCGAAGTATTCAACGTATCTGTGTATTCAAAACCATCAGGTGCATGATATTTCATCTATATGATATGCTGAACCATAATCGGATTTCAATTAGGAAAACTCATACAACTGCTGTCTGCAATCTCTGTAGGTAATACAGGCAATCATCAAAGCACAATGGCTCCCAGGCAACTGTTGTTCATCGCGGCGGCGGGCGTGCGTGTGTCTTTTCTACATTCTAGTGAGTGGGCTGGGCACGACACACGGTTAATATTTTGCCATTTGGTTGGAAATGTGCTGCTTCTTTCGATAATTGTTTGTCGAAATTCAGTCAGTCTTATATAGAGCATAAACGACCGAACGAAACTCGTCGGGCGCAGCGTGGTGTCTATATCGTCATATCGCAAATTACGCTCAATCGGAGGTCACAGGGCCAGACTCGTTGTCGTATGGAAGAAAATGTCATTTCAAGGATAATATATACAGTTGATTCGATGTACTCCGACAATTTGGGATTAAAACTTATTAATTACAAAAAAAGTAATAGGCATACACTCTGTTCCATAACTATAGAACCATCTAATATTTATTTGCTATTTATTCAAAGTGCAACTGATTATTTCATGCACTACGCCATTATGATTGCCCATTAGTCTGGTACACGGTTTATATGGGAACATATAAAAATGGAAAAAAAAACTCAAGCACCTAAATAGCTGAATTTTGGTCCAGTAATGGTACTTTATATGTAGCTTATACCATAAAATTTTCATCAAAATCGGTTTAGTATTTGCGGAGATATTGTGAATCCTGAAAACTGCAATTTTAAAATTTTGTACAAAGAGGATTTAAAAATAAGAACACATTTTTATTCTTTTATTTATAGAGCCAGAAATACTGAACCAATTTAAATGAAAATTTTTCTGTATGTAAAGTATACATATCAAAATGTTGTGTAAAAATGGCATTCAATTTGATCCAGCCGTTACAAAGTTATATTTGTTTAGGTGGTCAAATTTTGTCATGTCAAGTCAAATTTTGGTCACACAATTTTTTTCATAACTTCAGATTGCGTACACCAAAACAGCTGATTTTTGGATCAGTAATGGTACATTATATGTAGCTTGTACCATAGAATTTTCATCAAAATCGGTCTAGTATTTGCGGAGATATTGTTGAACCCTGAGATCTGCAATTTTAAAATTTTGTGCAAAGAGGATTCACACATTTTTACTGTTTTATTTATAGAGCCAGAGATACTTAACCGATTTCAACGAAAATTGTTCTGTATGTGAAGTATGCATATCAAAATTTAATGTAAAAATTTCATTCAATTTGATCCAGCCGTTACAAAGTTATATTTGCTTAAGTGGCACCCGATCAGTTTTTTTCATATTCAAACTGCTACAACTTTGAAAATATTCATACAAAATGGCTCAAAATTTTACTAAAAACATATTTACATAATAGTATTATACTGTAAAATTTTGATAAAAATCGGAGCAGTATTGGTAGTTCTATAATCAAAATTGTGCTTTACTGACCTTAAATTTCCGAAAATTTACTATGGAGCGCCTTTGTACAAAATTTTAAAAAGGTAGGTCGATGGTTTTATCTATATATCAACCATTACTTAATCGATTTTGATGAAAATTTTATGGTATAAGCTACATATAATGTAGCATTACTGGTCCAAAAATTAGCTGTTTTGATGTACGCAGTCTAAAGTTATTAAAAAAATTGTTTGACCAAATTTTGACCGTATCACCCTTTAAGTAGATGAATGATTTCTGTAGAAAACTTTACTAGGAATCAGACCTCCGAAGACAGCAAACCGATGCGACGTTCGTGGAAAAAGCTATTAGGCTCCACCCGATCGATAAAATAACGAGATTTTATTATTTATTGTTATTCCTTACATGTTAAACATCGTTTGCATGCCATTCGGTTTTCAGTCAATATCATTTTCCACATGCCTTAGATCGCTTTGCTTTGCGGTCTTCGAAGGGTTGGTTCCTCGTAAAATTTCCAACAGAAATCATTCATCGATTTATTTTTAGGGGTTAAGGAGTGATTTTTCTTTGAAAAAGTGATTTTCCCCATACTAAATCGTATGAAAACTTAAAATGGCTGGTGCTAAAATATAGTTTCTCCGATTGATCTGAAATTTTGCACAGTTGATATGGGGCCAAAATGGAACTCAAAAAGTGTACAGGAATAAAATGTGTTTTTGTGTCCCACACTATTACCCATGTGCCTTACCACATACTACCATGTAATTTTATGGTTCTATACTATTTCCCGGAAAGACATTTCCCGGAAATCATTTCCCGGATACCACATTTTCCGGAATAACCCATTTCCCGGAAAGACATTTCCCGGAATGACCCATTTCCCGGAAAACCATTTTCCGGAATGCTCCATTTCCCGAGATACCCCATTTCTCGGAAAGGCGATTCTAGGAAAACCAGAGACCTCAGAAAAAATTTTAGAATCTTTAAACATGATCCGGTTTTTTGTTTCTTATTACGACAAATTTTATCAGTAGATGATCAATTCCCAGAAAATCGAGCCTTAAAGCAATAACGTATTTTTTTCAAGATTGTAGAACTTAATAATTGAATAGAACTCAAATTCTCGTTTCAGTTCACTTAACAAAGTAGAGCCAGGATCGTTGAGCCGAATGAACATATTTTGATTGGCTTTTCAATAACAAATTGTTTTTCCTTTTCGTCAAATGCTGTTCTAGGTGCATTTATACAGTTGAACACTGCTAACTGTCCCGAGATGAACTAGCCTAGGGCTAAAAATCTCGTTATTACAGATAAAAAAAAACTGCTAACTGCATAAGAGATTTTCCCTTCTTCAATTTACAGGTTGTTCTTTCTAACGATGTAACGTTACATAATCGGTTCGCACCCAATTTATTAATTCCATCTGGTGTTTTTCCTTCTTAAAAAAATTAGTTGTTCTTTCGATCTGAAAGATCAACACATTTTTAAGAGAAGGAAAAATATCGGAATTAAAAGGTACGAAACTGATTACACTCATTAAAAAAAAATCTTTTTGATTTTTGTTTCTTATTACGACTAATTTTATAGATTCTATGACATTTCCCGGAAAATCATTTTCCGGAAAACATTTCCCGAAATGACCCATTTCCCGGAAACCCATTTTCCGGAATGTCCCATTTCCCGGATATCCATTTTCCGGAATGGAATATTTCCTGGAAAACTGTTATCGCTATTCCCAGACTCATTAAAATTCAACCTTTTTATGAAATGCACAATAATTGACTCAATTTAGTTGGTATTCGTTGAAGAATTTGAGCAGGGCTTTCAGCGTTATATCCAAATCTTCGAGAAAACATTAAAATATATTAGCAGTTATGATGCCAACAGTTTTATCACTACAGCTTGAATGAACAGCCATTGTTTTATGAAGGATTTTTTTCAAAGACAATTATTGCAGCTATAATTGCAAAAGATAACGTTCGAAAGAAATCAAAAGAAAGGAATAATATCTAATAAAATGGTAGCGGTTGCATTTTGCGCATAGTTTGTAACCAGTATACTATTGGTTTAAAGTTTCCATACTATTTGCGAGCTCTATAGGCAGTGCTGAAAAATTCATTTCGTCATATCATAATTCAATCACCTACAGCTCATTTTAGAAGCTGAACCTTAGAACATTGTATATGAAAAACTTGTGCGGCTAGACCAGTTCTGCAAGAAAGTCACGGAAAATACGATACTTTTCGAATATTTAAGGTAAATGTCACGGACTATTTTCGAAAAATGCCAATGATATCCACGGTGAATATCATTTGGCATTTTTCAAAAATAGTCCGTGACATTTACCTTGAATATTCGAAAAATAGCGGTTTGACCGTGACTTTCTCGCAGAACTGGTCTAGTCGCACAAGTTTTTCATACACCATATTCCCAGGTTCAGCCTCTAAAATGAGCTGTAGGTGATTGATTTTAGATATGACGAAATGAAATTTTCAGCACTGTCTATAGGTGGGTTGCAGAATAGCCAATATTAGATCAAGAAATGAAAAAGACGGCTCGTCTTTCGACAACACACCTGAAACCTACACATACACTCCCGTTCAAAAGTTTGGGGTCACCCCCTCAAAAACATGTCATTTTTTTAGGCCCATATCTCTGCCAATTTGCGTTTGATTTCAAAACCCTAGGTTTCATTCAAAAGATAATAAGTCAAAGAAACTTTGAACATGATTTAAAAGAAACTTTTTCAAAAAAAATTGTATGTGAACTTAACCCAAAGTTGCCAAATTTTCTAAAAAATGAATATAAACTTACGGCAGTGTCGCTGGAAATTGGGTCGACCAAATTTTGAGATAAGAGCGGTAATATGACTCATTTTCTATTAGCTTTCAACTGCTTTTAACAGAACTTAGCTAAAAAATCTAGAAAAAAAGTTATTAAGTAAATTAATCCTTGATGTCATCGACCAAAAGTTTGGGGTCACCCCTCAAAATGATGTATCGGCCAAAAGTTTGGGGTCACTTTCGTAAAACATGGAAAAGTGATTTGGTGATATCTTCGTCATCTATAGTTCAATTTTAAATATTTTTGGCTCATTTCAAAGATAGTTAACTAAATTTACGTTTGATGTCTTCAACTTAACGTATTTAACGATTTTTGTATATAAAAATGTTATGTAAAGTTAGCACATTTTACCACGCTTCAAAAATGAGGCAACTTTACGTTAAGTTTTAGTATGTAAATTTCAACAAATATGTGTGGTTCAATGTCTATGCAGTAAGTATCATTCATTTTGTTTCAAATAAGCCAAGAAGAATTAAAATTGAATGAAAGATGACAAAGATATCAACAAATCACTTTTCCATGTTTTAGGATAGTGACCCCAAACTTTTGGCCGATACAGCATTTTGAGGAGTGACCCCAAACTTTTGGTCGATGACATCAAGGAATAATTTACTTAATAACTTTTTATCTAGATTTTTCAGCTAAGTTCTGTAAAAAGCAGTTGAAAGCTAATAGAAAATTGATCATATTATCGCTCTCATCTTGAAATTTGGTCGATCCAACTTCCAGCGACACTGCCGTAAGTTTATATTCATTTTTTAGAAAATTTGGCAACTTTAAGTTAAGTTTACATACAAAATTTTTTGAAAAAGTTTCTTTTAAATCATGTTCAAAGTTTCTTTGACTTATTATCTTTTGAATGAAACCTAGGGTTTTGAAATCGGATGTAAATTGGCGGAGATATGGGCCTAAAAAAATGACATGTTTTTGAGGGGGTGACCCCAAACTTTTGAACGGGAGTGTACGACGCGAACAAAAAAAAACAAAAATAAAACGTTGAAATGAAAAAATGAATGAGAGTCGAAATGTCAAAGTTTAATAATGCGGAAGTCAAAACTTGAATGACTATCTCAAAGAAGAGTATACTGTAATATATTTATCTGTAGCACTTACCCTCTTACACCCTCTTATTGTTTCTCTCAGAAGTTCTTTGCCTTTTTGATACTAAACCTTTAAAACTGTAAATAACAAGAGATCAACTTCAACTTTTTGCCCAACGACTGGGTGTGGCTTATTAGGCCGAAAATACATCTGGCTACATAATAACTAAGCCAAATTGTCATTAGGCTAGATTGAAACGAAAACAATCGAAAAACAGGCCTCGAAAGAACAGCCTATTGAGAGAAGAAGGGAAAATCTCTAAAGGTGCAATTGACAGTTTGTCAAATAAACAACTCTGTAACAGTCTAACTTGAAAGAACAACACATTTTAAGAGAAGGAAAAATATCAAATAGAGTTAATCAAATACGAAACGTTGTAACTAGAAAGAACAGCCTATTAAATAAAGAAGGACAAATCTCATATAGAGAATGCAGCAAGTGCCAATAAAACACATGTTAGTAACCATGTGTTTTATTGGCAGCTACTGTTTTCTATATAGGAGATTTGCCGTTCTTTATTTAATAGGCTGTTCTTTCTAGTTACAACGTGGCGTATTCGATTGGCGGCCAAACTATTGACTTTATCTGATATTTTTCCTTCTCTTAAAAATGTGTTGTTCTTTCAGTCGAAAGAACAACCCATTTTTAAAGAAGGAAAAACACCAGATGGAATTAATAAATTGGGCGCGAATCAATTCTGTTACGTGACATCGTTAGAAAGAACCGCCTGTAAATTGAAGAAGGGCAAATCTCCTATGCAGTTAGCAGTTCAACTACATAAATGCACCTAGAACAGCCTTTGACGAAAAGGAGAAACACCAATCAAAACCAATCAAAATATATCCATTCGGCTCAACGATGCAGGCTCTACTTTGCTAAGTGAACTGAAACAAGAATCTGACTGAAAATGCTTTGACATCCATGTGCACCACAGAACATGTGCTCGATGAACAAATTGAGATTTGAAATTATGAAAAGAAATCCACGTACTCCGGTGAGACTCGAACTCACGACTCCCAATTCGCTAGACGGGCGCTTCTATTCCTTCAAGCTACGGAGTCACTCGACTATCTCCGTCGCCAGCAGGCCTAGAACTGAACTCGATTCCACAATCGCACATGGTTATCTTCTTTTCACAATCCAAACCCCCTTCGGATGGGATTAGATGAACATCTAACACATTGTCTGTTGTGCACATGTATGTCAAAGCGGGAGAGGAAGTTATTTTTAATTGTCGAGAGCTTCGGGCACTGCCTGCCAATCACTTATTGGTATGGCAATTATTGTGGATTTGGAAGAAAACCGAAGAATGAGCATCGCTCAAACTTCACTGCATTACTAGCGAACTTAAGGGGAAATGAGACGAACTCACCATGGTAGTCAGAAGCATTTTTCCATGGTGAAAACAAAAACTAATTTCACACAAAATTCCGAACTTGCTAAACTATTGTACCCGTGCGCTTACTATTTTTAATAAATTAATACTTTTCAGTTTGCGTTTTCGCAAAAAAAAGCCGATCGACCAAGCGATCGACATTTGCGAAACAATTTTTCTAATTAATAGCGGCTAGCGTACCGTTTCACCTTAACCACCAACACCACATGCTCACTCACGAAAAATTTGGCGCGCTCGCACTGACAGACGCCCAGGTAGGATAAAGTCGTGATTGTCGACACGGCGTCGGACTGAAAACGAAAACATCAGGGATGCATGTCGGGTCGGATGAGGAATGACAGAAAGTTCGCTGAAAACTTCGCTTCGCTAGTGCAACTGGCGAACTCCGATTTGGTGCTGCGAGGTCAATAGTGTGCAGTCGGACTCTCGACGGGTGATTGGAAGGCAGTGCCCGAAGCTCTCGACAATTAAAAATAACTTCCTCTCCCGCTTTGACATACATGTGCACAACAGACAATGTGTTAGATGTTCATCTAATCCCATCCGAAGGGGGTTTGGATTGTGAAAAGAAGATAACCATGTGCGATTGTGGAATCGAGTTCAGTTCTAGGCCTGCTGGCGACGGAGATAGTCGAGTGACTCCGTAGCTTGAAGGAATAGAAGCGCCCGTCTAGCGAATTGGGAGTCGTGAGTTCGAGTTTCACCGGAGTACGTGAATTTCTTTTCATAATTTCAAATCTCAATTTGTTCATCGAGCACATGTTCTGTGGTGCACATGGATGTCAAAGCATTTTCAACAGTGTAATTTCCCACATGGCTTGGTCAGCCAAAGCAAAATCAAGAAATTGACAAGAATCTGACTTCCATTCATTGATATTAAGTTCTACAATCTTGAAAAAAAAATATAAAAAAGTTTTAAGGCCCGACTTTTTGGAAATTGATCATCAACTGATAAAATTAGTCGTTGGACACGAATGCCAACTTATTTGGTAAAGTGTCTTTAAAAAAATATAATAATAGTCGTAATAAGAAACAAAAAAACAGACTAAAATATCTTCTGAGGTCTCAGGTTTTCCTAGAATTGCCTTTCCGGGAAATTAGGCATTCCGGGAAATGGAGCATTCCGGAAAATGGTTTTCCGGGAAATGGGTTATTCCGGAAAATGTCTTTCCGGGAAATGGGGTATCCGGGGAATGATTTCCGGGAAATGTCTTTCCGGGAAATAGTATAGAACCATTTTATAAGTTGATGATCAATTTTCAGAAAATCGAGCCTTAAAACTATTTTTTTTTTTCAAGATTGTAGAACTTAATAAATGAATGGAACTCAAATTCACGTTTTAGTTCACTTAACAAAGTAGAGCCAGCATCGTTGAGCCGAATGGACATATTTTGATTGGCTTTTCAATAACAAATTGTTTTTCCTTTTCGTCAAAGGCTGTTCTAGGAGCATTTATATAGTTAAACACTGCTAACTGCATAAGAGATTTCCCTTCTTCAATTTACAGGCTTCAATTCTAACGATGTAACGTAACATAATTGATTCGCGCCCAATTTATTAATTCCATCTGGTGTTTTTCCTTCTTAAAAAATGGGTTGCTCTTTCGACCTGAGAGAACAACACATTTTTTAAAGAAGGAAAAATAGCGGATAGAGTTATTAGTTTGGCCGCCAATCAAATACGCAATGTTGTAACTAGAAAGAACAGTCTTTTAAATAAAAAGCCGATTTAATCCACCTATGGTGACTGAACCCTTCTTACACTTATTAAAAATATTGTTGTATTACTCGTATTTAACAAATTTATTTTGTGTGATTGATCAAAAGTTCTAGAAAACATTGTGAATTTGGCATCTAGTGGATTGGTTTCCAAAATAGCATCAGACCATGGACTAAACTACCAGAAATGCCAGACACCTCCTAGAATCTTGCATGAAATGTTAAAAAAAATAGCTTACATATTCTTCAATATTGACTGCCAAAAGATCTTGAATCGATTAACAAATGGATAAGAAAATCAGCGAGATACACTTTTTCTAATATCTCTTAATCAGTCGAATAAATAAGCTCCGAAGTACTTAGTATTCATGGTTATGGTGTAAAAAGAACTAAAATGATATATCTACTATGTAAATCAGTTTTGCCATTAATTAGTTATTTTGGCTGTCCGGTTCTTGCATTTTTCCCACAATATATAAATTCAAAGCTTTCATTTAACATATTGTTCGTTTTATAGAGTTCTTGTTTGTTTGTGATTTGTTATTTATAGTTTTATTGAAAATAATAACCTGCCAGTATACACTTTATATGAGGTCAGCATTATTTATTGAAAAATAATTTTCCTCAGACTGGTCAAAAGCTCATGCACGATAACAAGCGAATATAATACCCAACTAACAATTGCAAGTCACAAACAAGCAAGCTTGCTGAATTGTTGCTTAATAATGGTAATGATAGCTGAACTTAAATTATGATCTACACATTACTGTTTAAATGATTTTTCAATTTAGAAAATAGTCAATGTTCGACTTTCCTCATCGGTATCAACTATGTTAAATCAAAACACTTTTCAAAAGTTTAACAAGAAATTTATTCGACAAGCATTGATTCCTTAACAAAAGAGTTTAACAAAACATATGTCTGCATCTTATTAAGCTGATGTATTGATAAGCATATGCTCCTGAACAATGTGCTTTTCACTTGTCAAATAAACGCCCTCAGTCCGTCATAGTTTGACTCGGAACTTGGTTCCGATTATGGGATAAATCATGGCTAAAACTGTTTAAACCAGTGACGGAAATTGTCAAATTACGTTCGTCTGCACCGACGCCCAGCGGCGCCAGCGTCGTTGATTTGTTTTTGTTTTGATAGTCGTCTTGACAACCCGAGCGGCATTCTCAGAAATGTATGCTTTCGAAATTCTTTCGACCGCTGTCTGCTGAACTTCAACCACCTACTGATACTCAAAGTCAGTATTTTCAATTTCAACTGATTCGTTTTAATTGAGCACGATGCAGAAGCAAAAAATGCAGTTGTTTTGCAGCACTCATCAAAAGTTACTATAATGCATTCAATTACGGTAAGATATCGGTATTTGCATGCCTAAAACCATAATAAATCAATTCCAAATTGAAATATTCATATTCGAAATCATCGAGCTGAAGTTCAGCTGAACTGAACTTCAACTACAGTGGATGACACCACAAGACGCCGCTTTCATTGTCCCGTCTCTTCTTTGTCATGTTCATTCTCGGCCTCGTGTCTATGGGTAACTGTGTTTGTTTATTTGTGTTCGTTTTCGCACAAATTGAACATCATTGTGCTGATTTTTTTTCGACACTGGTTTAAACAACCAAGTTATTGAAGAACCAAAATTTTAAACGAATCACATAAAATAAAACAGAATAGAATTATGTAGTTTAACGAAATCAACGTAAAAATGAGGCATTTATTTATTATTATTACTCTGTAACAAGATATCTTGTACCTTGATTATTATATTTTTTATCTTCCGCAGCAGTTCGATTGTACGAGACGCTAAGATCGATGCATTTAACATTTCAGTGCTGTCATGTTTACTGAATATTGTTCCCACAGTCATTCAGATAACCAAACAGCATCCAGAAATCGACACATTTCAAGTATCCCTAAACATCCTTATGCACTATTTATTGAACATAATATCAAGATTCCATAACACAAGCATACATAAAAAATTGCTTAACGAATCTTGGACTAAGCATGAGTAGATAACCTGGACAGAGCTGTGAATGCACCATGTCCAAGACCATACCGCAGCACATTTTGTCATACATTTTTAAAGATCGATTAAAAACATATTCATATCGCAATTAGTTCGTCTGGAAACAATATCTTCAATAAGGACCAACACTTTTTGGCCGCATTCGATACAAGTTTTCTCACCGTGCGATAAAAATACTGACAGCGAAATCAGAATGGAAAACACGTGTTTTGAGCTGAACAGCTGTTGAAGTATAAGGCGTTGTTCAGTTGATTACCACGTGCTGTGCTAATTCACCACTGCTGAACACAAGTTCAGGAGTGATCATTATTGAGTCATGGGAAGATTATGTTTTGCTTTGGGTGCTGCATTTCACCATCTCTAGGACGGCGCAGATAGGAAGGCATGCGGCTGGTAATCGACAGGTCTCGAGTCAGCAAATAGTGAGCAAATAATTACACTCGTGAGAGTTCAACGTTTTTGCATTTTATTTATTTTCAGTCATTTTTGCCAAAGCTTAATAACAACTTTCTTGTACATGTGTAAAACGTTTGAACAACAAAAAAATAAGTTGGTGCAGAACATGATGCTTTATAACTTCTCCAAATTTGTGTGAACAAAACCCGAACATAAGATGTACGTGAAAGTAATTCAAATGTTATTCAACATTATGCTGAATTAATTCGTCATAATGGTGCCTGTTAAATGAGTGATCGTTAGTTTAAACACCATTCCATTTTTATGTATATAGATTATTCCTTTCTTTTGTGTTTAGGCAATTCTTTCAAATGTTATCTTTTGGAATTATAGCTGCCAGAATTGTCATTGAAAATTTTCCTCCATTAAACAATGGCTCATGGCTGTTCATTCAAGCTATAGTGATAAAACTGTTGGTATCATAACTGCTAATATTTTTTTAATGTTTTCTCGAAGATTTGGAAATAACGCTGAAAGCCCTGCTTAAATTCTTCAATGACTACCAACCGAAATGAGTCAATTGTTGTGCATTTTATAAAAAGAATGAAATTTAATGAATCTGGGAATAGCGATAACAGTAGTCCGGGAAATGTTCCAATCCGGAAAATGGGTTTCCGGGAAATGGGACATTCCGGAAAATGGGTTTCCGGGAAATGGGTCATTCCGGGAAATGTTTTCCGGGAAATGTCATAGAATCGACCATAAAGCCTTTAAAGCCCATTTATGCTATTTGCCATAAAGTCATCCCCTTTCCCAATGTCACCCCGTCTAACGCTACTTATTTACATTCTATGGGCTGAAAAAAGTAAAAACCTTGTGTTGCTTTCCAAACCAGTAAAATTATGATTGTTGCCATTTATAACGCTCAAACGTTCAACTTTTACGTTTTATTGTAAAACATTTAAAAACTGGAAGAATACATTACTACGTATAGATACATAAAACGAAATGTTAACTTGAACCGACTCTGTAAGAAACCATATGAGCATGTGGCGATTGAAGATATGTATTTTGATATCACGAAAATGTATAGGTCTGTATTAACTACAACGCTAATAACCCAAACTAATGCTCTACACGTTGCTTGCCCAGGCGACACAATAGGACGCTAAACTCTCGCATCGATACGTGATTCTATGGCAGTTTTGCGGCAATATGCCGAAGCCATGTCGTGTGATAGATCATTTTCGTTGCTATTATTTATAGTTTATATCCTGTTAGTTGGGCCTACGCACGACCGCTCCTCCAAACATTTGTATAATTTGAAGTATTCAGTCATATTAATATAAATTAACGAACTTTTGCATAAATTTTATAACAGTTGGTGATTGAAAGCTTAACTGTGGGTGAAATTAAACTATTATTACAGTTGTCAAGTTATTTTGCGATATATTGTCGTCAAAATTAAATAATAAATATTTTAGTTTCATGAAACGTTTGATCATTGGATTTTGTTTAAACTGTTAAGAAACCTGCATTCTTTGATAAATAAATTTTGATTAAACACTTTTGCATTATAAACTTTTGGCAATCTTGGAAAAGCCCTAGCTTTACCCCACGGATAACCATTTATCACCGGAGTATGAATATGCAGACCGATGGTGAGTTAACCCATCTCTTCCACACAAAGCGAGTGAGCAAATATTCACCGAGCTCAAGTGCTTGTTACAATCGTTTTAGACTCTCATTGTTGCCCGCTTCCGAAGCGGACAAGGATATAAAACAGGGAAAAAATATCCTCAGGACATATGTTAATCACATGGTTCGTTGCTGGTGGAATCAGTACGAAACATTAAACGTGTCAAACATGTGTCGTCTCAGACAGGGATTAAAAAAAGCGACATACTTTAGTTCGAAGTGATCAAAGCTCAAAAAAGTGTTGTTAGAAGCAATTGAAGCTTTTCTATTGTAGTTTTTAGGAAAAATATAAAATTTGTTGTTTTCGTTTTGAAGAAAGTTAGATCAAACTATGAAATTGCGTTTGTTTACTCTCATAGGTCTCACTTGCCCCAGATGCTGAAATGCACTGGGGTAAGTGAGAGCAGTTAACTAAAGGTAATAAATGAAAATAAGTTACCTCTTTTTCGCTTGAAATAATTTGCAAGCACTCCAAATATTATCCTGAAACTGGAAAAGTTTGACTTTATTTGTTATTATTTTTTTAAAAGACGAATGTAGTAGAGTACGTTAATCTCACTTAGTGAATTGAAAACGATATATGAACAACAATAGCATATATGGTCTCTTTATACTGGAAACAATAACAATTTTCGTATTCAAAGTATCTGTTGGTGTGGTACCTATGTTTTCCACGAAAAACGTTTGCCTTAAAAATAGATAATAATAAAAATAATAGCTCTAGGTCTCACTTGCCCCGGATTCTCACTTGCCCCGGGGTACCTTAACTATGTTGTTTATGTTGCAAGAAATGGAGAAAACAACAACACTGTTACCCAAAGTTTTGCTCATACAGCATCAAATTAGGCAAGAAATCATAATACCCACGCTTTTTGCACCATTTCATTGCAGAAACGGAGAATTGATCTTCTCACCATACTAAAATTCAGCTCATTACTACAAATCTAGTACTTCACCGATTTATCCTATTCAAGCAAATTCAACTCGTCTTTGTTAGATAGATCGAAGTAACCATGTCAAACTAGTTTAAAATTGTTTATATTCTATATTCCAGCAGTGAACTCAACTTAAAACGAGATTTTGAGTCAATTTTCATCAAATAAATTTAAATTTTATCACTTTAACTAATAGATAGCAAAAAATGCCAATCATTGGTAAATGTTGATGTTAACGTAAAAGCCTATCAAACTTACATAATTCACAATGCCTTACTGGTAATGACAGTATAAATAAACATTGGTTCAAAAATTGTACGGATGACCATTTACCAACAACTTTAAGTCAAGCGTTTTCCGCTATTCCGCGTAAGTCATTCTAGGCTCAGTGTACCAGTTATAGCTATAGTACCTCAAAATCACCATAGTTGATTTTCAACCTTTAATGATGAAAATCAACAAGAAAAAAAATGTGAACAACAGATCACGTTCACAAAAGATGGTTGCAATCACTCCAAACTTCATAATTTGTTCAAATTATGATAGAAATAAATAGTTTTCATTAACTTTTCGGCTTCCTTGCACCCTATTTCGCCATAGTGTGCCAGTTATGGCTAATCCCATAAGGAATGCATGTAAATAGTGCGAAGCGGAACCCAAATTAACAAATACATATCTCGAAAACTGGTACAGGGTTCATTGGCACACGCCGTAATAAATACTTAAAGTAGATTTGGCTCAGTTTCTGTATTTTTCCTGTAAAGCTTGACAAGTAATCCATCATTTGAAATATCGATGACATTCGTCGGTCTTCTTCCTATTTTTCTAGAAATAGTTTTCCTTAGGTAGTGCGATAACCGGTAGGGAAATTTACTAAAATTCAAATATCTTGTGTTATCATGAAACAATTTCAATTCATTTAGTATGAATGCAGTATCTTTTGATAATCTAAACACAGTTTTTGTCAGTTTATGGGAAGATTTTTTTTATCTTTGGAGAGTCACTAAGGACGACTAAGACCTTTTTTGTCATCTTTATAAACGAGGTAGTTTATCTCGGAACCCACGTTGTTCGTAAGCAGTTGCAACTCTGAAAGTCAATGAAATATGGGGCCGTCCATTAATTACGTAAGGGTTTATAAGGGGAGGGGGGGGTTTGAAAAATCTTACGCGCCATACAAAAATATTTGAGTTTTCATACAAAAAATCTTACAAGGGAGGGGTGGGGGTATCGAAAAATCGCAAAAATTGCCTTACGTAATAAATTAACAGCTCCTATATATTATAGCATAATTGTGGGTAAAATGAACAGGGGGGGGGGGTTAAATGAACAGGGTGGTGTTTTACAGCATTTAGGCTATTTTTGCATATTTTAACGATTGGGTTCTATGCAACAACATAAATCATTGTACTTCTGCTGATATTGGGCTTAAAAATTAGCTAAACCACTTTAAAATGAGGAAAATAGGGAAAATCATGCAAGCAATATAGTCTGATGTAAAATTGAGCTGATCGTAAGGTCAATTCGTCCATTATTCGCAAATTTCTACATAGATGATACCATATTCTAATGATTTACTCCTAAAACAAAATATTTAGTGAAAAAATAGTTATTATTTTTAATAAAATTTTATAAGTAACTAAAACAAACAGAGCTTGTTGGTAAAATGAACAGTTGGTACAAACTTTATATAATTTTTACAAGATTTCTTTCAAACTCATTATACTGAAATCTCTAACGTATATAGTTACATAAATAGAGTAAAAAGTTAAGAAAACATATCTTACTTCAACAAAATGAGATTGTTATTAGAAAATCCACCTGTTTTAGAACATTTTCTTTCAAATAATTATTTCAGTATATTGCAAACTTTATATAAGAAGTTTCAAAATCGTAGCACATACAATTTACATCAAATTTACTGACATGCAATTGAAAATATCGAAATTACACGTTTAAATTAACTTTTAAATATATGTGTTCATTTTACCCCCATCGATTGTTCATTTTAGCCTCACTGTTTCTCGCTACTCGGTTTTCTAGCTTTTTTTGATATCGAAAAAAAATAAAGAAAACTGTAGTTTTGAGCATTTTTTCTTATAGAATGTTTAGAACATTATACCATCTACGATATTACATGGTAAAAAAGAAAGATTTTACAATATTTCCATTGAAAACGACGTCAAACGCTTAGGGTGTTCATTTTACCCCCATTTCCTCTACAAGCACCCTATATAAAATCTCCGAATGTTGTGATACGTGTTGGTTTTGTACTTCATCGATAATAATTAGACCCGTATTTTGTATATCTTCATTCGAGTGACAAATTTTAACCCTTTGGAGCCGGAGGGGTCATATATGACCCCGGCGATGAAACCGAGCATAACAAACGTGTTCGACACCAGCGAGGTTGCGTCGACAGCGGCGAAAAAATCGGCTCCAAAAGGTTAAGATAGATTAGTCCAAAAAAATCAAAGTGTTTCACAACTAAAAATATAAAAATCATAGTTTTTGAACCAGTTGACCGACTCTTAATGTATTTTTTTTTTGTTATTGAAGTTTATAAAAAGAGATGGTTCGTCATTGACATCACTGAAAATTCTAAAGAAGTTTTCTCGTTCAAAACATAAACTTCTTCTTCTTCTTAATGGCTGTACGTCCCCACTGGGACTTGGCCTGCCTAGCTTCAACTTAGTGTTCTTTGAGCATTTCCACAGTTATTAATTGAAGGGCTTTCTTTGCCTGCCATTGCATGAATTTGTATATTGTGAGGCAATTACAATGATACACTATGCCCAGGGAGTCGAGAAAATTTTCCCGACCGGAACGGGAATCGAACCCGCCGTCTCCGGAATAGGCGATCCATAGACTTAACCACTAGGCTAACTGGAGACCCCAAACATAAACGTTTGCATTGAAAATGTATTCACTGTATACTCCATTCTGCACCCGCAATACAGTAAATTTTCACAGCAGAAATTTTTATTGAAAAAACTGCTTTTGAATGTTTTCCATAACTTTTCATCAAGATTTTTCACATCTTTTAAGTATAGTTATTGAGCACACAAAAATACACAATTTTGCTGAACATTGTAACATTCTATCTCTTAAAATATAGAAGTTATTTAGAAATTTCAAAATCTGATACTTGTTTACTTACAATAACACATGAGCATACCACAGACAAACAGACGTATCACTTGGAACAAAATGCGATTAAAATTATCGTCACGAAAACATAATCGCCCAATGCTAATTGCGCTGCGTTTCGCAAACTCACTGAGTAGATGGCGGTAGTGAGCAAACGACAAACAGGAGCAAAAACGATGCGAGCGCCGTGAGCGAGTGATTTGCGAACTACAGAATATTTGGATTATCCGTTAAAAAGTGAAACAATGGGAAGAGAGTAGAGTGAAACGTCTGTTTGTCTATGAGCATACACTACACGGCTGTTCGGCCTCGAAATAAGTTAATCATCAATATTAATTTCTATTACCGACCAGCCTAGATAGCCGTGTAGTGTCGGCAGCAGTTCCTTCAACTGGCTAAGAATAACACTACGGACCGTCTGTTCCGGTGGTAAGAGTCCACTAACAGGTGACCCCCTAATTCATGATGTCAAGCGGCTTAATGCATACCGTGCCTAGGAATGAATGGTTAGGGGGGGGGTCTAATAAAAACATAGAAGCTAACGGTGCCTGCGGAGTACCAGGGCACCCTCCACAGTATTTTGCCCTTACTGTGTTAAACGGAGCAATGACGCAGTGCGCCTTATTTGTTTCCGGGATAATCGGCTACTTTTCTTAAGTCTCAATTCCGAGGTTTAACGAAAGTGGGTAAATGTAGGGGATTCTTTGGTACTACGCGCCAGTTAAGGAAGATGCGCCCAAGTTCATATATAAGGGCAATAATTTATTATTTTAATGCATGCATTCATTGCAGATACTTTCATTCTAAGCGATATCGAGCAAAAATTCAGGCTTAATATAGTTAAGCTTTTGAAAATAACGTTTTTTGTAAAGACCAATATTACGGCTTCATATGTTTATGCGGGGCAGTATGCACCCATGCTCGGGGTAAAATGCACTACAACAATGGGGCAGGATGCACTCAAACAAAGGGGTAAAACACACCACAACATTGGGGCAAGATGCACTGTCGAGTTCATAAATCTTTTCCTTCTTAGAGAAAATGCATGTTTTCTAAGGTTTTAAGACAAATAATTGCTCAATTTCGATTGCGATTACTTACAGAGCGCTCATAGATATTATTACTGCTTGTTTTCTATAGGTGCCTTTTTCCCCCAACAAATGGAGTGCATATTGCCCCAATCAATAGTTAAAAATAAAATAGTTTAAATTATATAATTTACGTGCAGTACTGTTTGAGTTATTCTTCCTACGCTCAGTATTGCCCGCAATTAACTAAATAAACACAACAGCTTAAGATATTTGGTCGGTTTTCACCACCAAATCGTTCGTCAAACGATCGGGAAAATTACATCAGAAACCTGCTTTTTGATTTTATTCATTTTTTTCACTAATTACGTAACGCAGATATGTAAAGTTTTCCACACAGCAAATAATTTTGTAATTTCCAGGCGCGTAATTTCTGGCGATGTATCCATTTCCGAACGTAATCTCACTCGGATACATCGTTTTCCAACAATTATCACACTCACCATGTGCACCGTAGTTGACACCGGAAAGTGTCAACAAACCTATTCCAGCAGATACCTAGAAACAGTATCATATTTATTACCCATCATCTAAACTCGGTGAAATAGCCGAGAGGTAAGGGATATGTCTCACAATCAACGGATCAGTGTACGAATCCATGCCAATATTTTTCTTATATATGATTCATCTATCGTTCCGGTTCTAGTGATTGCTAGACTCACTTTCAAGCTACGGCGGCTATTTTTTTGTGTGGAAAGAGTGTAATTTGTACACCATTTTTATGACGCGACTGATGTGCAGCGAAAGTGATGTGATATCACAAGATTTTTTTTGCTGTGCAGGTTCTTATTTATATGAACGTTCTATTACACTAACAAGGTTTCAAAGCTCCAAAACCGATAATCCCTGAAAAATCAAATGGGTGCGTTTGCCTCGAAAGTGCATATTACCCCAGATTCTTCTTCTTCTTCTTCTTCTTCTTCTTCTTCTTCTTCTTCTTCTTCTTCTTCTTCTTCTTCTTCTTCTTCTTCTTCTTCTTCTTCTTCTTCTTCTTCTTCTTCTTCTTCTTCTTCTTCTTCTTCTTCTTCTTCTTCTTCTTCTTCTTCTTCTTCTTCTTCTTCTTCTTCTTCTTCTTCTTCTTCTTCTTCTTCTTCTTCTTCTTCTTCTTTGTGGCTCGACGTCCCCATTGGGACTTGGCCGCTTCAACTTAGTGTTCTTTGAGTACTTCCACAGTTATTAATTGTAGGGCTTTCTTTGCCTGCCATTGCATGAATTTGTATATCGTACAAGGACGATGATACACTATGCCCAGGGAGTCGAGAAATTTTTAAGAGGAACGGGATTGAGATTGAAAAAAAAATCCTTAGGGACTAGCCTCATAAGTAAAATCTGCCCAAGCGGGATAAAAGCGACCACCTCGAACGGGGTAAGTTTTATGTTAAGATTTTTTGGCTTAGGGTGGCCGTCTTACGTCGTCTTCCCCTATGAAGCGTGCCATGGAGAATAAAAACTTCGATCAATGTATCATACATTGGATTTATACTGTGCTTGCAAAAAGAGAAATCACCTCTGAGCTGGGAAGTTCTTCTATAACAGTAAGGGCAACAAAGGGTTGCCCTCAAGGAGGAGTCGTCTCACCATTTATGTGGTCCTTAGTTGTAGACGATCTTCTAAGAAGCTTTTAAGAAAGAGGTTTCGAAGTTGTGGGCTTTGCAAACGATATAGTCATAATAGTGAGTGGAAAGTATGACGAAACTGTTTCGGAAAGAATACAAAGAAGAATACAAAGGGCCCTAGACTCTACTTAGAGTGGGTCATCGTTTATCCCTTTCGTGTCGAACCAGCACAATTGTGCTGTTGAGTGGTAGCAATTTTACATATTTTTTTCATCTGTTTAGACTTTGTTTTATGTGATGTAAACTGTTTGAATAATTCAGCCATTACTAATGTCGTTTTCGTTTATTCAAGGAGCGAACCTAGTTTCGCTCTGGATCCGCCCTAACTGCTGTCAAAACGTTCGTTTATTCCAGTGATTCCCAAAGTGGGCGAAATCGCCCCCCTGGGGGCGAAAATCAGGTCCAGGGGGGCGAAAATTTTCAAAATCAAAATTGGGGGCGAAAATATTGAAAAAGGGGGCGATATTTCCAATGATCGAAAGACATCAATAGTATGGAATTACAAGTCGAGAATGTCAACTGCATCATAAAAACTCCCTGACATTCAAGCTTACTGTTCAAATTTGGTCAAGGATTATAGAAAAATGCTATAACTGTTAAACTTAAACATCGATTTTATTTTACATAATTATTGGTATTTGTGTGAACTCTTTGGCGAAATTGCTAGAAAAAGAGACTGCTACTCCTATAACAAACAGTCGAGTTCTTCATGGAATTTTCAATCAAAAACTTGAGGTTCAGACGAGTTTCAGAGCACTTTTCTGTTGAGATTCGTAACACAGTTCTTACAAAAAGCTTCACACACAAATTTAACAACTTCACACAAATATTTCAGAGAAGGTTTCCGGAAGAATTACAAACTTTACTGGAAGTTAATTTGAAAATTTATTTAAAACACAGGATGTATTCAAATTTACACGAAGCTAGAGCTCGAGGCTCGACAGTTGATTTGGATCTGGATTTCGATTTTGAGAAAAGTACAGTCATTGCACAATTATGGGTCACACACAATTATTAGTCACTTTTCACTTTAATAGATAAATACTAATTAATTGCAAGCTTTTGTTGGCCATTATCATTTTTCGTTTATAAGTTGATTTGTTTTGTGTTACTAGACGTATCGCACACGGGCTTATAAGTCCAAACTTACATATTTTCGATATTTTTTGTTCAGCGCAAAACCATTTGTCAAAGTAACGCTTCGATTGTGAATATCGGAAAGTGCGTGCGCTGCTTTCGTAAGCTCTGTAAAAGCGAGCTTCAGTGGTTTTCAAGTGCAAAATGGTATCGTCACCAGAACAAAGGATAACGTTCTAAATGTTGAAATTCATGTGACTGCAGCTAATTAAAGCTTTTTTCAGGCAAAATATAAGTGACTCATTATTGTGCCAAGGAACACCGAAAATCACACAATTATGGGTCACTTTTTGTGCAGCATAATATTGACAGTTCTGTGTACATGGGTATTGCATACTTTTAGGCGTTTTTCGTTGGTTGTGTTGAAGATTTTGTCCCAATTTTGAAAAATTGATTCCAAATCGTGAAAACACGTTTCGTTAAGAGGTTTGAGACCAGTTTTAGATTCTACTATAGTTGATCTATCGAGAATAAGTGATCATTCATTGAAAAAATAGACAACACATTATTGTTGAGCCGATTCCTCTTGAGTGACCCATAATAGGCAACAAATTGACCCATAATTGTTACACAGCCAATTTTGACCCATTATTGTGGTTTTCATTATTCACCAACATTTTAGTAATTTTCGCCGTCTAAAGTGAATTTTACAAGCAAATTTTATTTATAACATTTAAAAGGAGTTTCAATGATGAGAATATAAAATAAAAATAATGAAAGTGTTATTTTTGTATGAAAAACGATTCATATTATGAAATGATTATTCCTTGAGTGACCCATAATTGTGCTATGAGTGTAACTACATTTGAAAATACACAGATTTTTTTCTGAGTTGCACTTTTTTCATATGACATATTTTTGTATTTGTTTTCAAATTCTCCACCAGTCTTATTAGTGATCAAACATCGTGTCGGCCCGGCTTGGACGGTTCTACAGCAGAGGCTTGCAGGTACGATGAGTGGCTGGAGGCGACTCTCTTTTGAAGACCTTGCGAGACCAGCTCTAGCAGGAATCGGACGCGCAACGAGAGCGGAAATATTAAGATTGTTAATTAATTACATCTGCTTTGTTAACACTTGTAACGGAAGAATTGATGTAGCTGCTTTAAATTTTCACCCAGATTTAGATTTTTAAATTGTAGATAAAATGCATTGACGAGAATAAACCAGAATTTCAAACCAAAAAAAAAATGGTAAACATGTAGTTGGGAATAACGAGTGTTCATAAGTGTTCACAGTCCGTTATATTTCCATTGATCAATGCTGCATAGTTGTCCCATGTTAATAGGGATTCCCATAGAACATGGGACAACTATGCTGCACACGGCAGTGCTCAACCAACAACGGTTTGAGAAGTAGGCACAAACACGAACTCAATATTTATGTACGCACGATGAAAATACAGTTTGTGTTTTTTTTTAATGCGAAAAATTAAAACATTTACAAAACGATTTTATGTAATAGGAAGCAATCAGTGAAGTACTAGATTGAAAGTAGTGAGTTGGATTTTTGTATGGTGAGATGATCAAATCTCCATTTCTGCAATGAAATCGCGCAAACAGCGTGGGTTATATGATTTCTTGACTAATTTGATGCTGTTTGAGCAAAAGTTTGGGTAACTGCATTGTTGTATTATTTATTTCTTGCAACTTCAACAACACAGTTACCCAAACTTTTGCTCAAACAGCATCAAATTAGTCAATAAATCATATAACCCACGCTGTTTGCGCCATTTCATTGCAGAAATGGAGAATTGATCATCTCACCATACAAAAATCCAGCTCACTACTTTCAATCTAGTACTTCACTGATTGCTTCCTATTGAGAGTGACACAGATTTAGATTCAATAAATGACGCTACTAGGTTTGCCACAGTTGCGCTTTTGAAGGTTTTAGCTAAGCACAGTTTCAGCCTTCTACTATAGAAAAATTAAATCTTATCTAGGGGGGCGAAAATATGTTTTGGAAGCTCTAAGGGGGCGATACCTCGTAAAAGTTTGGGAAACATTGGTTTATTCGATCGAGTCGGATCCGGATCCGCCCCAGATCCGACCCAAACATGGCGAGGTTCGCTCTGCCGATTTGTTCCGATCCAACCCGAACGAGGTTCATCTGTCAAAATGAATGTAAACAATCCATCAAAACAAAACCAGAAAATCAAAATTCTTAACTATTCAAGCATATTAGAGATAAAGGACTCGCTTGAATGTGATTTGCATTTATTAATAAATGTGCCAACTATCACTTCCACGTGAGTTTAAATTCTAAAAGGAAGAATTTAACGAAAATGTGCAACTGACAGTTCGATTGATTTGCACAAAGTTTACATGTTGACTCGATTTGGGTTGGATCCGGATCCGTTTTCGTTCGGTTATTGCGAGTCAGGGTCAGCTCTGACCCAGGTTTAAAACCGAAAACGACATAATACTCGTTTGTGTGTAAACAAACTTTTGTTTACGTTGCCTGTGAGATTTATCACAACAAGGTAAACAAAAAGAGGACAAAACCAGTAAAACATGAAAAAGTTTTGTCTGTAGCATAATTTTTATTTCCGATTTGTCTAGGTAGTCAAAGCAAGAAATTGAAAGATAAAGAGTAGTTCTTTCAAATGAGAAAAAATAATTGTTGTTTTGTTGGGAAATCTTAGAGTTCTGGAGGGCCAAAGTTGAGCCATTTGTATGGAGATTTCAATTTTTTGCGCTCCGTCACGAAAGGGTTATATGGAAAAATGATAAATTCAATGGTATCCCATCAGATCAAAACTTTTTTGATCCCATTTCAGGACCCAAATAAGTGTGCAAAATTTAGGCACGATCGGTTACGTCTACGTTTTGCGAATCGCGTTTGAAGTTTGCATGGGGTTTTACATGGGAAAACACACTTTTTTGCATTTCTCTTACAACAAGCTCGAATTTTTCTAAAACCGTGAAACCGATAAAGTGAAAACAAAGCCTAGGGTGTCCCGAAGAACTTTGTCGAAGACCGCGAAGTGATCTGATGCATATGAAAAAAGTTATAGCGTTGGCATTGATTGGCGAAATAGCATGATTTTGTTGCTATTGTTATTCATTTACATGTTAAAACATAAACATATGCATGCGGTTCGTTGGTTATAACTATTTTCACAAGCATCGGATCACTTTGCCGTCTTCAATAAAGTTTTTCAAAACATTTACAGTATCGGTTAAAAAGTTTCAGACAAGCTTTTTTAACTTATGACAAAAATGCAAAAAAGTATGTTTTCCCATAAAAAATCCCATACAAATTTCAATTGCAATGCGCAAAGTGTAGATGCAACCGATCATGCTCAAATTTTGCACAGATACTCAGGACCCGAAACGGAACCAAAAAAGCTTTGATCTGAGAAAACGGTTGCGATGACCCACACTACTATACATATTCATGGTGTATTAAAGAGGGCCTTAGCATCAACCCGTCAAAAGTCATGATTGTCCCTTTCACTAGGAGAAGGAAGATCAACTTAAGAGCTTTTCGGCTTGGAGGGATACAATTTGACGGGTCGATTCCCGATCGGTCCAGGATCTTTTCGTAAAGGAAATTTCCTTGACTTCCTTGGGCATAGAGTATCTTCGTGCCTGCCACACGATATACGCATGCAAAATGGTCATTGGCAGAGGAAGCTCTCAGTTAATAACTGTGGAAGTGCTCATAGAACACTAAGCTGAGAAGCAGGCTTTGTTCCAATGAGGACGTTACGCCAAGAAGAGGAGGAGCTTTATTATTTTTATCCCCCCCCCCCCCTCGACCAGTCAAAGAGTGGTGGGACAAAAAGTGAAATAAATATTTGTAACGGCCTTATTAGTATTTGATACGAAGGATAATCTCCGCGCTTTCTTTTGTCGTTTGTTTTGTGCCAATTGGCTTCTTTAGCGATGTTGCAATAATTCTATTGTCTGAATCTACAGACGAAACTGGGCCGAAATCCAAATTTTCATGCAATTGGGATTTTTGAATTTGAAAAATGTATTGATTTTTTGATTTTATATGAAAGAGCACCTTTTTCTGAGCCACTATGATTTTTCGCATTTTTAGAACTTTATTTTGGTACCTAAAATCAATTTTCAAGAGATTTTTTTTTTTTTGAAATCACCTTATGGCAGCTAGGCAACTGCTTGACAGTCCAGTACAAAATGTGACGAGGGGTGATTAGACAAATAGCTCCCATATAAACTTCGAACTGATTTTTAAATAAGGTAATGTAAAATGGATTCCGGCTCAGTTTGGCATGCACAGTCAGAATATGGAATAATCTCAACAAAGCTAGAGAAGCTAATTTAGTGCCAGGGAACCTATTTAAAAATCAGTTTGAATTGTGTATGGGAGCGATTCAATGAATCACCCCTCCTCGGAGTTTGTACTGGACCAAGCTGTCAAACAGTTGCCCAGCTGTCAAAAAATGCTATTAGAAAATCTCTGTAAAATTGATTTTAAGTATCAAATTTCAAAAATCTGAAAAAAAACAAAGTAGAAAAAGATGCTTAATTTAATTTTTTAAAACCCAATGCTCTTCTCTGATCTAGAGTTGCTATGAGTAACTCTCGCTGAAACCATCCCACTATTTACACCTTGTCTTTAAAAATGCACAAGGTGGCGGTTTTCTGAAAGTTCTTGCCAAAAAAGTAAGGAAATACATTTTGTTACTCAAATTGATGGACCCCCCGTTAGTTGGAGCCACAACATTTTTTGCGGGACCCTCGATTTTGGTCAAATTTGTTTGGTTATTTGAACTGTTATAACTCAAAACTTTCTTTCATGTGCACAACAGACAATGTGTTAGATGTTCATCTAATCCCATCCGAAGGGGGTTTGGATTGTGAAAAGAAGATAACCATGTGCGATTGTGGAATCGAGTTCAGTTCTAGGCCTGCTGGCGACGGAGATAGTCGAGTGACTCCGTAGCTTGAAGGAATAGAAGCGCCCGTCTAGCGAATTGGGAGTCGTGAGTTCGAGTCTCATCGGAGTACGTGGATTTCTTTTCATAACTTCAAATCTCAATTTGTTCATCGTGCACATGTTCTGTTGTGCACATGGATGTCAAAGCATTTTCAACAGTGTCAAAACTTTCTTCTAAAACTACCTCAAAACGGAATGTTGTTGAAAACCCCCATTTAATCCACCTATGGTGAACAGAACCCTTCTTACACTTATTAAAACTTTTGTTGTATTATTTATATTTAACATATTTATTTTGTGGGTGGACCAAAAGTTCTACAAAATATTGTGGATTTGGCATCTAGTGGATTGGTTTCCAAAATACCATCATGGACCATGGACTAAACTACCAGAAATGCCAGACACCTTTTAGAATCTTGAGTGAAATTTAAAAAAAAAAAATAGCTTACATATTCTGGAATATTGTATCTTTTTTTAACTGCCAAAAGATCTTGAATCGATTAACAAATGGATAAGAAAATCAGCGAGATACACTTTGTCTAATGTCTCTTAATCAGTCGAATAAATAAGCTCCAAAATACTTGGTATTCATGGTTATGGTGTAAAAAGGACAAAAATGATATATCCTACTATGTTAATCAGTTTTGGAATTAGCTAGTTATTTTGGCTGTCCAGTTCATTTAACATATTGTTAGTTTTCATAGAATTATTTGTAATTTGTTATTTATAATTTTATTGAAAACAATAACCTGCTAGTATACACTTTATATGAGGTCAGCATTATTAATTGAACAATAATTGCCCATAGACTGGTCAAAAGCTCATGCAAGATAACATTGGTATATGTTGGTTGATTGGTATATGTGGGCCTCGGATCGAAAGTCGGTTTTTCGAGCGGTATTTATGGTGAATATATAACGAAGCCACACCTCGAATGTTTAAGAGCACAAATCTGAGAAACCAAAAGACGGATTGCGCTGAAAAGTTGATCGATTGGTGACCAATCGATCAACTTTTCAACGCAATCCGTCTTCTGGTTTCTCAGATTTGTGCTCTTGAAAATTCGAGGTGTGACTTCGTTATATATTCACCTTGTACCCTTCTTATGGGTGTAAGAAGAGTATAAAGGAAAGATAGAGTTACTATTTACACAGTTATAAAAAGTTGGGCCAGCCATATTGATTTGGGACGCCATCTTGGATTTTTATACCGAAGATTTTTTAAACATATTGGCATCCACCGATTTTCAATTTTTTTACATCAGTTGAAAGCAAATGTCTAGGCTACACAATATATGAAAAAAAAATAGAGATACATGTTTTTTTCTTTCAAAAGTTATCTGCAGTTTGGAAACATGATTTCCAAATATATTTTACAAAAGTTATATGGCGTATGCACACATGGTGACCATTTCTCCGGGTTGAAACTCAATCACAGTGTAAATACCCGTGTAAGTAGTCGCAGCAATCATCACAACACCTTATTACAAAGAATTATCAAAGAACACTATGTTGGAAAATTTGAACAAACCCCCAAAAAAGGCTGGATTCATGATCATGTAAATTCTAATTCATTTCATGCACTTGGAAGGATTCAAAAATGTCCCCTTGATTTTTTCCGGAAAATCAGCAACGTTTTTTTTTTTTTTTGTTCTTAAAAATATAAAGCTTTTTGGCCCAGCTTTTTGGTTTCCACTTACGACAAAATATAAAATAATATGAAAAACACCGATATACATACAAACAATGTGAACATTTATCTCAACAGCGAAAGTCACCATCATCAAAACGAAAAGGCTGTTTAGTGAAACCTGAAGGAAATTTATGCAAATGTATAACACTCTTCCTGGTGATTATGCAACTTAGTACCATTAAGCTACACCATTAGCGCTCTCAGGCGACAAGTACTCACCTCATATATCACCGTACGGCTTCACGATAGGGTTATCCTGCTATGCAGATTTTTACATCCAATTTACTCCAAATCTCTTTCCATTACTTATGATGCCAACGGCAATAGAAGCGTCACGTATCATGGTTTAAATTTTCAGCACTTTTGCATCGCACCCTGATAACGACCGGTTGCGATTACACAGTATCAATCTTCACGACCATCCTCTGACGACGCTGTGCTGTTTAATGCCCTTGTCAAGTTGATACGCAATCAATCTTGTAGATCATACAAATTTTCTTCACCTTACGATACAACTATTACTTGTGAGGAGACGAACCACCACACAAACGTCCAAAGTAATCAATTATGTTTCGCATACACTTATTACAGTTTAAGCCGCTTCGTGGAACTCTACCGACCATGTGGTTAATGATATCCTTCAAGCCTTTCGTGATCTTCACTCTGCTTTCGATTGCATGCCTGCTTTTACACACTGTAGCTGTTGTCGAACTGCTTCTATACTGATGACACTTGGAATGAATCAATCAACGTTTATGCACAAATCCACCCAATCAAATACAAATAATTTCTGCTTCTCCACAACAATTATGTCTTTCACCGCAAACCCCTTCCAATCTGTTCGGTTGTTCTGCAGACACCGGTCTATTATCTGTCGATTGCCTCGGTATCACTGACTAGTATGACTAGATTTCAGTTATAAATATCTTCTCGCTCGATGCACTACAATTCAACACGTGACAATTATTCACTCGTACCTGTACAGTACACCAACTTGCTATCAGCTGTTGACCGTTACAAGTTTAAACCGTCGGAATGATTGACAATACACTACTTTTACTTTGTCGATAAACCGCGCGCCACAAATCTATGTTACTTCAACTGACCAATTTCTCAATGACCATTCTTCCATCAATGAAGACGGACCAGCTGGTTCATCCCCACTGCTTACGGCAGGATGTCAGCCAAGCGACTGATGCGAGCGGTTCCAATCCAGAACGATTCAAACCTGCTCCATGGTGGGTGGATTGCTTTTCTATTTCAGCGCTGGCCACAATCGGAACGGTACCTCCGCTTCGTTTCGCGAGCATGCGTCGACGGTGGCGATAGTCCCGAATGCATAAGATTTGACCAGTGTTGCTGGTACGATATTTATCAGCAAGTGGCATGCCGGCACGGCATGGAGCCGGCATAACGGCTAAGGTTTGTCATGCATATAAAAATCTACTCATTTGCGATATCCACTAATTGGTTGTAGGACAAAAAGTCGAAGGTCAACTGGTATTAAGTATTAAAGTAACTATTACAAAAGGTCTAGAAGGCAAAGATTAAAATAACCATAAGTCCTTATTTTCATCGTCTTTTTTATTTTTTAATCTTGCCTCTTCTGACGATATGAAATTATATTGTGGTGCGTACCGAAGATGATTGCACAAACAGAGATCGCTGACACTATTTGCAGATTGGTGCAGTAGAAACAAATTGATTAGCAACGTGGAGAATTGTCAAGTCATGTTTGACTACCATATCAGCGGAAATGTCCTGAACAGCGTAACAGATTCGTCTGGATATTGCGAATCTTTTCTGAAATCCGCATACCGGCCAACAACTTGTGCACCGACGACCCATGCGCCGGGTTGTGCGCCATACAAAATGTAAATAAACAAGTGTCAAAATGGTTCGCGCCAAGAGCTCTATCTCTCTTAGGGTTCGGATCCATTTTTTGTCTGAAACATTGAACTTCCTTATGTCTGGAAATAATGTACAACGAAGATATTATTGATGGTAACAACGCTTTTACTTCATTAAATCACTGATTAATAGTGATTTGGCTCGTGAAAAACTTGGCGCATAGGCAATCGGCGCGCAAATTGTGCGCTGGTGTGCGGATTTGAGTTAATCGTCGCAAAGTACCCAACACACATTATACCCTGGCGCGCAACCAAGAGGTCGAAGAGAAACTTGTCGAAATGCTAAAAATTCTCGAGAAGCTCAATACCAAGATGACTTTTGATCTGCGTCGACTGCGTCGATCAGAGATTGATTCAAAAGGGACGCGACAGTTGGGCTTCATTTCCAAAGTACATAGTCAAAGATTTCTCGGACAGCGATGCGCAAAAATCGTAATGGCTCGGCATGCCTCGTTAGATAAACGTACGACTACTCTTGAAAATCCTTTGTGAATTTTTCAAGCATTTTTTCTGTATTCTGAATGTTTGCGCAACTGGAACAAATCATGCTTTTCCTAACAAGGAACACCCAACAAGGATTAAATTGGGAAAGGAACCAGACATCAATCAAAAATATTTTGTGCACTTGAACGTTGACCAAACGTTTCCTTTGAACTTTACCCTTCCAATAACACCCTAATTCCTGTGACGCCTATGCCTGACAGAATGGTCTCTATGTACTTTTATAGGTGTCCAACTAATCATCCTTTCCCATCCCTCAGCTGTCGCACCTACGGACGTGGCCAGGGCAGCACTCGACCGTTGGAGGATTGCGTCAATCTTGTCAAAGAATAAGAGATTAGTCCCAAATCATTGTACTTTGGTAACGGACAGGAAGGATGCAACCCTCATAACAGGGATCCAGGGCTGTACCACCTACGAATTTGTGCGACTTGCTTAACCCTTAAAAGATGTAGACAACTTTTTTGCATAGTTATACTTATAGCTTTTGAGCCAGTGGGTGGATTTTCAAAACCAAAATGTTTTTATCAAGGGGATTAGTTGTGCTATCATATGCATATATGGAGATTATGTTATGCTAGGACATTTTGGAGATATAGCCGCAAATGTAGTGTACACCACTTGTTATACGCTCGATTTCGGGTAATATTTGAGGGGGTTAGAAGCAAAGGGGTGTAAGTGACAAAAACCCACTTTCGAGTAAATGAGGTTTAAAGTTTTTGATCAATTTTCCATCCCATACAAAATGTATGGAGCTTCAAAATCAACCAAATTTTCTCAGATTTATTGTAATTTTTCCAAACATCGTAGAAACAAACTTAAAAAAGTTCCTGAAAGCTTGAAATCTGAAGAATTTTATGATATTCTCAGCTCAAAATCGACAAAATGGTCACTTACACCCCTTTGATTCTGGGCCCCTCATTTCTATGCAAATGTGATATATGTTAGTGAAAATTATCCAAAACTCCTTGTTTGGGTTGTAGCTGTTAGATAGAAATGAGTTATGTCCTTTAACAGCTGTTACATAGATCTCCAGGTTACCCAAATCGTCAAGAACTTTTGAACTCTGTCTACTGAATACAAAAAGTTATGTTTAATTTTTAAATCACTGGAACTTGAAGAATTACATTCAAATATACATTTTAATACATGAAATGATGGTAGTCATGACCTGGTGATGTTATAGGCAACTTAAAAAAGCTCTGAAGTTGTGATTGTAAGGCCTTTACCTGTAATAGTATATCAAAGTAATGTATGCATGTCAGAACTGATTTCATTAGATCCATACATGTAAATCAGAGTATGAAAGACTAACTGCATATCAATGGCGATACCTTAGGCCATCCAAATCATTCTGGAGTTAAGGCCTTTATATCTACACCGGTAATAACGCGTCGGTTGCATTTTAAACTTAGTATAGTGCGTTTTGGTAGTCATAGAAGATCAGTTGAATCATACTTGTGATGTGTTGAATGATACTTGTATACACATCATAGAGGCATCCTGGATCATCCGAACCATTCTGTAGTTGAGAAATATGGTTTGAATTTTAAATGGTGTACCAACAGAAGTGCACGCTCAGAAAACCGTTCTGATAAACGAGAACAAACAAACGCAAATATGAGAACAAGCAAATATACACCGTGAACTGGAACTAGTTCCAGCTGTCAATATGGGCGTTCTAGAAAACGTGAAATCTAGTTCACGGTGTACATTTCTTATTGTTGTTATCGTTGCTATGCATAGTTCCCGTTTGTTCCCGTTGCCGTGATTGGGAGTGCACGTATATCGGAACGGATTTTTTTGCGTGTGCACAAATATAAGGTTTTGCCCATTTGGTTTATACACATAGTGCAAGCCCTGGGACAGAAGTTTTCAGATCATCAGGGACATCTGAGGTCACTTTTCAGTATTATGAGGTTAAAGCCTTCAGATATATACTCGTAACAAAGCATCCTGCACGTTCAAAACTTGCTGTAGTGTATTTTAGTAGACATAGATGATGAGTTCAACAATATATCATATAACCTCAAGCTGTTCTAGATAATCCAAACCATTCTGAAGCTAAAATATACGGTTTTCAATATTTTTTAATATTTATTTTTTATTTTATATTTATGGTTAAGGCCTCCAGATCTACACTTGCAACGAAGCATCGGCTACACGTCAAACTCACTATAACGCGTTTTGGAAGTGATACTTGAATGTACATCTTAGAAGCTTCCAGGATCATCCAAACTATTCTGAAAATGTGACATATGGTTGACATAATTTTTTTTCTGTAAATGTTGCAACTTAGGATTAGAAATAATTAGATCATGTCTAAACGATCTTAGACTATATTATAGCAAAGTGTCTGCCTATACCACTGGAATAATCTGATAAGCGGGATGTACTGTTGTTAGTGATCAGTCATTCTCCTCTATGACATGATCTACAAGATTTTTTTTATTGTTTCTAATCCTAAGTTGCAACATTTACAGAAAAAAACTATGTCAACCATATGTCACATTTTCAGAATAGTTTGGATGATCCGGGAGGCTTCTAAAATGTACATTCAGGTATCACTTCCAAAACGCGTTATAGTGGGTTTGACGTATAGCCGATGCTTCGTTACGAGTGTAGATCTGGAGGCCGTAATCATAAATATAAAAAAAAAATATTGCTGATGTACTGGAAATTTGTCTCCCCCAACTTGTATTATATGTTTGAATCAAATGAGATAAATGCTGCTATTAGTGTACTTTTATTGATATGTCATTACAAATGAAAATCGTATATTTCAGCTTCAGAATGGATTGGATGATCTAGAACAGCTTTAAGTTATATGATATATTGTTAACCCGGGCAGAAAAGAATTACAAAACAATTGCAAGTTTTACCATTCAAAAAGAATTACTGAATGGTAAAATTTGTCATTGGTTTGTTTGAAATAAGTGACAAAAGGGCAAAAATAATAACTGACATTGTTCGATAAAATAACTAAAGAATATCAAATTTTGACATTACAATGACAAACCAAGAACAAAAAAAAATAAGAGAGAGAATTGCAAAATATACCATTATTGAGTTATTGAAAATAGAACAATATCAAAATTAGTTATTCCCTTGTCATCCTAAAGAAGGGTATATTAAGTTGTTTATTCTAATAACAAAATGAAAACTTATAAGTTTTTTGGATGGAAAGTAATTGCAAACAAATATCAAAATTTACCATTAGAGTAACCAAAATTCAAATTTTGTCATTATGTTGTTCTTGATAAGTGCCAAAACTGCGAGTTCATTAAACTCGCAAAAGGTCAACAATATCTCACCAATTGCAAAATTTGTTATGATAGCAAAATAAGACATTCAGTAGTTATTCTTCCAAATTAAAATGACAAGCGAATGGAATATTTTGATATGATATCATATTATGATATTCACATGTTGTTTTAAGCTCTGCATGAAGAACTCATGGATGACAAAATAAGTTATGACAATAAAATTTGTTATTCTTTTGTTTTTGGTTTGCCATTCACCTCTACCCGGGAAACTAAAGAGATGAACCAGCCTAGGGCTGAAAATCTCTATAATAAAGTAATAATAATAATTGTTAAACTCATCATCTATGTCTACTAAAATACACTACACCAAGTTTTGAACGTGCAGGATGCTTTGTTACGATTATAGATCTGAAGGCCTTAACCACATAATACTGAAAGGTGACCTCAGATATCCCTGATGATCTAGAAACTTCTCTCCCATGGCTAGCACTATGTGTATAAATCAAATGGGCAAAATCTTATGTTTGTGCACTTCTGTTGGTACACCAATTCAAATTCAAACCATATTTCTCAACTTCAGAATGGTTCGGATGATCCAGGATGCCTCTATGATGTGTATACAAGTATCATATGATTCAACTGATCTTCTATGACTACCAAAACGCACTATACTAAGTTTGAAATGCAACCGACGCGTTATTACCGATGTAGATATAAAGGCCTTAACTCCAGAATGATTTGGATGGCCTAAGGTATGGCCATTGATATGCAGTTAGTCTTTTATATTCTGATTTACATGTATGGATCTAAAGAAATCAGTTCTGACATGCATACATTAGTTTGATATACACTGAAAGGCGTCTTGTAGTAATGACAAGCATAAAAATGTTTTTAAATTTACCATGGCAAAACATGATCATCGACCCACCAACGCTTCTTGTGTGCGTGTTGTTTCTTCTCACATCAACCGGTTCGATAGCTGAGTAGTAGCGTGCGAGCCTGGTGATGTCAAGGTTCTTGGTTCGAATCCGGTTGCCAACAGAAACTTTTTTTAATTGAAAATTGAGTCCATGGTAAAATTGAAAACATAATTCTGTTAAATTGAAACGAAACTCAGTCTGCACAAATTTAGTGGCGTTGTATATTTAAATTGACCCTCAGAATAGTAATTTTAACCGCAAGCCGCCGTTCAGTGTGCTATTACAGGTAAAGGCCTTACAATCACAACTTCAGAGCTTTTTTTAATTGCCTAGAACATCACCAGGTCATGACTACCATCATTTCATATATTAAAATGTATATTTGAATGTAATTCTTCAAGTTCAAGTGATTTAAAAATTAAACATAACTATTTCTATTCAGTAGACAGAGTTCAAAACTTGTGGACGTTTTGGATAACCTGAAGATCTATGTAACAGCTGTTTAAGGACATACCTCATTTCTTTCTTACAGCTACAACCCAAACAAGGAGTTTTGGGCAATTTTGACTAAAATATATCACATTTGCATAGAAATATTACCCGAAATCGAGCGAATAACAAGTGGTGTACACTACATTTGCAGCTATATCTCCAAAATGTTCTAGCATAACATAATCTCCATATATGCATCTGATAGCACAACTAATCCCCTTGATAAAAACATTTTGGTTTTGAAAATCCACCCACTGGGTCAAAATCTATAAGTATAACTATGCAAAAAAGTTGTCCACATCCTGTAAGGGTTAACGCTAATGCTAACTCAGTGGTCACCAAACTGCGGCCCGCGGGCCGCATGCGGCCCTCGACAAGGTTTTGTGCGGCCCGCGAACTGATTTTGGAATATATTGGAAAGTGGCCCACTCAAAGATTCCATAATGAAAATCCGAAATTTCATCATAATTCAAAACTTTAATGGGAATGTACATCTACTACTGATGAACTTTGCCATTATCCCGTAGAGTTTTTCAAAAGCTGTTAGATTTTTGAAAGTTTTACAAACTGTAAAATACTACTTTTTAGAATTTTATTCCGAAAATATTCGAAACTGTTGTTGAGGCTAAATTTACAGTCATGGATTTCATGGATTTCGGACTTGTGGCAGAACTCGTCATTAGTAATTTGATTAATTTCACGAAAATAAAATTAAAATTATGTTCATTTTGTTTTTTTTTTTAATTCCAAATATTCCAAAACATGTAAAGGAAGCATTGTCCTAACTTTTAGAATTTCGCTGAAAACTCTTCTTCCCCTTACAATACTTTAGGGAATTCCTCTTAAAATATCTATTCTAAATTGGCTACAATTGCTCAGGAAATTATTTCTGCAGGTTCATTTTCATTGGTATCGTAAGAAATTATGCAAGAAAAATTTAAAATATCATCAAGAACTTCCAACAGTATCTCAAGGCAGTTTTTCGGAATTTCTTTCGAGAACCCCTAGAAATCATTCTAAAATTTAATAAAATCTCCACGAAAAGTCCAAAAAAATTTTGGAACACGGTTCCAAAAAAATTTTGGAACACGGTTTCAAGATTTAAGGACAGACTTGTTAGAATCCCAAAATGGCCGACTTTGGCACCTACTCACGATTTCGAGGGCACAAATCTCTTCGTAAACAAAACCAGCGCACCTGATCTTCTTATTTTAAGCTAATTACAAGTGAGCAAGAACAGAATAATAAAATTAACTGTTGTTCGAAGCTTGCTTCTTGAGATTTGTGCGTCTGAAGTTCTGATGCACTGTTGAAGCGGGATTTCAAGACGTTTGTCCTTAAAAAAAAGGGTTCAATATACTTCTCAGGAAATTCCTAAGCTGCAGTATTTTCTCAAAACTGAATCCAGATGAATTACAAAAAAAATATCCGTGTTCGTGTCTTGGACTTCTGCACTGTAAGTTCATCCACAACATGCTTAAAGAGGTCCATATTGTTCTAGCCAGCATCGCTATTGCTTATTTTTCGTATAACTAACAAGTAGCTAGTCTGAAATAATTTGCTCAAAATTATTGATACTAAGAACTACAAAACCTAAATATTACTGTCATTACATCCTGTTTTTATTTTCCTACGATTTTCAGGATTTTTTTCTAGTGAAATGAAACCTCCTGATAACTACAGGTTGTTTGGTTTCAATAATTTCAAATAATCAAACAAACGAATTTTGTATTGAATATTAATTTTATTGAAAATAAACTCTTAAATGTCTTGCGGCCCGCGGTCGCTTTTCAAAATTCAATTTTGGCCCGCAAAGACAGTTAGGCTGAGGATCACTGTGCTAACTGGAACAAATCCTGCTTTGTAACTTAGTGTTTTATGAGCACTTTTACCGAAAATTACTTCCTCTGTCAATGAATAATCATTTACGTTTGTATATCGCATGGTAGACAAGAAGATGCTCTATGTCCAAGAAAGTCAAGGAAAATTATTCTGTTTTTTTTTTCTGAGAACTATCTATAAATTTTCTAAAGGTTTTCAAGATCTTTTGCTGGAATTCCATTGGAAGTCTACCATATTATTTCCAGATGATACTTGAAAAATCATCTGAATTGATAATCAAAGAATTCCGGCATGTATGCTGGGCACAATGCACAATGGGTCCAGAGCCGCGTTTACGAAGACAAAAATGTTTGTGCCTAAACCATAAGTTTTAGATACATGGTGTCTTTGGGAAACTTTCTTCTAATTTTTCGACCTTTTTTCTCATTATTGTGAAATTAGGGTGGTCCCTCTAGTTTCGCTGATCCAAACATCTGCTTTTTAATAGTTTTATGTACGTTCACAAAATGTTCTACAAAGTTGTAAAAGAACTTATTTGGAGCAAGTTTGCCGAAGAAACCATTATTCTATCTCTTATGGTTCCTAACTTATAATTTTTTAACAGATTCATGTTAGGGTGATCCATGAATTTCAGTTTTCCTGAAATAACTTTTGATTCGTTCGTTTCTCGTAAATACTTTGTTCCGAGCACTTTTAGAACTAGCAACGACGCATATGTTTTCCAAAGAGCTCAAAGTTCTAACTCTCATAGTTAAAAAGATATTGGCATTTTTCTTCGAAAAATCACTTTTTTTCAAAATGTCATATCTCAAAAAGGAGCAAATGGATTCTCAATCTACCGATTGCACTGGAAAGATCGTACTCTGTTCTATTTATGGCGAAAAAACTGTAGGTACCTTTTTTGTTTAAAGCTTTTTATTGAATTTTGAAAATACGATTTTTTTCATGGAAAAGCAGTTGTAACTTTGAAAATCGATGAGATACAAACTTGGAGTCTTCGACAAAATTGTGAGTTTTTGGCTGCTATAAAAGTGCCCAGAACAAAGTATTGCGAAAAAAATCAACACATAAAATTATATTAAGTAAAAACAGATTTTCATATGGAAAGCGGAACAATTTCAGCAAACTCGACTAGTTTTTGTTAGATAGATCGAAGTAACCATGTCGAAAATATTTAAATTTGCTTATAATCCATAATTCGTCAATGAACTCAACTTAAAATGTGATTTTGAGCTGACTTCCATCAATTTAATTTTAATTTCATCACTTCAATGTATGGATAGTGAAAATGTCAATCACTAGTATATGTTTAGGTTAACGTAAAAGCCTATCAAAGTTACATGATTTACAATATCTTATCAACATTGTGCCTAAATGGTGATGACAGTATAAATAAACATTGGTTCTACAATGAAATGGATGACCATTTACCAAGCTACTTTGATCTATTTAAGAAAGACGAGTTGAATTTGCTTGAAATGTGTCATTTTTCACATGAAAATCTGTTTTTACTCAATATAATTTTATGTGTTGATTTTTTCGCAATGCTTTGTTCTGGGCACTTTCATAGAAGCCAAAAACTCACAATTCTGTCGAAGACTCCAAGTTTGTATCTCATCGATTTTCAAAGTTACAACTGCTTTTCCAGGAAAAAAATCGTATTTTCAAAATTCAATAAAAAGCTTTAAACAAAAAAGGTACCTACAGTTTTTTCACCATAAATAGAACAGAGTACGATCTTTCCAATGCAACCGGTAGATTGAAAATCCATTTGCTCCTTTTTGAGATATGACATTTTGAAAAAAAGTGATTTTTCGAAGAAAAATGCCAATATCTTCCTAACTATGAGAGTTAGAACTTTGAGCTCTTTGGAAAAAATATGCGTCGTTGATAGTTCTAAAAGTGCTCGGAACAAAGTATTTACGAGAAACGAACGAATTAAAAGTTATTTCAGGAAAACTGAAATTCATGGATCACCCTAACATGAATCTGTTAAAAAATTATAAGTTAGGAACCATAAGAGATAGAATAATGAATTCTTCGGCAAACTTGCTCCAAATAAGTTCTTTTACAACTTTGTAGAACATTTTGTGAACGTACATAAAACTATTAAAAAGCAGATGTTTGGATCAGCGAAACTAGAGGGACCACCCTAATTTCACAATAATGAGAAAAAAGGTCGAAAAATTAGAAGAAAGTTTCCCAAAGACACCATGTATCTAAAACTTATGGTTTAGGCACAAACATTTTTGTCTTCGTAGATACGGCTCTGGACCCATTGTGCAATGTGCTGAGTGACTAACCCCTTGGGGTGCCCTACAGATTTTGGCAACTTTTCATTCTCGCCATACAAATGTGGGTTGATCTAATCAATATGATGAAGTTGAATTGCCTTAGACATATGTTATGAGCATCTCGTACCTCATCAATATGGGATTCTGTTCTGTTGTATCATAGCTTGTGCCTCTCAATAGGTGTACATAGGCATGTTTTTATCACCTACAGCGAATTCGCTCGTCTACGTCCGCCAGCTAAATAGACGTTCGCAGATTCCCAAATTCTGACCATACTTGAACGACCACACAAAGACGGTAAATTATAAACAGAATGTTTATAGCGACCACCGCGCTATCTTGCATACTCAACCGGCACTTGCGAGTGCTTTGTGTGTTTTTCACTGTCCCTTGCTGAGATTTCCCGCCGAAATGACGAGCACGCTGATGTCGAGTGTGCTTTGAATTTCCGCCCTAGGGTGAACAAGCCTTGGGTGGGTATGGAGCGATCATTGATTGGAATCGTTCTAGTTGTTGGCACCTTTTGTCATAATTTCATTCTTGTCAATAAGCTCTGTTCACTTGAATGGCTATTTGCAGCTGCACTTGTAGATGTCCACAATATCAAACACTACCATAGAGGTAGCGCTCGAAATTTAAACAGAGACCGGTTTATTAATGTTCTTCAATTTGTTTATATACAAAGTGATAAACGAAGCATCGATTCCGACTTGTATATTTGTACACAAAATGGATTATTTTACCCAAAAATAGGTGCAAAACACATTATGGTCTCGATTTTTGTAATCATTATTTTTTAACTTATGCGACTAAGAATTGCATCCATTGTTGTTTATTTCACCTGCATTTTTTTTTACTTGATCTATTTAAAGTGAAAAAAATAATTGCCATGCGGTAAGATCCTCCAGTGGGTAATGCGAAGTAGTAAACTTATAGTTATTTATGTAAACAGTTGCAACAACATATTTTTTGCAGCACGAGTCATAAATGTATCCAATGAGGCTTACCGAGTTACCGACGAATACGAAAAGTGCTGTTAATTTTTTTGATTTTGCTTTGGCTGACCAAGCAATGTGGGAAATTACACTGTTGAAAATGCTTTGACATCCATGTGCACAACAGAGCATGTGATCGATGAACAAATTGAGATTTGATATTATGAAAAAAAAATCCACGTGCTCCGGTGAGACTCGAACTCACGACTCCCAATTCGCTAGACGGGCGCTTCTATTCCTTCAAGCTACGGAGTCACTCGACTAACTCCGTCGCCAGTAGGCCTAGAACTGAACTCGATTCCACAATCGCACATGGTTATCTTCTTTTCACTATCCAAACCTCCTTCGGATGGGATTAGATGAACATCTAACACATACACTGTTGTGCACATGTATGTCATGTCAAATCTCAGCACATGTTCAAATCAAGCACATGGATGTCGAAGCATTTTCAACAGTGTACGAAAAGTGCTGATAAATCTAATTTTGCAACGAGTAAGTACGCAACACCTTCCGTTCAAAAACTCCAAGGGCGCGTTGGTCCTCTGCACGTAGGGTCCATGTTTCGTGCCCATAGAGGACGACCGGTCTAATCAGCGTTTTGTAGATAGTTAACTTCGCGTTACGGCGAACTTTATTCGATCGTCGAGTTCTGCGGAGTCCAAAGTAAGCACGATTTCCTGCCACAATGTGCCTCTGAATTTCTCTGCTGATGTCATTGTCGGCGGTCACCAGTGAGCCCAAGTACACGAATTCTTCAACCGCCTCGATTTCATCAGCGTCGATATAAATTCGAGGTGGCGGGCGCGGTGATTCCTCCCTGGAGCCCTTTGCCATCATGTACTTTGTCTTCGACACATTAATGACTAATTCGATTCACCTGGCTTCACTCTTTAGTCGGATGTACGTTTCCGCCATCGTCTCAAATTTACGAGCAATAATATCAATATCATCAGCGAAACCAAGCAGCTGAACGGACTTCGTGAAAATCGTACCACTCGTGTTAATCCCCGCTCTCTTTATTACATCCTCTAACGCAATGTTGAACAGCAAGCACGAAAGACCATCACCTTGCCGTAACCCTCTGCGGGATTCGAACTACGCACATCACTCGATCCATCGTCGCCTTGATCAATCGTATCAGTTTATCCGGGAGTCCGTATTCGTGCGTAATCTACCATAGTTGTTCTCGATCGATTGTAGCATACGCCGATTTGAAATCGATGAACAAGTGATGCGTGGGCACGTTGTATTCGCGGCATTTCTGCAACACCTGGCGGATGGCGAACATCTGGTCCGTAGTAGCGCATTCACCCATAAATCCAGCCTGATATTGCCCCACTCTCTTGCAATCGGTGATAGACGGCGGCCTAAAATTTGAGAGAGTATCTTGTAGGCAGCGCTCAGTAGTGTGATCGCGTGGTTGTCACTCTTTTTGTAGATGGGACACACGATACCTTCCATCCATTCCTCCGGTAATGCTTTCTCCTCCCAAATCTTGATAATGACCCAGTGTAGTGCTCTCACCCGTGCTTCTCCACCATATTTTAGAAGCTCACTTGTTAGTTGATCTGCTCCAGCGGCTATGTTGTTTTTCAATCGGCCAACCTCCTTCTCAATCTCTTGAAGGTCAGGGGCCGGAAGTCTTTCGTCCAGAGCACAAACTCGTAAATCTGTTACCACGCCAACTTCGGAACTTGCAACGTCGCCATTGAGGTGCTCATCGTAATGCTGCCGCCACCTGTCGACCACCTCACGCTCGCTCGTGAGAATATTCCCGTAATTATCTCGGCACATGTCGGCTTGTAGCACGAAGCCTCTACGCGAGCGGTTCAGCTTCTCGTAGAGCTTTCGTGTGTCCTTAGCGCGTTGCAGCTCTTCCATCGCTTCGCGATCTCGTTCTTCCTGCTGGCGCTTCTTTATCCGGAAGACTGAGTTCTGCCTGTACCGCGCCTGTCTGTAACGTGCCTCGTTCGCTCTCGTACGGTGTTGCAGCATTCTCGCCCATGCTGCATTCTTCTCGTTTTTCAACTATTCACATTCGCCGTGTACCAGTCGTTTCTGTGATTCGGAGTCACGAAGCCTAGTGCTGTAGCCGAGGTACTACCTATGGCGGATCGGATGTCCCTCCAGCCATCTTCAAGTGCAGCTGCGCCAAGCTCCTTTTCCGTTGGTAGGGCCACTACTAACTGCTGCGCGTAGTCTTGAGCCACTTCTACGTTACGCAACTGCTCGATGTTGAATCGCGGCGTTCGACTTCGACGCGTGGTGATAACTGTCGATAGATTTGTGCGCATGCATGCAGCTACTAAGTACCCAAGTAACAATTTCAATTCCTTTTAGATTTGATTATTTTTATGGAAGCTTTATCACAGCATGACCAATTCATGGAACATTTATAGTTGTTTTTATCAAGAGAAAACAATCTTCGTTCGTTTGCGGTTTTTAAGTTGTCTTCAAGTTAATTTTGAAATTCGCGCATAAAACAACTGAATTTACAAGAGCATTAAATCTTATAATAAGTTTTAAGGCGTATTTGAAGTAATTTTCAACACATAACATCAACATATTTTATTAAAAGTTTATGCTTCGTTTATTCAAGTGCATTTCATCTGGCTAATCCTCCTTTAAAAACTTCTTGAAGCCTTCTATTCTTGAGCTAGAGCCATTACTCTGGAACAAGAACTATGCGAAATAATGATAAGACAACGAACTATTTTTCAATCCAAATAATGAATGTATTAATTTGGTTGAAAACCCGCGTTCTCATGCAAATATAAACACATAAACATGTTTGCTCACTGATAATTTAGCCATTCTTGTGCTACAAAGTAATCATGTCAACGAAATAATGATTTTACGGCCAATCAAAAATGCGAGTAGCTGGCTGCTGTCGTCCTGCCTTCAACCAGTTTCTCACACATGCCATAGCTATGCGAATCGAAAATGAAATGGGTACTTACTGTGACTCTGCTCAAGCTCATGCCAAATTGTGTAATTGTAGTAAGTTGCACTTCATTATTAATAGCAAAAATACAGGGAAACAAACTAGAATCGGCACATCTTGACGCGAAACACCGCGAAATGTACAGAGACAACTTTCTAGCATCGAAAACGTTAACAAGCAATTGTCAAAGGCTGTTACTCTTGTATAAAACGAATAAGTTTCATTTAAGACGAACAAATCTGCCTTAAGATCATAACTAGTAAAAACTAACGAGTCTGGAATAACAAAGAGGAGAAACGTCAAAATTGGAACAGCCGATTTGCTGTCATCCCCATAGTTCCAATCGAGCAGGAGACCTGTCAAAACGACCAGGATTCGCCACTTTGGTATACTCGAGACACTTTAGTAAAAACAATCTTCAATAAAGGCTGTAGCGTTCGTGCAAGGTGACTTGGTTCCATCATTGTTTTGAGGGGGTTTGGATTAAAGGTAATAACATGCAATTGATGGCGGCTGCATGAGTTTTGTTCACTTAGTGATCCGAATCTATATTCGCACTGCGGTATGTGCGGTTATATTTACCGTCGATTAGAACGTGGTCGATTTGGTTTTCTGTTTGATGGTCGGGTGATCTCCAGGTGGCTTTGTGGATATCTTTGCGGGGGAAGAAGATGCTTCGGACTACCATACCACGGGAGGCTGCAAAGTTTACGCATCGCTGGCCGTTATCATTCGATACGGCGTGCAGGCTGTTTCGCCCGATTTCCGGTCTGTACATTTCCTCCCTTCCTACCTGCGCGTTCATGTCGCCGACAACGATTTTCACGTCACGCGGCGAGCAACCATAGTATGTTTGCTCTAACTGCGCGTAGAATGCTTCTTTCTCGTCATCAGGTCTTCCTTCGAAAAAACTGAAAGAATGTAGAGGTCTCTATGTACTTTCATAGGTGTCCAACTAATCTTCCTTCCCCATCCCTCAGCTGTCGCAAGGACGTGGCCAGGACAGCACTTGACCGTTGGAGGGTTGCGTCAATCTTGTCTTAGAGTCAGAGATTAGTCCCAATTCTTTGTGCTTTGGTAACGGACAGGAAGGATGCAATCCTCATAACAGCGAGCCAGGGTTGTACCACCTACGAATTTGTGCGACTTGCTTAATGCTAATGCTAATGCTAATGCTAATCAGGTCTTCCTTCGAAAAAACGGCCCTTAACTCTTAACATGCACATACTTGCGTTGATCGGCTGCCACCCAATCACACGTTGTCGCATCTCGCCCAACACTTTAAATCCTGTTCCCAGTTCATTGGTGGTGCCACAGCTTTGGTAGAAGCTCGATGCCCGCTTTTCCACACTTTCTGTCCAGTCCAACAAAGTTCCTGCAACGCCATGATGTCGAAGTTGCGGGGATGCAGTTCGTCGTAAATTATCTTGTCACATCTTGCAAAACCTAGTGACTTGCAATTCCATGTTCCAAGTTTCCAATCGTAGTCCTTATTTCGTCGCGTGGGTCTTTGCCGATTGTATCGAGTCGTATTTTCTCCTATGTTACTCGCAATGGGGATTTTTACGGGTGGCTTATTGGGCCTACGCCAACACTCCTGTCTCGCCGGAGGGCCATCATCGTGTTAGTTCTGTTTAACCGTAGTGTGGCCAGCAAAAAAAACACCTGTAGAAGGCCGGCAGGGTACCCGGGTACCCACGAAATGGAAATGATCATATCTCAGCGATTTTTCCACCGATTTTAAAAGTTTTTGCCTCATTCAACTCAGAAACTCATTATCTATCGAGATCGTATTTGGTTGGACCGGTCCGATCACCATGGGTACCGGAAAATCCGGATTTACGGATCCATGTTTTTATACAATACAATATACGGGATTTTCGGTAGGTTAGTAGCAATTTCGGTACCAAGCATCGTAAAATTGCTTTGGCATATTGTATCTGACTGGCCTGGAATCATAAAACGTGTTGACTTTGAAACTGTGATTTCGGAACACGCTTCTCGTGGGGCCATGGTTGACCATAAACACTTTAAGATATCCTAGCCTTAACAATGTGGGTTTCAATATGGTATAAGGACATGCTCCCAAAAATATGGATTTTCCGAAAACCACGGTGATTAGATCGGTCTAACCAAATATTTTCCCGATAGATGATGAGTTTCTGAGTTGAATGAGCTAAAAATTTCCAAAACCTATGAAAAATTGACGGAGATATGATCATTTCAATTTCGTGGGCACCCGGGTACCCTGCCGGCCTTCCACGTAATAAAAAAATGCAGGAGCCCTTCCCCCTGTCCCTCCTAACTTTAAAATTCGGACAACCCCATTAATAGATGTATATTCACGAGTTCTAAGATCTAACAGAGTTCCAACATCCTAGTCTCAACAACCATTAAAATATCGAGATTTGAAATTGAAAAAGGTACCCGGGTACCCTGCTGGCCACATAAGTGTTAACGTCCCAACCAACACTGGGACGATCACGTTGATGGGGCTACCACCTTGGATCTAGCTGGGCGTGATGCAGCATTTCTTACTCAGCCGCTGGATGCCAGAACAGACGCTGTTTGAGCCGCACCTCCTTGGTGAACAGACGCTCGGGTCATACCTCCTGAATCTAGCTGAAGTCAGAAGGACAACAGTGCCCAGGCTGCACTACCAGCTAAGCACACAACTCTTAGCTTGTAGCAACTAGTACGATATAGTAGAATTAGAATAGAATACATGTAGGCGCTGTAGAAAGTGTAACTTCAGCTGTCTTTTGTAATCGCTCACGTAGTGCCCAAGTGGACAATAGAGCTGTAAAATAGGTTAAGCGGCCAAGAATAAAAAAAAAATATGGCACTAATATAATTTTAGTGGGGCCCTTTTCGACTTTAATATTGCTTTAATGAAATGTTTAAGGTAATGCAGCATCAAAAACACTATTTTATATAGTGCTATATAGCAAAAATAATGCACTATATACTTCGTGGTTACTTGGGTACCCTTCTTATGGGTGTAAGAAGGGTGAAAAACGATCACTGACCCACACTAATGTATTCTAACGGCCCTAATCTTCTTGCCAATGCGATTAACATACTTAATCTTCCAATCGTTGTGATTTATATAAAATTGTTGTATCTCTGATTCACATGCGCAGGCGATTGGCAGATGGTTCGTCTTTATCCAACCGCTTCCTTTTTGCGTACGTCAAATGCATGACACCGAGCCCCCTCGCCTCATAATGGCAGTGAGCGGTAATGTTAAACGTTACAAATTAACTTTTTTATCAATCACGACGGTGATCACGGAAATTTTTATCTGCTCTAAAGAGATTAAACCGATTAGGAATTAGTCGAATCAATAGTGAAGTAGTTGTAACTTTTTGTGCATTTCGCTAATAAAGCGTCAATCGGTTTGAGCATTAGTTCGCAAGGAGTGCATTTCAAAATGTTCGGTAACGAGCATTTGGAAGATCCCCGAGTAGCGAAAGAAGAACCAGACGTGCAAACAAATTTATCGAAGGACAAATCACCTTTTGTGTCGATTTTCACCATTGAAAGCATACTAGGACTGAATTCGCAACTGTCTAAAAGTTCGATCAACGATAAAATGCTATCATCGCTGGATACTAGACAAATGCCGCAGGTGTTGGCCCCAGATGGCATAAAAAATAGTCCAACGAACTATTTTCACTATTCTGGAATAAATCCCCTCCACCAACCTGCCTCCCCAGATATACCCCTTCTATCAACCAATTTACTAGGAAGTAAGTAGATACTGCATGTAGCCAATGAATGAATCACTGTAAAAAGGAGTGGCTTTGGAAATTGAGTGAAAAAAGCTTTAAATTGTTTTGATAGTTAAACGTTTATATTGAAAATCACATATTTAAAAGCATTGCTTTAATAAGTTTCTATGCAATACGTTGCAAGTGAGACTTCAAAAATCAAAACAAAAATATGCCAAGTTTCTTCTCCATTTTAAATTAGAGGAACTTGTTATATTTTTGGCAGCTCTGTTTTCTTCGCCAGGGGCTGTTTATAAAACCTGTTAAACTCGAATATGGCCTAAATACTTTCCCTATACCAAATTGAATTATGCACCCAACTTGAATTATAACAATCGTACATTTTTATTTTCTTCGATTTGTTGATAATTTTTGATAAAGGTGCTTTTTGAGTTTTGTAATACATACGATGCTCAATTCAGCTTTAACATATTAAGGGCATTCGCTTAACAGCGTAACCACTTAAACGCTGATTAAATGTTATCCCGATTAAACATCGCGATCACCAAGACAATATTGGATTATTTCATTCGCAATTTCATGAAACATTTCAATAATCAGATAATCATGGCTTACACAGTTATTTATTCTGTTTAGTGAATCCCCTAATTGAAAAGTTTCCATAGAATTGTTGTTTATTGAAAAAAATAAAAATTTCCCTTAGACTGACCAGAACCGGTGCCCATACCCTAGCTCCCTGTAGATCACACTGAAATAAATTTTGTTGTCGTTTCCACCGAATCCATGGTAGTATTAAGAACTGTACCAACAATTTTCAACCGAATGCAAAATTCTGTTAATTGTACTGAAACATTGCCAATATTACCATGCGTGTATTACTGTTGACTAAAAACATTCTTGGTTCTACTATTTGGGCATTGTCATTTCGACCATGTAGACTTGAATGTTGCGCGTCTTAGATAAACATGGTCAAAAATACAATGTCAAAATAGTAACATCAAGAATGTTTTTAGTCAATGGTACTTTACGCATGGTAATATTGACAATGTTTCAGTACAATTAACAGAATTTTGCATTTGGTTGAAAATTGTTGGTACAGTTCTTAATTTTACCATGGATTCGGTGGAAACAACAACAAAATTAATTTCAGTGCAACAAGTCAATTAATTTGAGCCAACCAAAGTGGTGTTCATCCTATTTTATTTTACCCGGCATGATAATTATTATTGTAGTATTTACTATGTGATGGTGGATCAAGTCAAGGATCAAATCTCCTTATTCCCAAAATACGGTATTTTGTTAAAATTTTAAGAAAATATAACATTTTGAAACACACAATACCAATCAAAAATACAAGAAACTTTAAAACAAAACCAATTGAATATTCTCTGACTTTTAATGAACCATGTGTTCGAAGGGGGATCAAAATCAAAATCATACGGCATACATACAAACAAATTTTTAAAAACTTCAGCAATGATTTGGCGTCCTAAAAATGTATAGACTTGCAATACAATGTTATAAATGTCTATTGTCATCTGAACTTTCGTAGAAAGCCTCAACAGATTTCACAATACTAAAATTCTTAAAAATATACAAAAAAAAAACATAACTAGCATGCTGCTACAAATGTTCCTGTTCAAAGTCGCTCGTTTTTTCCCCATTCACGCTGAAGATCAATTATAACAGACTTTTACAATTCTCTAATCTCCTTTATCATTGTGACCATGAAAACAGTCACATATCCTTCGTCGTGCCACAGCTACATGCAGCATGATTTATTTGCCGCACAGCTTCATTCGCCGGTCGGGCTGGTGTCCTGTGATGGCAGCTTTCGGCCGCGATACCCCTTTCTCAACGCCGACACCCACATCAAGCGGAAAAGAAGACATCGCACCATTTTCACCGAGGAGCAACTAGAGCAGCTCGAGGCAACCTTCGATAAGACACACTATCCAGATGTGCTTCTGCGAGAAAAACTGGCCGTGAAAGTGGATCTGAAGGAAGAACGAGTCGAGGTGAGTAACTTTATTGTGTCCTACGATCATACGTATACTGTGTATTAGCATCCGTGTCTGCCCCGTTAGGGCTTTTTGCAGAGAACAGTTTTTACTTAAGTCCCAACTATTGAAAGTCATTGCATATGATTTTATCAGTTCATAATTATCTAAATAATACGATTTTGGGTTGGTAAATGATAGGTAATGTACATTAGTATGGTACACGCTTGTATGGAAAAAATAAATCCTCGCTCCAGTCAACTTTTTAGATCCCATTTAGGTCCCATATGAACTGTACAAAATTTCAGCGCAATCGGTGAAACTATAATTTAGCGCAAGCGGTTCAAAGTTTTCATAGGATTTACTATGGGAAAAGTTACACTTTCAGATAAAAAATCCCAGAGGTCGTCCCTTGTCTCCTTAATTCAAATCGATCATTGTTTCCTGTAGAAAAATGAATTATGAAATTTTCCTTCGAAGACCGCAAAACAATTGGATGCTGGTGGAAAAAGTTATTGATTTATTACCGATTAGTGATCCAACGAACGGCTTTTTATTTTGTTTTATCAGCAGCACTGCTGCTGCCGTTGTTGCATGGGGTGGCGGGAGGCATCACCGCCCCCAGAAACAGCAGCAGCCAAGGCAGCAGCTACAGTGCTGCTAATAAAACAAAACAAAAAGCCGTTCATTAGATCACTAATCGGTAATAAATCAATAACTTTTTCCACAAGCATCCAATCGTTTTGCGGTCTTCGAAGTAAAGTTTTATAATTGATTTTTCTACAAGAAAACATTGATCGATTTGAATTAAGGAGACAAGGGACGACCTCTGGGATTTTTTATCTGAAAGTGTAACTTTTCCCATAGTAAATCCTATGAAAACTTTGAACCGCTTGCGCTAAATTATAGTTTCACCGATTGCGCTGAAATTTTGCACAGTTCATATGGGACCTAAATGGGATCTAAAAAGTCGACTGGAGCGAGGATTTGATATTTGTCCCATACTAATGTACATTAGGGTGGCTCAAGAAATCATTTTTGCTCCACATCGCTCATCCGGTTTATAACCAGATTCCATGCCGCCTCGTAACATTATTTTTTATAATGTTTATATTTATGTGTATTTTAACTTAAGCTAATTCTACACTCAACATTTAAACTGATTTGGTTGACATTTAAAACTACACAAGCCATTCTGTGAGGACTCACCACCTTTGGCATCGCAAGGTGACCGAGCATCATGTGCACTGCACACGAATTGTTCAAGCGGAGTTTGCCTAGGCATGCCGGAGGTTCAGCAGTGGGCTCTACTGGGCCTCTTCAGAAAAACCACACATCCGGAAGCATCAACTCTGTACAAGCGAATCGGGACCGCTTCCAAAGTGCCGAAGCCTGGTCAGGAGTGCCTCGGGCACATCAGGAGCAAAGCCAGTAAGTTCCTGATTACGGCATACTGGCGCGCGCGATGGAACTGGTCAATGAGACGGTACACTCTTAGATGACCGAGGAGTAGAGGTGTGCTGGTGACGGCTTACTCCTATCGGGAGTAAACTCTGCAGAAGAAGCGGAGTAGAAGGCCACCTCGCCAGGGAGTGCAAATCGACACCAAAGTGTCTGATTTGCACGGCGAACAAAGGCCACGTGGGCTTAAGTGCCCAAGCATAAGAGGACAGAACGGCCGAAAATGACGCAGGTCACACAGTTGAACTTGAATCACTGTGAAGCCGCGCAGCAGCTGTTGTGGCAATCCGCTTCGGAGTCGAGTACAGACATCGCGCTTCTTTCGGACCCATACACATTGGTCGGGCTCCATACAAAGGGGCGGCCAAAACTCTCAAAAAACGAAATTGATATTTTTAAACTTTATTTCACCTTATAACAAAGATAATATATTGTAGTTTTATGATTCCTTATTGAAAGTATACCAGTTTTTGTATTTCAATGACATTTTCACTGCCAAAGTGACCTAAGTCATAAAATTAAAAAATGATTTTTTCGAAAAAAAGTGAAATGATAATATTATGAGAATGGAATATATGTTTTATGTTATCCAGCTTATGAGCGCTTATTATTGGACTATTTGAATGCACGTATGGTGCAAAATTAATATGTCACAAAACTTTTCAAATTTTCATATATTGTACCTTAGGAATTTTGGTAATATTTAAGTTAAGAAACGGTTCGTGTCGTCACGTGTCGCCGCAATTTCGAATAGTACATCTTAAACATCATGCTTAGGGCTGCATAAAAACGTTTAAATATTTTGCAGAAATTTGCTGTTTTTCAAATTAGAGCTATTTAAAAAAGTCATATTTTTTCATATATTTTACGTTATTTTTCCATTTTTGACTAACATAAAATTTATCTTCCCACATTTTTCACACGTTTTGAACAAACTTGATTGGATTTGATCGAAAGATGATCATTTAATTAAATTCAAATTGATTTTCCAACAGAAAACGCAAAAAAATGTGGGGTTTACTGATTTTTACCGTTTTTGAAATTATTGAAGTTACGTAATTTTTGAATACTCCTTTTTAAACACTAAAAATACTATATAACATATCTAGACAACCTATAACTTCGATTAAACACATAAAAAGAGTTTTGGCCGAACTTTATCTTTTTCCGACCATTGTGCCATACCGCAACCCCCCCCCCCCCCTCAACCCCCCAACCCCCCCAATAATGGGAACTGGGTAGCGGATAAGGCCAAGAAAGCGGCAATCTGTACGACCTGTCGGTACCCGGTCTAAGAGATAATTTACACGACGTGTGAGGGCTTCGCGATTGCGAAGATCGACGGGGTCTACTACTGCAGTTACTATGCCCCACCCAGGTGACCGATAGACCAGTTCTCGTCCATGCTAGACTCACTGGCAGTAGGACTGAGTCCCTTGGTCATCGGTGGGGACTTTAATGCGTGGGCAGTCGAGTGGGGCAATCGCTCTACGAACGAGAGAAGTTGAGCTCTACTCGAGGCTAATGCGGGATTAAACGATGAGGTTGCGAATGTCGGCAGTGCAAGCACATATAGCAGGAACGGTGCGGAGTCCATCATTGATGTGACCTTCAGAGGCCCGGGTCTTAACCCTAGCTCAGACTGGAGAGTTGATAACGGGTACACGCATAGTGATCACCTGGCGATTCGATACAGTATCGAACATGGCGGTAGACGGCAGCAGTCGAGGATAACCGACACTCACCGAGGATGGCTAACCTCGAGTTTCGATAAGCCGGCATTTGCGGAGCGACTGCTCATGGAGCAGAACACCGATTACCTGTCTAGCGACGGTCTAGTTGATACCCTGAGACGAGCGTGTGATGCGGCAATGCCGAGACGGTCCATACCCAAGAATGGACGAAGACCGGTATACTGGTGGTGTCAAGAAATCGCGAAGCCCGGCATCCTGGCACAGGGCAAGGAGAAGGATGCAAAGAGCCCGGACCGATGAGTTGAGAGCGGAGCGAGAAGTGGCATACAGGGCGGCAAAATTGGGACTGAACATAGAGATCAACGAGCGTAAGCGGGCGTGCTTCGATGATCTCTGTCAGACGGCCAACACAACCCCCTGGGGAGATGCCAAGCGGGTTCCGATTCGTTCGTTGGCGGCTCGTTAGATGGGCTGTCTCGATAGTTGAATGTTCACTGGTTGGGGCAAAACCCAACTAAAAAGCACTGTCAATATCAAAATCGATGTCAAAATGAGTTTGACGTCTGACCGCCGTCGCATCAAAGCTCCTATATACAGAACATTTGTGCAAGTATGTGAGTGTTTCGTGACGTATTTCTCGCTGCTTGCATCTGCCTAGAGCATTGTGATCAGTTGTCAGTTGCCCCAACGAACGAACACGATTCGCTAATCGGGGCGCAGTCGTGACCCAACGAGCGAATCCTCTCTGTAGTCATGTGCAAAACGAAATGCACATCTGCACCACCGGAACGCTCTCCCGTGATGCTGCAGAGGATTGTGAAAACGTTGTTCCCGCACCACGTTGCGAGACCATCCCGGTCCGTGTGAGGTTCCCCCAGTGACGAACGATGAGTTAGCCGCAATTGCGAAATCACTTAAGCTGAACAAGGCCCCGGGCCCGAATGGCATTCCGACGGTGGCTATTAAAGCGGTCATCGAAACTAGCCCTGATATGGTCAGATTGGCTATGCAGAGATGCCTGGCTAGAGGCGAGTTTCCGGATAGGTGGAAAAGGCAGAAATTGGTTCTATTGCCCAAGCACGGGAAGCCACCAGGCCAATTTGCCTATTAGACACGGCCGGGAAACTGCTAGAGCGGATCATTCTGTCGAAGTTAATGGTCTATACCGAGAGGACGGACAACGCGGTGCTTTCAGAACGCCAATTTGGGTTCCGCAAAGGTAGATCGATAGTGGACGCCATTAGGTCAGTGACAGGATTGGCTGAAGTAGCGCTGCAGAAAAAGAGGAGAGCAGGCTTGTCCGCACTGAGCGCATGAAAATTCTGCTCTTTTGATTTACACCACCAAAACCATCATATTTATGCAATCTTCCTATCTTACCTGATAGAATGATGTTTGAATATCGTGAATGTCATTTCAAACTGTCAAAAAATCGCACCGCAGTGCCACACTGTGCGTGCAAAGAGAATTTCACCCGGGTGAATTCACCCCAGTGAATTTCTCTTTGCGCGCTCATTGCGGCACTGTGGTGCGATTTTTTGACAGTTCGAAATGACATTTAGGATATTCAAACATCCTTCTATCGGGTAAGATAGAAAGATTGCATAAATATGATGGGTTTGGTAGTGTAAATCAAAAGAGCAGAATTTTCACGCGCTCAGTGCGGACAAGCCTGGAGGAGAGGCATACGGTTCTGCATGATCGTCATGCTACACGTTAGAAACGCCTTTAATAGTGTTAGCTGGGCTGCCATAGAAAGCCCCATAACTCGCTTAGGTGTCCCGGCTAGCCTAAGGCGTATTCTGGGAAGCTACTTCCAGAACATGGTGCTGATTTACGACACGTAGGAAAGCCAAAAACAGTACAATGTCACCGCGGGGGTACCGCAAGGATCAATCTTGGGCCCGGTACTGTGGAACGCGGCATATGACGGCGTATTGAGACTAGCACTACCACCGGGAGTAAAGTTGGTTGGCTTTGCTGACGATATTACCCTGGTGGTATACGGTGAGTCGGTTGAAGAGGTGAAATTGACGGCAGCGCATGCGATAGACTTAGTGGAAGGCTGGATGAGGTCGGGGCAACTGACACTCGCACACCACACGGTGTGTTGAAACAGGATTATTATCGCACTTTCATGAACCTAAAATATTTTTTCGTTATAAGTTAGCCTTAGCTGTGTAGATTAAGATTCTGGAGGTTAAAAAATCTTTCATCGGGAAAAATGAAAATAAATTCGATTTTAGTATTTTACCACTTTTTTCATATAATATGGTGTATTACGCAAATCTGATGAACCTAAACTCCGCTAGAAAAAGTCCCCTTTCTAATAATAAATTTAAAACTATTTAGAGAGAAACGAATACAAAAGTCTTTACAACGAGTTTAAATTTGTTTGGCGTTCGTTTCATGTGCCCAGCCCACCGCAGTCTGCCGAAAGTCATAAATCATTAAACCAATATGGTGACTTAATAACGGTATTTGTTTAAATTCATGTAAACTGTCCAATTAAGTTATTTTTGAGCAAGTTTAGCAGAAATACTGATAGCTCCTCGAATATAATAAGAACTATTAAGTATATTGTGCTCTGATTTTGCAGGGCTCGATGTTTTATTAACAAGTGAAAATTCATCCTATGAATACTTTTATTCGCATGTTGGACACATAGGGTCGATTTCTTCACCCTGGCTTAACCCCTTCGGGACGACTTTTTTCACCAACCTCGCCGCAGTAGAACGCGTCAGCGAGATGCAAATGACCGAACCGTCCTGAAAGGGTTAAGCGTTAAACCAGGTTTAACTATATAAGTAAGCCTGGTTTACCGGTTAATCCGAGGTGAAGAATTCAGAGAATAGCTTTTAATTACTCTTTCGGCACACGCCTTTGATACACGTACTTTAAATTAAGCATATGTAATATTTTTTTTACAGTGAAATCAATCAATGTTTGATTGAAATAGTTTTCAATATGATGATGAAGAACCTGGGCGTGTTAGTAGAATACATGTACGTAAAAAGAAAATCAAATCAAGTACACCTTGTCCTTTTTTTACGTCCATGCATGACTTAGCGACAAAAACTTCTGCCGCCGAGAAAATGAGCAAACTCAACATTTTTATATTTTTTAAAACATCTCCGTGATTAAGAGAAGTGTACAAAAATATAAAAATGTCTATTTTAATTATTATTTTGGCATTAGATTTTTATTTCGCTAAGCCAATAGTGGACGTAAAATGAGGTTTAGGTGTACTAGACACTGAAGATGACCTAACAGTTGAGGTCGAACTACGTATCTGCCAAAGATTGCAAAATCTTAGTGGAAATATAAGAAACACTACTTAACGATTTTCTTTTTGCTTAGTTTTAGATATGTTCATGTTACATTGTTGTTAATGCTGAGAAAAAAATTAACTAAATTTACAGATAAAATAAAAATTGAAAATGTAGAACAAGATTATGAAGACATCAATGTTTTGGAAATGTCAGAAAGTAAAGAAAACAACAAACAGTGATGTGCAAAGTGAGGAAATATTGACGCAATTTGAGGTTTCAATACAACAGTTTAAGAACTGTTATTAGTTCTTCTGTGCTTCATTTAGGAATCATTGGATGATATTGATACATTTTGATTGCTTAATAGTTATAATACATGGAAGATGGTTGGAAGGTATCGATTTTACGGGTTACTTTTGTAATTCAACTCTAATGGATAGTTTCCCCTTTGTAAGTACAATGCAATGTTTTTTTTTCAGTTTTCTGACTAGTCGTTTTAATCACTATTCCTTTTTTGTTTCGTTTTTATCACGCTTTAAGAACAAGTGACATTTCTCCCCATACTGAATCTGTTGTCAAACTCACTTTGCAAAAAAGAAGGAATTTTACTAGGGAAAAAAGAAACTTTATTTTATGCAAGCATAACGTTGAAACCATTAAAATGCATAAAGTTTTTATCAAGACCAAAGTGTTTTATAAAAAATCTACAGATAACCCAGACGAACATAGAAAAAAATCACTGCACGAGACTACCATTATTGAAATTCATCAGGTTACTTTCAAATTTATTTGTTTCGAATATATTTTAGGCTTATACTATAAGATATCATTCACATTGACATATATTAAGTATGCGTTGCATTTGGTAGGGTAAATTCCTAATAAAAACTTGTGATGTTTTGAAAAAGATTTCAATAAAATTTGTATAATTTTCCTTGAACAAATGATTGTTTGATTAAATCAAATTGTTATGACATTCAAATTGCTTATCATGACTATTTAACCCTAAAAGGGATACCTGGGGTCCATTGGACCCCAGGCGCCTTTCAGAGCTCGTCTTTGATGGAACACACTCAGCGAGGTAACAAAACTGAGGCCATGAAGGTATCCCTTTTAGGGTTTATATCATGTTAACACGCTGTTTCATCTTACCCAGGTGTACCTTATTTTAAACCAAATGTTGAATAATCATTTTTGAATACATTAACATAATATGGCAACGTCAATCTCATGTATTATTTTAGTATTTGAGACGTCAACAGGTGAGACTACTCACTGAACGTAATCCACAGTCCTTGAAAATTTTAAGATTTTGTATGGACAAAAGTCCTCAACAGATCAGAGGCAAAACTTTTACAAATAAGTTACACACGCTCAGTATAGTCGACTCATACTTTTTGGCAAATAACCATGTGGATGTGGTTTGACATGCAAAGTATGTGCAACTAATACCCGCCATTTCAGGCAAATTAGCACATTAAGAATATGTGCTGCAAATGGTATAAGTCACATGTGTATGGTGCTTCCTCAAATGTATGAGTCGCACTAATGGGAAGTATTTGTTTACCTCCATTACGAATACTTATTTACCAGACATATGGAAGGAATGTAGAGTTTTATGATTTATGACTTTCGGCAGACTGCGGTGGGCTGGACACATGAAACGAACGCCAAACAAATTTAAACTCGTTGTAATGAATTTTTCACTCGTTTCTCTCTAAACAGTTTCAAATTTATTATTAGAAAGGGGACTTTATATAGCGGAGTTTAGGCACACCAGATTTGCGTAATACACCATATTATATGAGAAAAGTGGTAAAATACTAAAATCGAATTTATTTTCATTTTCCCCGATGAAAGATTTTTTAACCTCCAGAATCTTATTCTACACAGCTAAGGCTAACTTATAACGAAAAAATATTTTAGGTTCATGAAAGTGCGATAATAATCCTGTTTCAACACACCGTGCACCACAAGACACAGGTGATGGTGGTGAACAACCGCAAGTCTGCACAACAGGCAGTGGTCACCACGGGCGGATGCTCGATAGTCTTGTCGCTCACTGAAGTTTCTTGGAGTCATGGTCGACGACAAGTTGAACTTCAGTAGTCATGTCGAGTATGCTTGTAAGAGGGCGAGCGTGGCGGTTACGGCATTATCTAGGATAATATCAAACAGTTCGGCAGTTGTCTCGAGTAAGCGAAAGCTGCTAGCGTCAGTAGCGGTGTCCATACTACGGTATGACGCCGCCGCATGGTCGAACGCGCTCAAAGTGAAGAGGAGTGTTGACAGACCGGAGAGCACACATAGGCTAATGTGTCTTAGGGTGGCCAGTGCATACCGGACCGTCTCAAAAGACGCGGTATACGTGCTAGGGGGCATGATGCCGATAGCACTAATGCTGGCCGAGGATGTTGAGTGCTAAGAAGAAAGAGGTACAAGAGGAGCGCGACGAAACGCCAGAGCTTCGTCCATGGTGAAATCGCAGAGAGTCTGGGACTCTTCGACCAAGGGTAGATGGACACACAGGTTTATACCGAGCGTGTCCCGGTGATGTATAGGCCCCATGGCGAAGTGAACTTTCACCTGACATAATTCCTGTCGGGCCATGGGTGTTTTAGGTGGTACTTGCACAGGTTTGGGCATGAAGATTCGCTCTCATGTCCGGAGTGTGCAAATAGGGCGGCTCTTCGAATACCCGCGCTTCGCGGAGCAGAGGTCAAGCATGTGGGAGGTATGCCGGTAGGGATACGACTCCCGATAACATAGTAGAGAGGATGTGTACAGGGGTGGACGAGTGGAACGCCGTGTCGGTCACGGTATCCAAAGAGCTTCAAACATTATAATTATCAGAAAATCACTGTGGGAAAACGGCGTTTAATTTCAATCGACCGTAACATTTTACCAAGTGCCTAAGAGGGTTCGTTGAACCCTGGTAATCTTAGACAGCTCTCTTAGTTACAACTTTGCCGAAGAATGCATTCAAATCGGACGACTTACCGTCCGAGTGTCAGCAAGGGAATCTAAGAAAATTGCGCAACTGCATTAGGGTAATTTTCCAATCGTTGCACGGCTAAAAATTTGCCAATTATTGCACACCTCATAAGAATAACATGGAATGTGCAACATTAGGCGAGTTTTTAGCCGTGCAACAATTGGAAAATTACCCTATTATTATTAATATTTATTATTGACACTTTACTACTCCTGTGGCATTCGTGCTCGACGCACTTACAGTCCTTCTGAGGATCTTCCCAAAATAGTCCTCTGGAATTTCAGAGGCAACAGACATACGATTGGATACACGATGAATGATCCTGGGATCCTACCAGGGTCCTACCGGTATTCTACCAGGATCCTACCGGGTTCATATCAGGATCCTAGGGGCTATTGTTCATAAACCACATAGACCAAATTTTGACCATCTCTGACCCCCCCCCCCCTCCCCCCCTCCTCACCACTCGTAGACTTTTTTCCATACAAAAATTTTGGAATTTGTATGGAGCGTAGACTTTGGCTAGAGCTCCCCTCCCCCCAAGAAGTCTAATGGATTGAGGGTTTCAGCAAAATTTTGTTGAATTTTGCCGAGCTAAAGGTTTCAGCAAAACTTTTGCTTAAATTCGGCAAAAATTGCAGATTTGTTCAGTTAACTCTGATCACCAGTAACGTTTTGATGAAATTCAGCAAACTTTGCTGAAAGTTCAGCAAACTTTTCTGAAAGTTCAGCGAAAAAATTTGAGGGACCCTTCAGCTCGGCAAAATTCAGCAAAATATTGCTGAAAGCATTTGGTGTGTAGATACGCAAGGGAGCGATAAGATAAATTGTGTGGCTGCGTAGTCGTGCGGCTAAGGTCACCAAGCCTTTAGCCGCATCGTGCTGAGGAGCACGGGTTCGATTCCCGCCGCAGCTGTCAGGAAGTTTTCGGCTGTGCCACTGGGCGTTGCATGCTAGTCCGTTGCACAATGTGAAAAAATAGGTATAAAACGCGAATAAACTCAATATATCTGCTCGGAGTGAATGGATTTGAATAAATTTTTGACACAAACTGTAAAATTCTCTATAGTTTTAGATAATTCGCCGCACGATGCTGGAAGTCAATGTATTTAGCTCGTTTTACAAGAGTTTTTCACCTTTTTCGAAAATTTCTGAAGTGCAAAATAAATGTTTTTTTTAAGTCGTGATTATGTAAAAACTTCCGTAATATCGAATGGAGCTGATTTGGCTCACCGCACGGCTTTAAAAATTGAAATATCTTCAAATAACCCCGATATCCCCTATTTCTTTGAAATTTCACATGTATCTCCCGGGGTGGAACGCAATCGATAAGAGCAGGACCAAACCTATGTTAAATTGCCGATACTATGGAAGTTTTTACACAAATACGAGTTAAATAAGTCATTTATTTTACGCGCCAGTCGGGAATAGATGAGGATTTTCTCAAAAAGGTGTATGATAGAGAGTGTGGGGTAAAACAAGCTAAATTCACTGATTTCCAGCATCGTGCGGTGAATGACACCCTCCTTATCTGAAACTGTAGATATTTTTGCAGTTTGTGTCAAAAATTCATTCGAATCCATACACTCCGAGCAGAGATATTGAATTTATTCGCGTTTTATGCATATTTTTTCCCACTGTGCGTTGTCTAGTGTCGTGCTTCCTTCAAAGAGCAAATAGCTTACTGGAATGCATTAAAACGTGTCCGTGTCTTTTAAATTGAACAGAAATTGGTTTAACACAATCACAACAACGATATTCTTGTCTAATGTCATGGTCTTCAACGGCTATTAAATAGTTGAATAGTATGGTGCTGTCCATAAACTACGTAGACTCATTTTTGGTTACGCAGACACCTCCCCCCTCCTCAACCGTAGACTTTTATCCATACATTTTTTTTTTAATTTGTGCGGACTGTAGACTATTTGTATGGACCAGCCAGCCTCCCCATTTGACTCCCCCTCCCCTCATTAGAGTTTATCAACAGGATCTAGATGAATACTACTACTAAAAATAAATAAACTCGTTTAGTCACAGGCAATTTTCGTTTTTGTAAATACGTCTCTGGAATAGGGCATCCTTATTTTGCAAAAAATGGAAATGCTAATACAGGTATTCTTCGATATAACGTACCCTCGATATAGCGTACCCTCGATATAGCGAATTCGATATAACGTACATTTTGCTTCGATATAACGTACAACATTGAAAAAAAATATTTTTCCCACGAATAACCCTTAGATAAACTACGAAAACACTCAAATCAATGTTTTGTTGCAGCATTAGCCTTGTTACCCAGAATAAGCGCAATTTGGGGAAAAAATTAGTGTACGTTATATCGAAGCAAAATGTACGTTATATCGAAGCACAAAAATCGAAATGACTTTTTCGTCAAAACTCAAGTTTTTCATTATTGGTTTTGTGAATTTCACCGAAATCATTATTTGGGTTTAATTTCACGTCGAATACATCAATACTATTAAATATATCGAAGAGTACCTGTAGTTCGTTATTGGAAAATTGGTTCCTGAATAGGCCTGAAGTTCTGTAAAATTGTCGGTGACTAAAAAAACCCAATTTTTTTTTCGACGAAAAAAAACTCTATTCTACTAAAACCGATGATTTTAGACCCCAAAATGACCAAAAATGCACTTTGAATTGCGATATCATTACTTATTTTAAGTTATTTTAGATCTGTTGAAAAAAAAATCAGCATTATTGATCAATTTTTAAGATCAGGAGGAAACCTTTCCTATTTGGCTCAAGAACGAGTAGAGATATCGCAGTTCTCAAATTTTTTACCAAATAGGTTCCTAAAACGCATTTTTGGCCCACTAGGGTCCTAAAATCACCGTTATAGCGTATAAAATAGCGTATTTTTTCGTTAAAAAAATGTTTTTTTAGCCCCACACAATTTTTGAGATCTTTGGGCCTCTTGACATACGGACTTCAAATGTTGACATACACGCTTAAGTTAAACGATCAACTTTCAACATTTCCACAATTTTTGCAAAATAAATTAAATCAGCAGGAGGCTAACCTATTATTTTGTTCAAAAAGTTAAGTAACCCTTGTTTTTTTATACCTTTTCTATTTAAAAGCTAATAAAGGCGATCCGCAAGTGCCAAAAACTTTGGTGGACTTATTAACTTAATATGAGAAAATGTTCTGACTCATTCTTCCATTTTTTCACCACATAATCTCCCAATTGATATCTCCTAATTTATACCGCTGTACTTTTTCTCAGGTATGGTTCAAGAACCGGCGGGCCAAGTGGCGAAAGCAAAAGCGTGAGGAACAGGAGCAGTACTCCAATTTCGACATCAACAACAAAATTCGCAAGTTCATCAACATTCCTGTAAACACGCAGGAAAAACTTCGCCAATTGCAATCCGAAATGCTATCGTCGAAGGATAAGATGGTTAGCAAGTTTGAAGACATGAGCACCAGTGACGATGCCTCCGATGTGGAAGTCGTATGATGAGGCAATGATGGCAGTTCAAGAACGAAGACGATGATGACGGCTGCTTATAGTGCCCACGTGGAGGAAGGGGTTGCTTATGATTTTCCAATATCATGCGGTCGAACATATTGTACATAACTTTCGCATAGTTTAAATTATTCTCTCGTCTGTGTTATTGTGTGATATAAAACACGGCTTCCGTACTTTAGAAGCTGAATCAATCTTAAATACACTCGTCTTGATAAATAATGATTGAAGAGTGTAGTATTTCATAATTCACAATTCGTGCTAAAAGAGTTTAAACGAATTGTCGGAGTTTTTGAGGTGTGTTGGCTTTGTAACATTCCATCAATATAAGCACAAGAAATATATGAAGTAGCTTTATAAATTTGTATAAATAAAATGCATTATCATCCTAACTAAGAACTAACATCCAGACGAACAACGTCTTTTTCATACATTCCTGATTTTATCTCTTCGATTAGGAGAATATAGCGTACCAAGCAACTTGGGCAGTGGCTGGTATTTTGGGCAGTTTTTCGCTATAACTCAGCTAACCAATTGACTTGAAATTTTGTTCACGGCTAAATAGAATCTTGTGCCATTTGGGCAAGTGTACCTATTTTGGGCACTTGCAACTATAACTAAGTCAATGTTATGCCTAATAACTTAATTTTTGGCACACGGTGAGATATGTACAATATCAAACCCGACAATATAGAGTGTTTTTGTATGCTCAACAACATGCCAGAACATCCGAAACATGTAAAAAAAATCTTGGTTAAAAGTTATAATAAAAATGATTTTCTACAATTCTTCATGCAGCGCAACATACACGTGGTCTGTACTACTACCCGAATTTGAATTTTGAACGGACACGTTTAACGTTTCCAGTGAGCAATTTGCTCGTTGAAGAATATATGTATGACATCAGACACGGAGTAGCATGCAACGCCCATAATAAACGCTTCGCTGTGGTCTAGTCAACATGGATAGACTCCGAAAACTTTTTTCCCGGCTATCGCTGTAGGGGAGATCGGGGCATTATGAACACCTCTGTTTTTGTTGAAACCGTTGACTTTTATGTTAAACTTTCAATGCATAAGTGTAAAGTAAAGGTTGATTGTTCTATTTTTTAATTGTGTCAAAATAACCAAAATATCTTCAAAATTAAAAATCATTTTTCATTTGATGGAACAGTTACAATTTTGAAGCAGAGGCAAATAAGGTGTGTGCTGGATGAGTACGACTGGATGTCGGAATGCTGCCTTTATCAGTCTAGGGTAAATCAAATCGGCAAGTTTGGCTTTTCCCGACGTTTCGGCTTTTTATTAAGCTTTTTTCAAGGGGTAAGCTGTCAATCGTTCCTCGTTACATAAAGTATTGCCAGATTTTTGGGAGCGAGCTTCTTGTATACAATTTTGTACATTAGTTCTACAATTTTAGGACACTGGGACACTATGGTAATTATCAACGACATGACATCCTATGTAGGTGACTGAGGTTTGCACAGACAACAGACGTAACACCTAGCGTAACACTCACCAAAATTATTTGGCACATGTATTTAATGAACAATATAATTCTTCATTTGATTTCCGCGATCCTTCCACCAGAGGTGCTAGTTTTCGATCGCTTTGATCTTTGTCAGTGATGCAAACGAGCATTACAGGCGATTTGTATAGAAGTGTACGTGTTAAACAAACGTCAAATCGCAGTTCACCATGACCGACAGTGTATCGCGCGGTTCTATCAATAGGTGGCAGTGCGTTCATGAAAAAGACGTCGGGCAAAAGTTTTGATGAATTTGCTCTAAGAGTTACGTCTGTTTGTCTGTGCTTTAATTAACATCTATATGGTTTCGCATTATGCGTTTTACCCTGTGTTTGCTACTTTCAGTAAAAATGAAATGGCAATGTCGAGAATCATGCCTCGAGCGACAATTAACTTCCTCTGATGATGGGATCTCCAGTTAGCCTGGTGGTTAAGGCTATGGATCGCCAATCCGGAGACGACTGATTCGATTCCCGTTCCAGTCCGGAAAATGTTCTCGTCTCCCTGGGCATAGAGTATCATTGTCCTTGCCTCACAATATACAAATTCATGCAATGGCAGGCAAAGTAGGCCCTTCAGTTAATAACTGTGGAAATGCTCAAAAGAACACCAAGTTGAAGAGAGGCAGGTCAAGTCCCAGTGGGGACGTAGAGCCATAAAGAAGAAGAAGAAGATGGTTCTCTGGAATGCTTATTCGATACACACTTCCCAAGATGTGTGGACATTACATCTTCGGATGAACCTGATAAATATCAATTGAACTTGCACTAAATCGCTTTGCTCCTTTGTAATCTCCAAAATGTGAATACTTTAAACATGTTTTGATAAAACTGCTTGTTTGCAGCCTTGCTATTCCCAAATCTTGGCGGGATAATACTGTCAAGTTTATTCCGGGAGTGGGTAATGCATCGTGTGAATATCAGACCTATCAGTTTGACATCTTTTTTAATGATTAGAACGCTTTGTCGAGCATCACACCCGTCCAGTGAATCAAAATTCAACCATCGCGCAACAATAACGACAATGTCGCAACCTGAATTTGTTGCGACATTCTACCCAATGCGACATAGGTTTGTCCCAACTTGAACAAACTAGGACAAAGATCGTGCACCACGAGTTTAGAGATTTTTAAGGTTTGCATTGTGATTTTCGAGCGGTAACGTCGAGACAGTAAACACTGCAACACTGCTGCTGGAGATGTATCATCAAAAAAGTTCGATCTTGGGTTAGTAATAATTGATTATTCACGAGTTGAAAAGTGCGCAACAAATTCCACCTCCGTTTTGTCTGCAACAAAATTTTTCGGGATCATGTCATTATCTGTTACCAGTTGGGATAAAGAGTAATCGCCGCGTCTTCTTTGTTGCTTGTTTTGTGCCTCTTTTGTCTGTCAATTATCTTCACTGCACCCGTCATTATGTCACATCTCGACATTTTTTTTATTCGTCAATCACTTAACCTAATTTACAGCTCTATTGTCCACTAGGGCACTGCGTGAGCGATTCCAATTTGAAGCTGTACATACACTTTGTACAGCGCCTAAATGTATACTATTTTAATTGTACTATATCGAACTGGTTGCCGTTGCGCTGCTTTTCACTCTCTACCTTATCATGGTAGAATGATGAGAACGAGGATGTTGATGTGTGGCGGTTGGTTGTTCCTGTTTCCAGTCCGATTGGGGGTCCATTATGGGTTGCCGTTCGCCGATGTCCAAGTATCCGGGTTCATTTGAGCCATGGGCTCACAAGAGGGACAGTGTCAGCTGCTCCCAGGGGGAAAGAGCAACTGACGAAAGTGCCGGGGCTGGGATCGAACCGATGACCATCTGCTAATGAAGCAAACGTGTAGCCACTACGCCACGGGTCCCGGCTTTCTCGGTATTATGTCAAGCAGCGATTAGCTGCTAGCTTGTAAAAGTGGACAGAGAACGTCGGAATGGTCCCTGTGGCCGGAGTTATTCCGGTGGGTCACTGGGTCAGATTCGTATAAAAAGGGCTGTTTTTCGGTACACAGAGTTCTTTCCATTATGATTCGCTATAAAACTCACTCTATTTTCACTAAAACTTATACCTCTGCAACCAAACAATGTTTCCATACAGTTTTTGACCGTTTAGGAACTACCGGATGTGGCCACCGGACATAATCTCCGGAGGAACCTGCCACATACTGTATACTGGGGTATACAACCATAACCCATTTTTTGCAGCTCTATGTATTGACTTTAGCGGTATAGTGTCTTAGAAGATTTTGTTCTGTATACTGAACTCTTTATTTTGGGTTTTTCACTTTTGTGATTAATCCACCTAAAAGTGCGGCAGAAATCCACTTTTTTCAAAAATGAAGATAGAGTGTTGGTGTCTTCTGCAAAGTTGTAGAAAAATGTATTGTTGGAAAGTTTGCCGTACAAACTATTACCTTATTTGCTTAATTATAAGAGATATGTGTCGTTTTTTTTGTGAACGACCCCACAAAATAGTTTTTTCGTTATATCTTTTTCTGGGGATTTTTGGTAATTTTCGTGTGTTCTACAAAATTGTTCTTTGTTATGAAATACACCTCCTTCTGCTTTTTATCATTGGAATAACGGTCCAGGTAGAACAGAGCCTGCATCTCAACTGAGAAAACGTAAATAGATTTTTTAATGAGTCCTTGGAGAAATCCCTGGTGGAATCATGGAACGAATATTATAGAAATACCTAGAATGATAATAGGTCTCCTCCAGAATTTATTGAAGAAATTCCCCTTGCAACCACTAGTGTAGGCAGCCTTTTCTTTTTTTTATTAATTCTTTTTGATAAATACTAAGAAAAGCGGGATGAAGGAGAGGGGAAGTCCCTTGTCTTGTGTATTTACAACTGAGATTCCTACAAAGGTGCTGCTGTGAATCCTCCAGATATTTCTTTAAGATTTCTTGCTGTGATTCCTTCCAGTAGTATTTCAAGCAAAATTCCTAAATACAGAAATCTGGAAAAATCATTGAAAATATCTATAGAAATCCTTGGAGAAATCACACAATGGATTTGTATATGATAACGTGGACATACTTCTGCAATCTCATCAAGAATTTCAGCATTTTAGCAGGAATTCCTTGAGACGTTAGATTTCTTCATTTTCCCAAGAGTTCCTCTTGACATTTTTGGCGGATTTCTCCAAGAGTTCCTTCAGGAATTCCTCTAGATCTTCTAGGATCTTCTAAGATACCTACCGTGATTTCTGCATTGATCTATTGTGTGTTGTTCTCAAAGTTCTGTGCCAAAGTTATACTGAATCGGATACAGGAGAAAATAGACGCGGCTCTCCGGTGGCAGCAAGAGGGTTCCGTGCCGGAAGATCTTGTGTTAACTATTTTGTCACGCTCCGTATTATACTGGAGCAGGTTAACGAATTCCAAGAGTCCCTCTTTTTGGTGTTCATTGAGTACAAAAAAGCTTTCGATCGTCTGAGCCACGAAAATCTATGCATACTAGACCAACGACGCTCTAACATGCAGAATAAGCTCGACGACCAGACCGAACGCTCATCTACGGCGGGTCCACCATCAACGTCAGCAAGGCCAAATCGTTGGCTATCAACACGGATCAAGACGGCTAGGACTGCTTTTCCGAATCTACGAAATGTATGGAGATCCAATAGATCAGTCAACGCATCAAAACTCGAATTTTCAATTCAAACGTGAAATCTATGTTGTTGTATGCCAGCGAAACATGGTGCGTGTCAGCAGAGACCATACAAAAGCTACAGATTTACATCAACAGATGTCTGCGGTTTATAATTCGGGTCTGGTGGCCTCACAACTGGATTCCGAGTACCGAGCTTTATCGACGATGTCATTTGAAACCGATATCAACAGAAACTCGAGAACGTAAATGGATGAAGTCGACAGACCCAGGGGCCCGTGGCGTCGAAGCCTCAACATGGAAATCAAAGAAGGCGAACCTGACCTGGGACCAGGTCAAGGCTGAAGCCAGCAGCAGTCCAGGATGGAGATCTTTTAAGTTGGCCCTATGTACCGCCAGAGGTGCTCACGATACATGAGTGAGTGAGTGATTCCTGCAGAAGTTCCTTCTGTGATTGCTACAGGGATGTTTAAAAGGCACCTCCAATAATTCACCATGGAGATTACTCAAGAATGCGTGCTGAGTTTCCGCCAAGATTACTTCATATGATTCCTACAGGAGTTTCTTTCAAAATTATCAAATAATTTCTTCACAAACTCACCCAGGGTTTTTTTGCCGAATTCGTCTAGTGATTTGTCTCTGAATTCCTCTTCGTATTCTGGAAATCCTCTTCAAATTTCTTTGAGAATTCCTGTTGATCCTGAAATGGTACTGTGGTTTTTCCGGGCTTTCGTGGTGGGAATCCTACAAGAAGTGTTGCTGGAATTCTTCAAGCAATTCCTGCTAGAAATAAGAGCAAAAACTGCAAAAATACCATCTAGAAGTGCTTGAAAATTCTCAGCAAGAATACATGGAGAAATCCTGGTAGAAGTGCATGAATGAATCCGTGCAGGAATGTCTAAGGTTATTCCGAGAGAAATTATTGAAGGAATCATTGGGAAAATCCCTGAATGGATGACCGAAGCAATTTGCGGAGGAATCCTAGGAGAAATCTATAGAAAAATTCCAGAAATTTCCAGGGAACCCATCAGACATTTCTAGAGGAATTCCAAGAGGATTTCTCAAAAGATTTGGGAAGCCTGCTGGGGTGTCTCTGAAAACTCTTCCTGGGATTACTCAAGGGAATCTTTTTTAATTCTTCCAGAAATTTCTGCTAAGAATCCTTCAGAGAATTTGTGAAAGATAACTCTAGGAATTTCTTATTGTATTCCATTTTGCTGAGATTCCTTCAGGAACTCCTACTATTTTTTTTCGAATTCTTGATAAATTTCATGCATTTTCAGCATCTTCAATTATTACTGTTGAGAATCTTTCAGGAATTCCTGGATGATTTCCGGCAGGTGGGAAACTCAGAAAAAATCCTGGAGGATTCCAGTCTGAAATTTATAGAAGAATCCCAGCAGCAGTCCAGTAGCAATCCCAGCAGTAGTTCCAAAAATAATCTGAAGAGGATTCCTAGTAGGAGTACTTAGTTTCTAAAGGGCTGAAAGTCTCTTTTATAAAGTCAAATCAATCAATCAATCAGTTTCTAAAGAAATCCATACTGGTATCGCTGGAGGAATTTCAGCAAGATTTTTTAGTGAAAATGCCAGAAGAGTTTTTGGAAGTATCCTTGCAAAAAATGCAGGAGCAATCTAAATAATACATTAAAAAGTAATCATTGGAACTACAGTCGGAATTTATGAAGGAATTTCGAGAGCAATTTCTAAAAGTATCTATAGAGAAATCACTGGAAGAACTATTGCAGGATTTATTAGAAAAATCCGTGGAGGAATTCATGAAGAAATACTTGGAGAAATCACTTGACAAATCACAGGAAGAATTCCTGGAGGAACTTCAAGTGGACTCCCTGGAAGAATCCTGGATGGTATCAGCAATCCAAGTAGCAATTCCTAGAGGAACCCAACAGGCATTCCGCTGAAAACTTTATCTTGGAATTCTTCAACAAATGCCTGTTGGGATTATTTTAAATATTCTTGTTGGGATTGCTTCAAAGGTGTCTGCAATAGTTGATTTACATATCCTTGAAAGGATTCCTCCAGGGATTTATCTAAGGGATCCTATATAAAATCCTCTTGCTATGTCTCCAGAGATTTCTTCGAGAATTCCTTCAGGACTATGTCTTAGAATAGCAACAGATATTACTACTAGGACTTCTCCAGAAATTACTGCTGGGGTTTCTCAAGCATTTTCAGCTGAAAGAACTTGTAACCTGATCTTCTAGCTTAACAGCTGTGATAGGTATTCATTGCCTTCGTAGAATGAGCTATATGTTGCTCCCAGCCTCACCAACCAACATAAGAGTTTTGGTTAAAATCATATGTGTCAATCCATCACACTCATACAACATATAACAACAGAACATGTACTTCGGATTGATCGTTGTTAATGGTCGATTAATCGCGCCGCATGCCTCATAAGTGTGCCCCGCTGGGCGCAAGCTGCTTCTTCTCCAAATAGTTCTACCCGACATCACCGGACACCGAATTAAACCACACCTGAATTTGCCCCCATAAATTAGATAATTTAGTATCAGGAACCCTTCCTTCGAGGTACTCATTCTCTAGAACGAGATTAATGCTATCTCTTACCTATCACGAAAGTAGAGCTCAAACGATGTCAACCCGATCACAAGCCACTCAGAGTTCGCATGGTTGAAATTGATAAAACCAATTGTCGATTTCCAATCAAGTGAACCAAGCAGACAGATAGTGCAAACGTTATTTTTAAAAGAAGTTGTGTGAGTTGTGCGGTATACTCGACGTAAGTGGCATATGGTGGTTTCCATTGTGATCTGGAAAATTTATTAGTGCCGATTGTCTCCACAGAACGTACCGATTAGTGATGGCAGAAGTTATGAGTCTGATGGCAGAAGTGATGAGCCTAATGGCTTGTCGTGAGTAGGCGCAATAAATCTTTGAGATCGGTAAGATCGCAGTAGAAATGGAACGTTCTAACATCTCCCAAACAATGCCAGTTTTTTTTGATACTAACGTCACGTTTAATGCCCATGCTAGGCTTTTCTTGGATCCAGCAAGCTAATGGTGGATTAAGGTGTGAGATGGTGGTGTCGTGGTGTGGGTACGCCAAGGGCGTGCAAAGCAGCGGGGTTGCCGGCGAGACGCCGGTGGTCTTTCCCCCCTCTGTCCGGACAGGATTGCTCGATATGCCGCCGCCGTGGGATACTCATCCACACTACCAACACACACACAACAGAACCATAGGCTAAGTTCAACCTAGGGATAAGTACACCAATAAACGTAAGTAAACCATTATTGACCACTACATTTTCTTGTGAAACTGGAACTATTCTTTTGATTGGAGATGGCTCGCGTAAGTCAGATTGTGGTTCCGCTTATTATTCGAACCAGGTATCTATTACGGGTTGAGTATGCAGGTTAGGGGACCGATACTCATTGTTGCCTTTCTAGTATACCAATTTATTTTTGTCTCCATGTCTCATGCGCCCTCTGCGGAGTGGTGACAAACTCCAGGATTATCTGCAGCTAGATATACCTGCAAAAGTTCCTGGTGATTTCTAGCAGAAATTCACAGATAAATCCCAGCAATATTCCTGAAGTAATCAGTAAGAATTCCTAAAATAATGTCAAGGTGATTTCCAATAGGAATTACTGGGAACATTCTAAGAACATTTATGTAGTAATCCTCGTAGAAATCCTTGAAGGAATCACAGCAGTAAATTTCGAAGGAATCTCAGCTCTAAATACTAGCTTTGACATACTTCTCACTCTCCTAAATAAGCACAAGACAGAGACAGATGGAAGAGAAGGATTAGCCCTCTCCTTCATCCCGCTTTTCTTAGTATTTATAAAAAAAAATGAAAAAAAGAAAAGGCTGCCTACGCTAGTGGTTGTTATTGCAACGGGGATTCCTTCAATAAATTCTGGAGGACACTTATTACCATTCTAGGTATTTCGTTCCATGATTCCACCAGGGATTTCTCCAAGGACTCATTAAAAAATCTATTTACGTTTTCTCAGTTGAGATGCAGGCTCTGTTCTACCTGGACCGTTATTCCAATGATAAAAAAGCAGAAGGAGGTGTATTTCATAACAAAGAACAATTTTGTAGAACACACGAAAATTACCAAAAATCCCCAGAAAAAGATATAACGAAAAAACTATTTATTGTGGGGTCGTTCACAAAAAACGACACATATCTCTTATAGTTAAGCAAATAAGGTAATAGTTTGTTTGGCAAACTTTCCAACAACACATTTTTCTACAACTTTGCAGAAGACACCAACACTCTATCTTCATTTTTGAAAAAAAGTGAATTTCTGCCGCACTTTTAGGTGGATTAATCACAAAAGTGAAAATCCCAAAATAAAGAGTTCAGTATACAGAACAAAATCTTCTAAGACACTATACCGCTAAAGTCAATACATAGAGCATTAGCATTAGCATTAGCATTAGCATTAGGCGAGTCGCACAAATTCGTAGGTGGTACAGTCCTAGACCGCTGTTATGAGGGTTGCCTCCTTCCCGTCCGAACCAAAGCACAAAGATTTGGGACTAATCTCTGACTCTTAGACAAGACTGACGCAATCCTCCAATGGTCGAGCACTGTCCTGGCCACGTCCTTGCGACTGCTGAGGAATGGGAAAGGATGGTTAGTTTTGGACACCTATGAAAAATGTAGACAACTCTACGATCTCTCAGGCCTAGGTGTCACGGGAATTTGGGTGTTGTTAGTGGAAGGGTAAACTCCAAAGGATACGCTTGGTTAACGTTCAGGCACACCATTGTTAGACTGCTTCGAATAAGTTGTCTGCCCAATCCATCCTATTTTCCTCGTCATCTTGTAGGCATTTGGTTGAATTACTAGATTCTGCGGTTGATAATCTGAAATATAAAATAATATTAACATCGTACGTCTTAAGTCAATACATACCGCTAAAGTCAATACATAGAGCTGCAAAAAATGGGTTATGGTTGTGTACCCCAGTATACAGTATGTGGCAGGTTCCTCCGGAGATTATGTCCGGTGGCCACATCCGGTAGTTCCTAAACGGTCAAAAACTGTATGGAAACAATGTTTGGTTGCAGAGGTATAAGTTTTAGTGAAAATAGAGTGAGTTTTATAGCGAATCATAATAGAAAACACTCTGTGTACCGAAAAACAGCCCTTTTATACGAATCTGACCCAGTGACCCACCGGAATAACTCCGGCCATAGGGACCATTCCGACGTTCTCTGTCCACTTTTACAAACTAGACATATATACGAGTGTACTGTCAAAAAATTATTCAAATCCGTTGTGTATTCGCTGATCGGCGACATTTTTAGTTCATATGCGCTGACTCAGGCCGATACGGGTTAAGTGAAACTGACCTGAGAAGTCCAAATCTTCAGGATGTTCTGTTGTTCTGAACCTGTTGTGGTAAGTAGCTATTTACTTCATGCTTTATGCGTTTTTTTTTTATTGTGCCCTTTTCAGGGCGCTGTTTGAGCCTTTTGTGGTACGCTTATACGATTATGATGATCTTATTCCCTTACCTTCTTTTTCCCTATCCCATACCTTATTCATCCCTTCCTTCTCCCTCAGGTTAACGATGAATAGGCTCGTATTCATGGCGATGGCACAAATTTCTCAAATGGAGGATAACGTGTCTGTGGAGCCAACCTACTGATACCAGTGGTATGAATTGAGATTTTTCAAGTGACGAATTTCATCAGTATTAGTAACTATCCGCTTGCAGCTTCACGATGTTGCCACTATTTTGCCGATGAAATATTCTTTACACAAAATTGATTGCAAGTTGAAAAATATTGCTGATACTCAGTAATTTGTATTGCTGAATGCAATCAGCACGCCAAAAATCAGCAAAATTTGCTGATTACCAGCAAAAATATTTTGCAGTGTGGACTTCCTAATCGACTGTTTGAAGTTCAAAATGTAGGTAGTGAAAAGACATTGACCGTTTGGGTGCTAATAATGAATAAAAGTCAGGATTTTTGAACATGTTTCACACAAAGGTGTTTTTTATCTCTATTTTTATTTTCTTGATTCTCAACCATTGTTAAAACAGAAGATCAAACCAAAAAGAATTAACCAAACGATCAAATTTACCAACTATACTAACTGAGAAATAAACTAGAAGAGTTTGTTTAGCAAACAACAACTAGGTAAATACAAATATTTATTTCCATTCAAAATAGTGTACAAAACTTACTCTGAATACAATGTAATTTAAAAGTAGGCATAAGTAGTTTCTCGGTGTTCACAATCTATGTCTATTCATCCATCAAAACTAGCATTGCGTGGTTATAAGTGCGACGATGAAGTGCGGAATCTCAAATAAAAGTGCGATTTTGCGTCAGATCGTTCCGGTGTCTTCACCGCACTTATTCATTAGCTCGTGATGAATAAGTGCGGTGAAGACACCGGAACGATTTGATGCAATATCGTACTTTTATTTGAGATTCCGCACTTTGTCGCAGTCCAGTTAGCAATGCAATAAACTATATATTGACATCATTAAGAATGCGGAAGAAAAAAAAAACAAACAAAATCAACGTTCTAAACGGCTTTGTTCACATAATGAAAATAATAAAACTTTTTTTTTCGCATACTGCAATACCGTGATTTTGGGTGAAATTGATCGACGTGAGGGCCATTTTTATCTGTTGAAAATAACGCTTTAAACTTAAAATAATTTGTGGAAAATGGTCATCATATGGCTCAATGGTTATTAGCTTATGAGTTTACGTGTTTTACAGCCAATTAGTCTCACATTTCTGTATGAAATTGCATATTTTCCTAAGCTGTGTGTTAGGCGGATTTCAAAGTCACTTTCAAACTTCTATTACCGTTGAATATTCGAATGAATGTTTATAGTTGCCAAGTATTCGCCAAACTCAAATTTGTCATCAAAAGTTCTATAAATACTGAAATTTATGCATAAAATTGTACTTTTCCGGAAGTAATCACTTATTTAGTATGAAAATTGCATACTTTCAAGCGTTATCCTTCGATTTATTAAACTTAAATAATTTAAAAAAAACAGTAAAGTTGTAAAAGTTTTGTATTGCTTTCCGCATTCTGGGGTGGTTAATTCAGGTAGAAAAAAAATATGTTCAGGACTTACAAAGGCACTGATCAATTTGACCACGAAGGTAAAATTTTTGATTTTTTATTTTAAATGATATTTATTACAATAAAATGATTTGCAGTAAAAGTTTCAACTTCGTTGACTGATGCAATCCCTGGCCGTATCGTACTATAAAGCATTGAGTTTGAGCATATCGATAACAATTCAAAAATTAGACGCCGAAAACTGTGAAAAGTAATCAATTTCACCCTAAATCACGGTTCATTAATGAAAAGGCCAACTGTAAATACTTCAATGGCATGCTGCTATTGGTTTAATTTTCCATACATATGTTAGGAACAATGAACATTTTAAAAAATACTGTACGAAGCAGCATTTCTGATGGAAATACTTTTGCTGAATCCTTCTGAGAACTCGGGTCATCTGGATTGAATAGTGCAACAAGTAGTTCATAAATGTGAAAAATTTCACGCGTGTACCGAATGTCGAGTGGAAAGTAGCGTACACCTGCGCTATCACGTTTCGTTCTTAGTGGGCTTAAGTTAAATCATAAGCATTGCAATATATAATTATAGTGGGACAGAACGCGTCAAGCTAAATGATAAGAATATAGAACTACTTAGCTGTATGAACATACATGTGTGCTGGAAATAAACGGAATTACAATACTGGATCAATTTTGTTTCACTTATATCACAAACTCATAAATACAAAACCTACAATACCACCAGATTAAAAAATAACTCATTTACATTTTTATGGTGGATATGGTTCTCGAGACAGGACGGTATTGCTGTATGCGTTCAAGATACAAACGGTGCCCAAATGCGCTACAAACACAGTGTTACCAAAGGCAACTTACCAACCATAATCAATAATACCGCCAACCTAGGACTCAAAAGCTCCCGCTGACATCGGGTTAATTGTTAGAAAATCTCACCGCATTCGGTGTTCCCGTATTTGATATTTGCGTTTTGAACATACACAGTAATAACAGCTGGGTAATGCGTAGTAGAGGATCCTACATATTTTGAATACAGCGACGCGCCAATATATTTTGGACACCTACGGCAAAACTAAATGGAAATGTTATAAATTGATTGATGTAACGCTGTGTTCAAAATAAATACATTGGCTCCCCTACAGATCACAACAAGGTCATTAACGTCTTCCCAACAACCCCTATCCCTACCTACCTTTTAGAGAAACCGGCCGGGCTGCGGGCAACCTTAGGGAAGATCGGGTAACCAATCCCGGTGAGCATTTTGGTCGTTGGCTGACAAGGATGGGGATTGCTTTTTCCAGTCTGAGCGTGTGTTTTCCAGATTAGAAACGGCCCACAACAGCGTCTTGTACCCATGCCAAGGGCGGCTGATCGACATTCGAGTACCGGCAAAAGGTCTTCAAGCTCAACTGTGTATCGAAATGATCCTCCGGAAAGTTAAGAGTTCGTATCCAACCGTGCGAGTCAGTCGTAAAAACAATTGCAACAAAAGCAAACTCTAGAATGAGACAAACCGACACCAATGGCAACGAACTTAGCAAATAAAAGGACTTGCGGTTAGAATCTCGGTACGTAAAACTGATTATCTGTTAACATCATCATGAGCACCCGTATACTCACTGACCTACTTACTGAAGGACCTCGGGTTCAGCATCGCAGTGGTGCAGGTGTGTTGGACAGCATCCATGGTGCAAACGTTTAGAGGTAACCAAACTTCCAGATAGACAGCTGCGGCAGCACACGCGAGCTGGGAACTACTTTCAACATTAGCATAAAAAACGTGCATAGCCCTCACTTCGGAGGTATTGATTTGCATTCTACGAACAGCTCGAACGCGAGTACGAGCCAATATCATCAAAGGAGACCTTACCTTCTCAGCTAGGCGAGGAGAAGGAGTTCAGGCTGACAACAGGAACGTACAGCGCTAACCAGAACGAAAACGGCCTACGAACAGTCGATTTCGCCACCTCCATTCGTAGCACCTCCTTTCGTAACACTTGTAGATCTGGTCGCACGGCTACGAATCCCACCTGGTAATGACCAAGCTGCACCCGAATCTTTCCGTCATCAACAATGTACGGTACCGGCAACCTCCACGGTACAGCCTAGAACGACTGAAGCAACTGGATGTCGCCTCGGCATACGCGCAGAATCTCAAGTCAATGTTACCAGAGGAGGGCGTGCCCAATGTGCTCTTTCTAGAGGCCTGCTGGAGAACAGTAAGAGCAGCCATAAACAACGCAGGCGTGAGTACTGACGGGTACGTGGAACGGAGTTGACGGAACGAATGATTAGACGAGGAGTACATAGCGATTTTGGGGTGGGGTGGACGCGCCAGTGAATACTGGTCACCTTAAATAATTAAATGCAATACTTGGCTAAATAGATCGAAGAAAGATTGAAATTACAAAGGAATAAGTAGCGTCAAATGTGATAAAGTTAAGGTTGTTTTCTAGCATTGAACGGTTTGAAACTAAATTAAAGTGTATAACGGCACTGATAAATGTGAGTGGGATTGAATAAGTCAAATGAGAGCGTTAAGGCTTTTTACGACATCATCAGCGTCGGCAACCATGTTGAATATGCGGCTCGAAAATTTCAAAGTGATAATTCTCTACATACCACCAAAGCGAATATTCGTATGAAAAAGTATCATCCTATATGCTCACCCGCAGTGATTATCATACTTTTTCAGCTGCGTTGCTTTTTTTTATCACTTCAAAAATGCGAGACAAACAATCATTGAAAAGCAAAAAGTCAATGATTCGTTGATTCGTTTGAAAGCTTAGAGATGCATCATGACACCTTAATGACACTAGATTACAGCATTTTTGATTGATTGATTGATTTGTCTTTATTAGAGAGACTTTCAGCCAGCATTTTTGAACTCGGTAAGCTCATGATCCTTTTTGGTGTAGAATCATGCCCTGAGTTCAAAAACGCGAAGGAAAAAAAAACGGTAGAGCGGATTTTTTTTCGATTTTCCTTACAAGGTTGATAATGGATCATTGAAGCCAACTTTTCCGCTACTCACCGCATAAAAACAAAAGAGCTCTATGAAAAGTTACAACATGTTGAATTTTTTTGTGTAAGAAAAAAAGTTGCCTATCCCAAACATTTTGGCCATCCCCTGTAATTGACCTAGTTTTGTGTATTATTCATCCGAAGAAGTTGTTTTGCTACAGAAAACAGTTATTAAGTGTAAAACATGCACAAAATTCACAAAAGTTTTGTACATGACATGTACAGGGGATACTCAAAATAACTGGGACAGGTAAAATTTTCACTTTTTGAAAAATGTTCACCTCGCTGTAACTTTTCGAAGAGGGCATCAAATATTCTCAAATTTTTACTGTAAGTTTATCAACTAGTTGTGTATCAGTGGACAAAATTTGGTAAAGATTGGGCCATTCTACACGAAGTTATGAAAATTCTAGAAAAAGGTGTAATTATCCGATTGCCAACTTTGAGCTGTTGTATCTCCGGATTCAATAAACCGAATGCAATGAAATTTTGATCATTTATGACTTATATAATGAGCTATTAAAAACTTTTGACAAAACTTGAAATTCTTTACACGAAAGGAAATTATTACGATTGGATTATTTTTCTAATATAACTCCAATTATTTCAAAACTTCATCATCGTTTCAAAATTCGAGATAGTAATTATAGTTCATTGTAATTTCCTCTAATTGACTTGAATATATTTATGTTTTAAAGGAAAGTAACCAAATAGCCGGCATTAAATTGAAAAAGTAATGGGATGCATATGAAAAATATATAAATTTACTAAAAAAAACACAGACTAAATGAAATCGCCATAACTTTTTTTCTTATTAATAATTTCTAATTGGGTAAACTGTTTTTTAAAGTTCATTATATAAGTCATAAATGATCAAAATTTCATTGCATTCGGTTCATTGAATCCGGAGATACAACAGCTCAAAGTTGGCAATCGGATAATTACACCTTTTTCTAGAATTTTCATAACTTCGTGTAGAATGGCCCGATCTTTACCAAATTTTGTCCACTGATACACAACTAGTTGATGAACTTACAGTAAAAATTTGAGAATATTTTATGCCCTTTTCGAAAAGTTACAGCGAGTTGAACATTTTTTGAAAAGTGAAAATTTTACCTGTCCCAGTTATTTTGAGTATCCCCTGTACATGAGTACATGATGGCCATGAAAAATTAACATTTTTCGAGACGTTTTTTGAAGTGGATAAATCGAATTTATTCTTTTGTTCTCATGTTCAATAGCTGCTGTATACACTATAAAAGGATATATGAATCAAAAAAATTAGCTTTTACGACATCTTGCCAGGTAAAATTGGCAAAAACCTTAAGATGTGTATATTTTGTCCCGCCTACCCCTACGCATATGGCCTCCACTTTAGCATCATATTCTACTACATCATACAGGACTTTTTGTTGGCTGGGACCTAGGGGCAAGACAGATCTAACGAGAGAAAATCTGTGTTCGAAGTGTTGCTCAGAATTCCTCACAGTTCCTCAGATTTTCTCCCATTTATACCAATGTGTGATCTGGCACCAATGTCAAACTGCAAAGTGTTGCATGTGCTGAATGAAAATTGCAGTTTTGGGGATGTCTTTCAACAAATTTCGTCGATCATCGACAAAAAGAGTTACTCAGAAATTCTCAGAGTTGCTCTCGTTTGCACAGTGTCCTGCCCCTAGGCTGGGACATTACGGTAATACAGACTTAGTATAGGCCATAAACTCCAATAAGGATCTTAAGATTTTTCAGCTTTGTATATATTTATAAACTTGCATTATTTGCATCCTACATTCTTTTGTAGACCAATGGTTGTGATATATTTCTACACAGTTAGTTTCAACGAATGTTCGTGTAAAGTATAATTTTATTATACTTCATTCGCCCATTAAAAAATCACAATTCTATCGATCGGTTTTGACTAAATTTTACAAACACATGATTACGCTGCATAGGATTGCTAGTATTCACATTTACTGTTCCATATAAATAATAGTAATAATAATAATAATTGTAATAATAATATACAGTTTAAAAATCACCTACGCATTGTCCGAAATGAGAAGTCATGTCCACTTCAACTCTTTCCGAAAGGCAATTCTTATAATTAAGGTAGTCTAGCAATCTCCGTGGTAATGGTAGTGTCTGAATAAGATCTTTTCTTATTATCGTTTTGTGAATGACGAACCTGTTGGACAGAAGATTGTGTACATTACGTTAGGGAAAAATGGAAAACTTACGCTGAAAGCAGCGACATTACCTGCAAAGATGTTGCAAACTTTGTACGTGTTTGAATCTGGACACCGGTTTTGTCAATTGCACGCGTAAAGGACCATGTTCTGGGCGTCTATGGAGAAAAAACAAATATCTACCACTTCTGGAATGCTCTACAGCATTCTCGATGAATTCCATTATAGTTCGAGATTTAAACTTGGCACACGACCCGAATGAAAATGCACCTGAAAGTTATATAAAAAAATTGGGGAATAGACGTAAATGTTCATTTGGTGTCATATGGGTTTAATGGCCTATATAGCCGAAGCATAAGGCTAATTCGCAGTGGACAAATTCTTGACTTTCTTGTGCAAATTATTATTCTACACACAAATAACAAACAGCCACAAAGCACACTTTCAGTCAATCCTCGAGCAGTCGCGTCTTTGACTACCTGTAGCGATGCCGCGCTCACGCTGTGTACCACAAGCGTGCATTTTTCATGGTGCGTGTACTCAGTACACGACGCGACCGCTCCCGGGTTAATAAGCGAGATTTAAATTGTGTCCGAAATGCAGCTTAGTCGGATGTTTAAAGGCAGTTATTCCAACAAGGGCGCATGTGTCGGTACGGTACATTATGCCAATGTATTGCAGTTGTATCTGCATAATGGAATGGTTCGATTTTTGGTACCGTAACGATGAGTTCTTACTCGCCTATTAAAAAAAACGTCCTCAATCCAAGTTACCATCATTTCAAATGGATCAAAAGATTTACGGAAATAACATGACACACAACTATAATTAAGCATAGCCTTGAACTTACCTTGATCTTGATCTATTCTGACGTGGCGCACAGATCCGTTCAGCTTAAACGTGAGGGAAAATATATAGTGATCATCGGAACTATCCCGCACTAGAAAACTCCCATCCGGTTCATTTGAAAGGATCTTTTCTGCTCCTTCCGAGGATATGGGACCCCAGTACCAGCCACACTGAAATCGGAAAGGAAATTATCCAGATTATTTGTTCCAAAATGGGTAACTAGCTGCTTACATCTTTCACTTTATCGATACTCGCTGTGAAATCCATGATATGCGCAGCCTCATCCTGTTTGTGTGTTTCGTTCGATTCCTTTGTTTCTTCCAATGAAACACCGTTTGGTAGTGTTGCTTTTTCCGCTGTAAATTAAATTAAATAATTCTATAACTAACTTTTGAAATGAGTCTAATGAACATATGGTGGCGCAAAATGATGGATGTTATCGACAAAATAAACAAATTAAAAAATATATATTCAAGCTGAAGTTTCCAATCTTGAAATACGCTTTAACGGCGGATGTGTCAAAAATGTATCGCCAGATGAAGATACTTAATGAAGACCGCCGCCAGCTTTATGGATCAAAAAGCCTGAGCCAGTAAAAAGAAAAAAAAAAAAGACCGCCGATATATGTAGCAGAATATGATAGCTTTGGACAGTCCATCGTATTGAGTTTTCGATCGCAACATACGGAATTATTTAAGTTGCAAGAAATGGAGAACACAACAACGCAGTTACCCAAAGTTTTTTTTTATACAGCATCAAATTAAACAAGGAATCATAATAATCACGCTTTTTGCACAAGTTCATTGCAAAAACGGGGAATTTACCATCTCATTATACAAATATAAATCACCAATCGCGTCATATCATGAATGGAAGCACATATCATCGGAGTCCAACGCCGCGAATCTTTTTTTTTCGGTATGTATCCAGCGACATGGTATCATTGGTGGCAAGGGCCGACGTGTCTGAAAGTTTAAGATTCGTTTTGTATTTTGAGGAATTTACAAAACTGCAGTAAACTTTTGATAGGAAAAAATGCAACTTCAATAGGACATATCGGTGAAGTACTACATGTGTAGTAATGAGCTGAATTTTAGTATGGTGAGAAGGTCAATTCTCCGTTCTGCAATAAAATGGTGCAAAAAGCGTGGGTATTATGATTCCTTGCCCAATTTGATGCTGTTTGAGGAAAATTTTGGGCAACAGTGTTGTTGTTTTATCCATTTATTGCAACATAAACCACATAGTTATCCAAAGTTTTGCTCAAACAGCATTAAATTAGGCAAGGAATCATAATACCCACGCTTTTAGCACCATTTCATTGCAGGAACGGAGAATTGACGTTCTCACCATACTAAAATGCAGCTCTTTACTACAAATCTAGTACTACACCGAACGTGCCCCATTGTTTGATATGTTTTGTATAAATCTCTCAGCTTTCGATTGATGTAAACATTTTGAAAATCGATAATAGCCAATAAGGTTAAAAAAGTTATGGTATGAAAATTCAAGATTGCGGCCAAAATCAATATGACCGACCGAACTTTTTATAACTGTAAATAGTAGCTGTATCTTTTCGCTTTTCAACATCATTTCGTTTTGAGGGAGTTTTATAAGAAATTTTCGAGTTATAACAGTTCAAATTAGCCAACATTTGAGTAACCAAAATGCATTTTTCTTACTTTTTTGCAAGGACTTCAGAAAATCGCCACCTTAAGCATTTTTAACGACAAGGTGCAAATAGCGGGACGGTTTCAGCAAAAGTAACACTACTACACTGTATGTGCCCCAGTACATATCAACGATTGACTTTGGTGAGAATCGTCTAATTATCAACGTATGATGATGCCATCGAAAAACTGCTGAAAAGAAGAAGAAAGAACCAACATCTACAGGAACTTTAGACTCTACTGATGTCCGCCATGATGACAAGAACCGACAAAATCTGCCAGCCCACAGGAACGTGACAGAGTCTCAGCCCTCCCAAAGCCCTACATCAGGGCCAAGTTCCATCTGCAACGAATGCTGAAAGAGGCTTACCTAATGTATGAAAATAAGTAACCTCATGGTACAATTAGACATGATTTCAAATTCTCGGCCTCTCTGCAAACAATCGATGGGCCCAAAGGACTTGGACGAAAGACGAAACTCCAAGTCCTGCACATTTTGAACTAACCGCAATGGATGATCCACTGTACGACCATTTGAAAGAGTATACCCTATCTCATCAGAGGACGCAAGCAATCATTCTGGCGATGTTGATCGAACGAATACATCAGGGAGTTGCGGCGTAGGGGCAAGTGGTTCAAGAATCATACTCTTTTTCGAAACGAACAAATCGTGGTACGGAAGGGAAATAATACACCACCGCACACCTGGCCGCTAGGCAGAGTCGTAGAAACGCATAGCTATTTTTACCAGGGGGTGTATACCGTGGGGTGCCCTAATTTCGCGCGGGTCCAAATTTCGCTCACTGATAATATTTAGAGATCATAATTATAAAACTAATTGTGCAATTGTCCAAATTACACTTTTGCTATGCTATCTAAAGTGAAATTAGGACAATTGAACAATTACTTCTATGATTATGATCTCTAAAAATGATCAGTAAGCGAAATTTGGACCTGCGAGAAATTAGGGCACCCCACGATAACTCAGTCAACATGTGAATGCCTTGGCTAGCGAAATAAAACGTTTGAAATAGAGTCCACGATATGTTGATCCACTCAAATCAGAAATCCAAGTAATTAGGGTGGGGCGGGACAAGATGGGTCAGTGCCATTTTCGGGCGCATTACTCATGTTTGATTATGTTAATAATTTTGTTAGATGACCAGCACTGCCGGTGGACGCATAAATGTCCCATGTGCAAAAACAGACAATCGAGAAAATCGCGTCCAAAGTTCGGAAAAAGTAAATTGTCCCAACTATGAAGTATAAGTGCTGAATCGTATTCTAACATCAACCAAATTTTAATTTGAGCACAATTTTTTTGTTTTAGAGCGATTTTATAGTTCCATAGGATTTCCAATGAAACGTGACGCTTATGCGTCCACTTTTAAGAATGTTACAAATCGGCCATGTATTTTTTCAACAATTTTCAGAACAAACTACCTATTTTTATTTCCCCATATGATAGTACCCCACGATACATGGTCATTGGCTGTAAAATCTCAATATTGCCAAAAATGCACATGGGACAATTGTGCTTCCACCGGCAGAGCATGAATATACAAAAGTTTGGGGCATTAATTGAAAAATTATTCACTCTCATTGAAAATAAAAAATAAAATGGTTTTTAGTCATTTTTCTTATTCGATACATTCCATATAATCTCCATATAAACGGCCGCGGGGCAAGATGGGTCACCTTCAATTTTAAACTTATTTTTGGAACATTCAAAAGTTATTTATTTTTAATTACAAGACTATCTCATAAATGACTTCAAACAAGCGGAATGATCGCTCAAAATTATAACATAAAATTATGATATTTTTTTTAGTGAAAACATCGATTTTCAAGTCGCCTTAGGACCACTCAAATCGTTAAGTTTTTTATATTCCAAATACATTTATAAAATGTTTACTAGTAGCTCTTATTTACTCAGTATGGATATGGAGCATATACACGGTCAGAAAATTCACTCATTTTAGAGCTAAAGTGGGACAACTCAAAAATGAGTAAATTTTATTTCCAGCGCTAGCGCTGGTCCAGGTGCGAAAATCTCATCAGTTTAAGTCGTATAATATTCTTGCTGATGTGAAGAATATTATACGGCTTAAACCAGTTGGATTTTTGCTCTTGGACCAGAGATATCGCTGGAAAAGCAATTTACTCATTTTTTGAGCTGTTCCAGTTTAGCTCAGTTTTGTGTGAATCTTACTCATTTTAGAGTAACTTTTTCTTAGCGTGTATGAATGCGGAACAAATCTTATATGTTGACGTTTTTCGTTGAGAAAATGTGAATTACTTAAAAGGTGACCCATCTTGCCCGCACTTTTTTTACGGCGCAAAATCGATCACTTTTTAAAACTGCTTGTTTAACATCATATGTTGTATTTAATGGACTTTTTATCGACTTTTAGCATAGCTAACAAGCTAACTAGAGTATTAAAGAGTAGCGGGCGAATAAAAACCAATACGATTTGTATTTACAAAGTTATGGTGATCCATCCTTAGGTGACCCATCTTGCCCCGCCCCACCCTACGTATGTATTCAAAAATGATTTTTTATATATTTCTCAATCCCCACATCTATCAGATGAGAAGCTTTGTCACCAATACTATTTGAGTCCACCAATTTCAACCCATCTATGTTAACCCATGTTTAGTGATTAGACAATTTGTTGCCCAGAAGGTTACTACATCTACAACATACCTGACATAGGCAGTGGGGGTAGTTTACGCGTTGACACACTGGACTTTTTATAGTAATCATCTATCGATTTAGACTTGGTGCCGCAACCATTTTGCTTGGGATGACCATCGAGAAACGATTTTTTGCCCCTTAAATATTGCTGATGTTTGCTGATGCGGAAAATATTGCATAACTTTTGCTTCAGGTTGAACGAAAAGTGATTCTTTTTGCTGTTGCACTCGCTAACTTTGTTGGATATTGTGCGCCTTTTCTGTTCTGCTCGTTCATGTTCCGGTGCTGCGTACGATGACTGCGTTTTCTTGCTAATAACTTGCTTCCTGTTGTTGGCTTCCTGTAGTGCTGGAATTTGCCGTCTTTTTAAATTAAACTCGTTCTTCTGAAATGGGACTGTAAAAGGTTGAAATAATTTTAATTTGTAAGATATGATATTCCAATATATTTCAAAATAAAATAGCAACATTGAATTTTCATTAAATCCTAACACAAAATAATACCTGCGACAACAATAAAATAATAATAAAAATTTATAACAAACGTATAAATTGGATACAAATAACTGCATTAAGCCAACAGACCATAATTCCGCAAAGTTTATCGAACTGCATCCCATTTCACAGTAATCCTTAACAAAACTTTCCGCGACAATCGTGGAGATAGAGCTTAGGACGTGACCAAACCCACAACAGAATTTTCAGTATTCAGTTTCACAAATGACCACCACAATATTAAATAGAACGTGTGAACATGGCGACCGTGACATTACATGCACTACCCACCAATAATTCAAAGCATGGTAACTTGGGATGGAATCGCCACATAGTAGTGTAAGTATTTATTGTGATCATCGAACGCAAGTTAACCAATTTCAAATATATTTGAAAATAAATTCAGTTAAAAAATATTAAATAGTCATTCAAGGAAAGTTCAATAAAATCAAGTTTTAGTATATTGAGAAAAAAACAAAAGTTTGTTTTGGCACTGTAACTAAATAAAAATCGTGCTTGGCTGAGACATGAGACATAAGTATATACATACCTGGCTTACTAGACTTCGATTTGTGTAATACTGAATCAATGGTATACTGGTTTGTTATGTAGTCTATGGGTGCAGAGTATATATCCGAGTCGAGAGGAACATTGTAAAAATCTAATATTTTGTTGTCATCTAGGGCGTCGTGTGACATAGCTTGGGTAATGAATATCGAGTCGTCAACCTTTTTGGTTGCCGAATCGCTTAATGAGTTGTGGGAACTGGACAATCGTTTGTGCAAAGTGCTGGAATTCCGCTGCATTGTCGATACGTTACTTTTACTGGAAAGGCTCCACAGTAACTGTTGGGATCCTTTGCCCAAGCTCCACGTATTGGTTTTTATTGAGCATTCTTTGTCATAGGAAAGAGCATGATCGCTTCTATTGCCCGACTGCCGTCCGCAGCAGCTAGAATCGCTTCCAAGTGTATGGGTATTCATCGTTTATTTGTCGCAAATATGGCGCTATGCGGTTATGTAAGCTAAAATATCAGTTGTATTTCCGTCATAAGTTCCTGGGTAACATGATCCCACTCAACATTGTGCACTGCAAGAGAAGAGAACATGCAAAACTTCATTTTGGATGGCTTAAGACGGATTTAGCAAAACAAAATAGCGAATGGGATACATTGAACAACACAAATATTAGAAAATTTTGCTTAATATTGAACACATGATACTTTTGTCCAATGAAAGGGACATGGAAATTATAACAAAACAGAACTAGAAATTGACACATAACCGTTCAACAAAAACATAATCGATATATTTAGGTCCAGAAAGGAGATTTTCGTTACATATGAATGTCCTGTAGTAGACATATTTATACGGAATTGTAATTTATTTTCAATCATGGCTTCTTCGAAACATCGATTTCAATTTATACTCTGAGATAAAGTTAAATTTATCTTTACAGGATAATTTTGGTATATTTAGTAAATTTGGAATTTAAGCATCCCTGCCTTGGTTTCTACTCGAATTTAGTATAAGTTTAACAAATTTAGTAATGATTTTCATTTACTGACTGCCATTCTACGCATAACAGTCCCATAAGAATCCCTATGAACACTAGGCCGAAATAGACACCCCTGTTTTAGTTGAAACCGTTAAATTTTACGTTAATTTTTTTTGTATGAAGAAGTGTAAAGGAACAAGTCATCGTTCTATCTGTCAGTGGAACCATTTAAATCTCTTCAAAATAATTAACATATCTTTAAACTTAAATGTTTGTCGCATATGGTGGATTTTTTATAATTTTGAAGCAGCGCTAAGTAAGATATTGTGAGCGTTTAAGTGTCTCCACCATAAAAATATCAACGCATTTATTTCATCTGCATATAGGTACGCCATTGGACCATTTGGGTGAGTTATTTTTTTCTTATTCATTGAAACGAGGGCATAAACCCGCCCCGTAACGTGGCGAATGGTGCGTTGCGGTGTAAGATCTACCAAATCAAATTTTGATCTTGATATTTACCGCATTTTTAAATATTCCAAGATCAAAGTGTGATGCTCTTTTCCTTGTGTTTTGTAGTATTTGTGCTTCAATGTACTGCTAATTAACATTTTATTTCAGCAGGATTCAGGTAAATGTATTGTACGATACAAATAATATTTTAAAAATATGTAACTGTGGCGAGCGTATCACTAATATGTAGCTTATTTGACGTACGATGTTAATATTATTTTATATTTCAGATTATCAACCGAAGAATCTAGTAATTCAACCAAATGCCACCAAGATGACGAGGAAACCAAGATGAATTGGGCAGACAACTGATTCGAAGCAGTCTAACAATGGTGTGCCTGAACGTGACCCAGCGTATCATTTGGAGTTTACCCTTCCACTAACAACACCCAAATTCCCGTGGCACCTAGGCCTGAGAGATCGTAGAGTTGTCTACATTTTTCATAGGTGTCCAAAACTAACCATCCTTTCCCATTCCTCAGCAGTCGCAAGGACGTGGCCGGGACAGTGCTCGACCATTGGAGGATTGCGTTAGTCTTGTCTAAGAGTCAGAGATTAGTCCCAAACGAGGACAGCTTTCCCGGGAAGCTGACTAGACTGATAAGAGCAACGATGGACGGTGTGCAGAACAGTGTAAGTATTTCGGGTGAACTATCCAGTTCATTTGAATCTAGACGGGGACTACGACAAGGTGATGGACTTTCCTGCCTACTATGCAACATCGCCCTGGAAGGTGTTATGCGACGAGCCGGGCTCAACAGCCGGGGTACGATCTTCACGAAATCCAGCCAATTTGTCTGTTTTGCGGATGACATGGATATTATTGCTAGAACATTTGGAACGGTGGCAGAACAGTACATGCTGGTAGGTGGGACTGAGCGAGACAGGACAAGCCTTGGCAGCAATGTTACGATAGACGGGGATACTTTCGAGGTGGTAGAAGAATTCGTCTACCTCGGTTCCTTGCTAACGGCTGACAATAACGTGAGCCGTGAAATACGAAGGCGCATCATCAGTGGAAGTCGTGCCTACTATGGGCTCCAGAAAAAACTGCGGTCAAAAAAGATTCACCCCTGCACCAAATGTACCATGTACAAGACGTTAATAAGACCGGTGGTTCTCTACGGACACGAGACATGGACGATGGTCGAGGAGGACCTGTAAGCACTCGGAGCAGGAGAACGGTGTGTGGCGGAGAAGGATGAACCACGAGCTCGCTGCACTCTACGGCGAACCCAGCATCCAGAAAGTGGCCAAAGTCGGAAGGATACGATGGGCAAGGCATGTTGCAAGAATGCCGGACAACAACCCTGCAAGCGCAGAGAGCACGATGGGCGGACCAGGTGGAACGTGATCTGGCGAGTGTTGGGCGTGACCGACGTTGGAGAGCTGCAGCTGCAAATCGAATATTATGGCGGCAAATTGTTGATTCAGTATTATTATGAATTTGATGTTAGCTAAATAAATAAATAAAAATGAATTAGTCCCAAATCTTTGTGCTTTGGTTCGGACGGGAACCCTCATAACAGCGGTCTAGGACTGTACCACCTACGAATTTGTGCGACTCGCTTAATGCTAATGCTAATTGAAACGAGGGCATAAAACCGTCATGGGGACAATAAGTCTGTTGATGTAATAATAATAAATAAATTATTGTGATTACCTATTGTTTCAACAGGTATGACTACTAGCCCGAGCAAAGTCCAACAACAAAATTACAGCAAATCGAAAACATGATTTGCATTCAGCAACAAATTGATATCACATTTTGATATCAGTTTATCTTCACTTAATTTGATTTCAAATTTTGTTTTCAGTTTGCTGCCATTTTAAAAGAATGAAAATATTTAGTGCTAGAATAGTTTTAAATCTTTTAGTAAACTATGTAAACTAATTCTAGGGATATATCATTAGTGCAATTATACAATCGCATTAATGATTCGATATCAACCGAAAAACTCTACATTTAACGATTTTTCATTTTTCTTGCGCTGATAACAAAACAGTTATCAATTTGCTATCATCGATAGCAGGAACTGTTTTCAATTTGCTGTCATAGGAACATTTTTCTGCTCTCATTGTTGATGGGTTAACCGTTAAAACGACCAAAGCGACAACAACCTGAGTTATCAAAATTTGCAATATCTCAACATCAAAATTAGTTTTCAATTTGCTATCAGACTTTGCTCGGGAGAACTACTATAGAAACTTACCGTAGGGGAATTTAATTTGCCAAGTGGATGGAGCGACTTGACTTGTTTGAAGCTAAAGGCATTAAGGAAAAATGCACGTAAACCCAATTTCATTACTCTGGGTTGTTGAGGAGTTGAATAGGCGACGAAATACCTCTGCATAACAACCATAAGTTTGTTTATCAAAAATAACAATTAGAAAGTCATGCCCGAGCAGAGGGGAATATCAAATTAATAACTACGAAATTACAAAACATGTTTTTAAATCTCGTTTTGTTATTATTGTATTATCAAGGCATTACGTTTCCATAACATGTTTTGTTGGACAATCTTATTTTGTTATTACCAAGCTATTGGTATACAGCCATTAAATAACATTTCAATATTACATTTTGTTGTGAAACAAGTTTGATTATTATTGTATTATTGAGAGTGTACAAATACTTTATGCTATTGCTATCAAAACTAAAACATGTTTTGAAATAAATCCTACGTCATTCAACAACGTTATTTACAGTATTTCGCGAGTTATGCTTACGGTATGTATCACATTTGATGAAAGGTGTGGTATATTCCGTGACATGGAGGTGCTGTAATGTGTACAAAACCAAGTCCCTGCTGGGCGCTGCGAGGCTTGAAATTTACTGAGTTGTAGCTGAAAAGTTCCCAAAATATCAGCCACTGCCCAAGTGGCGCAGCACCCTACATACATCAAAACGAGAACATAGCAGACGATATTGAAGGTGGGGTTTGAAAAGGACGTTACAGACTCCGCCTTTGACATGAGAATTTCAATGATAAAAATGTCAAACTTATTGAGTAAACTTGTTTGAACGAAACTAATACAGACAGCTGAATCCAAACTTGTAGATGGTTTTGAATGGGATTTTTCAGAAATATTTTATATTTTCACATGTTTTTCCTGCCGTTCTAGAGGATGAAGTCGGATCTTCCTATTTGTGGTAAAATATTACATGAATAGTTGAAAATACGCCTAAGAGGGAAGAGAGAAACTGAAGTTCGCAATGATTGTTCCGCCATTCTCACATGCTGGTCTAAATATGTATAGCATTCTCAGCCAACACGAAATCATATATGATGTAGAAAAGGATGCTAATGTGGAGGCCATATGCGTACATGCTTTCATTTAACCACGGGTAAAGTGTACGCATATCGTCACTTTAGCATCCTATTCAACAGCATGTGCGATTGTTTGATATCATAACTAATTTTGCTTTCGGGATGTTATCAATAACTCTTTAATATCAAAATTCGTTATTGAAATATTTCCCAAATTCACTGTTATTAAGTTGTTATTGACACTAACAAAACATGTTATTAAATTGATTTTTCAGGAACAATTTTTTGTTATGTGACTTTTTATTTTGCCGCTTATGACAGACAAGTTTATAACTCAATATGTTATGTTAATAACATAAAAACAACTAATTCCATTATGCAGTTATTTTGCCAAAATAACGCATTTTGTTATGCTGTTGTTATTTTCTTCTGCTCGGGTGTGGGGGTATAAATATGAGAGCTTACAATAAAGAGAGTCATATCTCAACCATCTAAGAGGTTATGGGCCTTAACTGAAGTTGAAGATTTTGAAGTTGGAATTCTGGAAATCTCGGAAGATTGGTCGGAACTTTGGGTTCGTTTTTAAGATCGACGCTAGCAAGCTCATGATGGAACGCCTGAATAACCCCAATTACGAAGCCTGGAGATTCAGAATTGAAATGCTGCTGATTCGCGAAGGGTTTTAGAAGCACATCTCGGAGGGGGTACCCAATCCGGTCACGAGCGAATGGAAGCAGGGAGACGATAAGGCCAGGGCGACTATTGCCCTGTTCGTTGAAGATAATCAACATCCGATCATCCGGGATTGCCGAACTGCCAGAGAAACCTGGGAAGCCTTGAAGAAACATCATCAGAGTGTGTCCCTCACGTCTCGAGTCACGTTACTGAAGCGGATTTACCAGTTACAGTTCCGGGATGGTGACGATATGGAACAGCATCTTCAAGAAAAGGATGGACTTTTCTCTCGCCTTTCGAACGCTGGTCAATCGGATGAAGAGTTAACCATGGACCTTGTGAAGAGCAAGTTGTTGGACGAATCCATGAAGCGCCAAAGATTTCCATCGCGAGGAGAATCGTTGCTGAGAGTGGAGTCCTCGAGGAAGCAAATTATCTGCCATAGCTGTGGAGAACCTGGACATTTCAAAAATGATTGTCGTGTGCTATCCGATGCGAAGGTGGACAAGTCCCGGCGAAAGTTCAAACCTAAAGCGAGAACTGTGAAGGAAGATGACCGTCCCGAGGGGTGTTCAACGTTTTGCTTCGCGACACGTAATGAACCGGATACGATTGATTCTTGGGTCGTGGATTCCGGTGCTAGTACCCACATGTGCGCGAACAGAAACAAGCAGTATGAAACATGCTCCGGATTAACAGTAACGCTAGCTGACGGAAGTGAAGTAGGTGTTTCTGGAAAAGGTTCCGTAATACAGTGGTTTTTCGATTTTATTACGGTCAAAAAAATTTCACCGTGAATTCAGCGAAACCGTGAATTTGGCGAAATGAAAAATGAATGAAAATTTTATGTTAAAAATCAATAAACTGCAAAATGTTTGAATCGTAATTCACAACTTTAGAAATATATCAATGAATGTATTGTTAAGGGACTGTCCATACACTACGTAGACCCATTTCGGGTCATATTCAACAACCATCTTTCCCCTGTAGACTATGTTTTAACAAAATTTTGATTTTTTTTATAGATCGAATATTGGCCTGATATTCCTCTCCCTTGAAGTCTACGTAGGTTATGTACGGGCCAACCGTGATATGGAGTAAAAACTTACAAGGACATTGTACTATTCTCGCGCTTAGTATCACACAGGCGCAACATACCAAGACATCATCCGAACATTGAACGTATTTCTCGGAATAATCCGAGGAGAAAATCAATGAAGAAAAACCGATCACTGTAGATATGTCCGTAAGTTTTTTAGTAGATTATTCAAAGTCTCTTTTATATATCTTTCGGCCCTCTGCAGCACCGTGTGTGCCCAGGACTGAAACATTGCTCCCCTAACATTTTTCATCTATTAGACATTTACAATATTTATTTTTGAAATGGTAAATGTGCAATGACCAAACATCTCTATAATTTTGTCTTAGGGAAATCGAGGAAAATAAAGTCATCAAAATAAAAATATTACTAATTTGTGAAAATAATTTACTCGGTTTTATATTTAATCTGAGATTTAAAACCTCTATTCAAAGAAACCTGATCAAACTTTTTTCTCATAGGCCAAATATTCCAGACCTTGGAAAACCACACGCAGAAAAATCTACGGTAAAAATAACCATATTCGACGTAAATTCAAAAGGAATTTGACATTGTTTTGGCCACAATGATAATGTATGATTGGTTTTACAATCCTGTATGACTGTTTAAACAATCCTGTATTATTGTTCCTCAATCGGAAATCTGACTGAAATAACAATAGTTTCAGGCTTTTGACGAGGATGTCAAGCTTGACATCTACGATATTATGGTACTTTCAAAAATAGTTTTCTTTTATTTTCAATAATATATTTATTAGAAAACAACATGCTTGTTTTTTTTTCTCTGGGTTGTTATTAGTTATATTAAAAAAGAGAAAAAAAATGTTCTCACAGAAAAATCAGGAAATCTCCTGATTAATCAAATTTACAACTTTTCACAAAGGTCTTACCTTGTCTAACGCATGCCGCACTAATTCAAATTAATTTTCAATTATGCTTTTCATGTACAACAGCTTTGCATAATTTGAAAGCTATCCATTTTCCAGCATTAGAAAAGTTGTAAATGCTTTTTAAAACAAAAAATTCTGCTTGGTTTGACAGAAGTGACCAAGGTATTTATCAGTAAAACTTTTGCATCAAACTCTGCTTGATTTTATGTTAATATTGTGGTTTTTACAATCCTATTCGATGCCGAGGGATTGCTCAGTTGAATTGACTTAGAAACAAAGTTGAAATATGTTAGTTTCCACAAGAGTCGCCACAAAACACTGGATTTTTAAATCAAACATAATTTCATATGGATTTTAAATTAGCAAATCTGTTTGAAACTATAAGAATTCACATATTTTCAAAAGAATTTCAATGTTTATATTCAACAATCCTTATTTTAGTTTCAATGTGAACGCTTTTCTGTCCGTGGCATAATAAGCATAGAAGTTGTTTATAGAGAAACACGGAGAGGGTTTTGGTTATGTTTATTTACATTCCTCCCAATAAAAATAAGTTTTTTAGGTAAACAAAAATATACTTGAGCGTGCGTGTTAGTTTGAACTGTCCAAATACATCAAGCAAATAAGTGACGTCACGGTTTTCTCTAACACACTCTCATGTTGAGTTTTGTTTACCATGTTGTTCTCTGTTGATCTAAACCCTTGAATTTGCTCGATTGGAACCGCTTTTGACGGTTCAATTGGAACTTTTGGTTTCATTCTTCGCGCTGCTCTTTATAAACAACTTCTCTGATAATAAGTAGTTTCACAATCAGGGTTTGTCTATGAACTACGTAGATTCTTAGAGGGAGGAGAGTTCCTGACCAACGTCTGCGCTTCACACAAATTTCGATAATTTTGTATGGACAAAAGTCTACGAGAAGGTCTCAGATGACCAAACATTAGTCTACGTAGGTTATGGGCAACGCCTAACTTTTTTTTGGTTGATTTCGCGATGTTTTAGAAAAGGCGTGATAAAAACGAAACGAAAACCGTGATAAAATCGAGAGTGAATTTGGCGAGTAGTGAATAAAATGACTAGTGATAAAACCGAAACGCCACTGTACTGCACTGCGTAGTGGACAATGGCGAGAAACAGGTAACAATAACGGACGTTCTACATGTTCCGAAGTTGGACGCAAATCTGGTGTCAGTTGGAAAGCTAACGGAGAAAGGTGCTGAAGTAAATTTCACTGGAGAAATCTGTAGAATCTCGAAGCATGGACTGGTGGCCGCCATCGCAGTGAAGAAGGCCGGTCTCCATCAGCTGGAATCGTTGAAGAGAAGTGTACCGTTATCTGCTGCGACAGCCAAGCATTCAGAAGATTGCATCCACAAATGGCACCGTATACTAGGACATCGCGATGAAGAAGCTATTCGAAAATTGGTACGTGATGATCTCGTTACGGGCGTGCGAATCCAGAAATGTGAAGTTGACATTGATTGTGAATGCTGTCTGGAGAGAAAGATGACCCGGTTGCCGTTCCCAAAGCAAGCCGGACCACAGTCGTCAAGGATGTTGTAACTCGTACATACCAATTTGTGTGGACCCATGAACACCGTCACTCCAAAAGGAGCCCGATATTTTATGACAGTCATAGATGATTTCACCCGCTACTGTACCGTATTTTTCCTACGAAAGAAGTCCGAAGCTGCAGAACGTATGGAGGAGTATATTCGGATGACTGAAACCCGGTTCGGAAAAGTGCCTGCCATCGCTCGGTCCGACGGTGGTGGAGAATACAAGTCACGAAGATTAGACAGATTGTATCGTCAGAAGGGAGTCATTCCGCAGTACACAGCAGCCTATAGCCCTCAGCAAAATGGAGTTGCGGAACGTAAATACCGAAATCTCGTCGAAATGGCGCGCTGTATGCTCATCGATGCTGGAATGGGTTACAAATACTGGGCAGAAGTAGAAATCCTCTACATAGAGATGAGCGGAAGTTACATACGTCGATTCGGCAACGCTGTTTGTTTTGTTTACAACAGCTGCCAACACTTGCTACAAAGCTAGATGTTCAAACTTTGTGTGTGACTTCGTTGTGGTTCAAGTTGTTTTGTTTACATTTTCTAATTGTGGTAGTATTTTTTTCAAAATTTTGTTGAAATAGCGGAGCAATCGAAGAAATCTGAAATTTATTGCGAAAGTGTTACGCTAATCATATCGGCAGAAGTGAAGCAAGAAGCAGCAATGGAAGTTTTTTCGACAAGTGCAGCAACAAAAGTGTCGTCATAAGCATGAGCGTTTGAAAGCAGAATGGGGCACGTTCGGTGTAGTACTAGATTTCGCAATCGGAACCTTGATCAGAACTAAATAAATTAAAATTATTTATTTTTAATATCGAGATATTGGCGGCATATGTATGTTTAGTAAAAAGATAAAAAATATTAATAGGACAGATCGGTGAAGTACTAGATTTGTAGTAATGAGCTGAATTTTAGTATGGCGAGAAAGTCAATTCTCCGTTTCTGCAATAAAATGGTGCAAAAAGCGTGGGTATTATGATTGAGCAAAACTCAATAAACTATGTAATTGAAATTAACACCTCATTGAAGCAATATTAAAGTCGAAAAGGGCCCCACTAAAATTAAATTAGTGCCACATATTGCAGTACGTTGACAGCCATTGCTAAAGTGACATAAATGCATGTGCTGTACATTTGCATTTGAACATGCTTAATAAATATGTACGTGCAACACGAAAAACCGAAACAAAAATCTATTTTTAGCACCGTTTCGTTATCGACGGTACTGCAGTGTTGAATTATTGAATTATCGTATATCACCTTTTAATGCACCCAAATGTAAAGAAAAAATGTAATGCATCAAAACATTGATAATGTCAATCTAAAGGATTATTGCATGATAAGTGTGGAATTACTGCATTTCGCATTGCAAAGGTTGATATGCAGTCTAATTCGTGCAGGTGCAAAAATATAATGCTTGTGGTTACTTGGGATGCATTTATGTCACTTTAGCAATGGCTGTCAACGTGCTGCAATATGTGGCACCAATTTAATTTTAGTGGAACCCTTTTCGACTTATATATTGCTTCAATGAGGTGTTTAAAGTAGTGCAGCATTATTTACACAATTTTGAATATAAATATATGGTTAAATTGATGCACGGCTTCGTGGATACTTGGGTAGAAACGCCTTTAAACAATTTTCGATATTTTATCAATTTTAAGACAGTTCTCCTTCTTCTTCTTCTTTATGGCTCTACGTCCCCACTGGGACATGGCCTGCCTCGCTTCAACTTGGTGTTCTTTGAGCACTTCCACAGTTATAAATTGAAGGGCATTCTTTGCCTGCCATTGCATGAATTTGTATATTGTGAGGCAAGTACAATGATACAATATGCCCAGGGAGTCAAGAAAATTTTCCCGACTGGAACGGGAATCGAACCCACCGTCTCCGGATTGGCGAGCCTTATCCACTAGGATAACTGGGGTCTCCAGACAGAAATAACTTTTTGATTCAAATGAAATTCTAAGACTAGATTATAATAATTCACCAAGTGAAGAAAAAAAATTCGATTGTGGAAAAAAGCTTTAGTCTGTGAATACATACCAAATGGATGAAACGCAATTTAAATGGCGCAAAATTTTTTTTGCCTATAAATAGGTACACTGAGGATACTGCTCGTATGTTTTTCATAGTTTACATATTATGAATCAGTTAATTTTATTTTTTTTTTCATCATTTCATAGTTCTCGTATGCTTTTCATACATTGAAAAGCGAAATCCATAAGACTTGTCGTATGGAAAATCTCATAAGAGCATCGTATGAAAATCATAAGATGTGTTATGAAACACCATTGCTAAAAAACAACAAAACCTTTTATTAGCTTCTAACCGCCTTAACTTCCGAAGCGTCGATGGGCGTATGAGTAAAGCACGCACTCGCTAACCTTGACGTTCCTGGTTCGATTCCAGGTTGCGATTTTTTTTTAATTTGTGCAAAATATTTCATAAAAATATGTATGATAGTCATAAGACATAGTTTCAGTTTTTTTACGTTATCGGTATGATTTTCATACGTGAGTGTTATGAAATTTATACAGTAACAGTATGACAATAATACATAGTTGGCGCTTTGAATCCAAAATCACAGTTCGTAACTATGATTTTCGCAAGAAATTATTGTGGCCAAAAATCATAGTCGGTTCGTATGATTTTCGGAGTTGCAGTATCCTCAGTGTACTTAGCTTTTGCAATTTTTCCCAATAAAAAAAATTACGGAATTATCATTCTAAAAAAGGATTAGTGAAACACTTGTAGCATCCAACTAGCTAATGAAATTAAGTTTTGACGAATTTATTTGTTTCTGATTGATTTGTCTTTATTATAGAGACTTTCAGCCCTCTGCTGCTCGTATTTGTTTCTATTCGCTCCATTGTTTCTGTTCACCCTGTTTTACGGTAATAGTGTCATTGTATTATTTATTTCTTACAACTGCAACAACACAGTTACTCAAACTTTTGATCAAAAAGCATCAAATTAGGCAAAAAATCATAATACCCACGCTGTTTGCACCATTTCATTGCAGAAACGGAGAATGACCATCTCATCACTACAAAAATCTAGCTGACTACTTTTAATCTAGTACTTCACTGATTTCGTCCTATTAGGTGCCGGCCAGAGTGGACGCGTCACGCGGCGCGACACAGAAATTTGCACGCAAAGGAATAACAATCAATAAGGAGCTGTCAAATCGTATGGGAAATCCGCGTCGCGTCCACTCTGGAGGAGGAGGAGCCCACTTCAGAACAAACGTCATGAAATCCCGCTTCAACAGTGCATCAGAACTTCAAACGCACAAATCTCAAGAAGGAAGCTTCAAACGACCGTACATTTTATTATTCTGTTCTTGCTCACTTGTAATAAGCTTAAAATAAGAAGATCAGGTGCGCTGGTTTGGTTTACAAAGAGATTTGTGCGCTCGAAATCGTGAGTAGGTGCCAAAGTTGGCCATTGTGGCGGCCATTTTGGGATTCTAACAAGTCTGTCCTTCATGTTTTAAATAATTTAAAATGTGTTTTATGGGTTCGATATGTAAAACGTCAGGTGTACAATGTACATATGTGGATGTCTGCCTGACTATTCGTGTAGAGGCTTAATACCAGAAATAAGCGGACGCCAAATGGTATCGGCTGATCAGAGATAAGAAAAACAAGGAATTCGTTTGGCGGATTGCCGTCAACAATTGACCAGTGCAGTGTACAGTTGCCGCTGACCCAGCAGGAGGGCTGTTCCGGAATGTTTTCGACGTCGAACCAGTTTGCGCTGCTTTCCGATGACGATGATGAGGATATCAACAATGGCGATGGCGGTGCTTCTGCCACTGCACAGTGGGCTAGAGAGTGTACTAGTGGTGATGCAAATAGTACACGCAGAAAAATCTACGGTAAAAATAACCATATTCGACGTAAATTCAAAAGGAATTTGACATTGTTTTGGCCACAATGATTATGTATGATTGTTTTTACAATCCTGTATGATTGTTTAAACAATCCTGTATTATTGTTCCTCAATCGGAAATCTGACTGAAATAACAATAGTTTCAGGCTTTTGACGAGGATGTCAAGCTTGACATCTACGATATTATGGTACTTTCAAAAATAGTTTTCTTTTATTTTCAATAATATATTTATTAGAAAACAACATGCTTGTTTTTTTTTCTCTGGGTTGTTATTAGTTATATTAAAAAAGAGAAAAAAAATGTTCTCACAGAAAAATCAGGAAATCTCCTGATTAATCAAATTTACAACTTTTCACAAAGGTCTTACCTTGTCTAACGCATGCCGCACTAATTCAAATTAATTTTCAATTATGCTTTTCATGTACAACAGCTTTGCATAATTTGAAAGCTATCCATTTTCCAGCATTAGAAAAGTTGTAAATGCTTTTTAAAACAAAAAATTCTGCTTGGTTTGACAGAAGTGACCAAGGTATTTATCAGTAAAACTTTTGCATCAAAATACTCTGCTTGATTTTATGTTAATATTGTGGTTTTTACAATCCTATTCGATGCCGAGGGATTGCTCAGTTGAATTGACTTAGAAACAAAGTTGAAATATGTTAGTTTCCACAAGAGTCGCCACAAAACACTGGATTTTTAAATCAAACATAATTTCATATGGATTTTAAATTAGCAAATCTGTTTGAAACTATAAGAATTCACATATTTTCAAAAGAATTTCAATGTTTATATTCAACAATCCTTATTTTAGTTTCAATGTGAACGCTTTTCTGTCCGTGGCATAATAAGCATAGAAGTTGTTTATAGAGAAACACGGAGAGGGTTTTGGTTATGTTTATTTACATTCCTCCCAATAAAAATAAGTTTTTTAGGTAAACAAAAATATACTTGAGCGTGCGTGTTAGTTTGAACTGTCCAAATACATCAAGCAAATAAGTGACGTCACGGTTTTCTCTAACACACTCTCATGTTGAGTTTTGTTTACCATGTTGTTCTCTGTTGATCTAAACCCTTGAATTTGCTCGATTGGAACCGCTTTTGACGGTTCAATTGGAACTTTTGGTTTCATTCTTCGCGCTGCTCTTTATAAACAACTTCTCTGATAATAAGTAGTTTCACAATCAGGGTTTGTCTATGAACTACGTAGATTCTTAGAGGGAGGAGAGTTCCTGACCAACGTCTGCGCTTCACACAAATTTCGATAATTTTGTATGGACAAAAGTCTACGAGAAGGTCTCAGATGACCAAACATTAGTCTACGTAGGTTATGGGCAACGCCTAACTTTTTTTTGGTTGATTTCGCGATGTTTTAGAAAAGGCGTGATAAAAACGAAACGAAAACCGTGATAAAATCGAGAGTGAATTTGGCGAGTAGTGAATAAAATGACTAGTGATAAAACCGAAACGCCACTGTACTGCACTGCGTAGTGGACAATGGCGAGAAACAGGTAACAATAACGGACGTTCTACATGTTCCGAAGTTGGACGCAAATCTGGTGTCAGTTGGAAAGCTAACGGAGAAAGGTGCTGAAGTAAATTTCACTGGAGAAATCTGTAGAATCTCGAAGCATGGACTGGTGGCCGCCATCGCAGTGAAGAAGGCCGGTCTCCATCAGCTGGAATCGTTGAAGAGAAGTGTACCGTTATCTGCTGCGACAGCCAAGCATTCAGAAGATTGCATCCACAAATGGCACCGTATACTAGGACATCGCGATGAAGAAGCTATTCGAAAATTGGTACGTGATGATCTCGTTACGGGCGTGCGAATCCAGAAATGTGAAGTTGACATTGATTGTGAATGCTGCCTGGAGAGAAAGATGACCCGGTTGCCGTTCCCAAAGCAAGCCGGACCACAGTCGTCAAGGATGTTGTAACTCGTACATACCAATTTGTGTGGACCCATGAACACCGTCACTCCAAAAGGAGCCCGATATTTTATGACAGTCATAGATGATTTCACCCGCTACTGTACCGTATTTTTCCTACGAAAGAAGTCCGAAGCTGCAGAACGTATGGAGGAGTATATTCGGATGACTGAAACCCGGTTCGGAAAAGTGCCTGCCATCGCTCGGTCCGACGGTGGTGGAGAATACAAGTCACGAAGATTAGACAGATTGTATCGTCAGAAGGGAGTCATTCCGCAGTACACAGCAGCCTATAGCCCTCAGCAAAATGGAGTTGCGGAACGTAAATACCGAAATCTCGTCGAAATGGCGCGCTGTATGCTCATCGATGCTGGAATGGGTTACAAATACTGGGCAGAAGTAGAAATCCTCTACATAGAGATGAGCGGAAGTTACATACGTCGATTCGGCAACGCTGTTTGTTTTGTTTACAACAGCTGCCAACACTTGCTACAAAGCTAGATGTTCAAACTTTGTGTGTGACTTCGTTGTGGTTCAAGTTGTTTTGTTTACATTTTCTAATTGTGGTAGTATTTTTTTCAAAATTTTGTTGAAATAGCGGAGCAATCGAAGAAATCTGAAATTTATTGCGAAAGTGTTACGCTAATCATATCGGCAGAAGTGAAGCAAGAAGCAGCAATGGAAGTTTTTTCGACAAGTGCAGCAACAAAAGTGTCGTCATAAGCATGAGCGTTTGAAAGCAGAATGGGGCACGTTCGGTGTAGTACTAGATTTCGCAATCGGAACCTTGATCAGAACTAAATAAATTAAAATTATTTATTTTTAATATCGAGATATTGGCGGCATATGTATGTTTAGTAAAAAGATAAAAAATATTAATAGGACAGATCGGTGAAGTACTAGATTTGTAGTAATGAGCTGAATTTTAGTATGGCGAGAAAGTCAATTCTCCGTTTCTGCAATAAAATGGTGCAAAAAGCGTGGGTATTATGATTGAGCAAAACTCAATAAACTATGTAATTGAAATTAACACCTCATTGAAGCAATATTAAAGTCGAAAAGGGCCCCACTAAAATTAAATTAGTGCCACATATTGCAGTACGTTGACAGCCATTGCTAAAGTGACATAAATGCATGTGCTGTACATTTGCATTTGAACATGCTTAATAAATATGTACGTGCAACACGAAAAACCGAAACAAAAATCTATTTTTAGCACCGTTTCGTTATCGACGGTACTGCAGTGTTGAATTATTGAATTATCGTATATCACCTTTTAATGCACCCAAATGTAAAGAAAAAATGTAATGCATCAAAACATTGATAATGTCAATCTAAAGGATTATTGCATGATAAGTGTGGAATTACTGCATTTCGCATTGCAAAGGTTGATATGCAGTCTAATTCGTGCAGGTGCAAAAATATAATGCTTGTGGTTACTTGGGATGCATTTATGTCACTTTAGCAATGGCTGTCAACGTGCTGCAATATGTGGCACCAATTTAATTTTAGTGGAACCCTTTTCGACTTATATATTGCTTCAATGAGGTGTTTAAAGTAGTGCAGCATTATTTACACAATTTTGAATATAAATATATGGTTAAATTGATGCACGGCTTCGTGGATACTTGGGTAGAAACGCCTTTAAACAATTTTCGATATTTTATCAATTTTAAGACAGTTCTCCTTCTTCTTCTTCTTTATGGCTCTACGTCCCCACTGGGACATGGCCTGCCTCGCTTCAACTTGGTGTTCTTTGAGCACTTCCACAGTTATAAATTGAAGGGCATTCTTTGCCTGCCATTGCATGAATTTGTATATTGTGAGGCAAGTACAATGATACAATATGCCCAGGGAGTCAAGAAAATTTTCCCGACTGGAACGGGAATCGAACCCACCGTCTCCGGATTGGCGAGCCTTATCCACTAGGATAACTGGGGTCTCCAGACAGAAATAACTTTTTGATTCAAATGAAATTCTAAGACTAGATTATAATAATTCACCAAGTGAAGAAAAAAAATTCGATTGTGGAAAAAAGCTTTAGTCTGTGAATACATACCAAATGGATGAAACGCAATTTAAATGGCGCAAAATTTTTTTTGCCTATAAATAGGTACACTGAGGATACTGCTCGTATGTTTTTCATAGTTTACATATTATGAATCAGTTAATTTTATTTTTTTTTTCATCATTTCATAGTTCTCGTATGCTTTTCATACATTGAAAAGCGAAATCCATAAGACTTGTCGTATGGAAAATCTCATAAGAGCATCGTATGAAAATCATAAGATGTGTTATGAAACACCATTGCTAAAAAACAACAAAACCTTTTATTAGCTTCTAACCGCCTTAACTTCCGAAGCGTCGATGGGCGTATGAGTAAAGCACGCACTCGCTAACCTTGACGTTCCTGGTTCGATTCCAGGTTGCGATTTTTTTTTAATTTGTGCAAAATATTTCATAAAAATATGTATGATAGTCATAAGACATAGTTTCAGTTTTTTTACGTTATCGGTATGATTTTCATACGTGAGTGTTATGAAATTTATACAGTAACAGTATGACAATAATACATAGTTGGCGCTTTGAATCCAAAATCACAGTTCGTAACTATGATTTTCGCAAGAAATTATTGTGGCCAAAAATCATAGTCGGTTCGTATGATTTTCGGAGTTGCAGTATCCTCAGTGTACTTAGCTTTTGCAATTTTTCCCAATAAAAAAAATTACGGAATTATCATTCTAAAAAAGGATTAGTGAAACACTTGTAGCATCCAACTAGCTAATGAAATTAAGTTTTGACGAATTTATTTGTTTCTGATTGATTTGTCTTTATTATAGAGACTTTCAGCCCTCTGCTGCTCGTATTTGTTTCTATTCGCTCCATTGTTTCTGTTCACCCTGTTTTACGGTAATAGTGTCATTGTATTATTTATTTCTTACAACTGCAACAACACAGTTACTCAAACTTTTGATCAAAAAGCATCAAATTAGGCAAAAAATCATAATACCCACGCTGTTTGCACCATTTCATTGCAGAAACGGAGAATGACCATCTCATCACTACAAAAATCTAGCTGACTACTTTTAATCTAGTACTTCACTGATTTCGTCCTATTAGGTGCCGGCCAGAGTGGACGCGTCACGCGGCGCGACACAGAAATTTGCACGCAAAGGAATAACAATCAATAAGGAGCTGTCAAATCGTATGGGAAATCCGCGTCGCGTCCACTCTGGAGGAGGAGGAGCCCACTTCAGAACAAACGTCATGAAATCCCGCTTCAACAGTGCATCAGAACTTCAAACGCACAAATCTCAAGAAGGAAGCTTCAAACGACCGTACATTTTATTATTCTGTTCTTGCTCACTTGTAATAAGCTTAAAATAAGAAGATCAGGTGCGCTGGTTTGGTTTACAAAGAGATTTGTGCGCTCGAAATCGTGAGTAGGTGCCAAAGTTGGCCATTGTGGCGGCCATTTTGGGATTCTAACAAGTCTGTCCTTCATGTTTTAAATAATTTAAAATGTGTTTTATGGGTTCGATATGTAAAACGTCAGGTGTACAATGTACATATGTGGATGTCTGCCTGACTATTCGTGTAGAGGCTTAATACCAGAAATAAGCGGACGCCAAATGGTATCGGCTGATCAGAGATAAGAAAAACAAGGAATTCGTTTGGCGGATTGCCGTCAACAATTGACCAGTGCAGTGTACAGTTGCCGCTGACCCAGCAGGAGGGCTGTTCCGGAATGTTTTCGACGTCGAACCAGTTTGCGCTGCTTTCCGATGACGATGATGAGGATATCAACAATGGCGATGGCGGTGCTTCTGCCACTGCACAGTGGGCTAGAGAGTGTACTAGTGGTGATGCAAATAGTACACGCAGAAAAATCTACGGTAAAAATAACCATATTCGACGTAAATTCAAAAGGAATTTGACATTGTTTTGGCCACAATGATTATGTATGATTGTTTTTACAATCCTGTATGATTGTTTAAACAATCCTGTATTATTGTTCCTCAATCGGAAATCTGACTGAAATAACAATAGTTTCAGGCTTTTGACGAGGATGTCAAGCTTGACATCTACGATATTATGGTACTTTCAAAAATAGTTTTCTTTTATTTTCAATAATATATTTATTAGAAAACAACATGCTTGTTTTTTTTTCTCTGGGTTGTTATTAGTTATATTAAAAAAGAGAAAAAAAAATGTTCTCACAGAAAAATCAGGAAATCTCCTGATTAATCAAATTTACAACTTTTCACAAAGGTCTTACCTTGTCTAACGCATGCCGCACTAATTCAAATTAATTTTCAATTATGCATTTCATGTACAACAGCTTTGCATAATTTGAAAGCTATGCATTTTCCAGCATTAGAAAAGTTGTAAATGCTTTTTAAAACAAAACATTCTGCTTGGTTTGACAGAAGTGACCAAGGGATTTATCAGTAAAACTTTTGCATCAAAATACTCTGCTTGATTTTATGTTAATATTGTGGTTTTTACAATCCTATTCGATGCCGAGGGATTGCTCAGTTGAATTGACTTAGAAACAAAGTTGAAATATGTTAGTTTCCACAAGAGTCGCCACAAAACACTGGATTTTTAAATCAAACATAATTTCATATGGATTTTAAATTAGCAAATCTGTTTGAAACTACCCAAGTAACCACGAAGCCGTATATAAGTGCATCAATTTTGCCGTATATTTATATTTAAAATTGTGTAAATAATGCTGCATTACTTTAAATACCTCATTGAAGCAATATTAAAGTCGAAAACGGCCCCACTAAAATTAAATTAGTGCCACATATTGCTGCACGTTGACAGCCATTGCTAAAGTGACATAAATGCATGTGCTGTACATTTGCATTTGCACATGCTTAATACGTGCAACACGAAAAACCAAAACAAAAATCTATTTTTAGCACCGTTTCGTTATCGACGGTACTAATGCCCCCCACATGAATGTTTTAACCATTTTTTTTTGTTGCCAGGTCGGGAGTCGAACCAGAAGTGTTGAAGACCGCTTGATGAGTTCCATTCGCGCTGGTGCTGTGGACCGTTTCTGCTGCTGTGATAACAGCCGATATTTCATTAACTAGAAGAAAACTGTTCTTCTGCCTCAACCATTTCAGTAGAGGGCAAAACGACTATGGCATATGTAATTACAGGGATTCGTAATCACATTCTGATAAATCGCTGATAAATGCATAATGCATTCTATAGAAGATAAAAAATAAAAGAAAAATAAAAAACCTTTCGTACAATGCTCATAATATTATGCTAATTGTGGTTTCCATCATAATTGGCATGCGATAGCAGTCAACAGAAAAGAGAAAAGGTCATCTCTAAAAAGGGTTTTCTGAAGAAAGTCGTCGATCGGTGGTTCAAACGAGGATTAAGTTGGTCGGGATTAGAACCAGAAGTGTTGAAGACCGCTATAGTTGACCATGAAGTTGTTAACTTTTCTTGATTTAATTTGTTTACCATTAGAGTCAAGCTTTTATAATTGTATTGTTAGAGCAACCTTTGCTAGTTTGTACATTGCATTCATACAGTTTTTGCAGTGTTGAATTATTGAATTATCGTATATCACCTTTTAATGCACCCTAATGTAAAGAAAAAATGTAATGCATCAAAACATTGATAATGCCAATCTAAAGGTATATTGCATGAGAAGTGTGGAATTACTGCATTTCGCATTGCAAAGGTTGATATTCAGTCTAATTCGTGCAATGATATAATGCTTGTGGTTACTTGGGTATAAGAATTCACATATTTTCAAAAGAATTTCAATGTTTAACAATCGTTATTTTAGTTTCAATGTGAACGCTTTTCTGTCCGTGTATAACGGTGTGAAAAGTTCGGTTTCAAAAGTGAGATGCCCGCCGATCTTCGTATACGATTCTAGTGTTCCGACACTCAATCGAATTATTTCTACGACGACAGTGGCGAAAAATGACTATCACCTACGGGTGAGGAAAAATAACATTCAGATTAAAGTGAAAACTAAGCCACACTTTACTGAAATAGTGAACACTCTGGAAGCTTCGCGAACTCAGTTCTACACGCACGGAACCAGTGACCAAGCTCCTGTGAAGATAGTTCTCTCTGGCCTGCCGGTGTTTCCGGTTGAAGAAGTTACGCAAGAGCTTGCGGCAGTGAATGTTCGTCCGGCCAGTGTCCGTCAACTAGCAACATCGAAACACGGTGATTACGCACTATACCTGCTACAGTTTTCGAATGGAGTCGTGAAAATACAGGACCTCCAAAAAGTTCCACACAATGACGTTGAACTTCCCTGTTCAACGTTATTGTGTGGTGGAGGTACTATTCTAAAAAGAAGGCCGACGTCGTGCAGTGTTTTCGGTGTCAGCAATACGGACACGGGATGCGAAATTACCATCTGGAGGCAAAATGCGTCAAGTGTGGCGAACGTCACCAAACGTCGGAATGCACTCTTCCAGGAAAGAGCGCTTCCGCTGTCAGCGAAGACCGCTCGTTAATCCGCTGTGCAAACTGCAGTCAGCACCACACAGCAAGTTTAAGGGTTGCCCTACGCGCCTTAAGTATTTGCAGGAGTTGAAGGCCAAAAAGAGGACGAGACCGATCCTCGGGAACAACCGTGCGAAGGTTTCCACAGTACCTGTATCTGCTCCCAGAGGAGCGAGTGGTGACATCAGCCAACTGCTAGGCAGCATAACAAACCCTAACGTTTCGTACTCCCAGATCGTCCAGGGAAACTCGCAGCCCGGGTCCCCCAATTTGTTCACCATGGAGGAGTTTATGTGTCTTGCTCGTGAGCTGTTCCACAGTCTCTCGAACTGCCAATCCAAGGCAATGCAATTTCTCGCTCTCAGCGAACTAATCATCAAATACGTCTACAATGGCCACCCGTAGATCGCTCAAATTGGTGAATTGGAACTGCCGTTCCATCCGGAACAAGACTGTGGAATGTTTTCACTTTCTTGAAACCCACGAAATAGACATCGCTGTAATCACGGAAACGTGGCTGCAGCTCAACAACTCATTGTACCACGAAAACTACTCTGTTGTTAGAGCGGATCGAGTCTCACCGGAAGCTACCCGAGGGGGAGGAGTAGCAATTCTGGTGAGGAAAGGAATCTCTTACTCCATACTGGAAAATTCGGCGCGGGCAATCGAAACAGTCAGGATCTTGGTCAGGGTAGATCCAACACTAGGGTGGGGCTAATTTTAAAAAATGTCTCCGGGATATGATTTCCCATGTGGAAAGTGATCCACTAGTCGACATAAGTGAGCTGTGCAAAAATGAGCGATTTCGGTTGACATTTAGGGGTGGCGCAAAGGGTTTAAGTAAAATTTTTACTAGAACAAACCTCAAAAAAAATTTCAAAATTAATTTTCAAACATAACATTTCTAGACTAAATCGGTGATTTTAGAACTCAATTGGGCCAAATTTGTGCTCAAAATTGCGATATCTCCAATGGTTTCCAAGGGTTCCGAGGGTCACTTTTGTTCACTTTTATTCACTTGAGTGGAGAAAAAAGTTTTCTACTTACAGTAGAATATTCTGCATCCTCCTGGAGTTTTAAGTGTGAATTGTAGAATCTAGGTTTAGTGTTTTTGAATAAATGGTTTTTTTTATAAGTCTCGGCGAAGTCTCGCAAAGCTGTAAAAATTTTACTTAAACCCTTTGCGCCACCCCTAAATGTCAACCGAAATCGCTCATTTTTGTACAGCTCACTTATTTCGACTAGTGCATCACTTTCCACATGGGAAATCATATCCCGGAGACATTTTTCAATTCCTAATCCAACACCCGTGAGCATTGTAGCAGTCTACTATCCTGGCTCTAATCAGAGGGCAGCGCTCTGTCAATACAGAAGAGATATCCACCAGCTCATCAACACCGACGGACCCTTCTTTCTAGTGGGAGATATGAATGCGCGGCACAGGATGTGGTAATGTGCTAGGGCCAACAAAGCAGGACGTATCTTGCAACAAGTCTATGAGTCCACGGATATCTACTCCCACCCGCTACCCGTCTGGCCGAGGAAAGCCATCAACCTTAGATCTGGTGATCTCGAACAACCGGATACAAATGTCGAGGCCAGTATCGCATGCCGAATTATCGTCGGACCACTTGCCCGTAACCTTCACCATCGATGCTGACATTCCAGTACTTCCGGCGGGAAGGCTCATCCGCTGCTACGACAAAGCGAACTGGACCCAAGTAACCACAAGCATTATATCATTGCACGAATTAGACTGAATATCAACCTTTGCAATGCGAAATGCAGTAATTCCACACTTCTCATGCAATATACCTTTAGATTGGCATTATCAATGTATTGATGCATTACATTTTTTCTTTACATTAGGGTGCATTAAAAGGTGATATACGATAATTCAATAATTCAACACTGCAAAAACTGTATGAATGCAATGTACAAACTAGCAAAGGTTGCTCTAACAATACAATTATAAAAGCTTGACTCTAATGGTAAACAAATTAAATCAAGAAAAGTTAACAACTTCATGGTCAACTATAGCGGTCTTCAACACTTCTGGTTCTAATCCCGACCAACTTAATCCTCGTTTGAACCACCGATCGACGACTTTCTTCAGAAAACCCTTTTTAGAGATGACCTTTTCTTTTCTGTTGACTGCTATCGCATGCCAATTATGATGGAAACCACAATTAGCATAATATTATGAGCATTGTACGAAAGGTTTTTTATTTTTCTTTTATTTTTTATCTTCTATAGAATGCATTATGCATTTATCAGCGATTTATCAGAATGTGATTACGAATCCCTGTAATTACATATGCCATAGTCGTTTTGCCCTCTACTGAAATGGTTGAGGCAGAAGAACAGTTTTCTTCTAGTTAATGAAATATCGGCTGTTATCACAGCAGCAGAAACGGTCCACAGCACCAGCGCGAATGGAACTCATCAAGCGGTCTTCAACACTTCTGGTTCGACTCCCGACCTGGCAACAAAAAAAATGGTTAAAACATTCATGTGGGGGGCATTAGTACCGTCGATAACGAAACGGTGCTAAAAATAGATTTTTGTTTTGGTTTTTCGTGTTGCACGTATTAAGCATGTACAAATGCAAATGTACAGCACATGCATTTATGTCACTTTAGCAATGGCTGTCAACGTGCAGCAATATGTGGCACTAATTTAATTTTAGTGGGGCCCTTTTCGACTTTAATATTGCTTCAATGAGGTATTTAAAGTAATGCAGCATTATTTACACAATTTTAAATATAAATATACGGCAAAATTGATGCACTTATATACGGCTTCGTGGTTACTTGGGGGAGTACCTTCGCTCGAAGGATTGATCAAGACATCGACCTCACAGCAGGTTGGCTGAACAATCTAGATCGCCCGGAGAAAATCGATGAGGCCATCGACAAAGTCATCGACATCGTCAGGGCGGCTGAGGAAGCCGCTGTCCCAACACGAAGGATTTTGCCAAAGAAAAAGGACATCCCCGACGAGCTGAAACTTCTGATTCGGCTGAGAAATGTGCGCCGAAGGCAGTTCATCCGCAAACGTGATCCACTGATTGGTGCGGTGGTCAACCATCTGCATAACGTCATCAGCGTTAAAAGCGCAAAACACTGTTACAGGGACTTCGGTTCGATGTTGAAAAATCTGGACAACAGCAGCAACAAATTCTGGAAGCTAACCCGCAGCCTCCGAAATACGGTCAAGTACAGCCCACCGCTCAACGTCGATGGAAATCTGATTGTGAGTCCATCACAGAAATCCGAAGCGCTTGCAAGGGCGTTTGCAACTGCTCACAACAACGAGGAGCCGGGAGATCATGAAACTTCGGCTGCAGTGGAAAATGCACTCGTCCAGATCCGTGCTGCAAGCTCTCCAGTGCCTCACGCTGCTCTGGTAAAGCCGGAAGAGGTGAAGTCAATCATCCGAACGCTAAAAAATCGGAAATCTCCCGGGCAGGATGGCATTCGGAATATCTGCCTTAAGCGCTTGCCAAGAAAAGGGCTGGTGGTGCTGACCAAAATCTTCAATGCATGCCTGATCCTGAGTTTCTTCCCAATTAGATGGAAACACGCCAACGTGATAGCTATCCCGAAAGCGAACAAGGATATCACCAATCCAGGTAACTACCGACCGATAAGCCTCCTAAGCAGCCTGAGCAAAGTGCTCGAAAGGGTAATCCTCGCCCGTTTGAACCGTCACCTGGAGACACTGCAATGCATTCCACCCGAGCAGTTCGGCTTCAAAACGGGGCACTCAACGGTGCATCAACTCGCTCGCATAACGCAAAAAGTGAAGCGCGAGTTCCAAACGGGAAAGTCGACTGGTATGGTTCTCCTGGATGTCGAAAAAGCCTACGACTCGGTTTGGCAGGAAGCCGTGGTTTTCAAGCTCTTCCGCTCGAATCTACTTCTCTACCTAGTTAAGATCGTACAGTCCTTCCTTTCGAATCGATCTTTCTCGGTAACGTTAAATGGTGAATACTCCCGTGCCCACAACATTCCTTTTGGCGTGCCCCAAGGTTCAGTGCTAATCCCGACTCTTTACAACGTCCTTACCTCTGACGTACTGATGGTCGACCGTGTGGTCGACGGCGTAACATACGCATTTTTTGCGGATGACACCGCTTTCCTGGCGTCAGACAAAGACCCGCACATCGTCGTCACTCACCTACAAGCGGCAATGAACAACCTTGAGGAATTTCAACGCAAATGGCGGATCAAGCTCAACGCGGAGAAAACACAGTCCATCTACTTCACCAGGAGACGAGTCGCTCGTCACCTCCCACGTCGATCAATCATGGTCAACGGCCAGCGAACTACGTGGGATGACGAAGTAAAGTATTTGGGAGTGATTTTTGACCAGATGCTCAAGTTCGATAAGCACGTAAACTACATCGCTGGAAAGGTGGATCGGTCGACCGAAGCCCTATACTCTTTGCTGAGTCGCCGATCGAAGCTGCGCGTGAAGAACAAGTTGCTGGTGGTCAAGTGTATCATCCGGCCAATGCTAATCTATGCGACCGCGGTTTGGGGCAACTGCGCCAAATCGCACCGTAAACGACTACAGGTGAAGCAGAACAAGCTGCTCAAGATGGTCTACAACCTGAATCCGACCGATGATCTCCACAAGCTGGCTGGTGTCGATACAATGAATTACCTACATCGGCTGTTTTCCTACTCTCCGCATCGACCAATGTGGCGCTAGCTTCTATGCGCGAAAAATCGCTAAAAGTAAATCGCAAAAATATTGTATGGCGAATAGCATCTAAAGGCAAATTTATCGAAGTGGAATACATTATTCGAAAAAATATTTGGTAGTGGTTGTGCACAATGGTGACTACTATTAAGCCTACCAAATATTTTTTCGGGAAAAGCTTTGTGTTTCAAGTAGGGTTTGTGTTTCATCAGTAATCTCACGCTCCCAATTTCATCCTATTCGTAATCAAGCGATTACGGCACCGATTGGTTCCATTCTTTTTGTTTTCATGCGTGCTCACTTCTAACAAAAAATACAAAAATATGAAACAAAACAAACAGTACTACATTCCTTTGTTTTTCGTAGGATGAAAATGGGAGCCACATGCTTAAGGTGAAACATCAAGAAATCCCATTGCAATTTTGCATACAAACTTTAGAGGCACAAATCTGACGAACGAAGCATTGAACCAAGCCGCACTTGATTTTCCTGGCTTTGCTCACTTGCAACAAGAGGCAGCTTTTCCAAATCGAGCGCATTTATTTACGAATTTTTAAGATTTGTGCTCTTGAAAACGTGAGTAGGGGTCTAAGTCGGCCATTGTGGCAGCCATATTGGTATTCTTTAAAGTTTCTCCTTAATAAGGGAACTAATACCCTAATTCAAGTTTAGATGCATTTCGCCATACAAAATTAAATTGATTTACTCCTGCTGATCAACTGTGGCTGCGCGCAAAGCCACAGTAGTCCATTGACGCAAGCATCGAACGTGCTACAAGATCCTTTAGGACTTCCTGTGCGATGTCCGCAAATCCGCTCATCGAAGCACTCCACCTTCAACATCTGTGATATTAGCGTTAAGAATCATGAAATCTAGGGTTTTTTCAATCTTAAAACTCGTTTTCCCTAAAAAAAGCTACTCGTAGCTAGCAATTTCTAAATGTTGTAGGGTATTGGTTCCCTTATTAAGCATGTGGCTCCCATTTTCATCCTATGAAAAACAAAGGATTGAAGCGTTGTTTGTTTTGTTTCTTATTTTTGTATTTTTTGGTAGGAGTGAGCACGCATGAAAACAAAAAGAACGCAATCAATCAATGCCGTAATCGCTAGTTTTCGAATAGGATGAATATGGGAGCGTGAGATTACTGATGGAACACATACCCTACATACGTCTCTATTAATGAAATTGAGTTGTTCGCAGTTGTAAGGTTATCCAAATCTCTGAATTTGTTAATGTTAAGTTCTTTCTTTAAAATAGTGTTATTGACTACAGAAAAATAAATTGAATTGAAATTGAAAAATTTGATCTAGTCAAGACGTCATTTTAACTTCCCGGAAACCCCCAATACCAAAGTGATGAGCTTAAAGAAAACTTGTTGGTTTTAGGAGTACTTAGTGGTGGCCAGAAAGTGATAGTTATCCGAGGAGATCTCCGGATTGAATAATAGGGTCTGGGACCATTTGGGCAGAAGCACCTATTTTGGGCACTTGCTGCTACAACTCAGTCAATTTCAAACCATATGACTTCAATTTTTGTACATGGCTAGATACTGTGCCTAGCTGATCGTATTTAAAAAAATAAGTCAATCGGTTGAAAATTGACTTAGTTTTAGAAGCAAGTGCCCAAAGCTCCTGCCCAAATGGTCCCAGAATCTACCTAGTGTTATCATATGTTTGGTTTATATTGTGAAAAGAAAAATACGAGAACTTTTCAGTACTGTAAAAGGAAGTTATATCCTACTTCTTCGAAGATGTGGTTATAACAAACGAAACAGTCTTTACCAACGATACTATTTTCTTGATTTAATGATTACTATACTTATTGTATAAAATGCGATATTATAGGCGTTCCGCTAGGACCCTCCGCCCAAATGGTAACAAGAACACAAACTTCTCTCTGCTTATTGCTGATACCAGAATTATTTGCCTTATTTAATTTGAAAAACAAAGCTGAACGCCCTAGAGTGGCCCTAGTTAAAATGTAAAAGTCCAATGATTTTACAATACTAGCAATAATCTGCAATAATAACAACTTCAATAGGCATAAATAGCCCATAGGTTGCGAACGGACGATTCTAGGGCAATGCGAGGTAGAGAGGGGAGGAGGCTGCTAACAATTTGGTCATCCCGATAATTGTAATAATTAATGGTAAAAGTTGTCTGGCGTGTGTTTACTGTTAGCCTCCCAACAAATTGTTAAATTGAGTCCATTTGTGCACATCTGAAACACAATTAGATTCTCAGAAGGCATAACATAGTGGAAAATAGTAAGCCGTTCTTTTTTTTGCCACAAAGAAATTTTCACAGACGATTTTCCCCGATCACCCAAATACTCACCCACGGCGATGATGATTTTCGATGCAGCAATCTGAGGGGCAATTATTGGCTGACGAAACGGGACATTTTCCAACGGATCGCGAGCCGTTGTCCAGTAGGAAGGCCGATGTCCGAAAGGAATTATCCTTTGAAGTGGTATTTTTCACAGTAAATCACTAATCCTTTGCTTGTAATTGACGATTATATCGAAGAAGTTCACTGCTGCTGCTCTGCTACTGCTGCTGTCTCTCCGACGGGAATATTTTTTTATGAGCGAAAACAGGGAAGTGACAGTTATGATGATGCCGTCAAATGACATGACGAGAATACACTGTAAGGTGATGAACCCAAGAAGAAGTAGAAAAATACCCTCTACAATATTACAGTGCCGATTCGTTTGTTGGGGGCTCGCTAGATGGTCTGCAGCGGCGTCATGGTCGCTTTTTTTTTCGCAGATTGTGAACAATCCTCGCTATCCATTACGTAATTTAAGTTTGGTCCTTTTTCTATCAGATCGGTGTAACAAATAGATGTTAGTCACACGAACAGCCGTGATATTGGACTTCTGTGGCTACACTGAAATAAATTTTGTTGTGGAAACTACCGATTCCATAGTAAAATTACTAACCGTACCTATGATTCTCAACCGACAACAAAATCTGTTAAGGTAGCTGAAATATGCTTGAAATTACAATGCATTGTAGTAAATTCAACTAAAAGCATAGTCGTCTCAACAACAAAACATTGTTAATTTTTCCAGGACACGCATTTTACAACACAGTATGGTTAAAAATACAATGCTCATTTGTTAAATTAAGATTATTTTTGGTAATGTTAACTGCACTGCTAGTTAAGTTGACAGTGTTTTAGTGGAATTAACTGGAAAATGTTGTCGGTTGAGAATCATAGGTACGGTTAGTAATTTTACTATGGAATCGGTAGTTTCCACAACAAAATTTATTTCAGTGTAGTTATTCTATTGTGTATTGCAGACTACATCTCAAATTGGACTATCACACTTTTTTTGGTACGCCTAAAAAGTGTGATAAAAGTGCACATTTGCCTCGGATCGTCTCGACGTCTTCGGTGCACTTATTCCTCCATTTACAAGGAATAAGTGCACCGAAGACCTCGACTCGATCCGACGTGACCCTGCGTTGCAATCACACTTTGAAGGTGTGTGCACACTATTGTGTCAGTCCAATTTGGGGTGCAGTCAGCAATAACACCAGCGGCGTCATGATTACGATTTTTTCCGCAGTCAAGTTCGCAGATTGTGAACAATCCTCGGTACCCACTAACGTAATTTATGTTTGGTCCCAAGGGGACGGCAACCTATTTTTTCACTATGGAGTTTGACAGGTTGGATTGTGCCTCCTTAGGCACCCTACAGACTACTCAACCGGTTTGACCAACATTGACTCCGCCCCCAGGTTGGTGGTTGAGTTGGTGCTGTGTTTGACCGTGTGTGATGCTGTTTGACGAACCGATTTGGCAGTTCGTCAAACCGATTTGACGGTTGACGGTTTGGTCGGCAAAAATCAAACCAGTTTGATAATGATTAACCTCGGCTTGTTAGGGTACAAACCAGTTTGATTTTACTCAAACCAACGGTGGGCGGAGCCAATGTTTGACGAACCGATCGTACCGTGTGTAGTGTTGTTGCACAAACATAGTGCGATTTCAAATGGGAGATGATGTTGGTGCAACCAAAGTGACATGTTGGTGCAACACGAATTGGCAGTTCGTCGTACGGTTGCAGAAACATTTGCTGGTTCGACCAACTTGGGGGGGCGGTGGCAATGTTGGTCAAACGGTTTGAGTAGTGTGTAGGGTGCCTTAGGCTCCCTAAATTTATGCTCCAAACAAATATTCACCAACACAGTCGTGAAATTTGAATGTTTACCTTTTACGAGGGATATTGGTGCAAAACGCTTGTATCACATTTATCTAATTTAGATCTCATAAAAGTGTTGATCATGAAAAAGCGGCATATTTGATAATTTTCAATTTGAGAGTGTCAATGTTTAGGTAAAGTTCCTACGGAGAGTAGGAATTGTTTGTGAAAAGACACACAATACCTCTTTTCACAAACATTGTTCGCCAAAGTGCGTTTCTCCTTATTTTATCCCGTTTCTGTATAGAGGGAATGATATTAGTGAGCTCTGGTTGCGCATGATAAGCGGCAACAAAATCAGATCACCATAGCACCCCCGTGTTTGGTCCTTTACTAGAGCTGTCAGATCGGTGTAACACGCAAAATACAATTTACACAAAAGGTAATTTACATGGAAAAAAAATACACGCTTATGAATATTTATTGGTACCTACCGGATTAAATTTTCTTCCCAAAAAGTACTCGTTTGTTTCTCTACGATGCGAAATTCGATACGAAAAAGTGAAAAAAGTGAACTTTGCCTATATGCTGCGCCATGGCAATTTTAGCGGAATCACGTTTTTCGTAGGGTTCTCATTCCTGGGCACCAGATGCGGAAGGATCGTTAGCTTCCGTCAGATTTGCCTATTGTGTTTGACGCAAGGCAAAAGCAGCGGAAAGAAAAAAAAATGTCGCTAATTCGGTTTTGAACAGCGAGTTGAACAGAAAACATAATAAATATTACAGTGGAGCCATTCTCCGTATGGATGGAAAACTGTCAATTGACGACAATTAAGTAATTGAAACCCGGCAGTAGAACTGGCAGCACTTGCAATTCGCCTCTTCGCCCCTGTTCTCACGACTCCGCACAACGGACACGCTCGTTGAAATCTACTCAAAAATTAGTAGATTTCTACTCACTTGAATACTTTTCGAAAAAATGTCAAAAGTGAGTGACAGTTGTTTTCCCAGGTGAGTTGATTTCTACTCTGTTTGCCAAAAAGAGTCGTCTACTCACTTTTGAGTAGCCTCAAAATTTATTCTACTCACTCTAACGGAAATGACTTAGAACAATTTGGAAATATCTTGTAAGCTGTTGCAGTCAATTTCAAACTCAGTTAGAAAAATTTGGAATCTTTCACCATTAAAGTCTTCAAGCATCGATGGAACAAGCAGTTTTGAAAAGTAAGTAATGATTTCATTGATTTCAAATCGAAATATCAACAATATTTAATCTTCTTAACTAGATTTTCCAAATTACCATTACCAACTAGGGCTACGCATCAGCAAGGAAATCCCGGCTTATTGGAAAGTAGTTCTTCTGTCAGCTGATCGATGCCGTGCTGGTGTTTCTGATCATGGAGCTTCCTGTCGCATCTAGTGGATTAGCAGCCGATGATCACCAGCGATCCCTGATCGGAAGAGGAACCATCACATGGGAGAAACACACTAGCATCCAGATACATTCATAGCACCAGTAGTTTGTCAACATTGATCGCCTTCAATTTAGTATATTGTACATGAAGAATAGTTTTATGTATCAATAAAGTATGTATGTTTTCTTTATTCATTATAAATTTGCTATTTTTCTATGAGAAAAATCAAAACAGGAATTATCCAAATAAATTTACAAAGCTGAGTAAAAAACGACTCACTTTGCTAATTTGCTATAAATTAAAAATGAGTAAGAGTTACTCTAATTTGAAGAAAATCTTATATTACTCTAAAGTGAGTAACTGCCATTTACTCTCTTTTGAGCTGTTCCACTTTGTACCAAAGTGAGTCGAATTCTACTCACTTTAGAGTAGTTTTCAACGAGCGTGGACGACGTTCGCTTTCGCTCGAAGGGAATTTGTCATCGATTGTCTCATCCATCAAATCGATCGCAGTTTGGGGATGGAAACGGTGACTCCCTTTGCTGCTATTTCGTTATTTCATTTGTTTTAATAGTTAAACCGGATATAAATTCCCGAAAATACGATAGAACTTATGTAAAAAGGTTTTTAGTTTTGAATCTGTTCGTTATTTTTAAGTTATGTTGTGTTGAAACCGGTTTAATGGATGGTAAGTTTGGCCGATGGCTTTCGCATTCGTTCTGTCTTTGCGATGGAAATCCACTTGTTGTTTCCAAACAATAGTTGTAGTTTTTGAAAATTTTGGTCAAAATTGCTAGGGAATTTGGATGATTTCCATAACTTGTTAATGAATTAGGCCCGATTGTTGGGAAAAGACATTTAATGTCTTTGCGGTGGACGTTAGAAAACCAAAGTGATTAGCGTGTGATTCAAGTTGCCACCTGCCACACCCTTTCCACACAACCAGAATGGAATGTTGATGAGTTTGTTGTTATTGCTGTTTATTTGCAGTTCAACGAAGGATGCTACCTGTTCGACCAGCTCATTTCTTGTTGCTTATTGGCTCATTTGTCGGAATCGTCGTTTGCCAAAATGTGAAGTACAATCCCACTGGCCAGAGCCAACCGCTGCAACAGTATCAGCCCTTTGGCGCTGGAGGTGGCAGTGATGACTCATTCTACGGCAGCGTAAATCGCTATAAGCAGATTGAGAAGTTCGGAACGTTTCAAACGCCGGAGGAAAACTATTGCCCAGAGCATTGGTCCGTTTATAGAAGTTCCTGCGTGCGTATCTATAAATCGCCTCGGAAGGACTACATCAATGCGCAGAAAATCTGTCAAGCCTACCAGGGCGATTTGGTGAGCGTAGATAATATCGAAAAGCATTCGTTTATACTGAAGCTGCTGGATGTGGACAGCAACAGGAACAACCGATACTACATTTCTGCCCGGCAAGCCTCCCCGAACAACTGGATCAATGCGGACAAAACGCCACTGGTCGCAATCGAAGATTCGTTCATGTTCAAGGCCGCCGATGAAGAGAGCTACGATGCCATTTTTAACAAAAAACCTCTGGAGAAGTACGATTCCCGTCGGAACTTCATCAGCGGGTACAACGAGAATCGGAACAATCTGGTATACTCGTTCAACGCGGCCAGCGAAAAATGGCAATTTTTGCCGGTTGGGCCCGAAGATCTGAATCTCTTCATATGCGAATCTCAACAACTGTACAGTGCGGACAATATCAATCTACTAGCGGATGACCAGCGACAGTACGATTACGGGGTGGACATAAAGGACATCAATAAGATCCCGCGAGGACCGTACTTCATCAAGCAACCGCACGAAACAACCTATGACACCGGCAAGTTCAAAATCACCAAGGACGTTATGCTGAGCTGCCTGGCCGGAGGCTATCCGACACCGACCTATTCCTGGTTCAAGGAAATCTACACCAACGATAACATCACGGTTGTTCGACTAGACCCGCTGAAGAACACACGATACACTACTAGTGGGGGCAACCTTATCATACACAATCCTCAGCAGATTCAAGATCAAGGTAAGAAGAAAATTGTATAATAAAATTAATAGGATAGATCGGTGAAATACTAGAGTTGTAGTAATGAGCTGAATTTCAGTATGGTGAGAAGGTCCATTCTCCGTTTCTGCAGTGAAATGGTGCAAAAAGCGTGGGTATTATGATTCCTTGCCTAATTTGATGCAGTTTGAGCAAAACTTTGAATAACTATGTTGTTTATGTTGCAAGAAATGAAGAAAACAACGTTGCCCAAAGTTTTGCTCAAACAGCATCAAATTACACACCAAACGCTTTCAGCAATATTTTACTGAATTTTGCCGAGCTGAAGGGTCCAGCAAATTTTTTGCTGAACTTTCAGCAAAACGTTACTGGTGAGGTGATCAGCAGAGTTTACTGAACAATTCAGCAATTTTTTGGTGAATTTCAGCCATTTTTTTGCTGAAACCTTCAGCTCAGCAAATTTTGGCAAATTTTTGCTGAAACCCTCAATGGGGCACGTTCGGTGTAGTACTAGATTTGTAGTAATGAGCTGAATTTTAGTATGGTGAGAAGGTCAATTCTTCGTTTCTGCAATGAAATGGTGCAAAAAGCGTGGGTATTATGATTCCTTGTCTAATTTGATGCTGTTTGAGCAAAACTTGGGATAACTATATTGTTTATATTGCAAGAAATGGAGAAAACAACAACACTGTTGCCCAAAGTTTTGCTCAAATAGCATCAAATTAGGCAAGGAATCATAATACCCACGCTTTTGGCGCCATTTCATTGCAGAAACGGAGAAATGACCTTCTCACCATACTAAAATGGGGCACGTTCGGTGTAGTACTAGATTTGTAGTAATGAGCTGAATTTTAGTATGGTGAGAAGGTCAGTTCTCTATTTCTGTAATGAAATGGTGCAAAAAGCGTGGGTATTATGTTTTCTTGCCTAATTTGATGCTGATTGAGCAAAACTTTGAATAACTATGTTGTTTATATTGCAAGAAATGGAGAAAACAACAACACTGTTGTTCAAAGTTTTGCTCAAACAGCATTAAATTAGGCAAGGAATCATAATACCCACGCTTTTTGCGCCAATTCACTGCAGAAACGGAGAATTGACCTTCTCACCATACTAAAATTCAGCTCATTACTACAAATCTAGTACTTCACCGATCTGTCCTATTCAGCTCATTACTACAAATCTAGTACTTCACCGATCTGTCCTATAGGAAGCAATCAGTGAAGTACTAGATTGAAAGTAGTGAGCTGGATTTTTGTATGGTGAGATGATCAATTCTCCGTTTCTGCAATGAAATGGTGCAAACAGCGTGGGTTATATGATTTCTTGCCTAATTTGATGCTGTTTGAGCAAAAGTTTGGTTAACTGTGTTGTTGTATTATTTATTTCTTACAACTTCAACAACACAGTTACCCAAACTTTTGCTCAAACAGCATCAAATTAGGCAAGAAATCATATAACCCACGCTGTTTGCACCATTTCATTGCAGAAACGGAGAATAGATCATCTCACCATACAAAAATCCAGCTCACTACTTTCAATCTAGTACTTCACTGATTGCTTCCTATAGGACAGATCGGTGAAGTACTAGATTTGTAGTAATGAGCTGAATTTTAGTATGGTGAGAAGGTCAATAGGAAGCAATCAGTGAAGTACTAGATTGAAAGTAGTGAGCTGGATTTTTGTATGGTGAGATCATCAATAGGAAGTAATCAGTGAAGTACTAGATTGAAAGTAGTGAGCTGGATTTTTGTATGGTGAGATGATCAATTCTCCGTTTCTGCAAAGAAATGCTGCAAACAGCGTGGGTTATATGATTTCTTGCCTAATTTGATGCTGTTTGAGCAAAACTTTGGGTAACTGTGTTGTTGAAGTTGCAAGAAATAAATAATACAACAACACAGTTACCCAAACTTTTGCTCAAACAGCATCAAATTAGGCAAGAAATCAAATAACCCAAGCTGTTTGCACCATTTCATTGCAGAAACGGAGAATAGGAGGCAATCAGTGAAGTACTAGATTGAAAGTAGTGAACTGGATTTTTGTATGGTGAGATGATCAATAGGACAGATCGGTGAAGTACTAGATTTGTAGTAATGAGCTGAATTTTAGTATGGTGAGAAGGTCAATTCTCCGTTTCTGCAATGAAATGGTGCAAAAAGCGTGGGTATTATGATTCCTTGCCTAATTTAATGCTGTTTGAGCAAAACTTTGGGTAACAGTGTTGTTATTTTCTCGATTTCTTGCAACATAAACAACATAGTTATCCAAAGTTTTGCTCAAACAGCATCAAATTAGGCAAGGAATCATAATACCCACGCTTTTTGCACCATTTCATTGCAGAAACGGAGAATTGACCTTCTCACCATACTAAAATTCAGCTCATTACTACAATTCTAGTACTACACCGAACGTGCCCCATTCTCCATTTCTGCAATGAAATGGTGCAAACAGCGTGGGTTATATGATTTATTGACTAATTTGATGCTGTTTGAGCAAAAGTTTGGATAACTGTGTTGTTGAAGTTGCAGGAAAAAATAATACAACAACACAGTTATTCAAACTTTTGCTCAAATAGCATCAAATTAGCCAATAAATCATATAACCTACGCTGTTTGCACCATTTCATTGCAGAAATGGAGAATTGATCATCTCACCATACAAAAATCCAGCTCACTACTTTCAATCTAGTACTTCACTGATTACCTCCTATAGGACAGATCGGTGAAGTACTAGATTTGTAGTAATGAGCTGAATTTTAGTATGGTGAGAAGGTCAATTCTCCGTTTCTGCAATAAAATGGTGCAAAAAGCGTGGGCATTATGATTCTTTGCCTAATTTGATGCTGTTTGAGCAAAACTTTGGGCAACAGTGTTGTTGTTTTCTGCATTTCTTGCAACATAAACAACATAGCTATCCAAAGTTTTGCTCAAACAGCATCAAATTAGACAAGGAATCATAATACCCACGCTTTTTGCATCATTTTATTGCAGAAACGGAGAATTGACCTTCTCACCATACAAAAATTTAGCTCATTACTACAAATCTAGTACTACACCGAACGTGCCCCATTGATCATCTCACCATACAAAAATCCAGCTCACTACTTTCAATCTAGTACTTCACTGATTGCTTCCTATTCTCCGTTTCTGCAATGAAATGGTGCAAACAGCGTGGGTTATATGATTTCTTGCCTAATTTGATGCTGTTTGAGCAAAAGTTTGGGTAACTGTGTTGTTGAAGTTGTAAGAAATAAATAATACAACAACACAGTTAACCAAACTTTTGCTCAAAAATCATCAAATTAGGCATGAAATCATATAACCCACGCTGTTTGCACCATTTCATTGCAGAAACGGAGAATTGATGATCTCACCATACAAAAATCCAGCTCACTACTTTCAATCTAGTACTTCACTGATTGCTTCCTATTCTCCATTTCTGTAATGAAATGTTGCAAAAAGCGTGGGTATCATGATTCCTTGTCTAATTTGATGCTGTTTGAGCAAAACTTTGGGCAACAGAGTTGTTGTTTTCTTCATTTCTTGCAACATAAACAACACAGTTATCCAAAGTTTTGCTCAAACAGCATCAAATTAGGCAAGGAATCATAATACCCACGCTTTTTGAACCATTTCTTTGCAGAAACGGAGAATAGGACAGATCGGTGTAGTACTAGATTTGTAGTAATGAGCTGAATTTTAGTATGGTGAGAAGGTCAATTCTCCGTTTCTGCAATGAAATGGTGCAAAAAGCGTGGGTATTATGATTCCTTGCCTAATTTGATGCTGTTTGAGCAAAACTTTGGGCAAGTGGTGTGTTGTTTTCTCCATTTCTTGTAACATAAACAACATAGATATCCAAAGTTTTGCTCAAACAGCATTAAATTAGGCAAGGAATCATAATACCCACGCTTTTTGCACCATTTCATTGCAGAAACGGAGAATTGACCTTCTCACCATACTAAAATTCAGCTCATTACTACAAATCTAGTACTACACCGAACGTGCCCCATTGTATTTTTATCGCTTGCGATTGAACTGTAAACTGCTCAGTGATGACCAGCGGCAAAGAGGTGGCAAAACGAACTTGATGTAACTCACAAACGATTTTGTAAACATCGTTAAACTTAAATAAACTTCGTAAACAATCCCCTATTATTCTAATAATCACGCCAACGAAGAATTCGAATGGCGAACTAAATGCAAGGAGAATACATTTTACTAAGGTGGCGCAGATAAACATTGCAAACCACTGGTTGTCTCTTCCACTCTTCTGGTGCTCTTATGCAACTGAAATAGTGACATCACTATTTTAGATGCATAAGAACACCAGAAGAGTGAAAGAGATAACCAGTGGTTTGCAATGTTTATCTGCGCCACCTTAGTAAAATGTATTCTCCTTGATCTAAATGGGCCTTTTCATTTGACGTCTTAAATCAGCTGATATTTCGGGCCTTTGACAGTTCTCCTATGAAAATGACAGTTTAGCGTTTGCGCCTTTGTTCGGCAGTTGTAAACAGTGGCATATACGGACATGTCAGCTGAAAAGGCCTATTATTGGCGCATTCCTAGGTTCGTCAACATGGTTTACATGAGTTATGTATGTTTAGGTGCTATCACTGCACTCACTACACGCTAAGAAAAAGTTACTCTAAAATGAATAGGATTCACACAAAACTTCATTCATAATAGGACAAATCGGTGTAGTACTAGATTTGTAGTAATGAGCTGAATTTTAGTATGGTGAGAAGGTCAATTCTCCGTTTCTGCAATGAAATGTTGCAAAAAGCGTGGGTATTATGATTTCTTGCCTAATTTGATGCTGTTTGAGCAAAACTTTGGATAACTATGTTGTTTATGTTGCAAGAAATGGAGAAAACAATAACACTGTTGCCCAAAGTTTTGCTCAAACAGCATCAAATTAGGCAAGAAATCATAATACCCACGCTTTTTGCACCATTTCATTGCAGAAACGGAGAATAGGACGCAATCAGCGATGTTGAAAGTAGTGAGCTGGATTTTTGTATGGTGAGATGATCAGTTCTCCATTTCTGTAATGAAATGGTACAAACAGCGTGGGTTATATGATTTCTTGACTAATTTGATGCTGTTTAAGCAAAAGTTTGGGTGACTGTGTTGTTGTATTATTTATTTCTTGCAACTTCAACAACACAGTTATCCAAACTTTTGCTCAAACTGCATTAAATTAGGCAAGAAACCATATAACCCACACTGTTTGCATCATTTCATTGCAGAAATGGATAACTGATCATCTCACCATACAAAAATCCAGCTCACTACTTTCAATCTAGTACTTCACTGATTGCGTCCTATTGATCTTCTCACCATACTAAAATTCAGCTCATTGCTACAAATCTTGTACTTCACCGATCTGTCCTATAGGAAGCAATCAGTGAAGTACTAGATTGAAAGTAGTGAGCTGGATTTTTGTATGGTGAGATGATCAATTCTCCATTTCTGCAATGAAATGGCGCAAACAGCGTGGGTTATATGATTTCTTGACTAATTTGATGCTGTTTGAGCAAAAGTTTGGGTAACTGCATTGTTGTATTATTTATTTCTTGCAACTTCAACAACGCAGTACCCAAACTTTTGCTCAAACAGCATCAAATTAGTCATTAAATCATATAACCCACGCTGTTTGCGCCATTTCATTGCAGAAATGGAGAATTGATCATCTCACCATACAAAAATCCAGCTCACTACTTTCAATCTAGTACTTCACTGATTGCTTCCTATTATCCGTTTCTGCAATGAAATAATGCAAAAAGGGTAGGTATTATGATTCCTTGCCTAATTTGATGCTGTTTGAGCAAAACTTTGGGCAACAGTGTTGTTGTTTTCTCCATTTCTTGCAACATAAACAACATAGTTATCCAAAGTTTTGCTCAAACAGCATCAAATTAGGCAAGGAATCATAATACTCACGCTTTTTGCACCATTTCATTGCAGAAACGAAGAATTGACCTTCTCACCATACTAAAATTCAGCTCATTACTACAAATCTAGTACTACACCGAACGTGCCCCATTCACGACATTTGATTTACTTGTGATTTAATTTTCACTTTCATTATTTTTATATATGATAGTTTTGTGAGTAAATCCTAACATGTTTCGAATATCTAATGCTTATTAATGTCTTTTTTTTGCAATATCAATGGGGCACGTTCGGTGTAGTACTAGATTTGTAGTAATGAGCTGAATTTTTGTATGGTGAGAATGTCAATAGGAGGCAATCAGTGAAGTACTAGATTGAAAGTAGTGAGCTGGATTTTTGTATGGTGAGATCATCGATTCTCCATTTCTGCAATGAAATGGTGCAAACAGCGTGGGTTATATGATTTCTTGCCTAATTTGATGCTGTTTGAGCAAAAGTTTGGGTAACTGTGTGGTTGAAGTTGCAAGAAATAAATAATACAACAACACAGTCACCCAAACTTTTGCTTAAACAGCATCAAATTAGTCAAGAAATCATATAACCTACACTGTTTGCACCATTTCATTGCAGAAATGGAGAATCAATCATCTCACCATACAAAAATCCAGCTCACTACTTTCAATCTAGTACTACACTGATTGCCTCCTATTCTCCGTTTCTGCAATGATATGGTGCAAAAAGCGTGAGTATTATGATTATTTTACTAATTTGATGTTGTTTGAGCAAAACTTTGGATAACTATGTTGTTTATGTTGCATGAAATGGAGAAAACAACAATACTGTTGCCCAAGGTTTTGCTCAAACAGCATCAAATTAAGCAAGGAATCATAATACCCACGCTTTTTGCACCATTTCATTGTAGAAACGGAGAATTGACCTTCTCACCACACAAAAATTCAGTTCATTACTACAAACTGTGTTGTTGAAGTTGCATGAAATAAATAATACAACAACAAAGTTACCCAAACTTTTGCTCAAACAGCATCAAATTAGCCAAGAAATCATATAACCCACGCTGTTTGCATCAATTCATTGCAAAAATGGAGAATTGAACATCTCACCATACAAAAATCCAGCTCACTACTTTCAATCTAGTACTTCACTGATTGCCTCCTATTCTCCGTTTCTGCAATGAAATGGTGCAAAAAGCGTGGGTATAGGACAGATCGGTGAAGTACTAGATTTGTAGTAATGAGCTGAATTTTAGTATGGTGAGAAGGTCAATAGGAAGCAATCAGTGAAGTACTAGATTGAAAGTAGTGAGCTGGATTTTTGTATGGTGAGATGATCAGTTCTCCGTTTCTGCAATGAAAAGGTTCAAACAGCGTGGGTTATATGATTCCTTGTCTAATTCGATGTTGTTTGAGCAAAAGTTTGGGTGACTGTGTTGTTGAAGTTGCAAGAAATAAATAATACAACAACACAGTTACCCAAACTTTTGCTCGAACAGCATCAAATTAGGCAAGAAATCATATAACCCAAGCTGTTTGCACCATTTCATTGCAGATACGGAGAATTGATCATCTCACCATACAAAAATCCAGCTCACTACTTTCAATCTAGTACTTCACTGATTGCTTCCTATTCTCCGTTTCTACAATAAAATAGTGTAAAAAGCGTGGGTATTATGATTCCTAGCCTAATTTGATGCTGTTTGAGCAAAACTTTGGGCAACAGAGTTGTTGTTTTATCCATTTCTTGCAACATAAACAACATAGTTATCCAAAGTTTTGCTCAAACAGCATCAAATTAGACAATGAATCATAATACCCACGCTTTTTGCACCATTTCATTGCAGAAACGAAGAATTGACCTTCTCACCATACTAAAATTCAGCTCATTACTACAAATCTAGTACTACACCGAACGTGCCCCATTACGATTCCTTGCCTAATTTGATGCTGTTTGAGCAAAACTTTTTATAACTGTGTTGTTTATGTTGCAAGAAATGGAGAAAACAACAACACTGTTGCCCAAAGTTTTGCTCAAACAGCATCAAATAGGAGGCAATCAGTGAAGTACTAGATTGAAAGTAGTGAGCTGGATTTTTGTATGGCGAGATGATCAATTCTCCATTTCTGCAATGAAATGGTGCAAACAGCGTGGGTTATATGATTTATTGACTAATTTGATGCTGTTTGAGCAAAAGTTTGGATAACTGTGTTGCTGAAGTTGCAGGAAAAAATAATACAACAACACAGTTATTCAAACTTTTGCTCAAATAGCATCAAATTAGCCAATAAATCATATAACCTACGCTGCTTGCACCATTTCATTGCAGAAATGGAGAATTGATCATCTCACCATACAAAAATCCAGCTCACTACTTTCAATCTAGTACTTCACTGATTGCCTCCTATTAGGCAAGGAATCATAATACCCACGCTTTTTGCAACATTTCACTGCAGAAACGGAGAATTGACCTTCTCACCATACTAAAATTCAGCTCATTACTACAAATCTAGTAATTCACCGATCTGTCCTATTGAATGACATTTTGCTGAACTGAATGCTTTTGGCATTCATTTTCAGCTCCGCTGTGAGATACTTGAAAGTGAACTCAGAAAAACTCAACTACTTTGTGGACGTAATGACTCCACCATCATCAACACACGCTCTGCGCTGATGGATGCTTCATGTCAACAACGGCCGCATGAATGCGACTGGTCCATAAGCAAGCGTGGTGAATTTTCTCTTTTGAGTGCCAATGACAGGGAAAATGTTGTTATTGAATCTCGCCGTCGCCACGATGTGGACGACGAGAGAATTTTTATTCTCTTCTCACCCGCTTCCGTGAAGGAAACAGGCTAAAGCATTCAGTACACGCTTTGCCAATATGGGCTTGTTCACAAATGTCATAACGCTGGAGGGGGTGGGTGGGTGTCCTTCATAGTGTTACAACTCGAACAAAAATATTTTTTCTCCATACAAACAGTGTAACGAAGGGGTGGGTGGGTATCCAAAAAGGCCAATTTTGGCGTTATGACATTTGTGAATGAACCCTATGCGCAAATATTTGGCTATTTGACGTATCAGACGTTAGCAGACGTTTGCCGTTTGGCTATTATTTGTCAATGGTCAGTACATGTATGACAAACAATAGGAAGCAATCAGTGAAGTACTAGATTGAAAGTAGTGAGCTGGATTTTTGTATGGTGAGATGATCAGTTCTCCGCTTCTGCAATGAAATGGCGCAAACAGCGTGGGTTATATGATTTCTTGCCTAATTTGATGCTGTTTGAGCAAAAGTTTGGGTAACTGTGTTGTTGAAGTTGCAAGAAATAAATAATACAACAACACAGTTACCCAAACTTTTGCTCAAACAGCATCAAATTAGGCAAGAAATCATATAACCCACGCTGTTTGCATCATTTCATTGCAGAAACGGAGAACTGATCATCTCACCATACAAAAATCCAGCTCACTACTTTCAATCTAGTACTTCACTGATTGCTTCCTATTGGCAAACTCACATTTGCACATGTTTGCCACTCGAGTACTGATCGGAGTTGCAAACATGACCAAATATTTGCTAGATTGCCTTACTTGAAAGGTGCTCAATTTGTAATATTAGCAAATATTCACCGTGACAAAGTTAGGCAAATATTTGCACAACAATGTTATTGCAAATTTATTTGGTCAGTACACGCATGACAAATAAATTTGTCAAATTTTGCCAAATATTTGCGCACTTGGCAAAGCGTGTACTGAAGGCTTAAGACGTCAGAAGCGGTGTGGTGAAAAGACAAAAACAAAAACTCATGTTCGTTGCATGCTTTAATTTTTTTGCAACCCTGAGTATAAACACCGCTAGCCATCATGGTTTCCGATAGCGGAAATCATCATGGTTACAGGTCGCAAGCCCTGGTAAAGTGTGGAACGTTTTGATGGCTGTGATCCCTGACCATCATGTAAGCAAAATCCCAGTGATACTCAAGTGACTATACTGTTGGGTTGTGGGGGTTGCGTGTGTGGGGTGCATATATTGACAAGCATTGCTATGGATCGTTAGGGCTGAGTAGGAGCGGGGAATGGATCTACGATTGCTTAATTGCGATTATACCTACTGGTATAGTCGTGGTTCAACAGTGGTGGCGCCGCTTTTTGCTTGTGTTCGGCCTAGGTGGTTTGTTTAGGCGGTGCGGGTAGGTCTGTATGTACTTCGCACGTGCAGTGCGTACGGCTTCAGCATTGTGGTTACTTGGGTAGTGTAGGATGATTGGGTTTGGGACTGAGGGGGTCGTCATTGATTCTGCCGACACCATTGAGTGCTCATTGTTGGCGGTTGTGTTGGTGACGATTTCTTCAGCTTTATAATCTCATTTATACCACGCACAAACTTTGGGAAGAGGGACTGCTTTGTAATGCAAGAGAGGGATTTAAACTCTGCGTTACGGGTTGGGTGAGGTCATGCAGATAGAAGCAACCCAGGTGACCGTGCGGCTCGGGTCGTGATGGATGCATGAGTGCAGTGTGTGTGGGGTGCGCTATCCTGTGGGTGCAGTTGAGTCCGGGTTGGAGTGGAAAGAGACCCTTCTCTACCCTAGATCGGTTTCGGTTGTACGGGCGGGGTACTGTCTTATTTGTGGGTAGTGTCTTATTTGTGACGTGTTGTGCGTGATTTGCGGCCCGAGCTGCGTGGTTACTTGGGAAGTATTGTGCTCTGCAATATAGATTTTGGTTTTAAGGTGAAGCTATGGCTGGGCTGTGCCTCGGATTTGTTGGGCGCAGGTCGGGAGAGCTGGTGACGGTTTGTGCTGGAGGGTTTGCTCGATTGGTTATTCACTGGTGGTGGCCAGTCGATCGACTGTTCGCGCAGCCTGTCATTTGGTTCTTGGGGTTTGTGCTCTCGAGGTTCGGGGCGTTGTTTCATTGTATCTTCGCTTTAATACTAATATTTCTTGTTTGATTAACTGACTATTCCCAAGTAACATTTTGAGTTTTATTCTGTACTACAAGGTTGCTATAAATCAATGCCCATAAAACACATATCAAAGCAATAACATCTTCATTGCTTCTACCAAGACGTCATGGAGAATGGAATCTGGCCAGTTGGCCCACCCTTAGGAAGGTTGTGAAGAGTGCTAAATATCAATGGGGCACGTTCGGTGTAGTACTAGATTTGTAGTAATGAGCTGAATTTTTGTATGGTGAGAAGGCCAATTCTCCGTTTCTGCAATGAAATGGTGCAAAAAGCGTGGGTATTATAATTCCTTGCCTAATTTGATGCTGTTTGAGCAAAACTTTAGATAAATATGTTGTTTATGTTGCAAGAAATGGAGAAAACAACAACACTGTTGCCCAAAGTTTTGCTCAAACAGCATCAAATTAGGCAAGGAATCATAATGCCCACGCTTTTTGAACCATTTCATTGCAGAAACGTAGAATTGACCTTCTCACCATACAAAAATTCAGCTCATTACTACAAATCTAGTACTTCACCGATCTGTCCTATTGCAATAAAGTAGTATGACATTTATAATAACCTTCTCCAGGTCACTCTGTCTTGGAAGCTGCTGCTTTCACTAGCGAGGGCATTCATGGTAACATTGTGGCATTTATAAATAATAAATTGCTTCGATAAATTCATCTTAAAAAATAAATAATCTTTCAGTGAAGCTCCAAAATTACAAAATATCAAGGCTAATTATTTGCTATATAGTGCCTCAGTGTCCAAAGGCCAATGAAATTTACTGTGAAAAGTGCCGTAAAACATGCGTAAAACAAGTTCCCCCAACGAAATCTGTAATATTTCAAAATTTTTTATTACAAAATGTTGCTAAGTTTTTCGCTGAAATAGCAGTTTTGACGAAATTTGCTCAAACATTCCTGTTATGGTTTCTTCCATAGCACGGCACAGTTTTTGTGCAAGATGATGCTGAATAATACGAATTGTGACATAAAAATACGTTCTAAATTACAGTTCATATCAACGAAAATCTCTGCAGTTAATATGGCGAATGCGAAAGTCTAATTTTTATCAGCATTGCTGCTTTGCTTTTATAAAAGCATTCATTAATACAAACAAATTTCAAATCGCATTTATGAACACCGAATACATGCCAAAAAGTTGATTTAAAAGCCGATATTAAACCGTTCAGCATTTTTTCAACATTTGTGAAGATCGAACAGCAGCCGGATACGAATTTGACAGGTGCACCGCTTTGTTTACATTTCGCGTAAATTCTTCTCATTTTCCATTGTGCAAAAGCGCTTCCATATCGCGGCTGCATGTAAGTAGATATATAAATACTAGAAATCCTCTACATAGAGATGAGCGGAAGTTACACACGTCGATTCGGCAACGCTGTTTGTTTTGTTTACAACAGCTGCCAACACTTGCTACAAAGCTAGATGTTCAAACTTTGTGCGTGACTTCGTTGTGGTTCAAGTTGTTTTGTTTACATTTTCTAACTATGGTAGAATTTTTTTTCCAAAATTTTGTTGAAATAGCGGAGCAATCGAAGAAATCTGAAATTCATTACAAAAGTGTTACGCTAATCATATCGGCAGAAGTGAAGCAAGAAGCAGCAATGGAAGTTTTTTCGACAAGTTCAGCAACAAAAGTGTCGTCATAAGCATGAGCTTTTGAAAGCAGAATTAATAAATTTTTATCTTTTTAATAAACATACATATGCCGCCAATTTCTCGATATTAAAAATAAATAATTTTTATTTATTTAGTTCCGATTGCAATACCGTTCAAAAGACGCCTTCCTACGAACGATAAGCATGTTCATTTGGCTCACACTTTGACAGTTCTCTCTGCACGATTGGCTCACAATGGCCGCCTCCGCAGATCTCTATAATGTAGGATTACTAATAAATACTACTATTTCACATTCAGTAGCAACATCATAGTGGAAAACGGCAAACCATCGAGCCGCGTCAGTTCATATTTCGCAAACGGCTTTCTTGACGACTCAGAGTTCTGTCGTCTCCGAACCTTCCAATTTGACATGGTGTAGTGATCGGTTTATCTATTCAGGTCCTATTTCCGTGGAAGGACCTGGATAACAAGATTGCTACTCTCCAAATAATACCTGCTAGCAAATTGTGGTTCCTTAAATCATTCCGCTACTCCTCGCAGTGATGAAAAAATAAATGACAGTGACCACCGGGGGCGATAGCCGCTCCGCCGGATGTTCGTATGGTTTAGTTGTAGCATTTATGGAAACGAAACACTCTTGTAAAGCATTTTATTATGGTTTTCATAAGTATCAATTCGACAGATTTATCGAACGGCTTTATGAAGGCATAGAATGCCGTGTTAAATTAGTTATTAAAACTTATCGATGATTGATTTTATTTTCTAGCTACAAAAGGTTATTGAGACAGCCAGTAGTAAAGTAATTGCTTTACATCCTTGAATGCTCTTTTTAGGTAAAGTGGCATGTACATTGCTACAATAAAACCTTTATAAATAAGCATGAATGCTGAAAGATTGTCAATTTGTTACTTGGGTTATGTACAGGCGCTTAACTCATTTTATTTCATAGATTGCCAGATTTAAGTGTAGGGTGGGGCGGGGCAAGATGGGTCAGTGCCATTTTCGGGCGCATTACTCATGTTTTGATTATGTTAATAATTTTGTTAGATGACCAGCATGAATATACAAAAGTTTGGGGCATTGATTGAAAAATTATTCACTCTCATTGGAAATGAAAAATAAAATGGTTTTTAGCCATTTTTCTTATGCGATACATCCCATATAATCTCCATATAAACGGCCGCGGGGCAAGATGGGTCACCTTCAATTTTGAACGTATTTTTGGAGCATTCAAAAGTTATTTATTTTTTATTATAAGACTATCTCATAACTGACTTCAATCAAGCGGAATGAACGCTTAAAATTATAACACAAAATTATGATAATTGTTTAGTGAAAACATCGATTTTCAAGTCGCCTGAGGACCACTCGAATCGTAAAGTTTTTTATATTCCAAATAAATTTATAACATGTTTACTAGTAGCTCTTGTTTGCTCAGTATGGATATGGAGCATATATGAATGTAGATCAAATCTTATATTTTGACGTTTTTCGTTGAGAAAATGAGAATTACTTAAAAGGTGACCCATCTTGCCCCGCACTTTTTTCACGGCGCAAAATCGATCACTTTTTAAAACTGCTTGTTCAACATCATATTTTGTACTTAATAAACTTTTTATCCACTTTTAGCATAGCTAACTAGTGTATTAAAGAGTAGCGGACGAATACAAACCAATGCGATTTGTATTTACAAAGTTATGGTGATCCATCCTTAGGTGACCCATCTTGTCCCGCCCCACCCTACTAAAATGAGGATCAACAAAAACGGATATAATGAACACATCGACCATCTAACAGATCATAGACAACCACTGACAGGCCACTACAATAGGAGGCAATCAGTGAAGTACTAGATTGAAATTAGTGAGCTGGATTTTTGTATGGTGAGATGTTCAATTCTGCATTTCTGCAATGAAATGGTGCAAACAGCGTGGGTTATATGATTTCTTGGCTAATTTGATGCTGTTTGAGCAAAAGTTTGGATAACTTTGTTGTTGTATTATTTATTTCATGCAACTTCAACAACACAGTTACCCAAACTTTTGCTCAAACAGCATCAAATTAGTCAAGAAATCATATAACCCACGCTGTTTGCACCATTTCATTGCAGAAGTGGAGAATTGAACATCTTACCATACAAAAATCCAGCTCACTACTTTCAATCTAGTACTTCACTGATTGCCTCCTATAGGACAGATCGGTGAAGTACTAGATTTGTAGTAATGAGCTGAATTTTAGTATGGTGAGAATGTCAATGGGGCACGCTCGGTGTAGTACTAGATTTGTAGTAATGAGCTGAATTTTTGTATGGTGAGAAGGCCAATTCTCCGTTTCTGCAATGAAATGGTACAAAAAGCGTGGGTATTATGATTCCTTGCCTAATTTGATGCTGTTTGAGCAAAACTTTGGATAACTATGTTGTTTATGTTGCAAGAAATGGAGAAAACAACAACACTGTTGCCCAAAGTTTTGCTCAAACAGCATCAAATTAGGCAAGGAATCATAATACCCACGCTTTTTGCATCATTTCATTGCAGAAATTGAGAATTGACCTTCTCACCATACTAAAATTCAGCTCATTACTACAAATCTAGTACTTCACCGATCTGTCCTATTCTCAATTTCTGCAATGAAATGATGCAAAAAGCGTGGGTATTATGATTCCTTGCCTAGTTTGATGCTGTTTGAGCGAAACTTTGGGCAACAGTGTTGTTGTTTTCTCCATTTCTTGCAACATAAACAACATAGTTATCCAAAGTTTTGCTCAAGCCAGGGATAGGAACACTCACTTGCAAAGAGTTACATTCACTTGCTATTTTCTCAGCTCTGAAGCGTGCAATCATGAAACGATGTATGGACGACTTTTGCTTTATGGTTTTGTCTGAAACTTTGCCGAATAGAGTAGGGGTCGCACACGCATACCAAAGTCGCGAGGGAGCTACGAAGGCAACTCTCCACGAGGTGAGTGTAAATTACACTCACCTCGTGGAGAGTTGTTTTCACGGCGCTGTCTCGACTTTGGTATACATGTGTGACCCCTACTCTGTTCGGCAAAGTTTTAGACAAAACCACAAGGCAAAAGTCGTCCATACATCGTTTCATGATTGCACGCTTCAGGGCTGAGAAAATAGCAAGTGAATGTAACTCTTTGCAAGTGAGTGTTCCTATCCCTGGCTTGAGCAAAACTTTGGATAACTATGTTGTTTATGTTGCAAGAAATGGAGAAAACAACAACACTGTTGCCCAAAGTTTCGCTCAAACAGCATCAAACTAGGCAAGGAATCATAATACCCACGCTTTTTGCATCATTTCATTGCAGAAATTGAGAATTGACATTCTCACCATACTAAAATTCAGCTCATTACTACAAATCTAGTCCAAGATATGTTTCTTGATTGCACGCTTCTGAGCTGAGAAAATAGCAAGTGAGTGTAACTCTTTGCAAGTGAGTGTTCCCATCCTTGGCTCAAGCAGCATCAAATTAGGCAAGGAATCATAATACCCACGCTTTTTGCACCATTTCATTGCAGAAACGGAGAATAGGACGCAATCAGTGAAGTACTAGATTGAAAGTAGTGAGCTGGATTTTTGTATGGTGAGATGATCAGTTCTCCATTTCTGCAATGAAATGGTGCAAACAACGTGGGTTATATGGTTTCGAGGGGCCTACATCGTCGAAACCAAAACATGACGCTGAAAACGAGCGCCCATCAGCATCGGACGGACGCCGACGACGGGAACATTCACAACAACATCCAAGCGCTTCGCTTCATCCGTTCTTTTTGTCGCTTTCTTCGACGCAACGACGGGCGGCGGCTCATTTTCACACCGACTGGGCTTCAATTGAAATTTTCAAATTATCTAAAATGTTTGTTTGCTCAATTTTTTTATGGGTAATAGACTATTTCAGTAAAATATGCATAGCATACATCAACATTACACAGATTTGCCGGTTGTTACACTCATTAATTGAGTTACAACAGAGAAATTCATTTGATGTCGAACGAGCGTGCGTGAGCTTGTGAGTGCGAAACAAAGCGGCGTCTGCGACGGCGCAGCACCGTCGGTTCATCGGTGACGATGACAGTCGGACTGGGCGAAGACGACGGCGCCTTGCTTCCATTGACGATTGAAAACATTGTTTAAAAACTTCACCTGAAAATTTCAATTGAAATTGAAAATGTAGGGCCCTGTTTATCGGAATAGCTCAGCTGGAATTGGTTTTCGGTTAATTTGCGTCGAATCAATACAGATTGCGTCCATTTTGAACTACGTCTTTATTAATACTGAAAAATACACTTGAACAAATCGTCTAATTAGTTTTGCGTTTTTCTCTGGTGATGGCCACTATACAGGGGGCCTTACGATTTTTAAGGGTTGCGCGATCATTCTCCCCCCGTTGATTCCTCGGGATCAATCAATGGAAGAACACAAACCTTAGTAACCGCTCGTCGATACTCTCCAGTTGATGTCTTTACAGTTACTACTCGCACTATTCCATCCTTCCCCGGATGGGTGGCCTGGATGCGGCCAAGACGCCACTGATGGGGTGGTGCATTGTCGTCCTTGAGCACCACAAGTGATCCTACTTCAAACTTGCTGACACGGCTGTGCCACTTCGGACGAGACTGAAGGTGATGCAAATATTCCGCTGACCAACGTCGCCAGAAGTGCTCCTTCATCAGGCTGATATGTTGCCAGCGACTAAGCCGGCCGATTTTCTCTTGGTCGTATGATGGCTCCGGCAGGCTCACAGCAGATCGTCCAATTAAAAAATGGGAAGGTGTCAAGACTTCGACGTCGTTCGGGTCATCGGATACTGGGATGAGCGGCCTACTATTCAAAATGGCCTCTGCTTGAGCCAGAAATGTAGCCATTTCTTCATACGTTAACTTGGTCTCGCCAACTACACGCTTCAAGTGATACTTTGCCGACTTGACACCCGCCTCCCATATGCCTCCGAAGTGGTGGCTCCGTGGGGGAATAAAGTGCCACTGAATGCCCTTCGTAACGCAGAAATCGTTCAGCTTTCTCTGGTGGCTCTGATCCTCGAATAGTGTCCGCAGTGCCGCTAGTTCGTGGTTTGCTCCGACAAACGTTGTTCCGTTATCGGAATAAAGGTTGCTTACCATACCACGTCTGCTTATAAACCGCTGCAGGGCCGCAATAAAGTTGTCTGTGGTTAGAGTAGAAACCACCTCAAGATGGATGGCTTTGGTCGCCAAACAAATGAACACCGCTATATATGCCTTGTACGGAACAGTCTTTCTGCCAGCCTCCTTTAGTATCACTGGACCGGCATAATCCACCCCTGTGTTCGCAAACACTGGCGACGGCGTGATTCGATAATCTGGCAGGTCTCCCATATACTGACTGGAGGAACGGGGATTAGTTCTGCAGCAAACGTAACAGGTAGCAATCGTTTTCTTGATCAATGTTTTTGCGTTGATCGGCCAGAATCTTTCACGTACAATCGACAGCAGGCCTCGTTGCCCGACGTGCAGATGTTCTTCATGGAGCTTCCTCACAAGAATGCGCGTTACTTGGTGTTTATCCGGAAGTAGCAGCTGGTGCTTTCCATCGTACGGGATCGACGAGTACTTGAGCCGACCGCCAACTCTGATCAGCCCATCCGAATCCACAAAAGGGGACAATCCGCTGTAGTTGCTTCGCTTCTGCGAATCGCTCGATAGCATCTTGAACAAATCCGCAAACGCTTCCTGTTGGACTAGCTTAACAATTGTACGGAGTGCCTCGTCCATTTCCTTTGCTGTTGGTTCTGAAGTGTTCCTAGTCTTCGATCGACAGCTTGCAATGAACCGCAACACGAAAACCCACGCTCTCTGAAGCCGTCTAAAATCGCTCATCCGGTTGAGATTGGTCGTTGGCACACTGGTCATTGTGCTGACAGCCGTCGTTTTTCGTTGTTCAGGTAACTCGATCGTATCGTCGTACTCGTCGGTGTGCAGTTCCATCTCATTCAAAATCGGCGATCCTTTCCACCATAGAACGTCCTCGTTGAGAGCATCTGGCATCAGACCTCGCGAAATTCGATCGGCAGGGTTGTTCTCAGACCGCACATACCGCCATTCGCAGTCTTGCGTCAGCTCGATGATAGTTGCCACACGGTTCGAAACAAATTGATTCATAGTAAGCGGCGATTTCTTCAACCAGCATAAAACCACTTGTGAGTCGCACCAAAGTGTCACGCTTTGGAACGAGATCTTCAATGCTGCTACCGTCTTCGTTACTAGATGGGCCAGAAGCAAGGCCCCGCACAGCTCCAGCCGAGGAATAGTGGTCGGTTTCAGCGGGGCTACCCGCGACTTGCTGCATACCAACTCTGTGTTGATCTTTCCGTCCGAAGAAACGCATCTGGTGTACAGCACCGCACCGTAGGCCTTTTTGGATGCGTCGGAGAATCCGTGGAGTTCTATACCGTTGCCTGCTTCAGCTACTACGCATCGTTTCTTCTTCATACTGTTCACCACCGGAAGTTGTCTACGAAATTCCATCCAATTCTCCATCTGTTCCTGCGGCAATTCTTCATCCCACGCCAAGCCTAGCCTCCACAAGTCCTGCATGATCAACTTCGCCGTTGTGATGATTGGTCCGAGAAATCCCAATGGATCAAAAAGTTGACCAATATCGGAAAGCACGGTTCGCTTCGTTGGTGGAAAGCCCCTTTGAGAATCGAAAGATTTGACATAGAAGCTGAAACGGTCCTGGTCGGGATTCCAGATGATTCCTAGTGTTTTGATAGTGGTGTTCACGTCCGCATTCTCAAAATCCATTCGGGTCTCCTGGAGTTCTTCTGGAATATTGCTCAATACGGTGGCATCATTGGAGCAAAACTTATGAGCACCGAAGCCGCCTCGCTTCAGCATCTCCGACAGCTGGTGGTAGATCTGGATCACTTCTTCTGCTGTTTTTCCTCCCGTCAGAAAATCATCGATGTAGCTGTCTTCTACCACTGTTTTGGCTGCAAGCGGTAGATCGAGCTTTTCGTCGTTAGCTAATTGGATGAGGACTCTCGTCGCAAGATAAGGCGCACTGGAACAGCCATAAGTTACAGTCGTCAGTTCGAAAATTGCGATGTGGTTTTGGTCGTCGAGCCAAAGTATTCTTTGGTACATCCAGTCATCCTCGTGAACTCGAACCTGGCGGTACATTTTGGGAATGTCCGCCGTCAGCACCACTTGGTGGGAGCAAAAACGCAATATAATCGATAGCAGGTCGCTTTGTACGGTTGGTCCTACGTTCAACGTGTCGTTCAGCGACAACCCAGACGACGTTTTTGACGACGCGTCGAAAACTACACGCAGTTTAGTTGTCGAGCTGGCTTCTTTGTAAACTGCGTGATGCGGAAGAAAATATCCATCCATAGGGCTGTCCATCACTTTCACCATATGACCCAACGTCAAGTACTCCGACATGAAAGCTGTATAACGGGTCTTCTTGGTGTCGTCGACGAAGGTACGTAGCAGCTTCTCAAACCGCCGGCGAGCAGTTTCGTAGGAGTCGCCCAACTGATCCTTCAAATTGTTGAACGGAAGTCTAACTGTGTACCTACCTTCATCATCCCGTGACACGGTTTGTTGGAAATGCATTTCAACCGCGTGCTCTTGTGCAGTGAGTGGAGATGCCTCACCACAAGCTTCCAGCTCCCAAAATTTCGACAAGGCTCGATTCAATTCCTCATTGGTTACCGCCAGATGGCAGACGTTGTGCTGACGTTTGTTGCTACTGGTGTACACCGATCCGCTCACAATCCAGCCCAGACGAGTTTCCACCAGCGTTGGGCATTCGTCGCTAATCTTCATCCTTCCTTCCAAGAGTAGATCGTAAAACAACTCGGCACCCAGGATCAGCTGGACTTCGTTAGGTACGTGGAATGACGGGTCGGCCAACGACAGTCCACCTGGAATCGGCCACGAACGTATATCGACTTCGACCATCGGCAAGTTGGCGGTCACTTTGGGCACCACCAAGAAATCCAGCACAGCACTGAACTGGTTCACACGAGAAAAGATCTTCGTTCGCAGCTTATACTTGACCTGAGTTTCAGCATTGTTCAGCCCAGAAATCGGAAGATCGATCCGTTCCCAGGAGAGCTTCAAACATTTCGCGAGTTCCTCAGACATGATATTCGAATCGGACCCAGAGTCTAGGAGCACACGACAAGCCACTTTGAACCCTCCTGAACCGCACACCAAAACGCTCGCTGTAGAAAGAAGCACTTGTTTCTTCACGGTTAGTACTTGGGAACAGTTTACAGATCCTTGGGGCTGGTCAGTTGGTTGTCCATCGCCGGTTGCAGCAACAGTTGGAGCTTGAGTAGGGGGTTCCTTCTTTGCCATAGCCTTGTCCTCGTGTAGGAGACTATGATGCTTCCTTCGACACGTCTTGCATGATTGTTCCGATTTACAGTCCACCGTACGATGACCGCGACGAAGGCAGTTGAAGCATAAACCGCCTGTCTTCACTTTGTTGTAGCGATCTGACACACACATTCTTCGGAATTCTTCACACTTGTATATCGCATGATCACTGCCGCAGCACGGGCAACGTTCCTGGACTACTTGGACGAAGTTCTTCGCCGGCAAGTTCCTCTGCTCCAATTTTCCCTTCGGTTTCGTTGTGGTAGCTGGTATACGGTGATCCGGATATCCTTTCACTTTCTGGAGGATTCGACATCGTTCGCGCAGGAAATCTATCATCTCGCTAAACGACGGACGTTCTTCTTGATCCAACTGCGACTCCCAAAGCGTACGCGTGACCTTGTCCAAACGCTTGGCGAGTGTGTTGATGAGGATCATCTCGCCTAGTCCTTCCACGGGTAGTTGCAGGTTCTTGAGTGCATCAACGTGTTTCGAGCAGCCTTCAATTAGTTTCCGGAGCTCTTCGCCGTTTTCGCGCGTCATCTTGGGGAGCATTTCCAAGGCATCGATGTGGGTATCGATGATTAGCCTTTCATCTTCGTATGCGTCTTCGAGCACCTTCCATGCAGCCTTGTAATCATTATTATTGATCACGTCTTGGTCGATTTTGTCTGACGCACTACCAATAAGCGAGTTTTTCAGATGGTAAAGCTTAATGGCAGGGGACTCGTTGGGGTATCTGTCCATGATAGTCTGGAACATACATTTAAACGAGTACCAGTTCTCGAGGCTTCCGTCGAAAGTCGGCAACGGTACGTGCAGGTGCGGGATAGCAGAATTCATCACAACCGGTTGGTGTGGCGCGGCGGATGCCGCAGGGGACTTCTCTGACTCTTGCTTGACTCTCTCTTCATCACTTTTCAGCTTCGCTATTGCAGTTTGGATTTGCACGTACAAGTTGTTGTAGTACTTGTCGAACTGAAGGTAAACATCCGTGAATACCTTCCGCTGGTCACGAGAAACTATTTCGCAAATCTCCAGATGTATTTTCTCGCTGTCGTCGTAGCACCGACGAATACTTTCCATCTGCAAATTCAGCCAGTGAATATTGTTTCCATGCTCTTCCAATGTCTCTTCGATTTGGTTAAGCTTTATTTTCAGCAAATCGCGCCGATCCAATAGCCTTTCGAGTTTCTGCTCCATCTTTTGTTTTTCCAGACGTTTGGCTTGTGCTGCTTTTTGTTGTGCTACTGTTTCCGTAGGCTGACGAACCGGCTCCGCATTCGGTGGAGGATTATCCGACTCCGTGTTCGATACCGGTCCAAGCAGCGCATCCAACAAGTTCTTCGGGGTTATGTTTCGTTGTAGCTTCGGGGTTTCATCACTCAAGTTTTTCTCACTCATCTAGGCACTTTCTTTCAGCTAACAGTTCAATGTTTATTTTCAGTTCTTCTTCGCTGCTACGAGCAGCTCTTCTTCTCGCACTTGCTGCACGGCAGCATCGAAAGTTCCACTTTGTTTATATGTACAACACTTGCACTTGCTGCATGGCAGCATCCAAAATGTCCACTAAAGGCCGGGGGTTGCTACCAGCCCTGTCACTAGCCACTTGCGTTTTGTTTTGTTTGTTGCTACGAGCAACCTTTTGCGCAGCAGCAGCTATCCTCGTCTTCGTGCGCCGGGCACGTCACAACATGGCTCGCAATCGCACACACACAACGGCAAGGCGGCAAGCCAGCACGAACCGAAGCAGGAACGACGCGTCGAATGGCGGAACGCCAGACTATTTGCACGCGATGCAAATTCGCGAAAACACACTTTTTTGTCGAATTTCGGCCCAAATCAACACGAAAAACCATCCAAATCGAATCAGGTTCGATAGGACCAAAAATGTTTATCGGAATAGCTCAGCTGGAATTGGTTTTCGGTTAATTTGCGTCGAATCAATACAGATTGCGTCCATTTTGAACTACGTCTTTATTAATACTGAAAAATACACTTGAACAAATCGTCTAATTAGTTTTGCGTTTTTCTCTGGTGATGGCCACTATACAGGGGGCCTTACGATTTTTAAGGGTTGCGCGATCAGGCCCTGATGGTTTCTTTCCTAATTTAATGCTGTTTGAGCAAAAGTTTGGGTAACTGTGTTGTTGAAGTTGCAAGAAATAAATAATACAACAACACAGTTACCCAAACTTTTGCTCAAATAGCATCAAATTAGTCAGGAAATCATATAACCTACGCTGTTTGTACCATTTCATTACAGAAATGGAGAACTGATCATCTCACCATACAAAAATCCAGCTCACTACTTTCAATCTAGTACTTCACTGATTGCTTCCTATTGACCTTCTCACCACACAAAAATTCAGTTCATTGCTACAAATCTAGTACTACACCGAACGTGCCCCATTGTCTGAACAATAAATAACATGCTTTAAACCTTGACATGACAAAAGAACAAATACAGAATGGACCATACAACAAAACCAAAACTTTCACACCTTCTATTCTACCGTAACCTTGTGAGCCAGTACGCAACAGTGTCTTACTGGACTACATGTTCCGTGCACGGCTGGTGAACTGCTTTGGAAGGATTACGTTTTCTATCCTATCCAAAGGCCTAGTGAACTGTCGTCCGCGCAAACGCATCGTGCTCCTCCATATAGACGCGAGACAATTGTGCGCACAGTGATGGGAGAGGTTTCTACGTTCCTCGGCGTGCCGCTAGAAACCTTAGAAAAAAAAATATATTGTTCGAACTTTTTATACAATAGGTAGAAGGTATTATATACAATAACAATATAATGAATTGTTTGCAATAGAATGCGTGAAACTTCTGCCATACGAGCTGAACTGAAACAGATCGGTTTAATAGTAAATTTATAATATAATGTGATATAATTGTGTTAAGGTACACCGGGGCAATTTGAAATGGGTGGGGTAAGATGAAACAGCAGGTTAACATGTTGTTTTCTAATGATGAAAAACAATAACATCGCCATAACACATAGTTTTTGATTCAAACAATCTTTTAAGGAAGAATAAATTTCCAAATTGCATTGAAATTTATTTTAAAATTTTGCGTTTCATCTTGCTTCACCTGTTTCAACTTGCCCCGGTGTACCTTATAGTATTTTGAGAACACAAAAGATGATGAACAATGAGTTATAAATATCATTGTTTGTTATATTTTTGTTACAATTTTCATTGATGAAATTGATCACGTATAATATATAATATTCAAATAATCCTTGACTAGTTCATCCTAGAATTATGCCTCGACCAAATTGGTAGATCGCTGCCCATAGCCCTTTCTGATCAAATTCCAGTAAAAATATTCGGTCCAGCTCGTTTTTTTTTGTGGTACCTAAACATGTTAAGCAAACCTCTTAAACTGTTAATACTAATTCGTACCTTTCTTTCTCATCTCTTTACTTAGGTACATACCATTGCGTCGCGGAAAATATGTTCGGGCGAATCATATCCGAAAGCGTAGAACTCAATTTCGGTTACATCCTTGAATTCAATCTACAGCGCTCTTCAGAAACCGGGGAAATGAATTGGGGAAAGTCCCTTTACTGTGATCCACCTCAACATTATCCAGATGTGCGGTACTACTGGTCGCGTTCTTTCTTCCCCAACTTTGTCGAAGAAGATCAACGAGTGTTCGTTAGTCACGACGGATCGCTGTACTTCTCCTCGCTGGAAATCAAAGATCGCGCTAATTATTCCTGCAATGTGCAAAGCACAGTCAGCGATACAGGTAGAAATGGGCCTTTCTTCAACTTGCAAGTAGTTTCCCATCCCCACTATCAGGATTTGATTTTTGCCAACAACTTCCCAAAGAAGTTCCCCGAGGCGCCAGTTGCCGGCAAAGATTTAAGGCTGGAGTGTATGGCTTTCGGTTACCCGGTGCCGTCCTATAATTGGACTCGCAGAAATGGAAACCTACCTCGGTTTTCGTATCTCGAAAACTACCAGCGAGTACTCGTTATCAAAAACTCTACTGCCAACGATAATGGTGAGTATATTTGTACGATCAAAAACGATCGGAAGTCGATTTCGAAGAGCGTGATGGTTAGCGTTCAAATGCAACCGAATTTCACAATCCCACTGAAGGATAAAATCAAGGATTATCAGAGCTCGGTAACTTTCTTATGTGAGGCATCGGCCATTCCGGATGTCAACTACACATGGTACAAAAACGCAGAACTAATGGACCCTGAAAATAGAAAGTTCAATAAGGACAAATTTGTGATACAGGACAATGTTCTGAAGATTAACTTTTTGGATCCGGAAGAAGATAATGGCATGTACCAGTGTAAGGCGACCAATCAGCTAAAAGGCGTATACTCTTCAGCACAATTGCGCGTGCTTTCTATGAAGCCCTCATTTAAAAAGAAACCTTTGGAGTCCGAAATATATTCCATCTACAATGGGAACACCACCATCGAGTGCGAACCAGAAGCAGCACCTCGGCCGAAAATTGTCTGGAAAAAGGACGGCAATGTCATAGGTACGGGAGGCCATCGCCGCATGCTCCCAACCGGTACCTTGTTTATATCTCCTACATCTCGAGATGATGAAGGAGTCTACACCTGCGTGGCCAGTAATTCACAGGGTGTTGCCGAGTCGAAAGCACGTCTGATTGTTTTACAGGAATTGAGATTTACTGAACAACTACCTCAGAAAATTATCAAACAAATTGACGAACTTCTGTACCTACGCTGTGAAGTGACTTACGATGAAGTGCTCGATGTTGCCTTTTTATGGGCCCATAACGGCCGCATAATAAACAGCTACGACAATATGCCGGAGTACAATGCCAGATTTATAGCGAATTACAATAGTTTAGAAGTACACAATCTGACCCTGTTGGATGCTGGTGAATATGAATGTATTGCCAAATCCGCCGTCAACAGGATAGTATCGAAAACGATGGTATTTGTACAGGGTCCTCCCGGAGCACCGGGCGCAGTGAAAGTGATTGACATTAAGAAAACCGACGCATCCCTGGAATGGATCGACGGAAGTGATAATGGCAGACCGATACTGTTCTACAACATTCTGGGACGCACCACTTGGAACAAAACATGGGTTAATGTGTCGCAAAATGTTTTCGCACAGGAAATCGATCGTTACAACGGACGACGTCGCGCTACCGTTACTAACCTCACTCCAGGATGTGGCTATGAGTTCAGTGTAGTGGCAGTGAACGATCTAGGCATTGGCGTCCCCAGTTTGCCGTCGCCACTTTACAATACCCAGAAGGATAAACCATATATTGCTCCGCGCAACGTTGGAGGAGGCGGTGGAAAGATCGGTGATCTCACCATCACGTGGGATCCGTTGCTTCCAGAGGAACAAAACAGTATCGACATTCACTACAAGGTGTTCTTCCGTCTGCCCAATCAACGAGAGTGGGCCTCGGAAGTTTTGAAACGGCAGGGCAATGTGGGACGGGCTGTCGTGCATATTCCATTCGACAAATACTACACCCAATACGAGGTCAAGGTTCAGGCCATCAACGACCTCGGGGAGGGACCGATAAGCGATATTGCCACCATATACTCGGCGGAAGATATGCCCCAGGTTGCACCGCAGCAAACCGTTGCCAGAAGTTTCAACTCGACGTCTCTGAATGTCACCTGGATTCCGGTCTCCCAGACACGAGAAGCCATCAGGGGCAAGCTGATCGGACATAGGGTAAGTTTCGAATTTTATCTGCCTTCTCGAGACGAATTTCGCGCCAATCAACTGAGCTGAAATACCAGTCTGCTTTGAAATTATTGTTTGCATCTTAAGGTTACATCATAACTTTGTAAATACCATCAAACTGGTTTATTTTCGGCCTCTACTCTTCAAAACATTAGTTAGCTATGCTAACTCGATATTGATTATCTATGCTAAGTCGATAAAAAGTTCAGAAAAGGGGTCTGCGCCATATGGCATAAAGTCATTTGGCATGCATAAAGAAATGAAGGTACATATCTATTATGGAAAATGTGTATTATACCATGTGACCTTATACCAAATGGTCCGCTCCCCATTTTAAGTAAATCAGATAAGCTCAACAAAAAAATGCAATGTAACTTTTTTTGTATTCATCTGTGCACATACATGGTTGTGCTACTTTTCCCCGAATGCCGGGTAGAACATTCCTGGTTCTTGAGAACCAGTTCCGTTTCCTCGCGCTCCACTACTTCGGCGTTTTTTTTCTTACGAATGTTTTTTTTTTCTCAGAAAAGGTCCCGCGTCTGTAGATAGGGAGTTCACGATAGTTTCTTTGTTATTTACCTCGCATTACAAGCATATTTTTACTTAGTCACAACATAACATGTTCAGAATGTTTGGAAGTTCAAATTGAAAAGTGAACATCCAACACAGGAGTACGATTTGGCGCGAAATTAGTTAAGGTACCCCGGGGCAAGTGGGACCTAAAAAAGTGCTAGTTAGATTTTGTCATGCCAAAAAATTCTAAACATGAATAATTTTGTAATTTCAAAGGTTCTAAAAGACATTGTTTGTATATTTGTTCATATTAACGGGCATTTAAACTGTTTCAATATTTTTAAATTCTATTTATCATGTATATAAAGAAAAGTGTAGCAGATCTTCGTATACTCCGTTTCACGGGGCAAGTGGGACCTATTCGGAATTTTTGTACATATGACTTAATATAGTTGCTGCTGGTAAGGTAGCATATGTATAAATATCTCATACGAATAACTTTGTTCAGAAATTTGTATTGGAAGAGTTTTGTGGTACCGTGCATAAATTACGTAACACATATAATAACGAATTACTGAGAGAAAAATTTGATTTAACTCTAGCAGCTCGTGCAAAACCAATTGATTTTTTTTACACAAAAAGCGCCATAAAGTTAAATGACGGAAGATTTCGAAACTTGCTTTTCATATTACATAGTTGATGAATCTCACCAAATGATTTTTCAAGATTTACAGATGTTATGTTTTCCGTTACATAATTTTACGACCATTATAGATTTTTAAAGATATTTTCAATCATGAAATTTGAATAGGTCGTTTTCCTATTTTTTTTTTTTATACATTATAGACGGTTCCTTAACACTCAGAAAAACTTATTTTGCAATGAAAAACGAAAAAATAATGGAATTATAGACAAACATGTGAAAAATAGATGGTTTCGAAAAAAAAGTTTAATCCGAGACTTCACCAATTTAAATAATAGCTTCATCATCAAAATAGAAGTAATTAAGTATATTTCAACGCCTGATTATGTAAGGCGCCTATTTTTACTTTAGTTTTGTGTAAATTTCGACTTAAGCTGAAGAATGTTCTACGGGGTATGACTGGGTTTACGTAAAACGGTATTTTTCGGCTTTCAGTCACAGAAAAGCGTTGATTATTTTAGATCATTGCCAACGTTTCGATCCTGTGGTTGGGATCTTCATCAGGGCTCGATGTGAATCAACTTGTTTTCGATTCGTATTGATCACACGGTGGAATGTCGTTTACTTCTCTGCACCGCACTTGTTTCATTGGACCCTAGCACCTCGATTGAAATGGTGGGTGGGTACACACTTCGAGTCACAACACTTGGCACTTTGTGAACACTTCTTCTCAGTGTTCCCAAAGTGCCAAGTGTTGTGACTCGAACTGTGTACCCACCCACCATTTCAATCGAGGTGCTAGGGTCCAATGAAACAAGTGCGGTGCAGAGAAGAAAACGACATTCCGCCGTGTGATCAACACGAATCGAAAACAAGTTGATTCACATCGAGCCCTGATGAAGATCCCAACCACAGGATCGAAACGTTGGTAATGATCTAAAATAATCAACGCTTTTCTGTGACTGAAAGCCGAAAAATACCAAGTTTTAAGCTGAAGAAAGTTAGATCATACTATGAAATTGCGTTTGTTTACTCTCATAGGTCTCACTTGCCCCAGATGCAGAAATGCACTGGGGTAAGTAAGAGCAGTAACTAAAGGTAATAAATGAAAATAAGTAACCTCTTTTTCGCTTGAAATAATTTGCAAGCACTCCAAATATTATCCTGAAACTGGAAAAGTTTGACTTTATTTGTTATTCTTTTTTTTATGGTCTCTTTATGCTGGAAACAATAACAATTTTTGTATTCAAAGTATCTGTTGGTGTGGTACTAATGTTTTGCACGAAGAACGTTTGCCTTAAAAATAGATAATAATAAAAATAATAGCTGTAGGTCTCACTTGCCCCGGATTCTCACTTGCCCCGGGGTACCTTATATTGTTGAAAATATGTTGTACCTCACATAATAATTACTCAAAATGTTTTCAGTTGAAATATTGGAAGAAAGAGCATAAAGAGGAAGACGCCGTATACTTCCTATCGCGAACTACCCGCCCTTGGGCGTTGATTGTCGGTCTAGAACCCGATACGTACTACTTTGTGAAAGTGATGGCCTACAACGCTGCCGGAGAAGGACCCGAAAGCGAACGATACCTCGAGAGAACGTACCGAAATGCACCTCAGAAACCGCCATCGTCGGTGAATATATTCGGCATCAATCCTTCCACGATCCGGGTCGTTTGGCGTTACATTGCTCCCTCCCAGGACGAAGAACCGGTTCAGGGATACAAGATCAGAATTTGGGAAACCGATCAGGACATGACCACTGCCAACGACACCTTGGTTCCGATCGGTCAGAAGCTGGAAAAAATCATCGACAATCTAACGCCAGGTAAATGTTCATGAAAATTTGGGAGTTTGGAGTATTTAACACCTCGTCAAACTATTCACAGGAAAATCGTACAATCTTCGTGTTTTGGCATTCAGCAATGGAGGAGATGGAAGGATGTCTAGCCCGCCTATCAAGTTTCAGATGGGTATGTAGAATGTGCGTGTGTTTTTGATTGACTGCTGTTTTGGTTAAATATCTCTTTGCTAACCAGTGATATTGTTGAACATTTTTGTAGTATATTCTCATTAATGATATTTTTAATCATTGCAATTTACTTGTATTCCCTTAATATCTCTGATGCATCTTATTTACATTTCTTACTCAGGAATCACTCAAACCCCGTACAACGATGCCAGGCTGTTGAGAGCGGAATCCTGGTGGACACTGACGGTAGCCTTCATTATGTACAAATTTTTCAATTTCCACTACTAGGTACTAGATATTGGAAAATACACAAATCAAAATCTGTGTGGGAACACTATTAACATAGGGAGCATGAGTATCCAGCATTTAGATAGGACATTGCACAGGATCACAAAATTATCGAGTGGTTGTGTAGATTGATTTAAAAGTTCGTTTCGTCATTCCTCTGAAAATAGTTTAGATATTATTAAGCAAAAGATTACTATTTGAACAGTGACAATACAGTATTGTTTTACTCCAGCTCCTTAACAAACTCAGCTGCTGTTTTTCCACATTCCAACATTGTTCAACTCGAAGCAGACTTGAACATCTTAGTTGAAAATGTATAGTAACATATACTTAAGTCGATGATGATCTGTTGTTTTGAACCGTGATTCGTACGGAAAATCATCATTGTTTGAGCCTTGTTTTTCATATGAATTCTTGGAAAACTGAGCAACATCGTACTAAAATGGGAGTGTAAAGTAATAAATGTTTGTCTTAATCCGAGAAATAAGTTTTCCGAAACAGTATTTTGACACTAACAATCGCCATTATTTTCCAAGAACAGAACCGTGAATACTATTGATACACATCTATCGGTAAACTAGTACCAATACCGTGGCAGCTTAACATTTTGGTTGCATCACAAAGTTGCTCAAATCTACTCCTTTCCAGTTTGAATAATGATGATTTTGTCCCACACCAAGTTTGTATAATTAAGATAACGTATTCCATCCATTAAGTAATGCAAGAATTTTATATTATTTTTCCCATTTGTGTAGCGTAAGGTCGTGCGATTATTATACAAAATCAAAAGAAGCAATTTATAATATTTACTTCGGAACATAGAATCTGCTCTTTATTAACTAATGTCGAATAAAGTAAATTTATGTTTATACGACTGAATAGGAATGTCTGTATACTGAATATCCGAAATAATCATTTAAAAAGAGACTAATACTGTAGGTCGATGAATGAAACCAATACATGCTAAGCCAATAAGCCCTAAGCTATCATTCGCGGACGATTTTAAAATCTACTTGAAGATTTGCTTTGTTTATGATGCAATACGTCTTCAGTAAGGAAATTAGGCTGTTTTGGATGAAGCGTTGTTTTGTCGGCATGTACAGCTGTGCCTGGAACAACTATTTTGTGGTGACGTAGGGCTCTTTGCTGACGTCGGCGGAAGGATGAAGAAATGTGAAGCGAAGGAAGTGTTGTACCTCCCCGGATTATGGAGCAATTTGTTCTCGGTGAAACGTGTGGCGAGATCCGGCCTGCAGGTCCACTTTGCCGGCGACAGAGTACAAATAGTGAAGAATGGGAAGCAATCAGCTGCGTTTATGCTAGAGTGCCGGTAGAGGCGCTTTTCTGATAAATATAAAAATGAGTTCGGAGTTTCTTTGAGGCAACAAAACTCACGAACGGGTGAACCGATCAGCATGACTCTTGCACGTTTCGATTCGTATTCATGGTGGCTGTGTTTATATGTATAGAAAGTTACGAAAATCAACTAGAAAAGGGTGAAAATTGATAAAGTACTGATTTTCGTGAGCTGGGAAGAAAATCAACACGATCGAAATGAAACCAATCTAGAGTGCGGTGCAACAATGACCACAACAGTTGTCAAACCACCACGTCTTGGCAAGACAAAGTTTGCCGGGACAGCTAGTTTCTGATAAATGCGGTAAACGTGATAACAGTGTAAAGTAACAGCGAAGGTTATGATATGCGATCGTAGACGGCGCTCGTGTTCCACGTGTTTTTCACATATATATACAGCGGCGCCGCCTGGCACCTCCCAACTAACATTTTCAGCGCTATAAGCTGCAGTCATTTGCTTTCTGTTGTGTAACCATCGAGTAAAAGCAGTCAACGCTGAATAAAAGGAAAGCTAGTCAAATATAAATTATAAGCTAATACACGACTGCAAAACAAGCACCATACAGCTACCAAACTCGGTTTTCAGAAATCCATTGCTTGTCTCTGGGGCTGCCTTTACTCCACTCTATTCCAACTCCGGGAGATTTCCCGGAAGATGTTAAAACTTGAACACATCAAATAGGAGTCCCCACTAACAAAACAGCTGCTACTATACAGTACAATTCGTTATATTGACAAATCCCCAAACCAGCAGCGCTTAAAGGCCGTTATGCGATTTCATTGCTTGGGTTGGGTCGATTTGGGTTGCTTTTATTGCACTTTAATTCAATGCCGGAAGATGTGCAAATCGAGTAAGAGTCCCAGCCACTACAACAGCTGCTTTTATACAGTACGTTTTGTAATGTTGCCAAAACACAAAACAGCATCGCTTCGTAGCCGTTTAAAGCACACTCTTTCAGCTAGAAGCTGTGAAGAAGAATCTGTTGGCGCAACCACACAGCTTGTTCAATGTAAACATTATTGCGTTTGACGTTTCACAAGCTTTTGCAGCAAGATGAAGTTGGGTAAGGTTTCTTGTGGCACATTATGAAGCCTTGTCTGGAGTAAAACAAAACGGGCTATTTTCTATGTTATTTATATATAGCAGTGTGGCAGCGTGGACATCATCGGGACCAGTGGATACGGAGATCGGGAGTTCGATTCCAAGTAGCGGCAAGTACTTTAATTATTCAATTTTAAAAGTGATAATTCCAGTTCCACATATATTGCGTCACGATATCCATAACCTAATTATATTTAATCGTTTAATTTGGGGATGTCGTAAAACTATTATTTAACAACTGCGAAAAGGCTGAAAAAGCGCCTTCTGAAGATGTTATTCAGTTAGTGGTTACATAGGAGCCGAGAAAAGAGCTATGACTAGGTGGCATAGAAGCTGATCGCACAGCATGTACAAGTGGATTAAGTTCGCCAGATTCATTGGTATAGGGCTTGCATAGAAGCTTCCGTCCATATGTACAACATAGTAACTCAGCATCAAGCCGTATTGAGGACGCTTTGTTGACGTTTACATTCACAATAAATGTTAGTTGGGCTATCCACTCACGCTAAGAAAAAGTTACTCTAAAATGAGTATAAGATTCACACAAAACTGAGCTAAACTGGAACAGCTAAAAAAATGAGTAAATTGCATTTCCAGCGATAGCGCTGGCTCAAGTGCAAAAATCCAACCAATTTAAGCTGTATAATATTTTTCACATCAGCAAGAATATTATACGACTTAAACTGATGAGATTTTCGCACCTGGGCCAGCGCTAGCGCTGGAAATAAAATTTACTCATTTTTGAGTTGTCCCACTTTAGCTCTAAAATGAGTGAATTTTCTGACCGTGTAGGGATAATGATTTTGTTTCTAATTTGCAACTCTTTACCCACGGTACAAATCGCTGCGATGCGGAACAAGTGTAAGCCAGCGATTTGTCCATATAAGAAAAATGATTTTACTTCAAATGTGGTGGTACAATCTCTGAGACAAACAAGCTTTGTTTTTACCCTATTGAAAATGGACCTCGATAAGCGGAACACGAAACGTCAAATGTTGTCAGATACAGCACGACCGAAGACCACATTATCAAGAAGACTTGCAGGCTGCAGCACTGCTCAAAACAGACAGTTCTTGGCATATTTAACAGTTCAAAACAATACAAATACATAAAAATCTACGGTATATTTGATTCCCCGTATATGTATTAACAACATTTCATTTACATTAGAATCTTGTTTTGCGAAAAAAGTCCTTTTTTGTATGTATTGTTACGATACTTAACAACCTATACAATTCTATGTGAAATGCTCATTCACAGTTGATTCTATTGTGAGAAACATTTGATTCTATTGTTTTTCTACTGTTATTTTAACATTGAATACTATTGTGAGAGTATGGTTTTCTATGGTACTGTTACATTAGAATGCTATGTTTTTCTATTGTATTTTTTATCCGGGCAGTCTGTAGCAGAGCCTCCGGAAACGGTTCTCGTAGAACAAGACTGCTCATCGCAGTGCCTGATGGTTACAGAGTTAGGACCGATGACTTCCTACAAAGTGGAAAGCTACCTGTTGAACCGGTTTTCATCACTTAAGATGGCACAACGAGTTTTGGCATGGATCAACAGATTTAAGTCCAATCTGTCGGCGAAAATGTAACGTGTCAGTGGCGAATTAGATCCGTTGGAGCTTGTTAGGTGTGCTCAGCATGCCGAGTATCAACGAGATATACAGTGCCTGAAAAAGGGAGATCAACTAGCATGTAAAAGTCAAATCAAGTCTCTGTTTCCGTTTTTGGATGGAAATGGAACTCTTCGTGTAGGAGGACGACTACAGAATTCGGCCCAACCATTCGAAATGAAGCACCCCATGATTTTGCCCAAGGTTCACCGTTATACGGAACTTCTGATCACCGCTCTGCATATCGACAACCTACACGCAGGACCAACCTTGGTGATAGCTACGCCCAATCAAAAATACTGGATTCTTGGGTGTTGTGGTGACCTGTAAATGAAATATTTATACACCTTGGCACTAGGTATAGTAATCACCCCAAATGAGTATATTAGGCTTGAGAGAGTAGTGTCTGTCATAGCAAGGAGAAAGAGGAACAAGGGAATCGGAACAGTGGAAGCGACAGGACTCGACGTGTGTAAGCTGATGTTTGAGGTTTCCGGTAGGATTCCGGAGATCCTTTGGGACAACGGCCTGGTGGAGAGTATCACAGGTGTCAAGCAGTTGTACGCAATATCATCAATAACTGCGTGCGTTGTGTTAGGTGGAAGGCCAAAACCGCGAAGCAGCTTATGGGATCCCTACCAGCGGTGAGGATCGCAGGAGGACGTGCCTTCGAAAACGTAGGCGTCGACTACGCAGGTCCCATTGTCTTGAAAGCTAGCGTTGTAAGAACAACCAAGAAAATCAAAGGTTATATTGCTGTGTTTGTTTGTCTTGGGACCAAGGCTATTCACCTAGAAGCCGTTACGGGCTTGTCGTCAGGTGCCTTCATTTCTGCATTGAAGCGTTTTTTGCAGTCGTCGTGGCTTGCCCAGCCAAATCTGGTCCGAAAATTGAACGAATTTTGTTGGCGCAGACCGCCATCTGAAAGATCTTCTACAGTCTGTCAGCTTTGGCTCTGAAGTTGATCATTTTTTTTGAGTGGCTTCGGAGTGAAGTGGACCTTTATAACGCCGTCAGCTCCCCATATGGGCGGAATATGGGAGTGTGCTGTGAAGAGTATGAAAAATCATCTTCGCATCGTCCTTGGCAAGCAAACAGTGACCTATAACGACGATACTAGCACAAATAGAGGCGTGCTTAAATTCACGCCCACTGTGTGCACTGTCTTCATCGATTGATTCTTGCGAAGCTTTGACCCCTGCTCATTACGTCATTGGACAGCCACTGAACTTTATTCCTGAACCTAGGGTAACGGGCATCCCCGAGAACCGCCTCGACAGATATCAACGCTTGCGGAGAGTCGTCGAGGATCTCTGGGACCGTTTCAAGACCGAGTACGTTACATCATTGCAAACAAGAAACAAAAATGGCAAACATCCGAAGAAAATCTGAAGGTGGCTGATTTGGTGCTGGTGAAGAACGATAGTGTGCTCCGTCAGCGTATTGGGAACTCGCTCGCGGGACAGCGCTCCATCCAGATGGAAGCGGAGTAGTGCGTAACGTGACACTACAGAGAGGCCAAACAACATATCAACGTCCTGTACACAAGCTGGTGGTGCTGCCGGAGAAATGTCATGTGTGATAAGAAATACACGAAACGAAAAGCACGCCATTTTTTTTTTGTAAATTTGCTTTATTCCGAGAATTTTCTAGTTTTTTAGTAGTTTTTCTGTCGGTTTTTTCCCGTCGTTCGTTTTGTTCACTTTCGCGTGTTGCTCCGTCGGTAAACAATAATGTTTGACGTGAAAAAACTTAATAAAAATCAAATATGGAACCTTCGATAGTAGAGTAAGCTCAAATTATTTGGGTTGTCTATATTCAGCTTCATACGTCTCAGAAGTATGCCTAATGACCAAGTTGCCAATCAGGTATCAGAAGGCCGGCTCCAGAGGCACGTTATCCTCCATTTGGGACATTTGTGCCATCGCCAAAATAACAGCTTATTTCATCATCTACCTGAGGGAAAAGGAAGGAAAAAGGATTTGGATGGGGATAGGGACAGGTAGGGAAATAGGAAAAATACCCTGGAAGAGGGTACTAACGCACAAGCGTACCACAATGGGTGCAAACAGCGCCCTGAAAAGGGCACTGTAATAACGCATAAAGCGAAAGAGAGCCTATAGCTCTTTACCACAGCGGGTTAAGAACAACAGAATATCCTGAAGATTCAGGTTTCTGAAGTCAGTTTTACTTAATAAGTGTTTACCGAATACTCGGAAACGCAGTTGCGCGAAAACTGGACAGTTACATATCAAATGATACGAAGTTCCATAATCGGATTCACAGCTATCACAGGCAAATGAATCAGCTTGCTGAATATTCGCCATGTGATAGCTGAGTCGGCAGTGGCCAGTCAATGCTTTGACCAACATGCTGCATTTCTGCTTAGACAGATTAGTTAGATACTTCGCCACCCGTAAAGATGGCTCAGCACTATACAATTTGGTTTGACGACATGACTCCAAACTATTCCAATATTGTCTGTGTTGAATGACAGCCCAGGTGTGAATCTGAAGCTTAATCCAACACTTCGATATCGGAATAGCTGGCTCAGGGCCAATGAAGTCATGTGATGCTCCAGAGCGAGCTAACTCATCAGCCAATTCATTTCCAGCGATGGAAGAATGACCAGGTACCCATAGAAGGTGAACAACGTTTGCTGAATAAGGCAATCCATGAGACAGATGCGATCAGCTGATTTTTTTTGTTTATCATGTATTTTTGACATCCGATGATCGGGGTGACAGTTGAACACAAAGGAATTTGTTAAGCACCAACGACACTTGACGAAACTTTGTTAAGTTGTACTCACACTGTGTTTACACTTTTGGCTGTCACCCCCATCGCGAAAAGTCGTCATGGATTGCCTTATTCAGCTCCTCGATTTGAGTTCGACAAGCGATAACTATCTTCGACCTGGAGTTGGCCAAAGCAAGTGCTTTAATAGCAGCCTGGCTATCTGAACAGAAGTATATTACTTTGCCCATTACGTGCTGCTGAAGTGCTGATTGCACTCCGCACATAAGAGCAAAGATTTCGGCCTGAAAAACGGTGCAGTGTCGTCTACCAAGTGAGTAAGACTGATACAGCCTTAGCTCACGAGAATAAACACCAGCACCTGCTCGACCTTCGAGAAGGGAGCCATCAGTGTAACATACGATGCCGTCTGAAATACTTCTTTCCAGATAACCAGATGTCCACTCTTCCCGGGAAGGGAATTTCGTGGAAAATGTCCTATATGGAAAATTACAAGCAATTGTAAGATCACTTGGAGCAAGGACAATTTTGTCCCAATTCACTAAAAGTGGAAACAACGAGGTGTGTGTTGATGTGCGGTTCACAGGAGTTTCCTCTAGTAGACCGAGTACCCGTAACCGGTAAGTGCAAGAAAGGGCTTCTTGTTTGAGATGAATGTGTAATGGGGCAACGTCAAAGAGAACTTCTAGCGCTGCCATTAAGCACATCCTTTGGAGATGACCTAATTTTGATTGGACCGTTCTCACTTCACCCTTTTGCCACCACACAAGACACCCATAAGCCAATATTGGCCGAACCACAGTTGTGTAAATCCATTTGATATACTTGGGTTTTAGACCCCAAGTTGTACCAAAAGTACGCCGGCATTGCCCGAAGGCCATACAAGCTTTCTTGATTCTGAACTCAATGTGAGGTGTCCAGGAAAGCTTGGAATCAAGAATGACTCCAACGTACTTTACCTGTTCAGTCACATCGATTTCAGAATCAAAGAGACGCAAAGGTCGAACGCCATTACGGTTTCGCCTTTCCGTGAAAAGAACAATAGATGTTTTACTCGGATTAACCGAAAGGCCATATTGGCGACACCAACCCTCAACTACCTAAAGGGCGTTTTGCATCAGGTCGAAAAGGGTGCTGATGCACATACCAACTAACAATGTTAGGTAGTCGTCGGCAAAACCATAAGTAGGAAAACCGCTATTATTGAGTTGCCTCAATAGCGTATCTGCTACGAGATTCCACAAAAGCGGTGATAAGACTCCCCCTTGGGGGCATCCACAAACACTCAATTTCCTAATCCCTGCTAGACGCAATGTCGAGAAGAGATATCGGTTTTTGAGCATTTGGTGAATCCAATTGGAAATCATTGGAGATATACCATGACTCCGTGCGGCTTCCAATATGGCATCGAAAGGCACGTTGTCAAAGGCACCCTCGATATTCAAGAAAACACCCAAACAAGTTTGTTTTTGAGCGAATGCTTTCTCGATATCGTAAACAACCTTGTGTAAAAGAGTCACAGTGGACTTACCAGATTGGTAGGCATGTTGGTTCACATGAAGAGGCACGTTGGCCAGATGAACATCACGGATGTGATGATCCACAATGCGTTCTAAGCATCTCAGAAGAAAAGAGGTCAAACTGATAGGTCTGAAACTCTTTGCTTCTTCATACGACGCACGACCCACTTTCGGAATAAACTTTACAGTAATATCCCTCCAGGATTTGGGAATATACCCTGTAGCAAAACTGCAAACAAGTAGTTTTTTCAAAACATGTTTGAAATAATCAAATCCCTTCTGAAGCAAAATAGGATAAATCCCATCTGCCCCAGGAGATTTGAAAGGAGCAAAGCTATTAAGAGCCCACTCAATCGATTCTATAGTTACAATACTCCGAGCCGAAGCTAAAGAATCATAACTACAAGAAAAGACATCAGGATCATCCGAAGATGTAATATCCACACATCCAGGGAAGTGTGTGCTGAATAAGCATTCCAGAACTTCCTCATCAGAAGAAGTCAGATCGCCATTTGGCAAACGAAGTTCGTTCACCCGGAAATCTTTAGATTTCGCAAGGATTTTGTTTAACCGACTGACTTCACTCAAGCTGGAAACATTTGTACAAAGGTTTTTCCAGCCGGATCGTTCAGCAGACCGGAGAGCTTTCCTGTAGGCATTGCGAGCCGACCTGAAAGCCTCCGAACCAGCCGAACGTCGTCTGTTCCAACTCTTTCTACATTGTTTCCTGAGTTTCGCCAGATCAGAGTTCCACCAAGGGGTTCCTCTTGTGATCTTCAAAGACCGTAGAGGGCATGCTTCTTCAAAAGCTTCCATGATGAAGGTCGTTGTAGTATCAACGGCATCATCTAAATCACTTGGAGTGTCAATGGATGGCGAATATCCATGAAATTTGGCTGCAACCAAATCAGTATAGAGATCCCAGTTTGTTGACCGAGGATTCCTGAAACGCAATGTTTGCGAAGTAACATTTAAATGTTCAAAAAAGATGTAGCGATGGTCAGATAAAGATTCTTCATCTGACACATGCCAATTGGTCAGCTCGTGACTAATTCTGCTAGAGCAAAGCGTTCCCAAGTAACCACAAGCATTATATCATTGCACGAATTAGACTGAATATCAACCTTTGCAATGCGAAATGCAGTAATTCCACACTTCTCATGCAATATACCTTTAGATTGGCATTATCAATGTATTGATGCATTACATTTTTTCTTTACATTAGGGTGCATTAAAAGGTGATATACGATAATTCAATAATTCAACACTGCAAAAACTGTATAAATGCAATGTACAAACTAGCAAAGGTTGCTCTAACAATACAATTATAAAAGCTTGACTCTAATGGTAAACAAATTAAATCAAGAAAAGTTAACAACTTCATGGTCAACTATAGCGGTCTTCAACACTTCTGGTTCTAATCCCGACCAACTTAATCCTCGTTTGAACCACCGATCGACGACTTTCTTCAGAAAACCCTTTTTAGAGATGACCTTTTCTCTTTTCTGTTGACTGCTATCGCATGCCAATTATGATGGAAACCACAATTAGCATAATATTATGAGCATTGTACGAAAGGTTTTTTATTTTTCTTTTATTTTTTATCTTCTATAGAATGCATTATGCATTTATCAGCGATTTATCAGAATGTGATTACGAATCCCTGTAATTACATATGCCATAGTCGTTTTGCCCTCTACTGAAATGGTTGAGGCAGAAGAACAGTTTTCTTCTAGTTAATGAAATATCGGCTGTTATCACAGCAGCAGAAACGGTCCACAGCACCAGCGCGAATGGAACTCATCAAGCGGTCTTCAACACTTCTGGTTCGACTCCCGACCTGGCAACAAAAAAAAATGGTTAAAACATTCATGTGGGGGGCATTAGTACCGTCGATAACGAAACGGTGCTAAAAATAGATTTTTGTTTTGGTTTTTCGTGTTGCACGTATTAAGCATGTGCAAATGCAAATGTACAGCACATGCATTTATGTCACTTTAGCAATGGCTGTCAACGTGCAGCAATATGTGGCACTAATTTAATTTTAGTGGGGCCCTTTTCGACTTTAATATTGCTTCAATGAGGTATTTAAAGTAATGCAGCATTATTTACACAATTTTAAATATAAATATACGGCAAAATTGATGCACTTATATACGGCTTCGTGGTTACTTGGGTTATATCTAACACTTCCTCTCTAGCAGATACCATGAAGGTTGGGCGGTTGCCTATGTTAAGTAATGCAAGATCTGTTAAGTACTCCATCAAACTGGAGCCTCTCAAGTTAATGTCTGAGCTGCCCCAGATGATATGGTGAGCATTAGCATCACTGCCAACAATTAGCGGAAGGCCTTTTGAAGTGCAGTATGCGATGACTTGTTTGAAAGCATCCGTAGGGGATGGTTCATCATGCGGTAAATACACAGAACAATAGACGTATTTCCTGTTGAGGTTTCCAACAGATACATCAATTGTGATAGCACATACATCTCTGGTGGTTAGTTCAGAGATGAGTGTAGCAACTATTGCGTTGTTGACAAGCACACAGGCTCGAGGCATGACACGCGAGTTTGCCATTTCATGTTTACTGAAAGTGGCAAACACCGGGTTCACAAGGTTTCCTAGATAGAAATTTCCCTTACGAAAGTAAGGTTCTTGTACCAAGGCCACTTGGGCAGTACCATTTTGCATAAGTCTGCAAAGATTGATCGTTGCTGTTCTTTTATGCTGAAGATTGATCTGAGCTATCTTAACCGTAGCCACTACCCAAACTAGGTAAGATTAAACTCTTCGCAACAACTGCACAACAAAGAACAGCAACAATAAAACCAAATCGGTATCGATTGGAAAACGCCAAAGGCGAGGATACACAGAATACACTGTGTAAATCGCATAATGCGAAACCATATAGGTGAAAATTTAAACTAATTAACAACATCTTCATAATCCCGCCCTTATTTAGCCTCAAGTGAAACTAAAGAAGGGCAGCTGATTGTCTCGGTGAAACACAAGGTTCACTGCACCATTGCTCCGGTTAGCGCAGTAAGGGCGTAATACTGTGGAGGGCGCCCTGGTACTCCACAGGCTCCGTTAGCGGTTAGGTTTTTATTAGACCCCCCTAGCCATTCATTCCTAGGCACGGTAAGCATAAAGCCGCATCACACCATGAATTAGGGGTCACCTGTTGGTGGATTCTTACCACCGGAACAGGCGGTCCGTAGTGTTATTCTTAGCCAATTGAGACAATCGCTACCGACACTACACAGCTATCTAGGCTGATCGAGAAAAGAAGTTAATATTGATGATCAACTTCATACGGACTCGAACAGCCGATAAAATAAATTAATAAAAATCAAATATGGAACCTTCGATAGTAGAGTAAGCTCAAATTATTTGGGTTGTCTATATTCAGCTTCATACGTCTCAGAAGTATGCCTAATGACCAAGTTGCCAAACGATTGTTATGTCAATTGACTTTATGCCAAACTCATGTAATGTCAAATGGCATTATGCCAAACAGGGTAGACTTTACCTGTACTGTTGGTGGACGCATAAATGTCCCATGTGCAAAAACAGACAATTGAGAAAATCGCGTCCAAAGTTCGAAAAAAAGTAAATTGTCTCAACTATGAAGTATAAGTGCTAAATCGTGTTCTAACATCAACCAATTTTTAATTTGGGCACTATTTTTTTTTTTGTTTTAGTGCGACTTTATAGTTCCATAAGATTTCCAATGAAACGTGACGCTTATGCGTCCACTTTTAACTCTCTAATACCCAATCCCGCCTTTAGACGGGGTATAGTTTGAGCATTTTTGTAATTTTTGTTTCACGGAAAATCTTTTTTTTAATATATTTTTGGCTGATATTTAGGACTGTTCTGTATATCTCAAAATGGTTTTTGGTGTATTTTAAAGCGTATTTACATTTTTTTTAATCATTGAAAAATTGATGTTTTAGTCACCTTTTAGAAGTCTCGCGCTTAGTATCATACGGGCGTATCTACAATGATCGATTTCTCTTCATCGATTTTCTCTTTGGTTAATAACTTGGCCGGCAAATCATTTTCGGTTGTTTTTGTTGTTTTAGATGCTAGTCCTAGTCGTCCTTTATCGAAACACACCGAGATATCATCCGAATATTGGTCGTATTGCCCGGAATAATCCAAAGAGAAAATCGATGAAGAGAAATCGATCATTGTAGTTACGCCCGTATGATACTAAACGCGAGAAGTCATTGTTTATTTTGTATTGAATCGCTACAATAAACATATTTTAAATTTTTCCCAAATCATTCTATCCTTGTTTAATAGTTTAAGGGAATCGAATACACTCTAAAATTATTTTCCTTAAAATTACACGGAAAATAAAATTTTCTGTAAAAAAAACAATAATCATAAAATCTCAAAATGTTTTCATCTCAAAAAATCCGTTCCCCAAATTGGCTTCCAGGAAAAATATAAAAGTGTGGGGATGTTCAATAAAAATTGGAAAAATCAAAAACTGAAATTCACGAAATCGAGAATTAAAAAGAATCATTTTCCAAAACATGTTTAAATCGATTTTAAATGACGAAAAATGATATCTAGATCAAAATCAAAAATTTGGGTATTAGAGGGAGAATGTTACAAATCGACCATGCATTTTTTCAACAATTTTCGGAACAAACTACCTATTTTTATTTCCCCATATGATAGTACCTCACGATACATGGTCATGGGCTGCAAAATCTCAATATTGCCAAAAATGCACATGGGACAATTATGCTTCCACCGGCAGTGTAGTGGCTGAGCACCCACACACGGAATCAGGGCGCTGCTCCCTTCAAACCGAGACGAGCCGGTCTTTTCAGGCCCACCCTTCCCGGCCTCCTACGGCACCATCCTGGCCTTACGAAACTCACCGAGCCATGAGAATACAGTTACTCTGGCGTTTTTGTCGGGCTTCCTTCGAATGAGAAGGCCTCAGTCTCGATAGCGTTATTCGCCCCACTATATCCTTTGATCCCGCTTCTTGCGAAGAGGTTAATCTCACTACTTCCCACACTAGATGATGAATTTTGATTGAATATGCTTTCCCATGAGCAGCACGGGGAAGAGGGTGACAAATTACTATGAGGAACCTGAACAGTCTGATCCCTTTCCCGCGTTGTTTCGAGCAAGCATATTGATCTTTATGCCGACGACTGGGTGACCCAGAAGTTCACCCATCTTTGGCAATCAAACTAGACTCTTCAATTCTAAACCTTTGAAAAGACTCGTTTTCGTCACCCAATTCTAAAGAAATTTGCTACTTCCACAAATTCCTCATCGGTGACTCGTCTCTCATCGCCAGCATCTGAATATGTTTCGGAAAAGAGATTTTTTTGAACTCTTTCCATTGTAAGGGATGTCATCTAGCAAGTAACATTTGCGTTGTCTATAAGTTAATGGATAATATTTCCTTCAGCGATCATTGCGGCTTATAACAATGCATATTTTACCTTAATTTACTTTTTGATGTATTATGCAATACATATTCACTAATCGCTGCTTATTCATCCCACAAAGGTGTAGAATCGCCCAGACTTGCCAGCGTTCCTCCCTGCGTTGGGGAATTGCTGGGTTTTTGAGGAGCGTTCGACATCGGACGAGGACTTGGTGCCGAATTGTTACCTCTGTTGAACGGAGGATTATTCGACGAGCCGAAGGAATCGTTGGAGAATTTGTTACGTGGCCTAAAGTCCCCTCGACCAGACTGACCTCCACTGGAAGTAAGAAAAAGACGATATTATAAAGAATTTAAAAAATCTGCGGCTCAACTTACCCTCTAGGAGTGTTTCGGCCACCATCTCGGTTCTGATGACCTCCTCGTCCTTTCGACATCCACGAGTCGGTCGCCTTTTCCCAGTTGCGCTTCTCCTGCTGCATGGAGCCGTAACGGCCCATGTTGGCGCTTTCATTGGAATACGGCGATACTGACGCAGGGTTGTTGAAAGGCGAACTACCGGAACGGTCGTTATGTCCGCCGCCCCGGCTGCGATGTGGCATACTCACGGATCCCGGATGTACGAATGAACCGTTCGAGTGTTGCGACGGAGTCGACGAGCCATACCTGGGCGTTTGCGAAGAATGTGGCGTCTGTTGGTATGGTGTCATGTACGGCGTTTGACCGCTGGGAGTATACGGCTAGACATGAAAAAATGAAGATAGTATAAAAACATTCTATTGGCATCTATGGACAATGCGTGTTTCTCATAAAACAAAAAAAAACTGCTTTTCTGAAAATTTAATTCTTATGGTAATCGTTTTCAGTTCAAGTACAGTGATACAATTTTCATCCCAATTGGGTTTTTAAATTTTGAAAAATGTATCGATTTTATACGAAAGAGCACCTTTTTCTGAGCCACTATGATTTTTTTCAGATTTCACAAGTTTACAAAATAAAACGAAAGTCGTGAACTTCTGTCAACGACCAAAATTTTTGAAGCACAATTTAGTGCTGATTTCGAAACCGACTTTCAAAAAAAATTAAGTAGAACAGTTTTTGAGTTTTCGCCCAATGTCGAGTTTTGCAACTTTTCAAAATATGTAATTTACTAAAATTCAAATATATTGCGTTTTGTTCAATCAATTTTAAATATTTTTCCATAAATAAAAAGCTGAATACAATACCATTCGACCATCTGAAAACAGGTTTTGCGTCAGATTGATGAAATTCAAGATATTGGCGAGTTTTAGGAACGATCTTCTTAAATTTTAGCAAAATTCCCAAAAATTCTTGAAGAAATGTATTTTTTTCAATAAGAAAAAACAACCTAAAAATTCTTTCTCGACGTTTGTTTGACATATCATATGTGGGCGAGTTACAGTAAAAAAATCAGCTCAATCGGAGCATTGATCACGGAGAATGAGATGTTTGAAGTGAGCTACTTTGCTCAAAAATAGAACAAAAATCGATTTCAAATCATCAACCTTGTATGGAAAGTCGAAAAAATTTCCGCTCTACAGTAGAGAGAGTGTCTGAAAGCTCATGTATACATGAATGAGACAGTGTGCCATGCGCTGGTTTGAAATGCGTTTCAGGAAAATTTTTGAGATTTGAGATCATAGCATGCTCATGAAAAATCAAGTGTACGTGCCTCAATGAGACGTCTCGTGAGACTCGTCTCATTGAGATGTTCGCCAGTGTAAAAATTGCAACGACGTTATTTTAGAGGCCTGATCCCACCTCAGAATTAAGGCAAAAATACCGAGATCGATACTTATCCGGGGATTGAATCGGTTTATTCGCGAGTAGTAATGGCAGCGATAGGTACTAGCGATTCGGATTTTAATGTTTCTTAGTGGGAAATCTGGAAAATCGAAGCGATTCGGTTCCCCTCATCACCCCTTCGTCAAATGTTCGGTAAAATCAACCAGTTGCACTCCGCACGAAACGTCAGAATCGTAACCGCTCGCTTGTACCCAGCGCGGCCATTACGGCTCGCGGATGAGTGGATAAATTGGACCAATTGGACATGTAATTAATATTGGATTTGTTTTTATCGATTGAGCTTGCAATATCCCTAACAAAAGATGTTGTCCATATCATATCTCTCCTTCTTCACGCTACCTACATGTTTAACGTGTCTATGTGGGCCATATTGACTCCAACAATTATTTATAATTTACAACCTATGATCAGGGATGGGAACACTCACTTTCAAAGAGTTACACTCACTTGCTATTTTCTCTGCTCAGAAGCGTGCAATCAAGAAACGATGTATGGACGACTTTTGCATTGTGGTTTTGTCTAAAACTTTGCCGAATAGAGTAGGAGTCGCACACGCATACCAAAGTCGTGACAGAGTTGTAAAAGCGTCTCTCCACGAGGTGAGTGTAATTTACATTCACCTCGTGGAGAGTTGACTTCGCAGCTCCCTCACGACTGCGGTATGCGTGTGCGACACCTAATCTATTTGGCAAAGTTTTAGACAAAACCACAATGCAAAAGTCTTCCATACATCGTTTCTTGATTGCACGCTTCTGAGCTGAGAAAATATCAAGTGAGTGTAACTCTTTGCAAGTGAGTGTTCCCATCCTTGCTATGATAGTATTTGTAAGGCGAAAAATAGCCTTAGTTGAAACTTTCAGAAGATGAACGTTGGTGTCATTTTTCTTCATCTCAAATGAACCTGTATCCCTCTCTGTTGGTCAAACAGAGTCCCTAAAGAAATGTGGTCATACTCACGTTGCTTTGGAAGAAGCCTTTGCCACGATTGTTCCTCGTACCACCTTTCTCGTCATAAAACAATCTCTGGCTGAATTAGCATTAAGTTAAAATTCACAAATAAAAAAAAAATCTCTGGCTGTATTCTATCTGCCCTAGCACGCTAACGATCCGAACCTCTTCCGCCATCGGGAAACGCCAACTCATTCCCAGTTGATCATCATCCAGAAATGTCACCCTAATGAAGGATTCAAGAGTGAATCAAACCAGTGCGGTGTTGTACTTGGAGCTTGTCTCATTGAGATGTCTCATTGAGACTCGCAATGCTAATGTGATGTGCATCAACATCGCGAGTCTCAAGCTCATGGAATTTTCATGTGCTCACAGCCAACTTTTCTCAAGCTCGTATTGAGATTTGTGCGTACAGATACTCTGCAAAAATGATCATCAGCTTACAGAGTTCAAAAATGCTGTAAACTAGTGTTTTTAGAACTTTATTTTGGTACCTTAAATCAATTTCAAAGAGATTTTTAGAAATCACCATTTGACAGCTGGGCAACTGTTTGACAGCTCCGCCCAGTACAAACTGCGACGAGGGGTGATTCCCATACAAACTTCAAATTGATTTTGAAATAGGTTCCCGGGCACCAAAATTCATGAAAATTTGGATTTCGGCTCAGTTTGGCATGCAGATTCAGAATATCAAATTATCTCAACACCGTTAAAGAAGCTAATAGGAAGCAATCAGTGAAGTACTAGATTAAAAGTAGTGAGCTGGATTTTTGTATGGTGAGATGATCAGTTCTCCATTTCTGTAATGAAATGGTCCAAACAGCGTGGGTTATATGATTTCTTGCCTAATTTGATGCTGTTTGAGCAAAACTTTGGGTAACTGTGTTGTTGAAATTGCAAGAAATAAATAATACAACATCACAGATACCCAAACTTTTGCTCAAATAGCATCAAATTAGTCAAGAAATCATATAACCCACGCTGTTTGGACCATTTCATTACAGAAATGGAGAACTGATCATCTCACCATACAAAAATCCAGCTCACTACTTTCAATCTGGTACTTCACTGATTGCTTCCTATTGTTGAATATGTAGTATAATTTGTGGATGGCAACAGACGAATCAACACTATTTTTCTATAGGGGCCAACTATTAAGTACGTCACGCTTAGAGGGGGAAAAAGGATTTGTGAAAGTGTGCTGCGAAGCGACATCAAGGTGCACCACAAAAAATATGAAAAATCTGCTTATATATCTAGTTGACGATTTTCATAAATTAATCATATTTTGCAGTGTTTTGCACATATAATCTGCCAAGCGCCAAGCGGGGATACTCAGAACTTGAGTTTCTGATCAAGACAAATAAGATAGGTTGAAACTGGGCAGAATAAAAACTGATGTTTTGTACCAAAACAGATCGAAATCTAAATTTTATGCAGTACACACATACAAACATCAGTCCCATATTTGCTAAGTTAACTGCTCGTATGGGACCATTATGCGATCAATGGCAGTATATATAAATGTCTTCAAAAACTTACCGTGGTCACATAGTTGCTGGTGCTTCCGAAATCACCAGGAGTGTAATCGTATCGCGGAGTGTGACTGGTGGCCTGCGACAGCGAATTCAACATATGCGTTGGCATATTTTGAGCTAATTTTGTGATTGCATCGCCTGTAAATTATTCGAGGAAAAAAAATTTGGTTACATCTGCAAATTAATCAAGAATTTTCGATCGGATACGTACTGTTGTATTTGGGTGATGCCGAGGTGTACGGCGTACGGGATGTCGATGAGCTGCCTCGCGGTGTGCTGGTCGGGGTAGCCATCGGAATGGGATCACGGAAGTGCTCTTTGAACCACTTGAGCAGTGAGTTTACCGAGTCGAAGTTTTGACTCCGGAAGCGGTACCCTTCCGGTGTGATGGTTATGTACTCGTGTTTGAACTTATTTCTCGGTAAGTACGATAGAAGGAATTTGCCTGGGTAGTTTTTCGCTACCGACACAACGTAGTGGATTTTGTTTGGATTTTTCTTCTTCTCTTCCTTGAGGATTTCTTCCGCCTTGTCCTTCATTCCCCCATCGGTGTCCTTGTAATATTTATAATTCAACAAATCACGTGCATAGGCGGCCATTGGATTTATGTATCGGGCAATGATTTCATCCAAGTCTTCGAACTCCTCGTTGCCGATCCATAATGACTGGCCTAAGCTGAAGACATTTTCCTTGCCTTCTTCACGTACATCGATGTGTTGGTAGATGTCCTTAGTGACCTTCCACGTTGCCGTCAAATGGTCAGCACCTTTACTGGACGGCCGCACAATTACTTCACCTTGATCCAACTGGTCTAGTAGCTTCAATGCTTCCGCATACGAGATGTTATGGAAAGATGGGTGCACAATTACCCTTTTTATATACTGTTGCCGTTGTTTCTGTTTTTTAGTGTCAGTTTCCTTTTTGTTATCTTTATCCTCGGCATCTTGATCGTAGTTCTGGTCTTTCCTTGGTCTCCATTCATTATTTTTATCAGCCAAATCGGAACTTTTTGATGAACAATCCAGAGTGAATCGTTCGACATCTATCTTAGTTATCCGCACATGAATCGTCTGACCCATCTGTACTCGTTCCTCCGGGTTTTTCACATGTTTATCGGAGATATTTTTTATATGGATGAATCCAGTCAGACCGTTGTCGAATCTCACCCGAACACCGGTAGCTTGACCGGGACATTCACCAGCATCGAAATGATTCCACACCTCCGAAAGTTCTGGGAACTCATTCTGCATGCAGAACGGACACTGCCAAAGACCGGTTTCATCATTTCGTACGGGATTCGCCTGATCCAACTGATCACCTTGGGGTTTCCGGTGGCTTATTCCGGCAACGGTGGCCAACATCATTTTACCCACATACAAGGACTCGGGTGTTTCTTTCGTCAGGTAATCGAACAGTTCTTCCGCTGTGCAAGAGCGATACGGAGTACGGAGATCCTTATAGCGGGAGTTCAACTCAGCGCGAATGTCGTACAGGGTTATGCTCTTGTTGCCGAAGCCTTGACGTTCCAATTCCACGGCGAACGCATCCAAATCGAGATCCTTCAAACGTTCGGGCGATTCCAGAATTTCCTCCAGGGCACCAGCTGGATTGGCATCTTCATCGTCGTATTCCAAAGCATCTACCGCCATTTTGCGAGCCCATTCGTACGTTTCCGGATGGACACGTGATCCATCCAGGACTTCCACGTAGGCTTCCGTACTGTCGCCGAGGGAATTGGTATCGATCTTTATGAACCCGGAACAGTTGATGAAAACCTTCGGACCCATGTGACAGGCGGTGACCAGCTGCGTACGATTTTCCAATCGTTGATTGGTTTGCTTCAGAACTTTGATAAGAGCCTGTCCTTTCCTCGGTCCCAATCCACATATAAACTGCACCAAATTCAGTGTGATCGAGTTCTGAACAGTGAGATTGATGTCCACTCCAACTTCGTTGGTACGATTGATGAATTCAAGATACAAGTTTTCCAGCAAATCTTCCTTGTTCAGTTGTTCTTGTAGCATGTGGTATCGTAGGCAGAGAATTTCCTCATCGGCATTGCAAAGCTGCGAAAATTCCACCAAAGGATCCTGCATTCGCCGTGCCAAGGAAATCGCCTGTCGAAGCACAACAGGATACTCACGGAAATCCGCAGTGCCTTTGTTGGAGTTTGCGTAGATCTTGGCCAGTTCGTTGTCCATAATTTCCACCTGAATTTCTGGAAACTGATCTTCATCGACCAGCGTCTTCACGCACTCCTGGAAGTCTTTCTGCACCATCAACGCTTCCCTAGACTCTCCACCTACCACGATTACGTGAGGCTTCTTGTTCCGGATGAATTCCGTAATCGCCTGCAAATCGCCTTCCTTCAGCGATTTCTCTTCCTCTCGGAAGGTGTTCTTTCGCTTCATCAGATGCGGTATACGCAGATAGTCCGTAATTTCCCCATCCGGAGCAGTGATGGCAGCGAAAGCCGATTGAGAATAGTCTGGAACGTAGGCAACGCCCATTACGCGAATTCCACGGGACGTTTCCCAATCGTAATCATCGTCATCGACTTCGAACGCTGTGAAAAGAAAAGATCATTTATAAGTTAAACAGTTTTAGGAAGGCATAAATCGAACACTCACCTGGATTGAACGGCGCTACCTTGATCCAGTTGTACATCTTTCTGCAGCATATCTTAAGAACGCATTCCTTCGCTTCATCCAACAGAATGGCTTGCAGCTCGCGTCTCAAGTCCGGCAGGATCATCTTGGTGAAGGCCAACTCGACGCACTCGGAACGCAGCGTGTTCCACTCCTGCACATTTTTGGCAAACTCATCCTTCTGATAGAGGGCTTTCATTTCGTCGATGATGTCTGACGTTGTCGAACCCTCGATACGCTCCGAGATGGTCACCGTTAGAAGTTGATCTTCCTGACCCATGTTCAGCTTCAAAAATTGGTCTCCCGTAAGATCCCGTACATGTTTGTCTTTGATGTACTTCATGGAGTAGCACTGGTGGTTCTCATCAATCTCCTTCATTCCCTTTTTGGTCGGCCGTACGCTCAGCTTGGCACGTTCGTAGTAGAATTCCCGTACACACTTCCTCAGCAGAGGTTCTCTAGCCAACTGTCTTGCCACCATAAATTTAGCAGCGTGCAGGACATCCTCCACCGTGGTGAATCTATTGTTCACGTACTCTTTCGCAACGTCTGCTGGGTCGCACGCTTCCTGATCAACCTCGTGCCGTTGGTAGCTGTCTCGTGCGTTCTCTGCAAACTTTTCCGGGGTCAAACCGAACCGCTTAGCTAATCCACTCAGACCACCTTTACGACACATAGCGTACGGACCGGAATCTACGTTAAGTTTCACATGTTCCTCCGCGTAGGGCTCTTCCTCAATTTCCAAATTTTCCATATCAATGCTTTCGACGCCTTCTTCGCTGGACTCCAGTGCTTTCCGACGTGCCTCCAGTTTCTCCTGACGAATCCTTTCTCGCTCTTTGCGTTTCATCTTCTCCTGCATAGCTGGGATTTCATGGGCGTAGTACAGAAGGAAGTGATTGTGAACGTCTCGCAACTCCTCCGGAGTCTGAGCAGACCTCAACCGATCGAAATCTTCGTCTTTCATGATACGAATTTCATCCGGAATGGCATCATCCGGATTTTCCATCACCTTGTCCAGCAGATGATTACGCATATTTTCAAATAGTTTCATCAGGTTATTACGCCTAGCCGTCAGCTGGCACCATTTGGCATCGTACTTGTAGACCTTCCACAGATCGTTGATGTTCAAATCTGGCTGGACGTACTCCTTTCGGTAAAATGCAATGAACGGCACCTCCAAATGTTGATTCCGCATGAAATCCAAGGCTTGTTTAATTTTCGGAATAGCAGACGACGACTTACGCGCATAGGTTTCCTGAGTAGACACAGGAGGTTTACAAAAGGCCTGTTTGTAGATCCATTCTGCCTCGTCCTCCAATTCGTTGGAACCTTCCGCTACTGGCGTAATGGGGACATCTCGCAGCTGCATCCGTTCCGGAATATCTATTTTTCTGATTTCATTGTCCAAGTCCGTAAAATGACCTCTCTTCAGCTCGCTCGGTTCGAATATGTCGAAAATGGTCTTCTTGGCTGTCTTCTTGCGAGCTGGCTTCTTCGGCCGTTTAGCGCGTTCTTCACCGCCTTCCTCTTCGTATTCGTCGTCAACCTCCGACTCGTCCTCGTATTCATCGTCGTCATACTTTTCGAATTCCTCGTAGTCAAAGTCAACTCCAAAAATGTCCTGACCTTCTTGCAACGATCTAAAGATTTGGGAAATGAGTAAATTATAGTTCAGCTGAAAAAATATCAGACTAGCGCCACTTACGCATCAGTGAAAATGTGTTTCTTCTTCTTGCGCTTATCGCTGATAGGAACACCGTCGTCATCGACTATGAAATCGTCGGCATCGGATTCATCTTCTTCTTCCTCGTCAGGGTTATCCACTGCGGTCAGCTGAAGATCACGGTTGCTTTCCCGTTCCGAATGGTGTTCTTCGTCCTGGAACATTCGGATTAAAATAGACACATAGCGAGGTAAGATGGTTCAACATTTACCTCATCACCGGATCCTTCGAACAGTTGCTCGGCGATCACCTCTCGGTTGAGCCCTTCATCCACGGCTTCGTCATCGTCGCTGCCCTCATCGGTAATTTTCTTCAGACGTTTGAACCGTTTCTAAGAATAATAACAAAACAAAAATAATTCCCTTTTGCCTGTTGACCACACGCCGGAAACTCACCCTCTCCACTTTAACGCCCAGATTTTCCTCGATTAGATCGTAATCTTCGTCTTCCAATCGATCGTCGAGCTCGTCTTCGTCGTCGCTTTTCTTCCGCTTCGGGTGACCGCCGTCCGAGTCTTCTCCGCCGCTGTCGTCATCCTCCTCGATAGGATTGTCGTCGATGAGATCTTTCAGCTCCTCGCGAAGCCGTTCTTCGTCATCTGGTGTGCGGAAAAAAAGAAGGGAAAAATTGCGTCAAATTTTACATTCTAATCAAAAAGGGTCTACCCTACTCCGTTTGGCATAATTCCATTTGACTTAATGACGTTTGGCATACCGTAATTTACCATAAAGTCCTTTGCAATAATAATAGCCGTTTGATGTAATTCTGAATAAAAGACGTATGATGCTTAATATGGTCAACCCCAATAAGGGCAGCGGACCTGGTGTGATGGTTAAAGTGCATGCCTTTCACGCCGAGGACCTAGAATCGAATCCCCACTGCCGACAAACTCACAAAATGTGAGTTCTTCTTTCGGATCGGAAGTAAAGCGTGGGTCCCGAGATGAACTAGCCAAAGGGCTAAAAATCTCGTTAATACAGATAAAAAATAAACAATAAATTACGCTGATGCTACTTGTTGCGGCGAGTCAAACTAATTTTCATAGCGGACACAAATCCGTTCGTTTTTTGATCAACTTGAACTGTATTTTATTAATTCGTTCTACTAAACTTTTACAAATAATATAGTGGACTTACCGGCTACTTGTATTCTACCGGTCGCTTCAGTATGGCCTCCAAAGTAGCCGTTTTAAAAAAAGAGTAACTTAAAAATGATTTTAAGCATTTTTATTGTACGCACTACATATTCCTCGTTGCCACTAGCTACTCAGCGACATTCATTTTTTGACAATCAAATTGATTTTTATATGAAAACGGCTACTTTGTAACGGCTACTTAAGTAACCGGTAGAATACAAGTATGTAGTCGGTAAATCCACAATAGCTGTTAACTTACAATTTACAGTTTTATCGTCCCGCAATTAAATTTGGTTTCAAATCACAAAAAACTGAATAATTATGTTATTCTAAGCCACACTTCAAGTGTACGTTCCAACTTGTACTGCTTTCAATCTTTCTATTCAATAGAACTGTATCTCACAAATTATGTCATGGTTACCACGCCTATCCTTCTGCACATTCAAGTCATTGAAAAATTAAAAATTAAAAATTGATTGACTGCCCGTTGATGCCACTCCAGTATCGTGAGATAAGCTACACTCACACAAGGAACCAATGAGATAGCTGTTTGGGCCGAACAGGCATCTTCAGTGTGTGAACATTGACGATCTTCTATTTTAGGCGACAATTGAATTTTGCAAGGTGACGTCACGAATGAACGTTTGGTTCATTCTCGTTCGTCCCTTCCTTTTCTCTCTCACGCGAATTTTGACATTTTCCGGTGGTTTGTTTTGATTCCCATTCGTTGCCGTTCTTTTCTCTCTCGGAGAGAAAATTGAGGTTAAATTTCAATGCAAAACTCTATAAGGCAATCCATGACGACTTTTCGCGATGGGGGTGACAGCCAAAAGTGTAAACACAGTGTGAGTACAACTTAACAAAGTTTCGTCAAGTGTCGTTGGTGCTTAACAAATTCCTTTGTGTTCAACTGTCACCCCGATCATCGGATGTCAAAAATACATGATAAACAAAAAAAATCAGCTGATCGCATCTGTCTCATGGATTGCCTTACACGCTCGTTGAAAACTACTCTAAAGTGAGTAGAATTCGACTCACTTTGGTACAAAGTGGAACAGCTCAAAAGAGAGTAAATGGCAGTTACTCACTTTAGAGTAATATAAGATTTTCTTCAAATTAGAGTAACTCTTACTCATTTTTAATTTATAGCAAATTAGCAAAGTGAGTCGTTTTTTACTCAGCTTTGTAAATTTATTTGGATAATTCCTGTTTTGATTTTTCTCATAGAAAAATAGCAAATTTATAATGAATAAAGAAAACATACATACTTTATTGATACATAAAACTATTCTTCATGTACAATATACTAAATTGAAGGCGATCAATGTTGACAAACTACTGGTGCTATGAATGTATCTGGATGCTAGTGTGTTTCTCCCATGTGATGGTTCCTCTTCCGATCAGGGATCGCTGGTGATCATCGGCTGCTAATCCACTAGATGCGACAGGAAGCTCCATGATCAGAAACACCAGCACGGCATCGATCAGCTGACAGAAGAACTACTTTCCAATAAGCCGGGATTTCCTTGCTGATGCGTAGCCCTAGTTGGTAATGGTAATTTGGAAAATCTAGTTAAGAAGATTAAATATTGTTGATATTTCGATTTGAAATCAATGAAATCATTACTTACTTTTCAAAACTGCTTGTTCCATCGATGCTTGAAGACTTTAATGGTGAAAGATTCCAAATTTTTCTAACTGAGTTTGAAATTGACTGCAACAGCTTACAAGATATTTCCAAATTGTTCTAAGTCATTTCCGTTAGAGTGAGTAGAATAAATTTTGAGGCTACTCAAAAGTGAGTAGACGACTCTTTTTGGCAAACAGAGTAGAAATCAACTCACCTGGGAAAACAACTGTCACTCACTTTTGACATTTTTTCGAAAAGTATTCAAGTGAGTAGAAATCTACTAATTTTTGAGTAGATTTCAACGAGCGTGTATAGCGCCTGCTGCGTCAGGTTGCAGGTCAATGAGGGCAAGGGAGAGAAGTAACGATTGCAAACGTTTGTTGTCAACAAACCGCGGAGTTCACTGCATCTGCGAAACACATTGACAGCTAAGAATTCCGTGTTGGTCATGTGGGAACATGTACTTCAACAAAAACTGTCGGCAAAAGAAGCAGATAGTATGAACACCGCAAAGGCAATTGTGCATGTTTGTCATCTAAATAAAGCGACACTTCAGGTAACTCGAGGACAAAGAAGAAGCATAATCAACCATCGGCAAGCACGACGACATTTGCGAGTCGAATCGTCTGCTGTTGGATATTGGGTCGACCGGAAGTAAAACTAGCAGCTGGCCCCAAGTCAACCAAGATATGGCCAGACCTGCACCGAATGCGCCGCCGTAGCAAAAACCAACTAGAGTCCAGCGAGAACTGCTAGATTGGAAAATTTGATTAATTGCGCCGGCCACGTCGATCATTGTGAATGTTAGTCGGAATGGAGGTCTACCCCGTTTGACATAACGCCATTTGATATACAGTCGTTTGGCATAATTTCATTTGGCGAACAAGTTCGCGTCAACATCTGTTTTTTTTTAGGTAGATATCATAGACACTTCGTCCACGCGATTGTTTTGCAACGATGTAAAAAATACAGTGCATTGAGTCATGTTTGATACGAGAAAACGTAATAATGGTCTGATCAAATTTGGGACTTTGGGCAGTAGAGTGAGCATGAATTGTTTGGGTTGACCAATGTTTCATACATTCAACATTAGAATTATGCCAAATAAACATGATGGCATTGTGTCAAACGGGGTAGACCCATTTATGGTAGTTGATGCGATCCACAAAATATACGATAAAACGAACGAAAAGAACGCTCTTTGCTTAACCCTTTCCTTATCACGACTTTCCAACGACTATTATTGTTATAACAAACAGAAACAAGTAGTTAAAAGTTAGGTGTCGTATCCATCGGTTTCGCTGGATCGTCGAAAATCGATGGTGAGTGCTAGAGCAACCATGGGAAGTTAGGAAATGAAAATTTAAAAGTATAAGCAGTTTTTGGTTAATTGAATCAACTATGCAGTAAACGCTCGATAAGGGCAGTGTGCTTACACGTAAATTTGAATTACTGACTGCAATGCATTTTTTTAGCGCTGGCCTGGAGCCTTAGTAATGACTACACTTGTTGGTGGCCATTCGGAGTAGTGACCATTAGGGGTAAGACTTTTCGTTATTTATCCAACTCGAAGCTACGCAGAAAAAAGCATGGTAAAACCAAAAAATATTTCAGGTAAACTCAAATAAATTGTCAATTTGTTCTGACAACAAAAATAGAACTGTTTGGAGCAAATCGAACGTCACATTTGAAACAAAAATGCATCTTCTGACAGGTTTTGTTAGAAACAAATGTATTTTTTTTTTGTTTTTTTTTGGCAGGTCGGCCCTACGGATATATTTGTTTCCCAATTAAATTTACAAAGTCATTACCTTCTCTAGGAAAACCCACCAGCCGCGTGGCACTTTCAATGCCAACATCATGTAGATAACATACGCTCCCGAAATCAATGGGATTTCGTGGAAACTTTTGGTGAAACTTGGCTTTTTTGCAGGAGGACATCTTGTTGTGCTGCAGCTAGAACTTGAGAGTTTTATTTATGTTCTCGACGGCGGAACGGGGGGCTCTTCAATGGGTATTGCAGAAATCAATATGTAATTGGGTTTTTAAATTTTGAAAAATGTATTGATTTTTTTTTTTTATTTTATACGAAAGAGCACCTTTTTCTGAGTCACTATGATTTTTTTTAGATTATTAGTACTTTGTTTTGGTACCTAAAATCAATTTCAAAGAGATTTTTTGAAATCACCTTTTGACAGCTGGGCAACTGTTTGACAGCTCCGCCCAGTACAAACTGCGACGAGGGGTAATTCGACAAATCTCTCCCATACAAACTTCAAGTTGATTTTTAAATAGGTTCCCGGACTCCAAAATTCATGAAAATTTGGATTTCGGCTCAGTTTGACATGCAGATTCAGAATATCGAATTATCTTAACACCGTTAAAGAAGCCAATTGAGTTAGTTTTAAAAATTAATATTTTAGTTTTAAATATTTTATCAGTTTACCGAACAAACATGAATATTTTTGTTTCAAACGAACGAAATTTGTCTCCGTGTTGTTTATGTTGCAAGAAATGGAGAAAACAACAACACTGGTGCCCAAAGTTTTGCTCAAACAGCATCAAATTAGACAAGGAATCATAATACCCACGCTTTTTGCACCATTTCATTGCAGAAACGGAGAATTGACCTTCTCACCATACTAAAATTCAGCTCATTACTACAAATCTAGTACTTCACCGATATGTCCTATTCTAATCGAGCTCTAGAGTTGACAAACTTTAGGTACACTTTGCGGAACTCATTGAGAAAATCAAAGCAAATAATTTTCTTAAATATAGGTTTTCTCAATCTTCGAGGTTCCACGATGACTCAACCTTTTATATTTGTACCTATAGTATATTTTATGAGTCGATTTTATAAATGAAAATTTGACAGGAGGTGGCGTCCTAAGTTAGGACTCCTCACCCGTGAAAATCAATGTCATCATCATCAACAACACTGTTGTCACTTCGTAAGATGGCTCATTCGTTTATTTTCGAAACGTCTGTTCGCTACTTACTCTCTGAGAGGTGAGCAAAACGGCTCACTTCAGTGATCGGATCCGAACCGGATCCATCTCATTAGTGAACCGAATCTTTTGAGCGGAACAGCGGCTCAGTTATGAATCACCAAGCAGCACCGAACGAATATGATTGCTTGCTTCCAGATTATGCTCTCAAAAAGTAATAATGTGTGAGCAGCTTCATGTTCGGATCGTTCGGATCTACTCTGTCCGGACTGCCGGTACAGCTCTACTGCATGAGCTGGAAGCGAGAGATCGTGTGCGATTTTTGCGGCTGCACGGCCAGGGGTAAGGGTACTGAACCATCGGTGTTGGATGTGCTTGCTTGGCGCAAGAAAAACGCGTTTTGCAGAGTAGTGTTCAAAAAAATGATCCAGAGCAAAACAAAGAGAACCTATTAGTTCTTTCAAGCTCTTTCTAACAGAAAGAACAGAAACAAGTGATCCGGGTCTCTCTGTTAAAGATCTACGGTAATGGGGCACGTTCGGTGTAGTATTAGATTTGTAGTAATGAGCTGAATTTTTGTATGGTGAGAAGGTCAATTTTTTGTTTCTGCAATGAAATGGTGCAAAAAGCGTGGGTATTATGATTCCTTTCCTAAATTGATGCTTTGGATAACTATGTTGTTTATGTTGTAAGAAATGGAGAAAACAACAACACTGTTACCCAAAGTTTTGCTCAGACAGCATCAAATTAGGCAAGTAATCATAATACCCACGCTTTTTGCACCCCTTTTTTGCAGAAACGGAGAAATGACCTTCCCACCATACTAAAATTCAGCTCATTACTACAAATCTAGTACTTCACCGATCTGTTCTATTGATTAAATAAACTATTAAACAGCACACTCGCTCACTTTACGGATACGGATCTTTTTTGCCGGGTCCGGATCTGATGGCCCATCTGTGAGTAATTGTAATTGATTTAAAAATAATAGCCTGCTCAGGTCAAAGAACCAATTGACAAGCATAGAAATTTCAACGTTTCAACTTCGCCCCTTGATGAAATTCTACGTATGGGCCGTAGGCAGAATAGTTGAGAAACGCTGCCTTTAAATCACTTCACACATGAACTTTTTCTAAGCAAGAGTTTAGCGATACTTATTTATATGTTCAAGACCATACACAAAAGACGGTAATATGCGGTCGGGGCGTCTCACTGATGCGGTTGCCACGGATTTCTCCCGGAAATCCAAAGTCGGAAAAACTCACCTTCTTCCTCCTCTTCGCTGTCGCTGACGGCCTTCATTTTTTTCAGCTTTTTGCGCTCATGCGGCTCCAACTCCTCCTCCTCCTGTGAATATCGTAGAAAAACGGGGTTTTCAAAAACTTGCGCCTACAATCCACTAATTTGGACAGAAACATAACGAAAAACGCTCCTTACCTCGCTTTCCTCCGCTTCGGAATCCAGGAAATCGGCCATTTTTGTTGTCGAGAGCTGACGAACACAGAGCACTAAAATTCAGGCCAAAGGCAGCTTGATCGCCCTTTTTTTCCAATCACTACAAATAGTACAAAGCCGATTACAGAGGAATTCGATGAATTTTCCGACCGAAAAAGCTAATTATCAACGCCACATTCAGTTTTAAAATCAGACACCACTTTCACGCACTTTCTGTGATTGAAATCGATTTGGAATAAAAATGCGCTGCTGCTGTCGTCGTCGCTCGATTGACATCTGTCGACTGACGTTTACGCGCCACACTCTAAAAATCAAACCCCAAAAATGCCTAATAACTGACGATAGACACCTGAGCCGATTAACGAAACGGTTGAAACGGTAAATAACATTAATCCACTATCCGCGAACGGTAATGGACTACTACCCGAATTTATTCTGGCCTGCTTACTCTCACACGGAATTCGACATTTGAGCGGTGTCGGCACCTCTCAAACGTCAAATTTTCTGCGAGAGTAAGCAGGCCAGCGTAAGTACATGCAGTGGACCATGGCAGCGGTGGGCATATCCAACCGGTTCGGATTTTGACGTTTCTTGGGGGAAAGGCAAACCAGTTTCATTCTCCTCCTCACCCCTTCACCCACCGTTCGGTAGCGCCAACCGATTGTCATCCCCAAGAAACGTCAAAATGCGAATCGGTTAGTACACTAAAAATAATCCTCATCTAGTTTGTATATGCCGCACACATAGATTTTTGCAATCAACTTTGCACATAAATTTCACTGGCCATGCACATAGAACCAGATTTCTATCCCATCTTATGTCATTTTCGTTTTTACGGTTGTGCTACACCGGTGCAGCACTTTTGCACCAAAAATGTTCGTTTTTGATTTTCGTGCTACACCGGTGTAGCCAAGGGTGTAGCACTTTTTCTGCACCGTTCAAGATGGTGCAGCACTCAAAAATTCGAGAGTGTAGCAGGTGCGCACCGTGTCCACCAATCAGCGCTTGCAAAGTTGTAAATATTTTGGTTTTTATTCACGCACAACAACGCAATTGCACCGAAAATGTTCCTTTTTTTTTAGTGGAAAGTGTAGCACGAAGTGGTGATGCACCGCCACAAAAACGAAAACGATATTAGTTTCTACATGCAATGCACATAAATAATAAAGGTGTTTAGTTTTTCATTTTAAAGGTCAACTACACTGGGAAAAAAATCTTCATTCCTTCTATGTGTCCGGGACATGAATTTTTGCAATGGGGGTAAACAATGTTTTCCATTAGTGCGACTCATACATTTGATGAGTGTATCGACCAATACGATTTCACTCTCACGAGTCGCGCCCGGTGGCCGGTAGACGCCGCGTCTGAACATAGACTGACTCGACTCCCGATCGACAGAACGGTTGTCGTACACAAGTGGTGTCTGTTCGTTATACCGTCAATGATTATACCTACTACTAAATACTTACTCGATACATCTCTCCCAACTTAAAGTAATTGGTTAGCTTCAAATTATTTCGGATGTGCCATACACGAGTTGAATATGAACTGTCTTATTTGTATTTGTATATCTCTTATATATATATTTTTTTTGTGAATCACCCTTACATGTGTAGTCACAGACTCTTTTACTTTAGAACTATTCCAATACAAAATCTTTGAATCTTCCTGGCACTTGAACTGATCGTCGTTGTCTAGCAGTACCTTGATTTCCGAGTACCTCACTTGTTTCTTGTGTTTCCGAACCTTCTTCTTCTTCTGAAATGTGTAACATAGATTCCTCTACCTCTCTACACTCTACCCCCTTTTTCAATACTTTGAAATGTGTACTATTTCTCTTGTATGTCTTACCAGAATCTGCTGATCTTACAGTTATCTCCCCACCTTTTATTTCAGTGACCATGAACTCTTCGGAAGTGAAAGTAGGCTGTAGCGATCCCTGCTTCAAATTTTTCATGATCACTGTATCTCCTACCTGAATCGTGTGTGGTGTAGCACGTCTAGTTGAGTCCGCTCTTATCCTGTTTTTCTCTTTCAGCATCATATCGCGATCCCTTGATTCCTCCAAAAACAAACTTTGGTTTTTGTGGATGGAAGGAATTTTGTTCCTCAATTCTCTTCCAAACATCATTCGGCCTGGAGAGATACCTGTTGTTTCTTGTGGTGTAGAATGGTACATGAGAATATATTCCAAGAGATCTGATTTCCAATCTGATTCCTGGATGGTGCTGATCTTAATTCGACGTCCCAAATTCCTCATTTGTCGTTCTACGGCCCCGTTTTGTTCCGGCCAATACGGCGTAGATAGGTTTAAATGTATACCGAAACTCGCACAAAATTGTTTGAGCTCTGATGATCGAAACTGAGGACCATTGTCTGCTGTAATAGAACGAGGAATCCCGAATGATGCAAACATCTTTAGCAATGCTCTTATAACTTTTTGTGACGTTGCTGGAGACATCGGTTCGATTTGGATGAACCTGCTGGTATAACACACTACAACGAGTAGAGATTCTCCTGAAGGCAATCCTTCTTTGAAGTCCATCGCAAGGTCTTGCCACGGCTCTGTCGGTATGCGTCGTGTGATTGGATTTGGTTTATCGGGAAGTCCAGTCATTTGACATGGTTTGCAGCTTCTCACAGTTTGTTCAATCATTTTATCCATGCCGGGAAACCAGACCTTTGACCGTAGATGTGCTTTGATGCCCGTGCTTCCTTGGTGTCCGATGTGAGCCAACTGTACAATTCTCTCTTGAAGTTGTCGCGGAACAACGATCCTGTCTCCCCTTAAAATCAGATCATCGCAGTGTGACAAATCGTCTTTAATTGTTGCTGTTCTGTATTGAACCGGTACGTCATCCCATATTCCACTCTCAATTGCCTGTCTGACCATGGTCAGTTCTTCGTCTCGAAGGGTAGCAGTCTGCAGTTCCGACAGTGGAAGAGACGCTGGTTTCACTTCGTCTATTACCCATTTTATAACATCAGGTTCTCCTGAAAAACTTGTGTCAGTCACAGCCAACCGAGACAAGGAATCTGCAAGGTTTTGATCTCCCGGTTCGTACCTAGTATGAAATATTGTTAAACAGTGAAATAGCTGAAATAATATTTACGTTACCTCACATCAAAATCGAAAGCCTGTAATCTCAAAATCCATCTCTCGATTCTCGCAGATGGCTTGGACTGCGCACGGTTGAAAAGATATTGGAGGGGTTTGCAGTCCGTCACTAGGGTAAACCTCTTCCCATAGAGATAAATGTAAAATTTCTCCATAGCCCAGACGATTGCGAGGCATTCCTTTTCCGTCTGACAGTATTTCCTCTCATGTGACGCCAAACTACGTGATGCACAATAAATAGCTCTGGATATCCCGTCTTTCTCCTGGACAAGAATTGCCCCAACCCCAACCGGACTAGCATCTGTAATCAGCAATGTTTCATCGGATGGATCGAAAAATCCCAACGATTTGACGTTTCCAAGCATACGCTTGATGTTCTCCAGTTCCATCGTATGAACGTCTCTCCACAGAAAAGCTTCATCTTTCACTAATAATCCTCTCATGTGATAGGTTAAGGTTGACAAATTCGGAATGAATTTTCCAACAAAAGTGATCATTCCTAGCAATGATTTCTGCTCGGTTAGATTCCTTGGAGGTCGCAGATTCAAAATAGCTTGTACTTTCTCTTGCGTTGGTCTTATACCGGATATTCCAATCGTGTGTCCCAAAAATTCTGTCTCTGTAACTCCGAAAACTGATTTCGATTCATTGATTCTCATATTCAATTCGTCGATACGATTCATGACTTGTGCCAATCTCAAGTCGTGTTCTTCGTCTGTGCTACCATGAATCAAAAAATCATCCATAAAGACTATTAGACCTTCTATTCCACGAAACAGAATCTCCATTGCTCGTTGAAACAATTCTGGTGCAGATTTGATACCAAACATCAATCTGCAAAATCGATATGTTCCACTGCGCGAAACGAATGTCGTTATATCTCGACTTTTTTGGTCTAGCTCAAAATGGTAGTATGCCGATTCAAGATCAATTTTTGACAACTTGGTTACTTTTGGTATAGAGGCTATAGCAGCGTCTATGTTTGGCATCGGATAAGTTTCTCGTATTACGGCCTGATTTGCAACTCTCATGTCCACACAGAGTCTAATCCGACCGTCGGTTTTCCGAATGGGGACTAATGGTGATACCCAGGATAATGGACCATCTGTTCTTTCGATAATGTGCTTATCAAGCAGATCTTGGATCACCTAAGATAATGATTTAAATAAAATTTCGCACATGAACCTTTTATTTATAACACTAAAGACTCACCTTTTCTACATCCGCTTCCATTGAAAGTGGAAGTCTGCGCACAGGCTGTATTACGGGACTTACGTTATCATCAAGTTTTATCCTCAAGGGCATGTCTGGAACCTTAGGAAACTCGTTGCATAGTTGGTTTTCCTTTGCTCTCTCTTGGATCACGTTGTTGACCGACTTGTTGACATTGTATCCAATCCTCAGTACTCCTAAAGCGAAAGCTGTCGATTTGCTAAGAAGATCCGTCTGTCCTTTAGGTGCCACCAGGATGTGTGTCCAGCAGCCATTCTCCTCTCCTGGAATGCTTATTTCTGCTTCGAACGCCTTTGTGAACAGTATTTTCTCTTCTGAAGCAAATGATTCATAGTATGATTCGATTTGATCGGTGCCGCGTTCATTTATGATTTTTGCTCCCTGTTCCTTCAGTCTCAAATATGTCTGCTCTCGGATGATGTTTGCGGGCGAACCAGAGTCTACTACCATCGATGTTGATACACCTCCAATATTGAAGCAGAGTTTTTCGGAGTTCGTGCCCTCATCAACAAAAAATACTGCCTTATCCAAAGTTTTGTTCCATTCATCCGGTTTACTTTCCACAACCGCGTACACCTTTCTTTTATAACCATCTTGTCTCTTCGTGTCTTCTTGTTTTCTCTTTCTGCAACGGGCTCTGAAATGACCCATTGAACCACAATTGAAGCAAGTCACATTTCGAGCCGGGCATCTTTGGAAGTCCTTGGCAATATGTCCGGGCCTATTACAGTTATAGCATTTCCGTGAATTTTCACCAGGTACTCCTTTTTCCGTCTGACTTGACGTGTGAAGAATTAGCATAAGTTAAAATTCACAAATAAAAAAAAAAAAAAAAAAAAAAAAAAAAAATTTCCGTCTGGCGATAGTTTGACAGCTTATTTATTATTGGATTTGGGTTGTCCTCCACGCTGAAGTTCGGTTTTCCATATTGTCGAAACTGTTTCTGTACTTCTTCCATTGTTTTCCCGATCTGCAAAACTTCAGCTAGGCTCTTCTCTTCCGTCAAAAGTTTCTTCCTCAGTTCGGTTGACCAGCAGCCTTCGATGACTTGATCTACGATCATATCATCATCGTCTGGAAATAGGCACCGATCTGCTTGGTCTTTCAATCGAAAAACAAATTCCTCAAAATTTTCTTGCTGGTCTTGCTTCATGGCTCTGAACTGATGCCTTTCGAATCTCTTGTTCAATTGAGGTGCGAAGTAATTATCGAGCGCAACAACCGCAGAATCGTATTTCGTAATCTGCATTTCCGAGTCATTGTCGCCAATGACACCGACTTGAACTTTGTCCACTTTATCGAAATAGGTTTGTAACTCGATACCCCCCAGAACCAAGAGTAGGTTGAACTTCTCTTCATCATTGGAAATTGCATTTGCAATGACAAATCTGCCAAATGCTCTTTTCCATCTCAACCAGTCGTTTCGAGGATCTGATCCTATTTTAAACGCCGGCATAACTGCGGCATCTGTTAAAAAAGTAAGTAAAACCTGTTTGCACTTTCATTTTATAAAAAAAAATCAATTTATTTCTAAAAAGCATTCAAACCGCATTCATCCCTATGGCAATAAATCTGTGGCGACCAGCAACAACCGCATACTAGCATATGATTCCCCCAAATATATATCCCAATATGAATCGATAAATATAAACCTACACTCAACTCCAGGAATTTGTTTACTATAATTGGAAAATTCTTACCTTTGTTCAGCAGTTCCATTTGTACATACTGTAGAGAATTACATTCTCTAATCTCCGAGGCTTCTACATTCTTACATATACATGCATACCTCTAGCAATGTCTTGATAAACCATTTCACAATATCCATCATACACAGCAGAAAACTCCTTCTCGATCGCCCCTTCGATAAATTCCACAGCCCAGCACACAATACATTAGCACGGCACGTAGCTGACTCATTTCAATCATCACCCACCGATAAACATTCCAGCACGAAGCGCACACATCTTTACCTTTTCATTCACATATACTTTTCAGCACGCAGCTCTCAGCCCACGGTTTTCATATGCACAAACAAACCATTGTATTTCTCATGGGACCCTGCATGCCAAAACATTTGATGCTCCATTCTTCACCCCGTGCACAAAACATGTTGTTTTACCGTTTCACCAGCTATTCGGCAATATCAGTACCACTACAATCATAACGCCGCTGTTCATGTACTAAAAAATCAACTCATCTTCGGAGCTTTTTTTATGGCTGATTGCACTTTCCAAAAATATCTCACCAATACAAACATGTCACCCGTTGGTCTGAGTTTCTCTTCCCAAAAAAAAAAGCTCGCTTTTCTTCACCATCACTTTCAACTGCTAACCCTCTTCGTTTGCTGTTCGGCTTTCGTTTTGCTTTTCTACCACTTCTCCCCTCATCTCCCCGCACATACACATCTCTCGAACCACGCTCTTCCGACCACTATTTCATCCATGCTGACGCCACGAACTATCCGCCATTTTTCAAAATCTAACATTAAATGTTTTTTCAGAAATTTTCTTGATCATCCCGCTCACGCAATAATTTGATCACATTCTACCATTCACTCACGTAAATTATAACGCTTTTTTATTTTATTTCTTTTTGCACAAATCTTTTCTAAAGCACATTTGATTTTTTTCTTTACCACGCACCAATTTTCATCCTGTTCGCCATCTTGTATCGACCAATACGATTTCACTCTCACGAGTCGCGCCCGGTGGCCGGTAGACGCCGCGTCTGAACATAGACTGACTCGACTCCCGATCGACAGAACGGTTGTCGTACACAAGTGGTGTCTGTTCGTTATACCGTCAATGATTATACCTACTACTAAATACTTACTCGATACAATGAGGCACCATACAGCCTCGTTCGTCACTCGAGTCGTCCCTTAAAACGTCGGTTCGTCGGTGCTTGTTAAACGTTAGCAAACGATTAAAAATCCATTACCGGTACCGGAGTTCCTGAAAATCCTGTCGTCCTTTAAGCAATTGAACCACGAGCTCGCTGCAGTTTACGGCGAACCCAGCATCCAGAAAGTGGCCAAAGCCGGAAGGATACAGTGGACAGGGCACACAGCAAAAAATAATGTAATCCGCATCGATGTATTTGAGCCGATGTACGAAAAAAATGACGTAACTGTGATTTTCTGACGCAAAATCACGCATTTTTGATGTTATATAGCGCATTTAGTTCACCACTGGACTATCGCCATCGCACTAGTTTTCACGAGTGCGAAAACGATAATAAAAGTGCGCGATTGCATCAAATCAACTCGGTGTCTTCAGAGCACTTGTTCACCATAGATTGAAGAATTAGTGCGCCGAAGACATCAACCTGATTTGATGCAATCGCGCACTTTTATTTACGTTTTCGCACTATAGAAGTCGCAGTTCGCAGTCCAGTGGTGAACTAAATGCGGTATATTACATCTTCCATGAAATTACACAGATACAGAACAACAATTTACCATTGCATCAAATCTGTGTAATATTCACATCCTTACGACGTGAATATTACACAGAAACAGCTGCAACCAAGCGGTTACAATATTGGATGGGTAATATTACACAAATTCTATGCCATATCGCATCGATAAGAAGTTGCGCAACACTGGCCTTGTTGTGATCGCCCCAACAACTGGTCGGCCATGTTAGATCTGCTGAGTCTTTCAAGCAGCTATACTGATTTGCTGCAATAATTGCAATTATTTTTCATTAGTTTCCTGTACTTGGTAAGTTTTAAAATCGAGCAATAAATCAAATAACCAATTAATTGAATTTATTATACTTTCAGCTCTCGGTAAAAATGGTACGTGGCGGAGGATTGCCGTACAAAGCGGAGCTTCCTTGCTTGAGCCTGAATGGATCGATAAAGATTGTTCACGAGCTGTTCCGTGGTAAGAAAAGGGATAAAACATAATTTAATCTGCCATTCAAGAGCATTTGAATTTGTTTCCATTTTACATCGCTCCAATTACGTCGCTTTGTGTACGTCGTATTTATTACATCGCGCAAATTACATCGGATCTGTTTATTACATTCAAAGCCTCCGTGTACATCGGGCTGTGTAATATTCATCAATCGATGTAACGACCTGGTTGCAGCGATTTCGATGTAATATTCAACAACTTTTTTTGCTGTGCATGTTGCAAGAATGCCGGTCAACAACCCTGCAAAGTTGGTGTTTGCTAACCATCCGGTTGGTACAAGAAGGCGTGGAGCGCAGAGAGCACGATGGGCGGACCAGTTGGAGCGTGATCTGGCGAGTATGGCGGCAAATTGTTGATTCAATAATATTATCATGAATTTGATGTTAACTAAATAAATAAATTAAACCTTTCCCAGTTTCGAGTTCAACAGGAATCGCTCAAGAAATTTCTTGATCGATTCCTGGCCGAAACTTTCTACGGTGACTGCCATTTCTTCGCAACTGCGTACTGCGATCGGAGAAAAAGCGGTTTCTTGAACGATTCAGGCAAAGAATTTTCCATGCATCAAGATAGGCTGAGAAATTCCTTCTGATCTGCAAACAGCCCTTTAAGCAGACACATCGGAAGAACCGACCCTCCTGCCTCCGAAACTTATGTAGTTGTATTCGGAGCTATAGATGCAAGTTTAAATCGAAGCCTGAACGGTTCTGAATGGCCCATGCCCTGGAATCTGACAATATTTATTTAATAAAATTTAAAATAATAATAATTAAATAATAAAAATTTAATAAAATGAACTATTTGTTGTAGCACCCTATCTCAAAAATGTAACATTCTTATCCCCCGGTTTTCACCCAATCTTGATAATTTGATTTGAGCGTGTCTCTTTTTACACAAAATGTCTTCTTTTCCGTGGAAGTGCAAACAATGAAAGATAGCAATTTTGGTGACAAAATTATCACGCATATAAAAGTTAAAAATAAGGATTTTTCGAAAATACGTAGGTTGGCAATCAATAATCTACGTCGTGCGAAGTTTTCTCTACCCTCCAGTGTTTGTAATTGCAGTGAAGTTCGAATCCACATCCGGGAGCTATGAATTGGGCAGCCCGTTTATGGAGCAGAACTCTGCGTAGTAGTTTTTCCACTTTGATCGAGGCAAACATCGAAAAACCCTATCATTTGGTGTCCGTCGCGTGCGGTTTCCCGAAAAACATTTTGCGCTCCAAATACAAGCCCGGAAAGTTTGGCGACGATGCCTGGTTCATAACTTCCACCAAGAAGGCAGACATAATCGGTGAGTAGCGAAAAAACGAAAATTGCACGCAATACCATTTCATTTTTATTTGTGCAGCTCCCCCTCAGGGGAGAGATCACCTGAAAGACACCTTGAGACGAAACCCCAATCCCCCTCCACCCCACCATCGGGAAGAAAATAAAGAGCTAATTATTATTAATTTTCAATATCATCATAATTCGTCGTACCAATTTTGCGGTTCTTGATTTGTGCGCGGTGCATGCATTTAAGGGATGGACGAAGTATCATGACTACTACATTTTCTTCCACCAAAGAACTAGCTTGAAAACCCTCTTGAGATCTGCCCATTCTTGACAAAACCACAACTGAAGATATATACCTACCTGCTATGTTTTGTTCAGCGTACACTCTCCCCACGATTATGGTACACTCTGTCACTATGAGCTATTTTACGAAGTGACAACAATGTTGATGATGATATTGATTTTCCCGGGTTATTGGACGCTACCTCCTGTCAAAATTCATTTTAAAATCGGCTCGTAAAATGGCAGTACTATGCAAATTTGCATATTGTTCGTGCAATTAAAAATCGGAATTTTCGACACGCGAAATTCGATTTTTCTGCTAAACCGTGTGTCGGACGTACGTCGGGCACAGTGCGGTGGATAGATGGCCAGGTCCGCTGTCCAGCGCACTACGTCCGTCGTTAGGTTTTGAGAAAATTCGATTGTCGGGTGTGAGGTACCTTCGGGTTTCAACCACGACGACGATATCATAATTTAAAAAAAAAAAACCGATTTAATCCACCTATCCACCTATCTTACACTTATTAAAATTATTGTTTATTATTTGTATTTAACATATTGATTTTGAGTGATGGACCAAAAGTTCTAGAAAATATTGTGGATTTGGCATCTAGTGGATTGGTTTCCAAAATATCATCATGTACCATGGACTACAGAAATGCCAGACAAAAAAAAATATCTTACTTATTCTGGAATTATGTATCTTTTGTTAACTGCCAAAAGATCTTGAATCGATAAACAAATGGATAAGAAAATAAGCGAGATACACTTTGTCTAATATCTCTTAATCAGTCGAATAAATTAGCTCCGAAGTACTTGGTGTTCATTGTTATGGTGTAAAAAGGACAAAAATAATATATCTACTATGCTAATCAGTTTTGGAATTAGCTAGTTATTTTGGCTGTCAAGTTCTTGCATTTTTCCCACAATATATAAATTCAAAGCTCTCATTTAATATATTGTTAGTTTTCATAGAATTTCTGTTTATTTGTAATTTGTTATTTATAATTTTATTGAAAACAATAATCTGCTAGTATACACTTTATATGAGGTCAGCATTATTGATTGAACAATAATTTCCCATAGACTGGTCAAAAGCTTATGCAAGATAACAAACGAATATAATAATAAAAAAAGGAATTTATTGAAATACTCCTCGAAAGATTTCTCAGTAACCAAATGTCCAATCGAAATAAAATTTCAGGGCCTTCTACAAGGATATTGGAGCTTTCGTTTAGTGCTAAGAGAACTCAAATCGGTTGACAGACGGCTGAGATATTTATTATGATACACTTGGTCAAAAATCTCTCAAAAGTTTAACCTGTATTACTCCCAAGTACTCTTTGAAAGATATCTCGATAACCAAATGTCCAATCCTAATAAAATTGTATAGGGTTCTACTAGGATGTTATAGTATTCATTTGGTGTCAGGAGAACCGAAATCGGTTGACAGACTGTTGAGATATTTATTATTATACACTTGGTCAAAAATCTCAAAAAGTTTAGTTGTATAAATCCTAAGTACTCTTCGAAAGATATCTCTGTAACCAAATGTCCAATCCTAAGAAAATTTCTGAGCAATCTACTAGGATTGTAGTTTTCATTTGGTGCCAAGAGAACCCAAATCGATTGACACACGGCTGAAATATTTAGTTTGATACACTTTGTTAAAAATCTCAAAAAGTTTAGTTGTATAACTCCTAAGTACTCTTCGAAAGATATCTCAGTAACAAAATGTCCAATCGAAATAAAATTTCAGAGCGTTCTACTAGGATGTTGTAGCTTTTATTTGCTGCCAAGAGAACTCAAATCGGTTGACAGACGGCTGAGATATTCATCAATATGCTAAATGTCAAAAATCTCTCAAAAAGCTAACCTATATGACTTCAAAGTACTCATCGAAAGATATCTCGGTAACCAAATGTCCGATCGTAATAAAATTCAATAGGGTTCTACTAGGATGTTATAGCTTTCATTTGCAACTAAGAGAATCCAAATCGGATATCAGACGGCTGAGAAACGTGCGTGACTTTTTTTGTAACATACGCACACACACACATACACACACACAGACATTTGCTCAGATGGTCGAGCTGAGTTGATTGGTATATGAGACTCGACCCTGCGGGCCTCGGATCGAAAGTCGGTTTTTCGAGCGGTATTTATACCCTTCATATGGGTGTAAGAAGGGTAAAAAGTTAAAGATTATATTTATATCAAGATAGGGTAGGTAATCAAAAGTTGAACCAAATTGAAGCTTTTCAAAGTAGCACAAATTTTGAGTGTTTTTTTCTCCCACATGGAAATAAGGTAACGTCCATAAATTACGTCACGCTCTGAGGGGGGAGGGGGCTGGGGGGGTTCAGCAAAGTGTGACGACCCATGCAAAAATTTTTGAGGTCCCATACAAAAAGTGTGACATAGGGGGGAGGGGGGTTGAAAATGGTCATTTTTTGCGTGACGTAATTTATGGATGTTCCCTAATTTACTACGGCAAAATCTTATGTACATGAAAGCCACGGGTAAAAGCTTTCTGTTAAGAGGTAAAAAGTTTGTTTTTGCACCGAATTTAATTGAAAAATTCGATTATTCGTCAACAATCATTTTAATCTTAATTTATTTGAACCATCGTAATCATAATTTGAATGAATTTTAATCTTAATTTGAACTACTGGCGGCAGCAGCTCGAGCAACTCCCACCACAGCCAATTTTATGCTGAACAATAGAAAAACACATGGATTTGCTAATTCCCATAACTATTTCAGGCCAAACATGTCTAAAGGTCCAATCTACAGAAGAGAGGCTCTCTTTGGTTTCACTCTCTTTCGTTAATATCCCAGCTGTTTATTTGTATTATGTTTGTCTCCTTGCATTGAACGATGGTCAAAACAATCGTCTTTTGATTTGTACTGCAAAAATAGTTGAAAAGTGTACCATTACATTGCAATAATTGAAAGAGAAAGTGATCAAAGAGAGCCTCTGAAGTGCAGATAGGACCTATTGAAATGTTTGGCCTGATTTTTCATTAGGCAGTGGAATTTCAACTAAGAATGTTTTAAACTCTTCAGGAACTTGAAAACTAAATTTGAAATTTTTCATCCCCCAAGAGTAAACGAAACAACCACTAGCGCAATCTGCTGGCCAACACTGGAAGCTCGCCCCCGTTTACTAGTTCAAATTTAGATTACAAATGGTTCAACTTAAGATAACATTCTCCAAGTAAGAATTACTTAAATTTGATAATTTTATAACAAATAGTGCGGAATATTATTCGGTTGGTCGATTCTACGACAAATAAGCTTTCATTTGACGTGTTCACATATTGCATGTGATACAATGCATGAGCTGTACAAGTGCACCGAAAATGTGCTTTCTCTGAGGGGAAATGGGTGAAATCACAGTGATTTTTCAATTGCCTGTTTTCCATGACAAAAACGCTTTTTTAATGCTTTTTAAAGTTTAATGTTATCAGGTTATATTACGGAAAGCTGTTTAACATCTTTTTCGGGACAATATTTGCCTAAAAAGTACGTCGTTTTAATCAATTTTGAAAGATTACAATTTGACTAGTTCAAAGCTTGATTTCTTACCCTAGTTACATAAATATGTATAATCGAAAGACGAGGTTCTCGTGATGTTTTTATATAGTGTATTGAGCATTTTTGATCTGAAATGTCAACAAAATTGTAATTGTAATTGAATTTATTAATCATACCGTAATTGTAATTTTTATTAACGTCACGTTTCAATGCAGTAAATGAACATTAGAGTGGGTCAACGTTGTATGGAGAATCTTTAAACTTGATCGTATCAACCCGCAACAAAGCTTTTTCAATCTATATTGGCGACCAAAACAACTGTGCAAAATTTGGGAGCGATTGGTTGCGATTGGTCCCCGTATTCCGCATTGCGATTGAAATTTGTATGGAAGTTAGTATGGGAAAACGTAGTTTTTTGCATTTTACTCATAAGTTGAATTATTTTGTCTAATACCATGTAACTAATGACGGTAAAGTATAGCCTAGGATATGTCGGAAAACTTTGCCGACGACCGCAAAGTGATCCGACGCCTGTGAAGAAAGTTATTCGCCTGGTAACTTAGGCCAAAAATTGGGATTTTATTATTGATGTTATTCCTTTACATGTTAAATGTTAAGCACCACCGAGCAATCTGTACGTTATAACTTTTTTCACAAGTGTCGGATCACTTTGCAGTCTTCGGCAAAGTTTTTCGGAATATCCTAGGCTATACTTGTACGTCATTAGCTAGATCGTTTAAGACAAAAAATTTCAATTTATGAGAAAAATGCGAAAAAGTAACTTTTCCGATACTAAATCCCATACAAATTCAATCGCAATGCGGAATACGAGCAACCAATCACTCCCAAATTTTGCACAGTTGTTTTGGACGCTAAAAGGAATTGAAAAAGCCTTGTTCCAAAAAAATCGACTTTGTTGACCCAGTCTGGTTGAAGTTTGCTACATCTTGTACTTACTTATTCAACAAATGGAAGAGCAGGATACAGCAACTTCGACCATGCTCAACCTTCATCATTGAACAGAGCTATTATCTATGCTTCAACTATGAGATTGGGCCATGCTTTGTGCTTAAGATTTGATTATTATGATGATAATGATGATTGTGTACCCTCCATCAGCGCAAGTATTACCTATGGCTACAGAGTAGACCGGCCGACATTTGTATGAGGTGAAAAAAAGTTTTCAAAATTCACGGGGCATCCTCTAGAATCGTGCCTTTGGATGATGAATCTGTGAAAGATTCAGCTCAATCGGTTAAAAAATGAGCTGGCGCAAATGAGTTGAAGGTTTGTTTGAAATGTTCAGTCTAAATATACGGGAAATTGGATGACCTCCAGTCTCATACAGAACGCCGGTTTGGCGGATTCGATTTGGATCAGAATTGAAAGAATAGGTGTTGATACCCTAATGAACAACTTTGTTGAATATCATATCATGATAAAACTTAATTTAGTTGCGATTTCAGCCAACGAAGGCAGGATGAGGACATCTTTCCCCGTTTACTTTCAATTATTACATGCAGCACGTGTTTGGCGTTCGTAATTTGCACACTACATCACAGGCGGCCATGTTGTCCTTCATTTCCATTGCTCAGGCACGTGGATGTTTATCGAGACAATGAAGAATTACATAGATGCCTATGATGTAGCGCGCAAAATTCGACCGACTAACACGTGCTGCAAATAACAACCGAGAGTAAACGGGGGAAGATGTCCTCATCCTACTTTCGTCGGCTGAAACCGCAACTAAATTAAGTTTTATCATGATACGATGTTCTACAAAGTTGTTCATTAGAGTATCAACTACCAATCTTTCAATTCTGAGCCAAACCCAAGTAACCACGGTGCTGAAGCCTTATTGCATGCAGATATACGGTGTATTTAGTGCAATCATTACTTTACATGCAAACTTAAGGTTGATTTAAAGTGGAAGTGGGCAATTATAGAATCAAATTAAGATTATACTGGTATAATCTTAGAGCAGTCGCATAATTGCCCATTTCCACTTTAAATCAACTTTAAGTTTGCATATAAAGTAATGATTGCTCTAAGTACACCCCCAAGTAACCACGATGCTGAAGCCTTATTGCATGCAGATATACGGTGTACTTAGAGCAATCATTACTTTATATGCAAACTTAAAGTTGATTTAAAGTGGAAATGGGCAATTATGCGACTGCTCTAAGATTATACCAGTATAATCTTAATTTGATTCTATAATTGCCCACTTCCACTTTAAATCAACCTTAAGTTTGCATGTAAAGTAATGATTGCACTAAATACACCGTATATCTGCATGCAATAAGGCTTCAGCACCGTGGTTACTTGGGCCGTATATCTGCATGCAATAAGGCTTCAGCATCGTGGTTACTTGGGAATCTAACTCGTCAAATCGGCGTGCTGAATGGGAGACTGAACGTCTTCCAATTTCCTCCTCTTCTTGGCGTAACGTCCTCACTGGGACAAAGCCTGCTTCTCAGCTTAGTGTTCTATGAGCACTTCCACAGTTATTAACTGAGAGCTTCCTCTGCCAATGACCATTTTGCATACGTATATCGTGTGGCAGGCACGAAGATACTCTATGCCCAAGGAAGTCATGGAAATTTCCTTTACGAAAAGATCCTGGACCGACCGCGAATCGAACCCGTCACCCTCAGCATGGTCATGCTGAATACCCGTGCGTTTACCGCCTCGGCTATATGGGCCCTAATTTCCCATTTATTTAGACTGAACATCCCATACAAACCTTCAACTCATTTGCGCCAACTCAGTTTTTAACCGATTGAGCTAAATCTTTCACAGATTGTTCTTCTCATCCAAAGGCACGATTCTAGAGGGTGCCCCGTGGAAGTTTTCGACATTTTTGTATTTGGGCCAGTCTACTACAGAGTCATAAAGAGAGGGAATGATCTACCTGGGCCCTGTAGCATAATCGGGCTAATAATATTAGCAACAAGTTACAAGTACAGTAAAACCTCCATGAGTCGATATTGAAGGGACCATCGACTCAAGGAAATATCGAGTAGTGGAACAAAAATCCTTTAGGAAGCTTTTTAAGGGGACCATCATAGTAACCCAGAAATTATTTTTCAGTATGGAAAAATATATCTCCATGAGTCGATATCGAGTCAAGGAACATCGACTCATGGAGGTTCGACTGTACTAATATTACAAGTCCTAATAATTTGTGTTGCATAAAGGCTCGATTTTCTACTTATATTATAATTATATTATAATTATAATTATTATATTATAATTATAATTATTAGCACTTGTAATATTAGTAACCATGAAAATACAAGTTGTTTTGGTTCATTTGAAATGGCATTTTTTGTTTGTTTATTTTCGCATTTTAGGAGTATTATACAAATAAAAAAACTACTTTCGCGACTACTTTTACCCGCAGTCAGAGATTCGCGCGAGACAGTCGCCTAAGAAAACAGACCTGTTTTCAAATTTTCCATCATAGCATTCTTTGATAACTAGCTGACCCGACGTGGCTAGCCACGTTAGCTAGAAAAAGATTGTTTTTAAAATTCCAGTTACACTTCTTCAATGAAACTGTTTTCGAGAACATTCCAGAATCTCTCTCCAGAATGCTTCTCTCTTGATCGTTTAGTAATCTCCAGAAAGTTCTCAAAATTTAATGAATTCTGACTTTCCAGAACTTTTCAGAAGGTCCATTTGACATTTTTTTTCTTAAAAGTTGACAAACTCCCCGAACATAATCGGCATTAAAAAATTTGTTCCAGAAAATTCCAGAAGATTAGTTTTCTTGTTCTTTCTGAAACATTCAGTAACTTCTGGAAAGTACCTGGGAAATTTAATGTTCCAGAATATTCTAGAGATTTTTCCTGTTCTCATTTGGAATGCTCAGTAGCTTCCAGAAATTTCTCAAACATTTTATGAATTTGGTTGTTCCAGAACCTTCTTAAAGGATATTTTTCATTCTTTCTGGAACGTTCACAAACTCTCAGACACTTGTCATAAATTTAAAAAAGTTTGCAGAAGGTCTTTGTCTTGTTTTTGCCCAGTAACTTCTCGAAAGTTCTAAGAATTTTGATTATCTAAAGCATTTTCGTGGATTGTTATTTTTCCTTCTGAAACATTCAATAATCTCTAGAAAGGTCTCGAAATTTAATGAATTTTGGTGTTCCAGAACATTTTAGAATGCCCTTTATTTCTTTCTTGGACTTTCATTAATTTCCAGGAAGTTCTTTAAATTAAGAATGAAAAGTGTACAGAACAATCCAGAAGGTTCTTCTCCTTTCTCTGATTGAAACGTTCAGTAACGCACAGAAAGTTTTCGATATTTGAGGAAGTGTGATATCCAGAATGTCTCAGATGATTCACGCTATGTCCAAAGGGAAGTATTATGAAAATCGAATGTACCTCAAATGTTATTCCATAGGATCGTAGGTTTGGACCTCTAGTTTCAGAATCTGTGCGGTTTAAAATATTTCATCTTGGGTTTTTCGATTTTTTTCGATTTGTTTGATTTTTTTCCTATTTTTCCATACAAATGCCGAAGAAAGTCATTTTAAGGTTAATTTCGTCCCATGTAAAAATGTATGGGAAAAAACCCAAGATGGATTATTTTAAATCTCACATATTCTGAATCTAGAGGTAAAAAAATACGGTTCTGGCGAATAAACTTTGAGGTACATTCACTTTTCATAATACTTCTCTTTGGGCATAGCGTGTGATTGTTTTACTTTTGTAACGTTCAGTATCTTTCAGAAGGTTACTGGTAATTTTATGGATTTTTATGTTCCAGAACATTCTAGAAGGTTCTTTTTTGGTTCCTTGCTCGTTCCCTAACGTTCAACACCTTTTTCCAATATTATAAAGTTCCATGCTCTCTAGAACATTCTTTTCTAAAACGTTTAACAACTTTGAAGTGGTTATTAGAAGCCGAAGCTCTCAGTTAATAACTGAGCTCATAGACACTAAGCTGAGAAGCAGGGTTTGTCCAAGTTGGGACGTTACGCCAAAAAAAAAGATGTTCCATAATGCTGACGAAGGCTCTTCTTCTTCTTCTTTCTGAAGCGTTCAGAAACTTCAAGGGGATTCTCGAAAATTTAAGAATTTCCATATTTTAGAGCATTCCAGAAAGTTATTTATTTTCTGGAACTTCCAGAAAGTTCTTAGAATTTTTAGAATATTGATGTTCCAGAACATTCCAGAAGGTTCTTCTTATTATTTCTGCAAAGTCAAAAAACATCCAGAATGTTCTCGTACCTTTTAGAAATTTGATACAACTATGGTGAAACATTTCAACAAAACATTTCAAAGCGTTACGGACAGACAGACAGACAACGCTGGGATTTTATATAATCTGATTCTTGATAAAAGCTCGCCACATGGCTGGGTGATATGATGACTGCTGCGACTGCACGTGGTATTTGCACTGCGATTAAATCTTGTCCATCATTGAACGCCTTGGAAAGTAGTCGCCATAATTGTGTTTTTCTTGCAATACACAATAACATCCGGAAAATAAAAATGAATAGTTAACAAATGTTTGTTAACAAATAACTTCATTAGAGGTATTCACTAAACAGATTAAATTGCTGCGTAAGCCATGATTTTCTGCTTATTTGAAATGTTTCATGATTTTGCGAATGAAATAATCAAAGATTGCCTTGGTGATCGCGACGTTTAATCAGTTTAATCAGTTTACGCAGTTAAGTGAATCCCCCTATTGATTCCGAAGTTTTGCATTCTCTATACGATAGAGTAAGGTGGGGCAAAAGTTCGACCCTAGATGAAAATTCAACTTATTTCAAAAAATCGAAGCGGTTAAAATTAATAAATACCGTGTGGTGATTCTACCATCCATGAGCTAAAATTTTGCCGAACAAAGTTACGCCAAATGTCTTTTCAATTTTGAGTTACAACACTTTTTGTATATGTGTGTTTTATTCGAACTCTTGCCCCACCACTGGGGCAAAAGTTCGAATCTAGTGTTTGTGGAATTTTGCTAACCGTAGCACACTATTTTGACAGTTTGGTAATAGGAGTACCTGAAACCACTTGATATTTGATGTTGGAACTGGAATACACTTTAAAGTTTGATCTGGATTTTACCCAAATCAGGGTTAAATTTACTACACCAAAAATTAGTGATTTTCCGTCAAATTCAGACAAAACATCTTTTTTCAACTTTGATCGAATTTTCTCACTAATTCCTTCACTCTTAGAGATACTATGTACATTTTGCAGAATTTAAGGTTTTTACCTAAAGTTGCCACATGACTCGAACTTTTGCCCCACAATTCGAACTTTTGCCCCACTATGTGTAAAATATGATTTCCAATTCTTTTTTGCAAAAAGTTATACATGCTAAAGCATCTTCAAAATAAACCTAGTTACGCCCCAAAATAAAATATCGTAGTCGATTTCATTACAATTCCATTGCACGCGTTGGAAGAACCATCGCATGTTATATTTTTTTGATCATAAACCAACATTTTGTCATAACTTTTCGAAATTAAGATCAATTTTCATAATTTTTGGAGTGAATGACTCTTTTTCAAAAAGGGTTCGAACAACCTTGACACCCGAAAGAAATAATTTGAATTGAGCTCAAAAACTTCAAAAGAAACTCTTGCCCCACTCGAACTTTTGCCCCACTTTACTCTACATAGAGAAAAGCGTGTGCCGTTTGGATCATTTTCGGCCGCTGTGACGAAATATTTTTTTTACAAAGTTACTTTAAGTATGGTACAATGCCAATTACCAAAATAAAGTAACACATCTCTTAAATTTTACTGTTTTTGTTTATCATGAGTGTCTTTATTATGGCATTTTCATAGACAAATAGACGACCAAAGCGTCAACGACAATAAACATACAAATGACAAATATACACACACAAAACATGGAACAACATCAATGAATATGCTGCAAGTACCTAGATTTTTAGTATAATGTCCCAAAGATTCAATAGTACTGGTTGAAAAACAACGGATACAGATTTAGTAACTACCCCTATTCGCATAACAGTCTCATGTTTGCTGGGTTTCACATGGGACTATTGTGCGAAGGGGGGCAGTATACTTCTTGTTAAAATCCAAAGGGATCAGGGATGCAAAAATTGAGCTTTTACCTATTTTTACGATTCGTGTTAGTGTGTATTGTATTGTAACTCTTAATTGGGTTCTTTAGGGATATCCAGATTATTTCGTAATCGGATTCTCCGCCCAAAAATTAGTCGAAATCCAAAATTTAATAATTTTTGGAGTCCTAAAACTATTTTTTGTTCGGGTCGAACTGTCATTTTATCGACTGAAGTGTCATTCTGTCCACGAAAATTAAAACTGTTTTGTTAATAGGCCTTTTCATGTGACAGATCCGTGCATGCATTTGTTTACAAAACTTGAACAACAGCTGCTAACAAGAACGTGTCATCTTCATAGAAGAACTGTCAAACGCCCGAACAGTCAGCTGATTTAAGACGTCAAATGAAAAGGCCCATTTAGAGCCGATGCACACGAGCGTTAATTGACGCTGCGTGAATTCACGCTGCGTCGCCGCAGCGTTCCTGTGGGGCATGCGTTGACATTGCGTGCCGCACACGGTGCGGCGCGTTTGCGGTGCGGCAGCGTTGCGTTCTCGTGTGCATTCTCCCATTTCTAGATTGAGTTTAAATAAGGGCGAAAGTAACATGAGAGAGTTCTCTTCATCGACTCTCTCTTCTGCAAATTAAAGTGACAAGATGCAAGTGTTATGGTTGAAATTTTTGGTCATAAATCGCTAGGTTGCGATGCAATCTAGCGTCTAAGTGTAAAAAAGTTCGATTGAATTTGCATCTTGTCACTTTAATTAGCAGAAGAGAGAGTCAATGAAGAGAACTCTCTCATGTTACTTTCGCCCTTATTTAAACTCAATCTAGATTTGATTGTGTGTATAACTCAGGACGCACTTGCGTGCACGCTGCGTGGACGCGACGCCCGTGTGCATCGGCTCTTAACCATCAAAACCAAAGTATTGGAATCACGTTTTACTTAAAAAAAATGAGCTCTTTCGATTAGAGCATCGCCACGGGCGTCCCTATCTAGATCCCTATCCCTACTTCCGGGCCCTGAATAGGGACCCATGTTCACACCGGTGGTATCTAAACGGGAATGAAAAATAAGGACGCGACATGGGATTACCGATGGGTTTCCACATTTGGGGACCCACTCAAATCTTGCACTGAGTTGCTGTTCCGATGGTTTGTGTGACGTCACTTTCTTTATTTATATTTTGCGGTGAAGTGAGCTGAGCAGTGGTGTGGAAAATGAACAGAAGTGGATAAATAAGGCAAGAGGTGAATATTGATGTAGGGTAACGAACCACTTGGGCAGCGGCCGGTATTTTGGGCACTCTTCGCTATAACTAGTCAATTCCAAACCAATTGACTTGAAATTTTGTACACGGCTAGATAATATACGTATCTGATCGCGTTCCAAAAATTTTGTCAATTGCTTCAGAATTGGCTTCTTTAGCGGTGTTGAGATAATTCCATATTCTGAATCTGCATGCGAAACTGAGCCGAAATCCAAATTTTCATGAATTTTGGTGCCCGGGAACCTATTTAAAAATCAATTTGCAGTTTGTATGGGAGCGATTTGTCAAATCACCTCTCGTCGCATTTTGTACTGGATAGAGCTGTCAAACAGTTACTCAGCTGTCAAAAGGTGATTTCAAAAAATCTCTTTGAAATTGATTTTAGGTACCAAAATAAAGTTCTAAAAATCTGAAAAAATCATAGTGGCTCAGAAAAAGGTGCTCTTTCGTATAAAATCAAAAAATCGATACATTTTTCTTAATTTAAAAGCCCAATTGGCTGAGTATAGCAGAAAAGTGCCCAAACTAGGACCCCTGCCGAGATGGTTCCACTTCCCTACTTTGTCTTACGTGACTAGATGTTTTCCAGAACCCTATCACAAACAAACAGACGTAGTACTAAAAATTCCCACGTATACCGATTCACGTTTATTTAAAAATTTCATAGTTGGCCAACTGCCCATCTGTGGCGTTCGCAGCGTTTTTGTTCAAGTTTTACATTCGCTCACTATTGTCACCTAGCTTATGATTGGCCACTCTATTGGCCAAACTCAGTCCTTTTAGATTGGGCTATGACTATGACTTTGAATAGCAAACGTATCACTTGAAAAAAAAAAACTGCTATTAAAATCATCGTCATGTAAACATAATCCCCAATGCCAAACACGCCGTCTGTGGACAATTTGCAAACTACAGAATATTTGGTTTAAATTTTCTTAAAAAAATAAAACGATAAGAGATGACTAGAGGGATACCGGAGACGTCTGCTTGTCTGTGACGAAGTGTTAGAAGTGTTACGTGTGCTTGTCTGTGACCCTTTATGCCATTTTATGCAGGATTCGTCAAAAGTTTGGATATATTTAATGTTTAAGTTTGTACTACGTCTGATAAAAAGTAAGGACCACTTTTAGCAACGCACGGTGGAAAATCAATATGTTTTTGAAGTCCCTAAACCCAAAATAGAAACCACTGGTGGGGAGGTGGGGTGCTATTCTAAAATAGCACCCGAAAAGGAGTGGTATAATAGGGATAGCGATGAGAACTCCCGTGGCGATGCTCTTAGGCTATAGAAAATAGCAATGTATTATTCACTAAACAACCCAATTAGCTTAATGATGCACAATACAAACAATTAATTCAAATTTATTTATCATTTGCAACTTCACGTCGCGCTTTCGATTTGGTGCAGTGACCATAATACATAACTTCTCCAAGAACCACCAATCAAAGATGGATGTTGTAGAAATTTTGGAGAACTTGAGAGACTCAGCAAAAAAGACATTTTGTATAAAAATGACGTGAACATCAACGCAATTATTTCTTCAATCTTGAAACTGATATTGCCAAACTTGATCGTCGAAAACTGGAATTAAGGTTGACTCGAAATGTTAGATAAATAATATCTTTTGATGCCATAAAAATGGTAAATCGATATTTTAAAACTAAATATGACTTCTGCAATACTTTAAATTGTCTTCTTAATTATTTCACAAGACCTTTGAGACTTGTGATCAAAAGTACAAGTCATAGCTAATATTCAATACTTGTAGTTTGTTTATGCAACAGACACTTGTAAATGCTGCCAATAATATTTCGACAATGATTTTTCATAAGGGCCTAACTGATTTGATCGATTTCTCTTCGTCGACTCTCTCTTTCGTCAATAACTTGATCAAATCAAACAAAAGCATTATTCTTTTTGTTTCTATAGCAACATGTACTCGTCTTCTTCGCATTTCAACCAAAAAATCGTTGGAAAACTCAATACACATACTGTGATAACACAAAGAGAGGATCGATGAAGAGAACTCGAAAATGTCAGTTAGGCCCAAATGAAAAATCAGAGTCGATATTTGTCCAACCGACTTGGAATATTGGACTTGTAACTTGTACTTTTAGGATTTTTATGCAACAGGAAATTACAAGTTACAATGGACACCCTCAATATTTTCAAATATGCAAACTCTTTTGCACTTTTAATGAATGGAGAATATTGTCCATTTATCTAAAACGTAGATTCAGCAAAAAAACATTCAAAACTAAAATTATACTTGACTTTACACGAAAAAGTTGCGTCCTTCGTTTTTTGTGCATGGAAATTATAATTTTCACATCATCTAAAATAAGGTTTAGTGAGTAATTAATCGCAAATCGATTGAAAACTAATATTTCTAGAACAAATGCAATTAGTTTTGCTGTATTTACATGCTTAACATGTTAATATTTTCTTCTTTTTTATATCAAAAATCTAGTTTAAAAATATTGTCTCCTACCGGGGCAAAATGGACACTTATCTATGTGAGAGAAACGGCGTGGGAAAAATATAACCTAAATTACAAACCAACCACATTCGTCGATTTTAGTATATTTTCGGTTAAAAGTTCATTATAGTAGACATAGGGCGAAACAAACGACAACAGTGGAAAATAGTTGTTCAAGGCACAGCTGTACATGCCGACAAAATCAAAGCTTTATCCAAAACAGTCTGAATTGAATTTAACTGAACAAAAATGAACTACTTTGGCGTATTATTCATTCATAGTAGTTGTTTTGTAATGAAATAAAAAATAACTTTATATGTGTAAATAATGTACGAAATTCGTAAAAGTCTCATGGTGTCCATACTGCCCCATGGGGGTGTTCATTCTGCCTCGTATGTTTCAAATCGGTCAAGAAATAGTAACATTTTTAAAACATTTTTTTAAGTGGATAAATCATGCTCTTTCGTGTACACTCGTGTGCAATAGCTGCTAAATAGACTTAACCTTCCAGGACGCGTGCCATCAAGCAACCGAAACCAGTGTTGAGAATACTCACTTGCAAGAGTGATACTCACTGGCTTCTATCTCAGTCCAGAAGCACGCTATCAAAAAATGATGTTTGAAGGGCTTTTCGATTGTGCTTTAATCTAAAAGTTTGCCAAATAATGTAAAGGTCGCAGACGCATACCAAATTTGTGAGAGAGCTGTGAGTACGAGGTGAGTAAAATTCGTGTAATTTATACTCACCGTGTGCTCACAGCTCTTTCACTGTTTTGGTATGCGTCTGCGACCTTTACTTTATTCGGCAAACTTTTAGATTAAATTACAATCTAAAAACCCTTCAAACATCATTTTTTGATAGCATGCTTCTGGACTGAGATAGAAGCCAGTGAGTATCACTCTTGCAAGTGAGTATTCCAGGGCTGTTACAACAGTCGCGGATTTCGCGGTTTTCGCGAAAATCGCGATTTTCGCGAATTTGTCGCGGATTTATGTGTCACGACGCGGATTTCGCGGATCCTTGAAATTTGGTCGCGGTTTTCGCGGATTTGTCTGATTTAAGTCGCGCATTTCGCGGATGCCCATCTGTATGGCAGTAGTAATTTACTTTAAAACCATTTTTTATATCTCTTAAACTTATTTCCATCAAAACTTCTGTCAAACGTTATTTTTCGCAGCTTCAAAGTAGTTTCTGTTTTAGGAAACTTTTCAAAACTACAAAATATATCGAAAGTCGAAAATTTATGCAAATTTTTCCAACAAGTCAAAAGTTTTTTGAATGGAATGACAGCAGATATCACGAATGTTTCAAAGCAAAGGTCATGCAATTTTGTTGAACCGATCTTATATCTTCGTAAGAAAAAACACATGACAAGATTGATAGCGTCTCTACAATTACTCTAGATTCTGATGGTATTTCCCAAATTGGTTGAAATTCTATGCTGAGATATCGCAACTTTGATTTCAGTTTTTTGTCCTGTACCTACAGGCTTATATACAGGGTTGAGATCTTTCAATTCGGTTCGCCTCCACTATGGGTGATCAGAACTAAACATTCTAATTTTGAAAAAAAAAATATTATACCAAAAATTTTGATTTGAATAACAGTGGAAGCTTTTGTCATATTTAATTTTCAAACTATTTGCATAAATTATTCATTTCCGTGTATTTCTGTACAACTTTATATGAGGGTTATATAATACACAAACATAATAGTTATTTATGCAACGAGTTGCAAAATGATGATTTTTACAGCACGAATCGTACATTTATCCAACGAGGCTTGCCGAGTAGGTAAAACTATTTTGTGCAATTCAGTATCATAATTTCTATTTTATATTAATTATTTCGGTATCATAATGGCCAACTTTTCCGCACTGGTTCATTATGCAACTGAAATGACTTGCATAATGAAAAATAGTTGCATAAAATGTTGCATGTAACTCGTTGCAAAATTCGTTTTTTTCAGCACTCATCGTATGAATCGCGCTGAAAAAATCAACTTTTTGCAACTCGTTACATAAATTACTAATCATTCCGGAATCAGCATAAGATATTTGTTTCCAAAACTCTTATTTTTTGAATGATGGAAGAATCTAATCAACAAATTATTTCTAAAACTCACCTTTCATTTTTTTACTTCGATAAGCGTACCTATAAGTTATTAAAATAGGAAAACTCTGATGGTCTGGTTCAAAATATATTTTCTCCTGTGACTAAAATAGCTCGGCTCATAATCCCTTTTTGTAGGGAAATAGTTATTCTTGTCCAGCATCGTCGTTGTTTATATCTGGTTAACCAAGGTTAAAAAACGTTGCCCTTATTCAAACTATGAAGTATTTATTAAGAATAAGATCACTTGAATACAAAGATTGCCTCCTTGCAGTTTACTTGAATCTGCCTCACAAAATAAAATTAGCATTAGCATTAGCATTAAGCGAGTCGCACAAATTCGTAGGTGGTACAGTCCTAGACCGCTGTTATGAGGGTTGCCTTCTTCCCGTCCGAACCAAAGCACAAAGATTTGGGACTAATCTCTGACTCTTAGACAAGACTGACGCAATCCTCCAATGGTCGAGCACTGTCCTGGCCACGTCCTTGCGACTGCTGAGGAATGGAAAAGGATGGTTAGTTTTGGACACCTATGAAAAATGTAGACAACTCTACGATCTCTCAGGCCTAGGTGTCACGGGAATTAGGGTGTTGTTAGTGGAAGGGTAAACTCCAAAGGATACGCTTGGTTAACGTTCAGGCACACCATTGTTAGACTGCTTCGAATCAGTTGTATGCCCAATTCATCCTGGTTTTCTCGTCATATTGTTGGCATTTGGTTGAATTACTAGATTCTTCGGTTGCTAATCTGAAATATAAAATAATATTAACATCGTACGTCAAATAAGCTACATATTAGTGATACGCTCGCCACAGTTACATATTTTTAAAATATTATTTATACCGTACGATACATTTACCTGAATCCTGCTGAAATGAAATGTTACTGCTACATTGAAACACAAATACTACAAAACACAAGGAAAAGAGCATCAAACTTTGATCTTGGGATATTTTAAAATACGGTAAATATCAAGATCAAAATTTGATTTGGTAGATCTTACACCGCAACGCACCATTCTAAGGTGATCTACCCACGTTACGGGGAATCTGCCTCACAAAATAAAATTAATCTGAAAATGAAACTCGTCGATTGTACATATTATTTTTCTTATAACTTGGACTAATGAAACCAAATCATTGTGCTTCCTGTTTCTGGAGCAGAGTATGGTTGTTCCTTGGCCCTGAGCCATTCGGCGGGATCTGCTTTGATTTCTACTGCTCTGTAAAATGCAACTGAGCGAATTTATGGTCACTCGAATTACTTCAAACTGGAATATGCTTCCCCCTAAAAGCCGATCCAAGCGGCTCGTCATGCTAAACCCCAAGAAAATCCAATAACTATTTGGTCTCAACATCTACACCGATCTAACTGGACACTGCCCTTGCAGATATCATCTACAAAAGATCGAAGTAATCCTAATTGTCGCTTCTGTGATGAGGAGACAGAAACATCAGAACATATCCTCTGCTATTGTAGTGCACTCACTTATTGCAGGTTCAAGGCTCTTGACAAACCCTTCTTAGGGCTTGCTGTCATATGAGTCTTATACCCCAAGGACGTGGTTAGCTTTATAAAGCTTTTCTCACCAGAATGGGGGAACACACTATAATTCATCAATAAGTTGATCTCGAGTTTAATCGATACTAAGGTATCACAGCAACAAACATGTTACTGAGATATGTACTTCACAGAAAAATAATTTATCGCAAAATAATTTTAAAATTTGGTATCGGGTCCAGAGATAGTTATTCCTGAAGCTTCGGGAATCTCAATACGTTTTCTGTTATAACACAAACAAAGGTTGACGAAAAAATGTGGCTCTAATGAAAAATCGTTGAAAACTTCATAGGATCTACCAAACTATTCTTAAAACATGTAATTATTCAGTACAAAATCTGGTTCAATATGAAATTTGAATATTTATGTTCGTGTCGCGGATTTGTTTCTCCAGTCGCGGATTTTATTTCCAAAGTCGCGAATTTCGCGGATGATATTTTGTAAATTTTGTAACAGCCCTGGTATTCTCAACACTGGCTTCTAAGTCGTTTTGGACTCCCAGAAGCTACGTTAAAAATTTGAGCAAAATCAATTAAGCTAAGGGAGCGCTCAAAACACTTGAAGTTTGTATGGGAAAACTCGGCTAAATGTATGCAGAAATTTTAAGTTTTCGAATTTTGCCGCTAGGTGGCGCTTTAAGCGTTCAATAACACTAGTTTACAAAATAAAACGAATGTCGTGAACTTCTGTCAACGACCACAATTTTTGAAGCATAATTTAGCACTGATTTCGAAACCGTGCTTCAAAAAATTTAAAGTAGAACAGTTTTTGAGTTTAAGCTCAATATCGAGTTTTACAACTTTTTAAAATATGGAATTTAATAAAATTCAAATATCTTGCGTTTTGTTCAACCAATTTTAAATCTTTTTCCATAAATTAAAAGCTGAATATAATACCATTTGATCATCTGAATGCAGGTTTTGCGTCAGATTGATGAAAATCAAGATATTGGCGAGTTTTGGGTAGGATCTCCTTAAATTTTAGCAAAATTCCCAAAAAATTATGAAGGAATGTATTTTTTTCAATAAGAAAAAAACAATTAAAAAATTCTTTGTCAACGTTTATTTGACATATCATATGTGGGTGAGTTACAGTAAAAAATTCAGCTCAATCGGAGCATTGATTACGGAGAATGAGATGTGTGAAGCGAGCGACTTTGCTTAAAAATAAAACAAAAATCGATTTCAAATTATCATCCTTGTATGGAAAGTCGAAAAAATTTCCGCTCTACTGTATTTTTTTTCCTTCGCGTTTTCGAACTCATGGCATGATTCTACACCAAAAACGATCATCAGCTTACCGAGTTCATAAATGCTGTAAACTAGTGTAATCAAACCCTTTGATATTATTGTAGGTGACTATATGCCAAACAACTTTGTCGAAGACCGCCAAGTGATCCAGCAGCTGTGAAAATGGTTATACCCTAGGTAAAGTGAGGATAAACTTTATTGTTGTTTTTCCAATACATGTAAAGGAATAATATCAATAATGAAATCTCAATACTTAGCCTCACTTTGCCTAGGGTATAACTTTTTTCACAGCCGTCGGATCACTTCGCGGTCTTCGACAAAGTTCTTTGGCATATAGTTACCTACAATAATACGAAAGGGTTTATTTATTGAACGCTTACAGTGCCACCTAGCGGCAACATTCGATAAATTTCTGCATACATTTGGCCAAGTTTTCTCATATAAACTTCAAGCGTTTTGAGCGCCCCCTTGAACTCAACAGATTTTGCTCAAATTTTGACCGTAGCTTCTGGGAGTTCAGAACAACTGATTTAGGAGGTAAGGCTTGGCATTTTACGAAATTTTTGTTTTTGATATAAGTGTGGGTCACCCTAATATGGAGCATATATGAATACAGAATAAATCTTATATATTGCCGATTTTTGTTGAGAAAATGTGAATTACTCACACCTTTTAGACCCATCTTGCCCGCTCTTTTTTCACGACGCAAAATCGGTCACTTTTTAAAACTGCTTGTTTAACATAATGTTTTGTGTTTAAAAAACTTTGTGTCGACTTTTGGCATAGCTAACTAGCGTATTAAAGATTACAGGACGAGATTTGTGTTTACAAAATTATGATGATCCATCCTTAAGCGACCCTTATTGCCCCACCCCACCCTACATATTTCTTCATGGTTTCCATGTGTTTAAAAATTTTTATCTTAGTTCATTTTACTCTGAAAATTAGAGGAAAACTTGATTTTATTTAAAAATTGTTAACAATTATAAGGTATCCCATATACGTAACCAATGAATATTTTGACAAAAATCAAATATATTATATAAACAATATGATTCACTTCCGCGTTCCCCATACATTGAATTGGCGAACAGCTTACAGCACCATCTAGCGTCAAATGTGGCAATCAACCTTAAATTAAACCACATATTTACTAAATATCGAGCTAAATATGTTTAACCGTGTCTCCATGACATATTTCCTTTTGTTATGCTCGTCAATCATATTTAGGGATGTACAAGATTCAATTTGCACAAACAAAATTATGATATTGGACAAAGCAAATATTAAGTTTATGTTTTGTAACTGTCGTATATCAGGGATGGAACATACGCAATTTGACGTTTCGCAATTATCATTTTTTTCCAGAAGCATATTTGTTTTGGAAGTACCAATAAGTGAAATATTTTGATCAAATTGCTATGGCTAATGGGGATACTTGTTGATTCATTTTGACTTAATGTATATTGTGTGCAAAAACTATTACGCAAAGAATATGATTTGTTTATTTAAACCCTAAACATTTTGATATTATTTATCGATAACTGAAGAGATTATTGACATCCCTAGTTCATTACAGCGTGTGTATTTCTGAAGGGCATACGTTTTTAGAGTGTAATAGTTGCCACGTTCGTCACAAGCGGCGCCACAAGCACAGGATAAAGGGTCGCCAGAAATAGCTGGAAGTGAGTTATATTATTAACCCTCTAATACCCAAATTTTTTATTTTGATCTAAATATCATTTTTCGTCATCTAAAATCGATTTAAACATGTTCTGGAAGATAATTCTTTTTAATTCTCGAAATCGTGAATTTTAGTTTTTGATTTTTCTAATTTTTATTTTTGAACATCCCCACACTTTTATATTTTTCCTGGAAGCCAATTTGGGGAACGGATTTTTTGAGATAAAAACATTTTGAGATTTTATGATTATTGTTGAAATATTATTATTTAAAAATTTTTTCACTGAAAATTTTATTTTCCGTGTAATTTTAAGGAAAATAATTTTAGAGTGTATTCGATTTCCTTAAACTATTAAACAAGGATAGAATGATTTGGGAAAAATTTAAAATATGTTAATTGTAGCGATTCAATACAAAATAAACAATGACTTCTAAAAGGTGACTAAAACATCAATTTTTCAATGATTTTTAAAAAATGTAAATACGCTTTAAAATACACCAAAAACTATTTTGAGATATACAAAACAGTCCTAAATAACAGCCAAAAATATTAAAAAAATGATTTTCTATGAAACAAAAATTACAAAAATGCTCAAACTATACCCCGTCTAAAGGCGGGATTGGGTATTAGAGGGTTAATATAGTATATTTGCAAAAATTTTAGAGATCCTGTATGACAATGACCTCCTTATTGTATCCTAATCCAAAAAAGTTGAATTCAGGATTATTTCATTGATAATCATCAAATGCCGTAAAAAAATGGAATGTCGCATTTTTTTATGGGTCATACTGTAGGGGTCGCACACGCATACCGAAGTCGTGACAAAGCTGCGAAGGGTGTGAAGAATTAACTTAAGTTAAAATTCACGAATTAAAAGAAATAAAAAAAAGGCTGCGAAGGCAACTCTCCACAAGGTGAGTGTGTGTGTGTGTGGCTGTGTGTGTGATCCAACTAACCCCCACTGTCCGGCAGTGGTATTATGGAAGAAAGTTTTCTGCAATATCATTTTGATGCTATTGCAAAAAGCTTTAGTCTGGGAGTTAGAAGGTGATAGCTTTATTGCAGATTCAGAGACCCATTTCAGAATGGCTGGATAGACACGTCCATTCAGAAGTCACTTTCACTAACAATAAGCCCCGCATGTGTACATCACCCTTATCATTTGGATAATGATAATGCAAACACACTTCCTGATTCAAAAAAAAACTTTGAAACTGACGCGTATTTAGTTCATTTTGTTGTAGTAAAAGTAATCAGAACATTCTTACCGGAATTCATCCAATCCAAGGTAGCATTGCCATCACCATGGGAACGTCTTCATTGTGCAGTCAGGCTTCCTCTTCGTCTCGCCATCGCCACCGTTGTGCTTGCAGTCAGTCATCATTTGAACACACGTCACTTTCGCTCTCACGAAATTATGAATGTTAAGCCACCACGGGATGATTCTGTAATCCCTCGCGAATCACTGATGGCATGACGGTAGTTTAATAGTCACATACCCCAAGTAACAATTATACTTTTGTGGCAATCCTGAAGTAATTTCTAAGATAGAATCATAAAACTTTGCAATAAAGCTCTTTGTTCTGCAAATCTGAGATAAAATAGGTATAAAACATCCATAAGACTAATCTGGCCCACTCTTCAGGAGATCTTCAAAGCTGCTTTTGAAGACTGCTTTGAAACTAGTTGTATTTATGTACATGCGCTGATGATTGATTATAAGAACTTCATGAAACTTTAACAAGAATATCTTGAGGCATGTTGATCTTTTAGCTGTCTTTCTCAAAAGTGTCAACAGTGCATAACAAATGAAATCTTTTCCCTGATAAAAAATATCATAAAAATACAATAAATTTTATTGTTACAACACCATTTTTTCGAAAAATATTCACCATTAAACGTATTGTAATTTACACAGCACACTCACCATCACCCCTATTGTTATATACCATTCGGCAAATGGTAAATGGCACTTTTACAATAAAAAATGGTGGTCGTTATGTATCTTAACCATAAAATTTTGAGAAAATTTTCATACACTTTTTCGCGAAAAACAATAGAATGTATTGTGTTTTTATGAGACATTTTTAGGGCAATTTTCAAAAGAAAACAATATATCTTAATGTTTTTTCATTGTTCTTATAATACAAATACAATTAATTGAATGGCGTCAAAAAAAATCGTTGTTACAATAAAAATACAATAATATTTGTTGTTATTTGTAAGCAGTTTTCGCTTTCGAAAACCATAGAATTTATATTTCCCGCTAACATTTATATCCAGCATTTACGAGCACTAACGGCCGCCAGAATGATATGCATATTTTATGATAAGAATGAAACAATCTGATGTCTGTCTGGTATGTATTGCTTGGCAGCTGTTGATAAGATCTATCTTCAATCTTTTCAAATAACTGCCAAATATCACAAGTCAGACCTCAGGTCGTATGATCCATACTGCCCAAATTCTGCAAAGTGACGTAAGCGCCATTCAAAATGTCGATATTTGTTGGTATATTATATGTAATATTTGGTGTAAAAATAACACTGTGGTATGCCTGTTGTATTAGAATGCAAGATCTAGTCGTAATCTATCATCTATGGAAAGAAACTTAGAGGATAAGCAAGAGTTTTATGCATAATAACCAAAAAATGGGCCAAAACTATCAATGGCGCTTACGTCACTTTGCAGAATTTGGGCAGCATACCATAAATCGTTCACAATTCATGTGGCCATTAGTATCTGTAAATGATGGAGAAAAATGTTACCGAGAAATATGAATTCTTTGGTTTTTCAAAGGCGAAATCTGTTTACATAACAACAAATATTATTGCATATTTATTTTAACATCGTTTCAATTGAACCCATTAAACTAATGGTATTTGTATTGTTATCAATGGTAGTTTACTATTTACTAGATTCCTTTAATTTATTGGAAAACATTAGAAAAATCATTGTTCATCTTTTTCTTGTCGTAACGTCCTCACTTGGCTGAAACCTGCTGTTCTTTCTCAGTTATTCATTGAGAGCTTCCTCTGCCAACACGTCTGTCAGTCGTTGAAGTTTTAGCGAATAACACTTGATAACCGAAACATCTACTGTACTCAAATTTAAAACGAAAACTATAAAAAAATATGTCAAGTGATTTTGTATTTGATTATACAAACATGATCCAAGCAACAATAATATTTATTATTATTTATTTGTTACGAATTGTTTTCAAGTGTAATTGAGAAATAAACTCTTTTTTAATAAAAAGTCTATGAGAACTTTGCAGGCACTTTTGCAACTATTTAAAAACATCTTAAATTAATTTTTACTGATAGTAACTTAAAGTTATCATAGAACTATTGAAAAACAATCGAATCAATTAGTCACTAATAAAGCTAATGTTCACTTATTGTACGAACTATATGGGCTTGATTTCTATTGTAAAAAGTAACAATATATCTACTATGTGTTTTATTGTGAACAATAAAACCAGTCATATGTTAATAATATTTACCATGTAATGAATGGTAACTTTTTATCCGGGTTACCTAAGCATTATGCAGATGCAAACAAGTTTTGTTTCATGGATGAAATATTAATTGAATTGCGAATTAATTTTCATCAAATTGATATGGCTAGAACATTTAAATTGCCTGACAGATCATTGATGACAGGGAATCGAAATTTTCCGTGCCATACCCACTTTTTCGTTGATATGCCACCCAAAACATACAAAAATTACAAAGCGCCTCAAAAATAATATCAATTATTAATATACGAAGACATAAATTTCCTTTAAAAACAAAAGGCTACGCCACTTTTTCAATTCTTTCTAAGCATGGCTGCCGTTCCAAGCGAACAAAACTCAAGCAGCCGCCATCAATTGTTATTACCTTTAATCCAAACCCCCTCAAAACAATGATGGAACCAAGTCACCTTGCATGAACGCTACAGCCTTTATTGAAGATTGTTTTTACTAGTTAGGATCTTAAGGCAGATTTGTTCGTCTTAAATGAAACTTATTCGTTTTATACAAGAGTAGCAGCCTTTGGCAATTGTTTGTTTACGTTTTCGATGCTAGAAAGTTGTCTCTGTACATTTCGCGGTGTTTCGCGTCAATATTTGCCAATTCTATTTTGTTTCCCTGTATTTTTGCAATAAATAATGAAGTGCAACTTACTAAAATTACGCTATTTGGCATCAGCTTGAGCAGAGTCACAGTAAGTACTCATTTCATTTTCGATTCGCACAGCTCTGGCCTGTGTAAGAAACTGGTTGAAGGCAGGACGACAGCAGCCAGCTACTCGCATTTTTGATTGGCCGTAAAATCATTATTTCGTTGACATGATTACTTTTTAGCACAAGAATGGCTAAATTATCAGTGAGCAAACATGTTTATGTGTTTATATTTGCATGTGAACGCGGTTCTTCAACCAATTTGTTACATTCATTAATTGGATTGAAAAATAGTTCGTTGTCTTATCATTATTTCGCATAGTTCTTGTTCCAGAGTAATGGCTCTAGCTCAAGAATAGAAGGCTTCAAGAAGTTTTTAAAGGAGGATTAGCCAGATGAAATGCACTTGAATAAACGATGTATAAACTTTTAATAAAATATGTTGATTTTATGTTTTGTAAATAACTTCAAATACGCCTTAAATCTTATTATAAGATTTAATGCTCTTGTAAATTCAGTTGTTTTATGCGCGAATTTCAAAATTAACTTGAAGACAACTTAAAAACCGCAAACGAACGAAGATTGTTTTCTCTTGATAAAAACAACTATAAATGTTCCATGAATTGGTCATGCTGTGATAAAGCTTCCATAAAAATAATCAAATCTAAAAGGAATTGAAATTGTTACTTGGGACGTAAAACACACGAAACAAAACTGCTGTCTTAGTGCCTTTACAAAAACTTTACAATGCAAAACTACTAGGCGTAGGACCATCATTGACCGTTCTACGTGACAACGCGAAACAGACGGCAAATTCCTACACTCATTTAATTTTTTCATTTATTTAGTTAACATCAAATTCATGATAATACTGAATCAACAATTTGCCGCCATAATACTCGATTTGCAGCTGCAGCTCTCCAACGTCGGTCACGCCCAACACTCGCCAGATCACGCTCCACCTGGTCCGCCCATCGTGCTCTCTGCGCTCCACGCCTTCTTGTACCAACCGGATGGTTAGCAAACACCAACTTTGCAGGGTTGTTGTCCGGCATTCTTGCAACATGCCCTGCCCATCGTATCCTTCCGGCTTTGGCCACTTTCTGGATGCTGGGTTCGCCGTAAAGTGCAGCGAGCTCGTGGTTCATCCTTCTCTGCCACACACCGTTCTCCTGTACGCCGCCGAAGATCGTCCTTAGCACCCGTCGCTCGAAAACTCCGAGTGCTTGCATGTCCTCCTCGAGCATCGTCCACGTCTCGTGCCCGTAGAGAACCACCGGTCTTATTAACGTCTTGTACATGGTACATTTGGTGCGGGGGTGAATCTTTTTTGACCGCAGTTTCTTCTGGAGCCCATAGTAGGCACGACTTCCACTGATGATGCGCCTTCGTATTTCACGGCTCACGTTATTGTCAGCCGTTAGCAAGGAACCGAGGTAGACGAATTCTTCTACCACCTCGAAAGTATCCCCGTCTATCGTAACATTGCTGCCAAGGCTTGTCCTGTCTCGCTCAGTCCCACCTACCAGCATGTACTTTGTCTTAGCCGCATTCACCACCAGTCCGACCTTTGCTGCTTCACGTTTCAGGCGGGTGTACTGTTCTGCCACCGTTCCAAATGTTCTAGCAATAATATCCATGTCATCCGCAAAACAGACAAATTGGCTGGATTTCGTGAAGATCGTACCCCGGCTGTTGAGCCCGGCTCGTCGCATAACACCTTCCAGGGCAATGTTGAATAGTAGGCAGGAAAGTCCATCACCTTGTCGTAGTCCCCGTCGAGATTCAAATGAACTGGATAGTTCACCCGAAATCCTTACGCTGTTCTGCACACCGTCCATCGTTGCTCTTATCAGTCTAGTCAGCTTCCCGGGAAAGCTGTTCTCGTCCATAATTTTCCATAGCTCTGTGCGGTCGATACTGTCGTATGCCGCTTTGAAGTCGATGAACAGGTGATGCGTTGGGACCTGGTATTCACGGCATTTCTGGAGGATTTGCCGTACGGTGAAGATCTGGTCCGTTTTCGACCGGCCGTCGATGAAACCGGCTTGGTAACTTCCCACGAACTCATTTACTTTAGGTGAAAGACGACGGAAGATGATCTGGGATAGCACTTTATAGGCGGCATTCAAAATGGTGATCGCTCGAAAGTTCTCACACATTAACTTGTCGCCTTTCTTGTGGATGGGACAGATTATCCCTTCCTTCCACTCCTCCGGTAGCTGTTCGGTTTCCCAGATCTTGACTACTAACTGGTGCAGACAGGTGGCCAACTTTTCCGGGCCCATCTTGATGAGTTCTGCTGCGATACCGTCCTTACCAGCCGCTTTGTTGTTTTTGAGCTGGTGGATGGCATCCTTAACTTCCCTCAGCGTGGGAGTTGGTTCGTTCCCGTCCTCTGCTGCACCAACATAGTCATTTCCTCCGCTGCCTTGGTCCTCCGTGCCTACATTCTCTTCGCCATTCAGGTGCTCGTCGAAGTGCTGCTTCCACCTTTCGATCACCTCACGTTTGTCCGTCAGGAGGCTCCCATCCTTATCCCTGCAGATTTCGGCTTGCGGCACGTAGCCTTTGCGGGATGCGTTGAGCTTCTGATAGAACTTCCGTGTTTCCTGTGAACGGCACAGCAGTTCCATTTCCTCGCACTCCGCTTCTTCCAGGCAGCGCTTTTTCTCCCGGAAGAGACGGGTCTGCTGCTTCCGCTTCTGTCTGTATCGCTCCACATTCTGTCGGGTTCCATGCTGCAGCATTACCGCCCGCGCTGCATCCTTCTCCTCCAGAACCGCTCTGCACTCCTCGTCGAACCAATCGTTTCGTCGACTCCGTTCTACATACCCGATAGTGCTCGCGGCTGCGTTGTTGATGGCTGCTTTGACTGTACTCCAGCAGTCCTCTAGAGGGGCCACATCGAGCACACCCTCGTCCGGCAACGCTGCCTCGAGATTCTGCGCGTATGCGGTGGCGACATCTGGTTGCTTCAGTCGCTCTAGATCGTACCGGGGCGGCCGCCGGTACTGTACATTGTTAATAACGGAGAGTTTTGGGCGCAGTTTAACCATCACCAGATAGTGATCAGAGTCGATATTAGCGCCACGATAGGTCCTGACGTCGATAATGTCGGAGAAGTGCCGTCCATCAATCAGAACGTGATCGATTTGCGATTCCGTTTGTTGTGGTGATCTCCAGGTATAACGATACGGGAGGCTGTGCTGGAAGAAGGTGCTACGAATGGCCATGTTCTTGGAGGCGGCGAAATCGATGAGGCGTAGGCCATTTTCGTTCGTCAGCTGGTGGGCGCTGAACTTTCCAATTGTCGGTCTGAATTCCTCCTCCTGGCCTACCTGAGCGTTTAGATCCCCTATGATGATCTTGACGTCGTGGTTTGGGCAGCTGTCGTACTCGCGTTCGAGCTGCGCGTAAAATGCGTCTTTGTCATCATCAGTGCTTCCGGAGTGAGGGCTGTGCACGTTTATTATGCTGATGTTGAAGAATCGGCCCTTGATCCTCAACCTGCACATTCTTTCGTCGATCGGCCACCAACCGATCACGCGCCTCTGCATGTCGCCCATCACTATAAAAGCTGTTCCCAGCTCACGTGTGTTGCCGCAACTCTGGTAGATGGTATGATTACCTCTAAACGTTCGCACCATAGATCCTGTCCAACACACCTCCTGCAGCGCTACGATTCCGAACCCGCGGTCCTTCAGTATATCGGCGAGTATGCGGGTGCTCCCGATGAAGTTGAGAGATCTGCAGTTCCACGTACCGAGCTTCCAATCGCAAGTCCCTTTTCGTCGCTGTGGTCGTCGCCATTGGTATCGGTTCGCATTCTTCTCTTGTTGATTTTCCGGTGCTAGTCTTTTTTACGGCTGGCTCGCAGGGCCTGACACCAACCCACTAACCCAGGGAGCTGGGCTTACCTTCCCGGAAGCTACGGGTTCTGCATTGGCATTTCCTCCAACTACAGTGCTAAATAGCTAGGCTCGAGCGCCAGTCTTCGCCGGGGGTGGTGTTTTTAATGGGCGCCCAGGAGATAATATTTTACCTGAGCTTCCACCCCCAATTCCTACACTCTCGAAACGAATTTCAGCACCGTTTCCGAACCCGAATAACTTTAGCAGCGAAATTCAAACATACATTCTCATAGAACAAGCACTTTTTCACAGGCGGAAGCTATCCGGATGGCGTAGCACCAGCCAAACTGTCAGCAGAATCACAAAAAAAATTCCGAGGGCAACTCTCCACAAGGTGAATGTAAATTACACTCACCTCGTGGAGAGTCGCTTTCACAGCTCTGTTACGACTTTTTTTTTTTTTTTTCCTTCTAAACCATAGGGGGATAATCTGCTCAACAGACACCCTAACAGAAGGTTAGGGTAGTGTAGGTCTGACAGGCCGTCTTCTACAACAAAAGTAAAATCCAGGACTACTCTCTCCTCGTACCCACTAAACCATTCCTATGGTCGCCAAACCCTACGTCTCTCCGGAACCACCAAGAAGGTATTGCTTCAGAGAGGGGCTAGTGCACATCGCACCCACAAGGTTAGCTGCGTAGCCTGCAGCAACGAACATCGATGACTCGCTTTGGAGAGTCCATCACGGTAGCATGCTGGCGCTTAGCCAGTTTCCCGAGTGGTCCTCGCCACTCCCTTTGTCCTCGGAAGGCGGGCAGAGTCAACCCCGCCCGCGCCCTACTGCTGAGCGGACATCAAGAACTGATGCCCACATGCAACCCGATCTGACCTGCCCGCAAAGGAAGGGTATCACTACCCTTCAGGCCCTATCAGATGCATCCGTAGGTTGCTGACGGCAGGGTCTCCACCTGCCCCGACCCTTGCCGGGGACCCCTTTCCAACCGCGGGCTTGGATCCAACCCAGTAGACCGACGCCACGACAGCACCGCTACCGGGACTTCCTCTCCGCGGCCACTTAATCGTTGTAAGGGTCGATCTCGACCGCAGGGCACCGGTATGACCTACGAAGCCGACTCCGAACCCCTGGACCACCTCTTGTACTGCATCTGGACTAGCCATTCTCCGAGTCCACGCGCCACCTCCTCTGTAGCTCCCAGACGATGTGGGTAATAGCCGTTGAAACGGCGTTCCAGCCAAACTCATCCCTACACATCCTCTGGACCAAGTTGTCCGGAGTTGTGTCCTCCCCGCATGTGGCAAGCATGCGGTCACGCATTGTGCGAAAACGCGGGCACACGAACAAAACGTGTTCCGCCGTTTCCTCTAAACCATTGCACACTGGGCATTCGGGAGAATCCGCATGCCCGAAACGGTGTAGATACTGTCGGAAGCAACCATGACCTGTAAGGACCTGTGTCAGGTGGAATGAAACTTCCCCATGGCGCCTATTAATCCAACTATCTACCCTCGGTATCAACCTATAGGTCCACCTTCCTTTGGTGGAACTGTCCCACGCGCGCTGCCATTTGACCATAGAGGCCATCCTGACAGTCCTGCGTATGCCTCTTGTGCCGCGCATTTCGAAGCACTCCATGTCCTCACTGATAAGAATGCTGATAGGCACCATACCAGTAATGACGCAGAGAGCGTCGTGTGACACGGTACGGTACGCGCTCGCAACCCTCAGGCACATAAGCCTGTAAGTACTTTCCAGCTTCCGTCGGTAGCATTTAGTACTTAGCGCGGTGCCCCACGCCGGGCCGCCATACCTAAGTATGGATGTAGCAACACTAGCCAGAAGCTTGCGCTTACTGGCGTACACCGCAGAGCTATTGGACATCATCCGGGACAGTGCCGCAATAGCTGTGGAGGCTCTTTTACAGGCATAATCGACGTGGCTACCGAAGGTAAGCTTATCGTCGATCATCACGCCCAAGTGTTTGACGGAGCGCTTTGACAGGATAGTACAGTCTCCTACACTGATCTCCGTCTGCTGCTCCGACTTCAGGTTGTTAACAACCGTCACCTCTGTCTTGTGGTGAGCCAGCTCCAGTTTCCTGGACCGCATCCACGCCTCCACAACCTTGATCGAGTGGTTGGTAGTCAACTTTACCTCCTCGATCGTTTCACCGTAGACTTCGAGCGTAATGTCGTCGGCAAATCCGACAATCACCACTCCCACTGGATACTCTAACCTCAACACCTCGTCGTACATGACATTCCATAACACCGGACCCAGGATGGAACCTTGCGGGACTCCTGAGGTTATGTGAAAGCACTTCCGACCCACCTCCGTGTCGTAGACTAGTACACGATTCTGAAAGTAACTTCCGAGAATCTTGTACAGGTACTCCGGTATCCCCAGACGCAAGAGCGCATCGGCAATAGCAGACCAGCTAGCGCTATTAAACGCATTCCTTACATCCAGAGTCACTACCGCGCAAAAGCGAATTCCCCTCCTCTTAGGCTCAAGTGCTTTCTCGGCGGTTTTTGTAACCGACAAGATAGCGTCTACGGTGGACCTCCCCTTCCGGAAGCCGTACTGGTTACTCGAAAGACCATTTTCGCCCTCGGTGAACCGCAACATTCTATTGAGGATGATCTTTTCGAGCACCTTCCCCGCCGTGTCAATCAAGCATATTGGTCTATATGCCGACGGGTCTCCGGGTGGTTTCCCCGCCTTTGGCAATAGTACCAGGCTCTGCCTCTTCCAAGCTTCTGGGAAAACTCCCTCGTCCAGGCATTTCTGCATAGCAGACCTGAACATCTCGGGAGCCTCTGCAATAGCTACTTTTAAGGCCAGGTTCGGAACTCCGTCCGGACCTGGGGCCTTACCTACGCTAAGGGACTTAGCTATCCCCGCAAGTTCCACATCGGTGACCCTCTCCTCATCGCCAGCCCCAGTCCCCGGCTGTCCTACGAAAGGAGGCCAAGGACTAGGATCATGACGCGGAAAAAGTCCTCCAATGATCCCCTCCAACATCTCTGGAGATTGCTCTGTAGGAGCCATCACACCTCTCGTCTTGGCCATAACGATCCTGTAGGCGTCACCCCACGGGTTCGTATTGGCACTTTGACAGAGACCCTCAAAGCAGGCCTTTTTGCTTGCTCTTATCTCGGTCTTAAGCGCGGCTTTTGCAGCGGCGAACACCACCCGCCGTTCGTTTCGCTCTTCCTCTGATCGTGCTCGCTGCATCCGCCGCCTAGCCCGTAGGCAGGCGCGGCGCAGGTCCGCAATCGCGTCGGTCCACCAGTAAGCCGGTGGCCTCCCATTTCTAGGGTGGACTCGCCTAGGCATGGTCGCATCACACGCACGTGAGAGCACCGCTACCAGCTCGTCGCCGTCTAAACCGATTAAGTTTCGCTCACGGCGGAGCGCCTCCCTAAATACCCCTTCGTCGAAGTATGATGTCTTCCACCTGCGAGGGCTTGGCCTTGGCCTAGCCGCCTCTTCTTCTATCCGCTGTCTGCTGTTATTGTAGTCGATACTGTAACGAACCGCCAGGTGGTCGCTGTGAGTGTAGCCATCATCTACTCTCCAGTTCGAACTACTTGTTAGGCCAGGACTACAAAAGGTCACGTCAATAATTGACTCCGCTCCGTTTCGACTAAAGGTACTCTTGGTACCGACATTAGCCAAGTCGACATCTAAGATGGCCAGTGTTTCTAGCAGGATCTGACCCCGCTGGTTCGTGAAACGGCTTCCCCATTCCACGGCCCAGGCATTAAAGTCGCCCGCTATTACCACCGGCCTTCGCCCTGTTAGCACGGTCGTTAAGCGGTCCAGCATTTGCGTGAACTGCTCGATCGGCCACCGCGGAGGCGCATAACAGCTACAGAAGAAGACCCCGTTTACTTTGGCGACCACGAAGCCCTCATAGGTAGTAGACACCAACTCCTGAACGGGGTATTTACCCGTCGTCCATATCGCCGCCATTTTTCTGGTCCCATCCGCGACCCAGTTGCCGTTGCCGGCGGGTACTCGGTATGGGTCCGATATGATGGCGATATCCGTCTCCCACTCAGAAACTGCCTGACAAAGCAGTTGCTGAGCCGCATCACAGTGGTTCAGGTTCAGCTGCGTTACCTGCACTGTGATTTGTTGTTCACTGCGGCTTTCTTAAAGGCCGGGCACCCTGGACCACCCATCGCATGTCTGTTTTTCGAGGTTTTCCCGGTACAGATCATGCAGATGGGCGGACTCGTGCAGCTTTGGGCCTTATGACCTTCAGCGCCGCATCGCCTACACAGTTTGCGCCTGTCGGGGCCTTTGCAGTCCCACGACTTGTGTCCTGGTTCCAGACACCTGAAGCAAACCTCTGGTGGCTCGTGGAATGTCAGGTGACATACACACCAGCCCACCTTTATCCGCCCTACTTTAACGGACTTTTTAACGTCCGCCACAGGTAGCTGAACCAGAGCTATCTGTGTCCCTGCTGGCCCTTTCCGCAGCCTGACGGCTGTGGCGGCCACCTGAACATCGCACTGTTGCCGCAGTGCCGTGACGAGCTCTTCCGCTTCGGTGATCTCGTCTAGGTCTTTGACCTTCAGAGTCGCCTCATGCGTAAGAGCCCTCACCTCCACTCCATCACCAAGGACCTCTTCTGCCAGCCTCTTGTAGGCGGCGCCCTTGTGATCCTTCTCGCGCTTAAGCTCCAGGATCATTTCGCCCGTACGAGTACGTCTGATACTGCGTACGTCGGCTCCAAGACCCTCAAGCTTGGCGTCGCACCTCATCGCCTTCAAGACGTCCGAGTATTTCGACTGTTCGGTCTTGATGACGATAGCGTCACCTTTTTCGCGCCTGGCACCTGCCTTCCTACGCCTTGGTTTGGCGACCTGCACTTCTGCCTGCGGATTCCCCTTCTTCTTCCTCTTCCGCTCTACCTTTGTCCAAGGAGGGTCCTCTCCTTGGATCGCCCTGCTCTGTGGCTGCTGAGGGCCCACCATTGGTCGCAATCCCTTGTTCCCATCATTCCGGGACGGGCCGGCCTTTTCAGGCCCACCCTTCCCAGCTTTCCGGGAACCCTGGCTGGGGTCCGACTTTCCGGCATAACCACCGGCTTTCGGGGTTATTATACGCCTGGCCTTGCGGGCACCGCCAGACAGCTCCTCACCTGACGGCTGCCTCGCCCGCTTCTGCGAATGCTTGTCACGTTTGTCACGAGCATTCGCTTCCACACTCTTCGGACTACCCGCGAAGGAGAAGGCCTCCGTTTGCGTAAGCTTAGACGCTTTCTCCTTTGCGGGTTCCGCCGCTGCCGCAGCTAGCAACGCGACCGCGTGCTCCTGCTTGGCCTCATCAACTGACGCTCTAAGCCGAAGCAAGGCCGTTTTCAGGTCCTTACTTATATTCGACTTAGTTGTCGCGAAGTCAATAATTTTGCCAAGCTGCCGCTCAGCTACCTCCAATGCGGGCCGTCCTTTTCCTGCTACTTGGCTGATGGCCCTCAGCAACCATGCTCCGTCCATAACCTCCGCCGGCTGGCTTGCCGTGGAGTGGACAGGAGCTCCCACGCTTGAGCTGCGTAAGCAGCTTCCAGCACCTGACTCCCCGCTTCTCCTTGTTGGAGACCGCATCAACCCGCTTCTTGCGAAGGGGTTGATCGCACCACTACTACCTGTTGCACTTGATTTCGAAATTTGTTTACTCATATTTGATTCCCACGAGTCGCACGAGAAAGAATGTCCACCACGCCAGAGCTCTGCATTAACGCGGTAAGGGACAGCTTACTGTGGGGGGTGCCCAGGTGCCCCACAGGCTCCGTTAAAGATCGAGCATCTTTTTCACCCCCTCGATCACTCATTCCTCGGCACGGGTCGCTTGACACCTTGAATTGGGGTTAGTAGTCCTATTCTTAGCCGGCAACTACGCGGCTGACTCGCAAGCGGGGGGGTGCGTCAGGCCCCAGGACATCCGTCCCTGCTGCCCCAACTGTTACGACTTTGGTATGCGCGTTCGACCCCTACTCTATTCAGCCAACTTTTAGATAAAACCACAAGGCTAATCATCCATACATCTTTTCTTGATTGCTCGCTTCTGGGTTGAGAAAATAGCAAGTGAGTGTAACTCTTTGCAAGTGAGTGTTCCCATCCCTGGGGGTACCCGACACGAATGCACCTCTTCAGTGTAAAATGTCGCTAATAAATAGTAATAATAATAATAATCCCTGGGGGCAGTATAGATTATGTAAATATAAAAAATCACTCTGTTTTCTTTTCGTTGATATAGTCCATTTTACGAGCCGATTTTATGAAAGAAACTTTGACAGAAGCATGCGTCATTTCATTCATTTATTTAGTATTACATCAAATTCAAGATAAAACTGAATCAACAATATTTCTCCATAATACACGGTTCGTGGCTGCCGCTCTCCATCCTCGGTCGCGCCCGATGCTCGCCAAGTCACGCTCCACCTGGTCCGCCCATCGTGCTCTCTGCGTTCCACGCCTTCTTGTGCCAACCGGATCAGTTGCAAACACCAGCTTTGCAGGGTTGTTGTCCGGCATTCTTGCATCATGCCCTGCCCACCGTATCCTTCCGGCTTTAGCCACCCTCTGGATGCTGGGTTCGCCGTAAAGTGCAGCGAGCTCGTGGTTCATCCTTCTCCGCCACACACCGTTCTCCGAGTGCTTGCAGGTCTTCCTCGAGCATGGTCCATGTCTCGTGCCCGTAGAGGATTATCGGTCTTATTAGCGTTTTGTACATGGTGTATTTGGTGCGTGGGTGAATCTTTTTCGACCGCAGTTTCTTCTGGAGCCCAAGGTTGCGACCATTTACATTCATTTGCTATTATCTCAGTTCAGAAGCATGCTATCGAAAAACAATGTATGGATGAATTTAACCTTGTAATTTTATTTTAAAGTTTGCCGAATAACATTGGGGTCGCAAACGTATACCAAAGTCGTGAGCGAGCTGTGAAGGCAACTCTCCATGCGGTGAATGTAAATTACATTCGTGCTGTGGAAAGTTGCCTTCACAGCTCGCTCACGACTTTGGTATACGTTTGCGACCCCAATGTGCTCCAGTGGAGCCCGTAGTAGCACCGACGAACCGACGTGACAGTGGTGTTTCGAAAGTGTCCCCCCTAAACCTAACGGTCGACCAGCAAAGCGAGCGAACGCTTCTGTCAAATCAGCTCAGGCGCGAACCTTTTCCTATATGAATTCACGGGGGTTTGGAGTCAAGCTATCAAAACAACGCGAACCGTTATAGAGGAGGCGATAGTGTTCGGCTATTTTTCATCATGGCGTCGGGGACAACAAATTTGAATTTATTTGTTCTAGCTGTCACGTCGGTTCGTCGGTGGTAGTAGGCCCGACTTCCGCTGATGATGCGCCTCCGAATTTCACGGCTCACGTTGTTGTCAGCCGTCAGTAAGGATCCGAGGTAGACGAATTCCTCCACCACCTCGAAACTATCCCCGTATATCGTAACATTACTACCCAGACGGATCCGGTCGTTTTCGGTTCCGCCTACTAGCATGTACTTTGTTTTTGAGGCATTCACCACCAGTCCGACCTTTGCTGCTTCGCGTTTTAGGCAGGTATACAGCTCTGCCACCGTTCCAAATGTTCTGGCAATAATGTCCATGTCGTCCGCAAAGCACACAAATTGTCCGGATTTTGTGAAAATCGTTCCCCGGCTGTTGCGCCCGGCTCGTCGCATCACACCTTCGAGAGCGATGTTGAAGAGTAGGCATGAGAGTCCATCACCTTGTCGCAGTCCCCGGCGAGATTCGAATGAACTAGATAGTTCACCCGAAACCCTTACGCAGTTTTGCACACCGTCCATCGTTGCTTTAATCAGTCTAGTCAGCTTTATTGAAATAAAACACGGTGTGTTCTGTTGTACAGTCAACCAACTAATGAAAAACGATTTTATTCTCTACACTTTTACAGAGATGTTTGGAGAGATATTTTGGCGCGAGATATATTTACTTATCTTTTTATTCTTGACAGTTGTCACCCTGCGTGGTTGTCGCTCTGCGATGACGTGTTGCTACACTAAGCGTTTGGGCACGCCTTCACTCCTCCTCAACGAGTCATTCGCAGACCGATCTTCTCTCGTAACTCCTCCAGTTTGATTCTCGCCAACGGTTTTGTTAACGCATCCGCCAGCATGTCACTTGACGGACAATAGACGACGTTGATCCTCTTCTGTTCAGCCATGTCACGCACGAAGTGGTATCGCGTGTCAACATGCTTCGATCGCTTGGTTCCTCCGTCTTGCTTCAGTAGCTTAATGCAGCTCTGGTTGTCTTCGTTGATCTTCACGGGCTGCTTGACGTCTTCGCCGAAATCCTTCATGAGCTTCAGAATCCATTGTAGATCTTGACAACACTCCGACAATGAAATGTACTCCGCTTCTGTGCTCGATAGCGCAACACATGTCTGTTTCCTGGCAGTCCATCTCCAAGTCGAAACATGTAACCAGAGTTGGACTTCCGGTCATGAGCATTTCCGGCCCAATCCGCATCCGCAAAACCTTCAAGTTTGCCTTCGCCACCGATACACAGTTTCAAATCACAAGTACCAATCAGGTAGCGAAGCACTCGCTTTGCCTCTACCCAATCAGCAGCGGTAGGTTGGCTCACCTTCCTACCTAGTATGGACGTGCTAATGGCAATGTCCGGCCGAGAGTGCACAGCAAGATAAAGCAAACCTCCAATAAGACTTTGGAAATTTTCATTGGTAGGTAGTCTCTCGCTCTCCTCCTTTTGCTGTACGTAGCCTGTGTCCATCGGTATCTTTGACGTTTTAGCTTCTGTCATACCAAATCGATCCGCCAGCTTCCGAATGTATGCTTTCTGACTCAGATAGTAGTGCTTACCTTGCTTCTCTACCTGTATCCCGACGAAATGCTGCACATCTCCTAGTTGGGTTAGATCGAAGTGGCCTTGTAGACGTTTGAAAATCTCTTCGTATTCCTGCTCATTCGAACACGCGACCAACATGTCATCGACATACAACAAAATAAATGCCGATGTTTGACCTCGATGACGAACGTACAAACAGGGGTCTGCACTGGACGGTTTGAATCCCATTTGACGTAGAACACCGTCTATCTTCCGGTTCCACATTCTAGCCGACTGTCGTAGACCATAGATACTCTTCTTCATCAACAACACTGAGCTGCTCTTCGTCGGCGTCACTCCGGGAGGCATCCGCATAAAAATCTCCTCATCCAAGTCGGCGTTGAGATATGCGGTTTTGACATCCAGATGCTTTACCAACATACCTCTTCTTGCTGCGATGGTGAGTAGTGTACGAAAGGTCACCTGTTTTGCAACTGGTGCAAAAATCTCGTCGAAATCCACGCCGTACACTTGGTTAAAACCCTGTGCGACGAGGCGGGCTTTGTACTGAATTACATTTCCGTCCTCATCGTATTTCCGTTTAAAAACCCAACGGCATCCGACGACCTTCCTCCCCGGTGGCAATTCGGCTTCTTCCCAGGTTTGGTTTTCACGTTGCGATTTCAGTTCGTTACAAATTGCTTGCTTCCACTTGTCACTTTCAGGTCCATTAACTGCTTCCTTGTAGGACCGCGGTTCATCCGGTAGTTCTCGCACCGGACCGTTCACCTGATAGCGCTGAGGCGGGATTCCAAAATTGCTACGCCGTGATCGACGCACTTCAACGTTCGGTGGGTCATCCGGCACCTCCTGTTCCTCACCGTGGAAAATGGAACTTGCCGAAAACCCGAGAAAGTCTTCTTCATCTGCATCTTCATATTCACTCACAACACTTTCATTTTCGCAATCTTTTTCAGGTACTTCTGGCGTCACTGCCAGCGGGAACTCCACAACCGATTCCTTTGATGCTGGTCCGGTTGAACGGAAAATCTCCAACTCCTCCTGCTTCAGGAACCGCACATCCCTGCTGACGATCACCTTGTCCGTTTCCAAATTGATCATGCGAAAGCCTTTATGCTGCGACGAATATCCGACGAATGTCATCCGGACAGATTTCGGTTCCAATTTCGTGCGCTTCTCCGATGGCACATACACACACGCTTGCGAACCGAAGACGTGAAGATTCTGGAAATCCGGTTTCTCCTTGAACAGGATCTCATACGGAGTCTTCTTTCTCACCCGTGTCGGAAGCATATTTTGCAGATAATTGGCGGTGTTGACGGCCTCCGCCCAGTATCGATAGCCCATGTTGGCGTCCAGGAGCATACACCTGCCCATCTCCACCAGCGACCTGTTTTTGCGCTCTGAAACGCCGTTTTGTTGGGGTGTATAAGCAGTGGTGTACTGCTGCAGTATACCTTCCTGAGAGCAAAAACTTTCCAAGGATCCAGACTTGTACTCTCCGCCCTGGTCGGATCGATGAACCTTCACTGTCTTCCCGAACTGCGTCTTGGCCATCGACACGAAGCGCTTGAAGCATTCTTCTACTTCCGATTTCTTACGGAGAAAAAAGATCCAGCTGTACCGACTATAGTCGTCGATAAATGTTACGAAGTAACGACATCCTCCCGGCGTTGGAGTATTCATGGGACCACATACGTCGCTATGGATGAGATCCAATACTGCGGTCGATTTCTGCTCTGTCTGTTTCGGAAAAGGAAGTCGAGCCATCTTTCCCTTTAGACAACACTCGCATACCGCCCGTATACCGCAAGGATGAATGCGGAATCCACTAGCCAGTCCACTTCTGTCCAGTTCCAAAATGGCCTCCGGATCACGATGTCCCAATCTTCTATGCCACTCGTGGATGCAAAACGGATTGTGGCTCTTGGCGACCGACGCAATTGGCTCCTGCACTGTTTTCAACAAGTACAAGCCGCCCTCCAATACTGCTTCGCCGGCTTTTCGGCCCTTGCAAGAAATAGTACAGCCAGATGCAGAAAAACTCACCTCAGCTCCTTTCCTGACCAAGCAGCCAACGGATACCAGGTTGGCATTGATTTCCGGAACGTACAGTACTCTCGACAGTACCATCTGCTTCGCTCCTTGACCTTGCACCGAACAGGAAATTCGACACGTTCCTTCGCCTTCCACAGGGCATTTCTTGCCATCAGCCACGATCACTTCTCTTGGAGTTTCCAAGTTCCGCTTCTCGATACAGTCAAAATAATGCCGGTTTGCACAAATGTGCCACGACGAACCGGAATCAATCGTCCACTCATTGACCGAGTCAGCACCGACCGCGAACGCGAACACTTCTTCTTCTTCTTTCGTGTATGTTGCCACCTTTGCCTGCGCACTTCTCGAAGCTTTTGACTCGTCCCGATTCACTTCATTCGATTTTGGTTTCACTCGACAGTCCTTCTTCTTATGTCCAACTTTTTGGCAATTGTGGCAAACAACACTCTTCTTATTCGGGGCTTTTTCTTTCACTCGTAGAGCTTTCTCACTTTTTTCTTCCCCTTTGCGCTTCATCACTTCGTCCATCACTTTTTGCTTCACTAACTCCAATGTGATTTCTTCTTCTTTACGGCAGTCCAAAGCCGTCGTGAGGGTACTGAAGGATTTTGGAAGGCTGCGCAGAACCATCATCACTTCCAGCTCTCTGCCGAGATTCGTCCCAGCTTTCGACAACTTCTCGAACAACTGCTCCATCTCGTACAAATGCTGCTCAATATCTTCTCCGTCGGTGTAGCGCATATCACAAAGACGATAGAAAATGCCTACTTTAGCCGACAGCGTCACTTTTTCATGGTGTTTCTGCAGGCTTTCCCACGCTTCCTTCGCCGTCGTTGTGTTCCGGATGAGCGCATGTTGGGTCTCCTCCACCAACAGTCCGATGGTCGCTCTAGCTCTCTGGTCTCCAGCTCCCCACGCAGCAACTTCCGCAGCATTCCCGGCGATTCCTCCCGCCGCAGCGATCGCTACCGGTGGATTCCCTGGGTTCACATATTTCCACAGGTCCTCCCGCACCAGTAGTAGCTCGACGATGAATTTCCAGCTGCCATAGTTCTGGTTGTTGAGCTTCGGAATTCCTAGCCGCTCCATCTTACATGCTCATCAGGTGCACACACTTTTTCACTTTATAACTGGGCCCATAACCTATTGAAATAAAACACGGTGTGTTCTGTTGTACAGTCAACCAACTAATGAAAAACGATTTTATTCTCTACACTTTTACAGAGATGTTTGGAGAGATATTTTGGCGCGAGATATATTTACTTATCTTTTTATTCTTGACAGTTGTCACCCTGCGTGGTTGTCGCTCTGCGATGACGTGTTGCTACACTAAGCGTTTGGGCACGCCTTCAAGCTTCCCAGGAAAGCCGTTTTCGTCCATGATTCTCCATGCGTCCTAACCCGTGAAAATCAATATCATCATCAACATTGTTGTCACTTCGTAAAATGGCTCATTTGCAGATTAAAATATCGTTTATTTTTCTTTTTCATTCATAGGCGTAGCTGATGGCGTTGGAGGATGGCGCAGTTATGGGATCGATCCCGGCGAATTTGCATCGTTTCTGATGAAGACATGTGAACGACTAGTGCAATGTGCACATTTCAACCCCACAAGTCCAGTTAGTCTGCTTTCTCATAGCTATTGTGAACTGTTAGAAAATAAGAGATCAATTTCAGGTATGTACTTGCGAGTGTACGTCATTTTCCGGAATGTGCTGATTCCAAAAAACATTAAAATTCACCGAAAACCACTTTTTGAAAAAGCAGTTCCATGCACAAATGAAGAATAGTCTGTATACAAAAGATGAGAGAATTATATCCTTTGGAGATTGTCGAGAGCATTTAAGGCAAAAATTATATTGGATCACATTTTTTAATATTGCATAAAACAAGCGATATAAAATCCAACGACACATGGAACTCTTATGATGAAAAATTTCTATGTGATATGATAAATCCCATATCTTGAGAGTATAGAAAGTGGAAAAGTCTTGCCATCAACCTGCAAGCTAGGGTCTTGTACCATTTGGGCAGGTGTACCTATTTTGGGCACTTGCCGCTATAACTAAGTCAATTTCAAACCGATTGATTTGAAATTTTGTATAGAGTTAGGCACGTGTACAGTATCTAACCCTGAACAAAAATTCAAATCAATCAGTTTGATATTGACTTTTAGTTTTAGCGGCAAGTGCCCAAAATAGGTACATCTGCCCAAATGGTACAATACCCTATTATTAAATATTTTATGGGTATTTTTCGGGATGGTTTTCTGGAAAATAACGTACATTTCTACTGAAATGGGCAACTTAGGGACAATGAAACCTAATCTTATCCATATGCTTATTGACCTCATAGGTAGCAGCACAGCATGTGTTTTAATCCTAAATCGTGAAAATAGCACGTTGTACACTGCGAACATCGGAGACAGCGGTTTTATTGTAGTTCGCGGTGGTCAGATTGTCCACCGCAGCGAAGAACAGCAGCACTATTTCAACACACCGTTTCAGCTTTCGCTACCGCCACCGGGATTGGATAATGTGCTCAGCGACAGACCGGAATCTGCTGATACGATGAACTTTCCGGTGGAAAAAGGCGACATCATACTGGTCGCAACGGATGGAGTGTTCGATAACGTTCCTATGAAGCTATTGGTGGATACACTGAGTGAGGTACGTACTGAGTAATTATAGAATAAGCTTGAATACTTTTGATATGAAACATGCGAATAATTGCATACAATAACTTACAGGTCGAAGGTGAGGCTGATCCGGTGAAGCTTCAAATGTGTGCAAACTCAATCGCATTGATTGCCCGATCGTTATCCTTCGATAGCGACTTCATGTCACCATTTTCTATAAATGCGCGACGTAATAATATAAATACTATGGGTAAGATGAACAAAAATTTTACACAAATATGAAAAGTATCCTAATATTTGTGTTTTTAGGTGGCAAGCCAGACGATATCACGGTCGTGTTGGCATCTGTTGTGATATAAAACATAACGTCATAGATAGATTAAACAAACTTCATCGCATCGTTCTTTTAAAATATATTATAGGTACCTAGTGGAAGTATTGCAGATATATATTTTCCAATATCACATCCCTACACTGCACTGTATGTTTCGATCGTCCACTTCCACTATAAACACTCAAATTCTCGTGGCATTAACGAAGATCGTAGAAGTTTCTGCATCGCTCTGCAGTCCTACAGTACAGTAGGTGTCTAACTAACTTCTTTCTATTTCCACCCTGACGTCTCCACTAGACAGAAAAGTCTTGGTTTTTTTTCCGGACAGAAATGTTCTCTCGTCGTTTGCAAGGCAAGCAGCGGTGTTGAACATTTCTTTAACGTTTCTATTTATTTCTGAAAAATTGCAAGACATTCCTGTAGATCATTCCCTTCCGGTATGACTCTGCAGCCATAGGTAATCCTTGCGCTGATGGTGGGTACTCAATCATCATCATCATCATCATCATCATCAATTGGGTTTTTAAATTAAGAAAAATTCAATGATTTTTTATTTTTAAACAAAAGAGCACCTTTTTGTGAGCCGCTATGATTTTTTTCAGATTTTTAGAACTTTATTTTGGTATCTAAAATCAATTTCAAAGAGATTTTTTTAAATCACCTTTTGACAGCTGGGCAACTGCTTGACAGCTCCGCTCAGTACAAAATGCGACGAGGGGTGATTCGACAAATTGCTCCCATACAAATTTCAAATTGATTTTTAAATAGGTTCCCGGGCTCCAAAATTGATGAAAATTTGGATTTCGGCTCAGTTTGGCATGCAGATTCAGAATATGGAATTATCTCAACACCACTAAAGAAGCCAATTGCAAGACATTCCTGTCTAGTGGAGACGTCGGGTTCGGCTTGGTACACAAATTACGTAACGCTAAAAACGGTTATTTTAGACCCCCTCCATCCTCTTGTAACGCTTGGGCACCCGTGATGGAAATATCGAAAACATTTTGATATGATTGTAATCCACTCAATATTGCTAAAACATAAGTTTCGGCATCCTCTGCAACTGTTCGATTGCCTAAATTTCTAAAAATAGGCCACCTAATAGTCGTTCATTGTTTTTCGGGTCGTCTTCTTGCAGTGGTATACGTGGAACCGCGCATAACTTGCGAACGGAACGTCTGATTTGGTTCGTCTTTAAGTGTAAAATTAGCATAAGTTAAAATACAATGTGGAATGGGACTTGAACTTGAAACGTCAAAAAAGGCAGTAGGTAAGACAAAGTTTGCCGGGTACAGCTAGTTTAGTATAAACTATTAGAAAACCGCTAAATTGGCGGGGAATCCCTAATCAAGCCTTCCGGTGTATTGCATAAAGCAAATGGACCACAATAGATCAATTAATGGTCGCAGTGGTTGTGTACCCATACAAGGAAAAAAAGCCTTCCGGACAGCTTTAGTGCTTCATGCATTATAGTTGCTAGGTGTGTTGCTCTAGTTTTTCCAGCTGTATTGTAAAGCACTAGCTGTAGTCGTTACATTCCTGTGACAACCGGTTATTGCTAGCAGATACAGTGGAAAATTTGTCTTAATACGTATCAATCATCTTTTACAAACGAGAAAAACTGACCTCACTGATTAACGTTTGCATAAAAAAAATGACTTTTCAAAGTGTGCTAGAAAAATGTAGGGGTAGGCGGGGCAATATGGACACCCAAGGGGTTTGCCAACTTTACCTGGCAAGATGTCAAAAAAGTTTAGTTTTTTGATACATGTATCCTTTTAAAGTCTATTTAGCATCTATTGCATAAGAATGCTCACGAAGAAAAATGATTTATCCACTTCAAAAAATGTTATGAAAAATGTTAGTTTTTCATGACCGTCTTCAAGCATACGGGGCAGAATGGACACCCCCATGGGGCAATATGGACACCATGAAACTTTTACGAATTTCGTACATTATTTACAACTATAAAGTCATTTCTTTTTTTTTTCATAGTGATTACGGCGGTAGCATACTGTGCTTATGTTCTAACACCGCACCCTTTCCCTACGTTTGCTTCTATGAGCCTCTATTTTTGTTTCAACACACAGAAGTACGTAGGCATATCGTGGCCCAAGTCGACACTGTTTTGGCCTGCGTTGAACAAAAATAGTTTTAATAAAAGTTTCCCCTTTTTTTCTTTTTGTCAATTGTTTTTTTTTTGTAGTATGGTCCATGTATTTAGTTAGGTTCTTGTCAATTTGTCAGTTATTCGAAGTAGATCTCCAATATGTAGTCAATAAGTCAATTAAGTCATTCTGATCTGTTCTATCATAGCAGCTTTAGTCTTTGCTTTATTGAAGTGTAGTTTTATTGGAAATATGCTGAATATCGTTATTAAAAAGAGACGTCTGGAACTGTGTCCTGCTAGTTGTTCCGTCATGCACATACGTCATGTCTTAATAATGTCTATGAGAATAACGAAAACACGTGTGTTCGGTCAGATGTCCATTTCGTAGAAAGTCAAGGAAAATAGGTTTCCTCAGTGGCGTCGCGTAACCTCACTTTTTACCTGTGCACCGACCCTAAAACTTGTAATTGCAGGGGATTTATGATCAAAATCGAAATAGAAATGAGTGAAAGCAGCTATTCTCGTCATTTTCTAATTATTACAAGCAAATTTGTTCAAAAAATTCAAGAATTTATACTTGGTGCACAGGTAAAAAGTGAGGTTACGCGACGGGTTTCCTTATTGTCAGTTGTTATGTAACCCTCGCTTGAAGCACTTCCCGTGAGAACCCTGTCATCTGTACACCAACTAATCCGTATCTTTGTACACAGCTAAATACTATACTGTCAACCGGCGAAAAGCCTACGGGTAAATATTAAAGAAATGAAAAATCATGCTGTCTAGCGCGTTGTTATCTATCGGCCACTATTTTAGTCTAGTCCCAACTGCAAGCTTTTTTTCAATCTTATCGTCAATTGTCTTCTAGATACCCCACGGAATTAATGAGTAGTGAGTTCAATGCAAAGATCCCCCCCCCCCCCCCCTCACACTCCCAAATTGTGGTAGGCCCCCGCTAAACCTGCAAACCAGACCCACCCCCAGCCAAAAGCTCTAGCAGATGTGGACAAACCGGTGCTCAACGTGCTCTCCCATCGTGGCAACATCAAATATGTGGACTGTACAACAATAGTAGTTTTAATGAAATGAATACTAAGAACTTAGGCCGACACTCGAAGTGACGAACTTTACAGTGCTAGTTGAGTAAATACATGAAAGATGGGTAACAACAAATGTGCAAATGTGCACAAACAGATGCATAACAATATGCATGTAAAAAAAGGCCGCAACTATCCATGGTGAATTTTAAATAATGACAACGTAAATATAATGGAACAGACTCACCGAATTTAGCTCCAAAATGCCCCCTAGACGATGGTATTGTTCACTCTATGTAGCCACGCGTTGTACAAAATGAACCTGAAATGACAAGAAGACAGTGGGCCGCCAAACTCCACAAAATTACGGCCCGGAAATTTTAGTATTCTGTTTATAGCATTGTTGAGCATCATAGAGAGCATAACTTATATTCAGTTTTAAATATAGTTTCTTGTTACTATGCTAAGAAATAAAGAGATTCAAAAGTTTTTTTTTTCTACCTGCACCAGCGAACTTCTTGAGTGAACAGCATTCAACATCTAAAATTTAGATTCTAAATTGTTCATTCACTAATGCGATTTTCTTATCACCCTGCCCTGTCTTAACTAGAAGATATACAGGGGTTACTCAAAATAACTGGGACAGGTAAAATTTTCACTTTTCAAAAAATGTTCAACTCGCTGTAACTTTTCTAAAAGTGCATCAAATATTCTCAATTTTTTACCGTAAGTTCATCAACTAGTTGTGTATCAGTAGTCCAATTTTGGAGAAGGTCGGACCATTGTCCACGGAGTTATAAAGATTCTAGAAAAAGGTAAAATTATCCGATAGCCAACTTTGAGCTGTTATATCTCCGGATTCAATGAACCGAATGCAATGAAATTTTGGCCATTCATGACTTGTATAATGAGCTATGAAAAACCTTTGACTTAACTTAAAATTCTTTACACGGAAGAAAATTATAACGATTAGATTATTTTTCTAATAAAACACCAAATTATTCAAAACTTCAACATCGTTTCAAAATTCAAGATGCAAATTATAGTTCAATTAATTTTCCTCTAAATGACTTATATATAAATCTGTTTTGAAGGAAAGTTACAACATAGCCGCTAATAAATTGAGAAAGTAATGGGATGCATATTAGAAATTGATTAATTTACTAAAAAATCGGGAAATGAATGAAATCGTTATAACTTTTTCTCTTGTTAAAAATTTAAAGTTAAGTTAAACGTTTTTAAGAGTTCATCATATAAGTCATGAATGGTCAAAATTTCATAGCAATCAGTTTATTGAATCCGGAGATATAAAAGCTCAAAGTTGCCTGTCGAATAATTATACCCTTTTCAAGAATCTTTATATCTTCGTGAAGAATAGCCCGATCTTTTCCAAATTTGAACCACTGATACACAACTAGTTGATGAACTTACAGTAAAAATTTGAGAATATTTGATGCCCTTTTCAAAAAGTTACAGCGAGTTGAACATTTTTTGAAAAGTGAAAATTTTACCTGTCCCAGTTATTTTGAGTATCCCCTGTAAGTAATGCAGACACATCCCACATGCACTCTTGCATTACATAATAAGGTATGACCCTGCTGCAATCAATGTCGTTATGCTATCCACTCCTGAGTTTATAGTTGCTATAAAAATAATTTCGAAGAAGTGAAAAAGAATAGTACGAATCTACTTGTTAATAAAATGCTGCTACTATTACTATTACTACTACTCCTACTACTACTACTAACTACTACTACTAATACTACTATCAAAAGTACAATGAGTGATCGTTGGCTTCCCAGTCTTGTTAGTAGTTAGAGGGTTAGTATAGACTGGTAATAAGCCCTGTCGGTCCCCCCAGCACGGCGCGTAATCAACTGTTCTTAGATCATGCGACAGCAATTAAGCGTATGCTGGAGGCATGGCAAATCAAGCATTTAAATTAAAGTCAATAAAGCAATGGTATGATTATTCAGATTCTATTTTAGTTTAATTTTGTAAAGAAATGCTTTAATTCAAAACCTACATACATACATACATACATTTATTTGTTCCACATCATTAAGGACAAACGTCTTGAAATCCCGCTTCAACATTGCACCGAAACTTCAGACGCACGAATCTCAAGAAGCAAGCTTCAAAAAACAATGTATTTCATTATTCTGTTCTTGCTCACTTGTAATTAGCATAAAATAAAAAAGTTCAGGTGCACTGGTTTTGTTTACGAAGAGATTTGTGCTCTCGAAATCGTGAGTAGGTGCCCAAGTCGGCCATTGTGGCGGCCATTTTGGGATTCTAACAAGTCTGTCCTTAAGACAAGACATAATCAACAATAGTACGCCACAATACTCGGTTTGTGGCTGCCGCTCTCCATCCTCGGTCACGCCCAATGCTCGCCAAGTCGCGCTCTATCTGGTCCGCCCATCGTGCTCTCTGCGCTCCACGCCTTCTTGTGCCAACCGGATCCGTTGCAAACACCAGCTTTGCAGGGTTGTTGTCCGGCATTCTTGCAACATGCCCTGCCCACCGTATCCTTCCGGCTTTGGCCACCTTCTGGATGCTGGGTTCGCCGTAAAGTGCAGCGAGCTCGTGGTTCATCCTCCGCCACACACCGTTCTCCTGCACACCGCCGAAGATCGTTGTTAGCACGCGTCGCTCGAAAACTCCGAGTGCTTGTAGGTCCTCCTCGAGCATGGTCCATGTCTCGTGCCCGTAGAGGATTACCGGTCTTATTAACGTTTTGTACATTGTGCATTTGGTGCGTGGGTGAATCTTTTTCGACCGCAGTTTCTTCTGGAGCCCGTAGTAGGCCCGACTTCCGCTGATGATGCGCCTCCGAATTTCACGGCTCACGTTGTTGTCAGCCGTCAGTAAGGATCCGAGGTAGACGAATTCCTCCACCACCTCGAAAGTATCCCCGTCTATCGTAACATTACTACCCAGACGGATCCGGTCGTGTTCGGTTCCGCCTACCAGCATGTACTTTGTTTTTGAGGCATTCACCACCAGTCCGACCTTTGCTGCTTCGCGTTTCAGGCGGGTGTACAGTTCTGCCACCGTTCCAAATGTTCTAGCGATAATGTCCATGTCGTCCGCAAAGCACACAAATTGACCGGATTTTGTGAAAATCGTTCCCCGGCTGTTGAGCCCGGCTCGTCGCATCACACCTTCCAGCGCGATGTTGAAGAGTAGACATGAGAGTCCGTCACTTTGTCGCAGTCCCCGGCGAGATACGAATGAACTGGATAGTTCACCCGAAACCCTTACGCAGTTTTGCACACCGTCCATCGTTGCTTGAATCAGTCTAGTCAGCTTCCCAGGAAAGCCGTTTTCGTCCATGATTCTCCATAGCTCTGCGCGGTCGATACTATCGTATGCCGCTTTGAAGTCGATGAACAGGTGGTGCGTTGGGACCTGGTATTCACGGCATTTCTGGAGGATTTGCCGTACGGTAAAGATCTGGTCCGTTGTCGACCGGCCGTCGATGAAGCCGGCTTGATAATTTCCCACGAACTCATTTGTTTTAGGTGACAGACGACGGAAGATGATCTGGGATAGCACTTTGTAGGCAGCATTCAAAATAGTGATCGCCCTGAAGTTCTCACATTCCAAATGGTCGCCTTTCTTGTGAATGGGGCAGATTACCCCTTCCTTCCACTCCTCCGGTAGCTGTTCGGTTTCCCAGATCCTGACTATCAGCCGATGCAGACAGGTGGCCAACTTTTCTGGGCCCATCTTGATGAGTTCAGCTGCGATCCCAAGCAACCAAAAGTTCGGATTCCACTTGAAGAACGAACTCAGAAGTTCAAGTTCGGTTCAATTCCGGTTTCGTTGAACTTAATTCTCCAAAAAGTTACTCTTGTATTGTTTATGAACTTGGAAGTACATGTACAAGCTTTTGACTTCTCTTCAAAACGATATTAAAGTCGAAAAAAGGTTCAAAAAGAACTTATGTTGAACTTTAAAACAGAGTTCAATCAAATATTAACCGAACTCATGTTGAACTTTTGCGTGCCTTTAAAATTCAAATATAGTTCATTTGGACATATTCCAACAACTTGAAATCATCCGTTCCGAACTTGTTTCGAACTTGTTTTGAACTTACTACTCAAAGTTCGGATAAATATTAACCGTACCAAAAGTGAACTTCACTTGAACTTCGGCGACAGCGGGGCCGGGGAGAAGTTCTCATTCAATTAAATCACTCGGAAATCGAGCCTAGCAGCCACAGCTTGTGTTAATTTCACAAGTACACTTTGTTCCACTATAATATTCCAACGTACTTACTTGTAATCAACGCAAAGGATCCGTAATGTGTGGCTCAAAGGCTGCCCCCGCAGCGGACAACTGTTCCCCCCAGTATTCCGCCGGGGGGTTTTCGGCTGCGCACGAAAATTTTCCAGCTTTGCTTGATGTTTTCACACCCGTCTCACTTGTCGCTGCAGCGCACCGGTAATCGACGCAATCGAAGTCATTGGAAACCAAGCTGAAATTTATAATCTTTTCTTAAAATCGATACACTGGCCCTAATTTATTGCTTTGCACTGCGAACCACAACAAACTGAAAATGTCAAACTGTGTAAGTTCACAAGAAGTTCCACGTGAACTTCTTTCGAACTTTCGACTTCAAAAAGTATTCCAAGTTCAGGGAAAGTTCACACGCGAACCTGATTGAGCTCTACTATATGATATCAGCACATTGAGTAAAATCCCACAGTGCCTAACAACACATACATGGAGTAGTGGTTGGGCACCGACTTTCAACGAGGAGAACCCGAGTTCAAATCTCAGTAAGAAAAAAACATCAAAAATTATTTCAAGGTATTAGTCAATTTGGATTCCACATGAACTAATGATTCTTAATAATAAATTACTTTTGAGGACTGCACACATTTTTTTTCATTTTTTCGAAGTTTATTTTTAAGCTGAATAGCGTTCCTTTCAGCAACACAAGTGTACTTTTTGTGAACTGAAGTTCGGTTAATTACTTAAAAAGTGAGCTGAATAGAATGCTATTCATCTACCTTCGAATAGCTGATTAAGCCCAAACATGCTATTTTATCCGAACTTTTGGTTGCTTGGGATACCATCCTTACCAGCTGCTTTGTTGGTTTTGAGCTGGTGAATGGCATCCTTAACTTCCCTCAGCGTGGGAGTTGGTTCATTTCCGTCCTCCGCTGCACTGGCGTCGTCGTTCCTTCCGTTGCCGTGGGCTCCCGTGCCTACGTTCTCCACGCCGTTCAGGTGCTGATCGAAGTGCTGCTTCCACCTTTCGATCACCTCACGTCCGTCCGTCAAGAGGCCTCCGTCTTTATCCCTGCATATTTCGGCTCGCGGCACGAAGCCGTTGCGGGATGCGTTGAGTTCCTGATAGAACTTCCGTGTTTCTTGGGAACGGCACAGCAGTTCCATTTCTTCACACTCCGCTTCTTCCAGGCGGCGCTTTTTCTCCCGAAAGAGGCGGGTCTGCTGTTTCCGCTTTTGTTTGTAACGTTCCACGTTCTGTCGAGTCCCTTGCTGCAGCATTACCGCCATCGCTGCGTTCTTCTCCTCCTAAACCGTTCCACGTACCCGATGGTGCTCTCGGCTGCGTCGTTGATGGCTGCTTTCACTGTACTCCAGCAGTCCTCTAAAGGGGCCTCATCGAGCTCGCCCTCGTCTGGCAACGCGGCTTCGAGATTCTGCGCGTATGCTGAGGCGACATCCGGTTGCTTCAGTCGCTCTAGGTTGTACCGTGGCGGTCGCCGGTACCGTACATTGTTGATGACGGAGAGTTTTGGGCGCAGTTTGACCAACAATCAATATGAAACTGGAGAATTTTTTGTGACGCCAGTCGTTCCCCCAGTAAGTTCGCCCAATACTGGTGTTTCTGACGCCACGCTTTCAATGTCAGTTTGCTCCGCCCATTTTCATCGAAGCAAGACTGAGTCTACCAATCTAGTGACCATGACAACGACAAAAAACGATTATTTATTTACACGTTCCGGGGACGTTAGAGGACGTGAACCAACGTTAATCTTCTGAAAGTTGCTGCCGCGGGTTTTGAACTCTTTTCAGTGGACATCACATCTAAATGAGTTCCTGAAGGTCGATCCCGATCTACCGCTACCCACCGGAAGTTGCCCCGAAAGGATTAGACCACTGTAGCTTCCAAAATTTACAAAGCTACTTCTTGCCACAGTGGCTCCCAGTTACTCTCGGGGCAAGCTTAGTAGCATTCGGGCAAAAAGGAGCCTTCTCCATTGATGATATCGACACGACCCAGGACGAGACCGGAATGATCGTGCTGAGAAGGGTCACTCCTTTACGGTTAAGGACAACGACCTGAAAGAATCGTCCTCCAGTGGATGATGGCCCTTGTTTGAATATTAGCCTCGGAAGTCATGATGACTTCTGTGGCTGTTCCAACAACCGGTTTTTTCAATCGTCTATGTCTATGATTTCCATAAGGAGAGGATACATATCAAAATGATTCGTGTATGTTATGACAATTTTTTATACAATAAACTAGACTGAAAAGAGAAAAAAGATTGTATAACTATACAGACAAGAATCGAACCATAAACGTCGAGATCACAAAGCTGTTGTTTAACCCACACGGTTATCAACGCTCAAAGATATCGCGTTGCTGAAGATGTATAAAAATCAATCTGCCAACTGATCTTTCTCGTTGTCATGGTTTCTGAATTGGGTTCTTTAGGGGTATCAGGATTATTTCATAATCGGATTCTCCGCCCAAAAACTAGTCGAAATCCAAAATTTCATAAGTTTTGGAGTCCGGGAACTATTTTTAAAATTCATTTAAAGTTTGTATGGGGAAATTTTTTTGTTCGGGTCGAACTGTCACTTTATCGATTGAACTGTCATTCTATCCACGAAAATTAAAACTGTTTTGTTGATTTAACCATCAAAACAAAGGTATTGGAATCCAATAAAAACACGTTATACTCAGAAAAATGAGTTCTTTCGATTAGGCTATAGAAAATAGCAATATTTTATTCACTAAACAACCCAATTGGCAAGCTCAGTCTTCCTTTGATGAAAATGGGCGGGGCCAACTGACATTAAAAGCGTCGCGTTAATTAAACCAGTATTGGGCGATTTTACTGGGGGAAACATGGGGGAAAAACTGGCGTCACAAATTGAATTGAATTTGTTCCTGACATTTATGTCTTAGTATTAAGTCTATGGTTTGACCATCACCAGATAGTGGTCGGAGTCGATGTTGGCGCCACGATAGGTCCTGACGTCGATAATGTCGGAGAAGTGCCGTCCGTCAATCAGAACGTGGTCGATTTGAGATTCCGTCTGCTGTGGTGATCTCCAGGTGTAACGATAAGGGAGGCTGTGTTGAAAAAAGGTGCTACGTATGGCCATATTTTTGGAGGCGGCGAAATCAATGAGTCGTAGGCCGTTTTCGTTCGTTTGCTGGTGGGCGCTAAACTTACCAATCGTCGGTCTGAATTCCTCCTCCTGGCCTACCTGAGCGTTCAAATCTCCTATGATGATCTTGACGTCGTGGCTTGGGCAGCGGTCGTACTCGCGTTCGAGCTGCGCGTAAAATGCGTCCTTGTCATCATCAGTACTTCCGGAGTGTGGGCTGTGCACGTTTATTATGCTGAAGTTGAAGAATCGGCCCTTGATCCTCAATCTGCACATTCTTTCGTCGATCGGCCACCAACCGATCACGAATTCAAAACCTAGTTACTTTCAAATACTATTCCATTTACTATTTCACTAATTTTCGTTACTATATTTAATTTAGCTAATCTATAATTATAAAAGACTAAAATTGAAATTATTTAAACACATTTTCACTATATGACGACGCTTGATAAGCCATCGTCAAACCCATCACTCTTGGACAGGGATTTACAACTATAAAGTCATTTCATTACAAAACAACTATTATGGATGAATAATAAGCCGAAGTAGTTCATTTTTGTTCAGTTAATTTAAATTCAGGCTGTTTTGGATAAAGCTTCGTTTTTGTCGGCATTTACAGCTGTGCCTAGAACAACTATTTTCCACTGCTGTCGTTTTTTTACCAATTTGTTTCACCCTATGTCTACTATAGTGAACATTTAACTGAAAATATACTGAAATCGAAGAATTTGGTTGGTTTGTGATTTAGGTTATCTTTTTCCCTTGCCGCTTCTTTCAAAAAGATGAGTGTCCATTTTGCCCCGTCAGCAGAAGATATTTCCAAACTTGATTTTTGATATAATAAAGAAGAAAATATAAACATGTTGAGCATGTAGATACAGCAAAACTACTTGCATGTGTTCTAGAAAAATCAGGTTTCAATCGACCTGCAATAAATTAATCACTAAATCTTATTTTAGATGGTGTGAAAATTATAATTTCCATGCACATAAAACGGAGGACGCAACTTTTTCGTGTAAAATCAAGTATAATTTTAATTTCGAATGTTTCTTTCCTGAAACTACGTTTTAGACAAATGGACTATATTCTCCATTCATTAAAAGTTCCAAAAAGTTCGCATATTTCAAAATATTGAGGGTGTCCATTCTGCCCCAGGTGTCCATATTGCCCCGCCTATCCCTAAAGCAAAATGTAAACAGCAGTCTTGTGCATTATCACCATCATAACACAAAAAAGCCGCAACATCAACATTGCCCTTCTTCCTCCATCAACGCTACAGCCTACCGTCTCTATGTTGCTATCGAACACATTCGAGACGAACGCATTGATGCGGTGGCTGCCGCCGCCACGCTCTTTCTCTGCAAATCTCTTGAGTAGCCGAACGCTTCTTAACCGTCGTTCCGACGCAGAGCTATGTCATTCACTGCTGCACACTAAGATTCAGATGTTCCAGCTCAGTAATTTTTTCACTGAGTTCAGTATTTTTTCCATCTTTTTACTGAGTTTTCAACAGCAGATTTATTTCGGTACACTCGGTAATCGTATTTACCGTTCACCAGTAACGATATTCACCGTGCTTCAGTAACTTTTGACAGTTTGTGAGCTGAGCTCGGTAACTCATTTACAGAATATCCGCAAAATAAATAACCGAGCGTACCGAGTTAAATCTGCTGTTGAGAACTCAGTAAAAAGATGGGGAAAATACCGAGCTGATCTTAGTGTGTGGATGACACTCGTCTGAAAATGCCCAGGATGAGGGTCAATTTGTTAAGTAGTATTGCGAATCTTTTCTGAAATCCGCATACCGGCCAACAACTGGTGCGCCGACAGCCCATGCGCCGGGCTGTGCGCCATACAAAATGTAAATAAACAAGTGTCAAAATGGTTCGCGCCAAGAGCTCTATCTCTCTTAGGGTTCGGTTCCATTTTTTGTCTAAAACATTGAACGTCTTTATGTCTGGAAATAATGTACAACAAAGATATTATTGACGGTAACAACGCTTTTACTTCATTAAACCACTGATTAATAGTGATTTGACTAGTGAAAAACTTGGCGCATTGGCAATCGGCGCGCAAATTGTGCGCTGGTGTGCGGATTTGAGTTAATCGTCGCAAAGTGCCCAACACACATTATACCCTGGCGCGCAACCTAGAGGTCGAAGAGAAACTTGTCGAAATGCTAAAAATTCTCGAGAAGCTCAATATTGCATGGCGCAGCAAACACAAACATAGCACGCCCTATGAATAGAATGCGTAGAACAAAAACTCGCTTCGGTGAAGGCAATCTAGCGCTCATCACCTTTCTCTCTCAAGCAGACACAGAAGATAGCAATTTTTTGTTTAATGTTTTCATACGGAAACGTTTCCGTATGAAAACAAACCTATCCTCCTCGGGAGCGAAACAGAGAAAGGAGATCAAACGTCAGATAGCCTTATTGTGTGGTTCGAAAACAAGAGACGATCGCTGCTGCTGGATGTGGTTGACTCTGCATTGAACGAGGCTTGGCTTGAGTGGCTTTTGCGTGAATCGATTATGTTTTGATGGACTGCGTTTGTCGTATTAAGTGATGGTTAGAGCGAGTGTCATTCGACATTGACCCTCCTGAAACTGCACAACCCTGGTAAACAGGTTATTATTTTTTTTTTCGTTTCGTACCTTTTAATTCCGCCCTATGTTGCTTATCCTTTGACAGATACGCGTATTTCGACTACCACTTGTAATCTTCCTCAGTGTCAGTTATCCACTGGATAACTGACACTGAGGAACATTACAAGTGGTAGTCGAAATACGCGTATCTGTCAAAGGATAAGCAACATAGGGCGGAATTAAAAGGTACGAAACTGATTACACTCATTCGAAGAGAGTATTCTGCTTAGAGGGTTTGAAAAGTCGGTACAAGATTGTTATTTTTGTTTACATACAGCATATATTGGTAATGCTAGAAAAAGTGGTACAGGCACTTAAGTCAGTGAGGGTGAGGGTTACAGTAGTTAAAATCAACCGTTTTCGATATGTTTTATCGTTTTGAGCATTTTTTTCATGAAAACTATTACATATTTAGTTGCGTATACTCCTCATTTCACTTCTCCTTACTAACCAACCCTTCGAAATCAATGAGAAGCTTATAAGAAATAAAGATTCCATGTTAGCCGAAGTGTAAAAAAACAGCAAATTTCGACTTATAATTCTGGCGTCCGATTTGAATAGGTCGTATGTTTGCTGTGATTCCTATGCAGATTCGACCTATTCAAATCGAATTATATCATGCTAATCGTCGTTGTCATTCATGTCAAAACAGAATATCATCATCCCCATGGTATTTGTGAACTAACTAACTAAGATATCCTCCGTGAACATTTGGTACAATTGATACAAAAGTTTATCAAATTTTTGAAGAAAATTTTGTTACCGAAAGAAAATTATGATTTACCCGCATTTTCTTAACAATAGGGATAGGTGGGGCATAATGAGCACCTTGTATTAAATATTCAACATTATTTTGACTGTAAATCTTTAAAGTGGTCATGTACTGGGAAAATATTGTAAGAACCAGGTGACCTAAAATAAGGTTTAGGAATCGAAATCACAACTATCGATTTTCTTGATATTCCCTAGTCCCATGAAATGTATTTGTAATACTTTTTAATTATTTGTATAATTAAAAAAATATACTTCAAAGAGTTGGTAGTAAAGTGGGGCAAAATGAGCAAGTGATGAAAAAATAATGAAAATGGTAAACATCTTCAACAAACAAATTTTAATTTTGGTTTTCTCTGTTTTGATGCATATAGTAAGGTTTAGTCTGTAACTTTCAATTTATTAGCTTGAAAATTTCAGTATCTGTATATTATCATCGTTTAAAAATTTTTCAATAAAAGACTCCTTGGAACCCCACAGTTCCCTACAAATGAAACCCCGTAATCCCTTCAAATTCTCATTGATTGTTGCCGGTATGCTTTATCATTGACAAGAATAGTCAATTAGCATTTGATTGTGTACAAAACTGGTATTGATCATCCTGCCCCACCTAGGTGCTCCCACCCCCAAAACGAAACCCGCGATTTTATAGAGTAAGGTGGGGCAAAAGTTCGACCCTAGTTGAAAATTCATTTTTTTTTTTCAAGAAATCAAAGCAGATAAATATAAATAAATACCGTGTGGTGATTCTACCATCCATGAGCTAAAATTTTGCTGAACAAAGTTACGCCAAATGTCTTTTCAATTTTGAGTTACAACACTTTTTGTATGGGTGTGTCTAATTCGAACTCTTGCCCCACCACTGGGGCAAAAGTTCGAATCTAGCGTTTGTGGTATTTCGCTAACCATAGCACACTATTTCGACACTTTGGTAATTGAAATACCTAAAATCAATTAATATTTGATGTTGAAACTGGAATACACTTCAAAGTTCGGTCTGGATTTTACCCAAATCAGGGTTAAATTTACTTCATCCAAAATTAGTAGTTTTCCGCCAAATTCAGATAAAACAACATTTTTTTTCAACTTTGATCGAATTTTCTCACTAATTTAATTGTTTTTAGAGATAATATGTACATTCTGCAGAATTTTAGGTTTTTACCTAAAGTTGCCACATTGCTCGAACTCTTGCCCCACAATTCGAACTTTTGCCCCACTATATGTAAAATATGATTTCCAAATTTTTTTTGCAAAAAGTTATACATGCTAAAGCATCTTCAAAACATACCTAGTTACGCCCCAAAATAAAATATCGAATTCGATTTCATTACAATTCCATTCCATGCGTTGGAAGGACCATCGCATATTACAATTTTTTGATCAAAAACCAACATTTTGTCATAACTTTTCGAAATATTAATCAATTTTCATAATTTTTGGAGTGAAAGACTCTTTTTCAAAAAGGGTTCGAACAACCTTGACACCCGAAAGAAATAATTTGAGTTGAGCTCAAAAACTTCAAAAGAAACTCTTGCCCCACTCGAACTTTTGCCCCACTTTACTCTACGTTTTTAAAAACATAAAATTTTACAACATTCATAACTTTATTCGGAATTTCAACGATTAGCTTTTGTCAGTTAAGGTTCAAATAAGGATTGAACGTTGAAATTACACTTTGGTTGCACTTAGCTTACTGGATTTGGTGGCAAAATGCTTAAGCTGTTCATTATGCCCCGCCTACCCCTACTGCCCTACTTCAAAACGCTATTATTTTGTGAAATGATCACAATCATCTAAGTTTCCCATGTGTTGCGTACAGATAGTGGTTTGCATCAACATAGGTATATTCGTAATACGAATTTCGTATTAATTGTTTTAATGATTTTATATGAATGGAGCACAATGCACTGCAATGCATTGTATTTGCTTAGTAAAAATTTTATTGGAACAAACACGGAATTGTTTAACACCGATTCACATTTATTAGAATAACTTCACAATGAATGCATACACTTCCGATCAAAAGTTTGGGGTCATTTGTTTAGGTCCATATCTTTGCCAATTAGCGTATGTCAAAACCCTACGTCTCATTCAAAACATAATAAGTCAAAGATACTTTGAACATGATCTAAAAGAAACTTTTTCAAAAAAAAAATGTGTGTGAACTTAACCCAAAGTTGCCAAATTTTCTAAAAAAATGAATATAAACTTACGGCAGTGTCGCTGGAAATTGGGTCGACCAAATTTTAAGATGAGAGCGGTAATATAACCCATTTTCTATTAGCTTTCAACTGCTTTTTACAGAACATAGTTAAAAAATCTAGAAAAAAAAGTTAATAAGTAAATTAATCCTTGATGTCATCGACCAAAAGTTTGGGGTCACTATCGTAAAACATGGAAAAGTGATTTGTTGATATCTTTGTCATCTTTCATTTAATTTTAATTCTTCTTGGCTTATTTGAAACATAATGAATGACACTGCATAGACATTAAACCACACATATTTGTTGAAAGTTACATACTAAAACTTAACGTAAATTGCCTCATTTTTTAAAATGCGGTGAAATGTATTAACTTTACATAACATTTTTATATACAAAAATCGTTAAATACGTTAAATTAAAGACATCAAACGTAAATTAAGTTAATTATCTTTTATATGAGCCAAAAAGAATTAAAATTGGACTACACACTTAAATTAAATCGCCGACCTCAGCAAACGGATTGCCGAGAATCCGGTAATCATTTTTACTGAATCTCGGTGAAAGTTTTACCGAGATGTCGTTAAAACTTTGCCGAGATCTCAGTAATCCAATTTTTTACCGAGATCTCGGCAAAGTTCACCGAGATGACGAAGATATCATCAAATCCTAGGTTGTTAACCGATAAATTATCGACAGTTAATTCAACGCAAACTCGATAACGATAAAGGTTGGTCGATAATCTCTCGATAACGATAATCAAACGATAAATCAACGTGGCGATCAATGTACCTTCGATAATTTTGCGATAAATCTAGTTACCCTAGTGACGGCATCAACAACGGTTCAGATCGCGAAAAAAAATTTTCGGAGACGTTATCAAGTCGATAATTTCCACAGTTAACTGTATCGCCGAAGACGTTTCCGCCTGCAGACGTTATCGTTATCGATGATAAACGGTAACAGACGTTAACTTTATCGCCGATAACGATAATTTATCGATTAACAACTTTGGGGCTGTCCATAAACCACGTGGTCATAGGGGGGGGTTCGGCCAATGACCATTTTGTATGGACAAATAAAAAATTTTGTATGGACTAAAAAATGACCACGTGGTTTATGGACAGCCCCTTTTCCATGTTTTACGAAACTTTTGGCTGATATTGAGGGGTGACCCCAAACTTTTGGTCGATGACATGACATACTTAATAATTTTTTTTTCTAGATTTTTTAGCTAAGTTCTGTAAAAAGAAGTTGAAAACTCTCCCGAAGTTGAAAACCACTCTCATCTTAAAATTTGGTCGACCCAATTTCCAGCGACACTGCCGTAAGTTTATATTCATTTTTTAGAATATTTGGCAACTCTGGGTTAAGTTTGTATAACAGACAAAAACTTAACATATTATCAGTTTGCTTACAACTTTAACTTGTTTCCTACGAATTTCAATCATTTACAGTAAGTCGGATGTCATTATTGTGAAGAAATAATGAATTGTAAACCGTGTGTTTTTTGGGGCTGGCAGGAAAGGTACGGGGTGAAATGGACACCCACCGGGGCATAATGGACACCTCTGCATATTTTATGCTGTATCTTTTATAATATCGACCAGTAATTTGCCTACGGAGATCAATGCCACAGATATAATACTCCATCTTTGACAAGTTTACATAACATAAAAGGTAATTAAATAAATTTTGGGCTAAAATAATCGGATTGATTTTTTCCAAACTCTCTAAAACGCCTGACATTATGCAACGCGCGTACATGCATTCATAATTGTCAGTGTTCATTTCGCCCCAAATTGACTACAACATTAAAATTGCTATTTTAAGTAAGTTCTGATCAAAAACAAAATACTTCATCCATTGCTAAATCTCCGTATACATGTAGATAAGGTAACAATTCACTTGTTTTTATGGTTGACACACTCAAACACTCGTAATACCTTGTTTGCTGCTGCTTCGAAATTATAAGAAATCCACCATATAGAAAACATATTTCAATTTCAATGATATTTTGGCTATTTTGAAGGAATATAAATGGTACTTTTGAAAAATAGAACAATGACTTGTTCCTTTACACTTATGCATTAGAAGTTTTACATAAAAGTTAACGGTTTCGGCAAAAACAGGGGTGTACATTTCGCCCCGGGTGTCCATTATGCCCCTAATCCCCCTAGAGGCATTTCTTTGGCAATTTCTGGAGGAATCTCAAAGAGAAATTCTTGGAAGAATTACTGGATAAATTTCTAGAGAAATTCTGAGAGATTTCTATTCTAATCCCTTGAAAAAATCCTGGAGGAATTTCTAGCGGAATTTATGGAGGAATTCTTGGATAAATCCTCGAAGGAATGCCTGAAGGAATCTCTGGGGGAATCCTAGAAGAAGTTTGTAAAGAAGTCCCTGGGGGAATACCTGGAAAATTACTGATGGTATTCCTCCAGGAATTTCCTGGAAGAATTTCTGAAGAAATCCCAAGGTGATTTCCAGGAAGAATCCTGAGAGGAACTTCTGGAGGATTTCCTGTGTAACGGGACCACGACCCCACTCACTTTCCAAAATTGCAACCGAACTTCTTAATTCGCACTCGCTGTCTTAAAGATATGTCATCATCTATAAAAATTCTCCAACACTTCTTAAAACTACACTACTTTATTTTCCGAATATAAATATTTTAATTTCCACAGTGCACTGAATTAGAAATGAACATCTACAAATGAAACACACTAACAGACTATCTAAACCACTAAACTGAATCACTAACTGCCTGAACTGAACTACTTTTTATCAAGTTTAAATGGGAAAAACCTAAGCAAACTGGTCTCAACTATTTTTTCCAAGTTAAGATGGAGTACAAGAGTTGTCGATTAGCCAGAACTGGCGTCGAGCTCAAGACCCAAACTTAACAATGGAAAAATTCTAAACACAAACTGACTGACCCCGATCCTTGGATCTGCAACCCTTTATATAGGGATCCTCTCCCTAACCATCAACTCTTATTCTCCTGATCAAAGATTCTCCAGGACTCTCCCCATACCAAAGAGAAATTAATTTCCCAATGCCCCCATGCGTAATTGATTTTTAATTACGCTCCTTTCTAATATTTGCATCTCCCTCATCCGTGAGAGCAATTCTAATCTCTCCCCTACACGGATGATCAAATTTCCCTATGCCCCCCCATTTCGCCATCTCACATCTGCGAGATTAATTGAGCCTCCAGATCGAATGGCCAATTTATTCTCACCTCTGAGATTCGGACCTCCCAACAACTCTCCCCAAAACAGAATACAGAAAGGCTAAATCTCCGATGCATCATAGCATCCCCCATCCACATTCTCACATCTGTGAGATCATACCAAAATTCTGAGGAGAGCGAAATTACTCGCGAATTCAATCTCAAAATTTCTTCCCTTAGTGGCTGAGTCATCAAGGGCCACACCAACCATCATCATCCCCGAACTTGATTTTTCATGAACGCACCGGGCGATCGTAAATTTATAGTGTTTACTTTTCTTCGTCACCCGTCTTAGTTTTACGATCACTCATGCGTTAGAGTTTTCACGCCTTCTAAGCATGGATGCGTGGACGGTCGTCCATAAACATAATTTTACGATCCAATTATGATCGTCGTCTGTGATTACCTTTCTCTTTCGGGGAAGGTTATGCATTTCCAAGTTTTTTTCTTGTTGCAAAAACAATCAGATCATTCTTCTCAACCCATTTTACGATCATCCCTTCATTTCCATATCGGCTTGAGGTTGTTGCATAATCAGCAAAAATCCTCTGCGTGTGAAGTCTTGTATAATTTACGACCCGAAAGAAAAAACCTGTAGTTCTAGCATCCCGTCGTTAGCGATCGGATTTCTAGGCAATTGTTTATTTCATCAAGACAACCCTGTAGGTACTTGAATTTCGTCACCCCGAATACAGGCAGAGAAGGCTTCAACATATGTTGAAAACCATGCCCAATGTTTATGCCATAAATTAAAAGCCGAGATCCCAAAATGTTGGTTTCCCTTTCTCGAGTCATTCTTGACCTCCTGACTCTCTCCCTTTTTGTCGCTAGTTCTCAATATTCCCAACAATTGATATCATTGTTCATCATCTTATTTCGGCATGAGCGAAACATGCAAAATTGTTGCAAATGATTGGGGAAAAGGGTGGCGTACGCCCCATTCCCGAGAAATGGCAAAAAATATCGTTTTGGCAATAAATAGCTGAATCTCAATTCAGCGGTTTGTTGCATTCCCTTACTTTTCCCGCAAAAAAAATAAGAAATTTCTCAAAATTTCTTAATTTTTTTAAAATGTTGGTCATGTTTCTGGTCCTATGATTTTTCTCCGAATAAGAGTTGATTTACATACTGCTTTCCTTATGCTTCTAAATATTATTTTTATAGTGCTCTTGTTTTGTTTCTATTGAATCTGATTCGATAATATCCTTGGCTGACCATTTTATAGCTAATGTTAATCCTTACAAGTTTTAAAACTAGATTATTATTCTTCTTCTTTCCTAATACATTTTTTTTATTTAATTAGACTCATACCTGTGATTCAAATGGCAACTGTTGACTCCGTATTCCGCTACCGTTTTCGCCGTGATATTGTGATATAAAAATACTTTGATTTTGATGAATCCCGATGTCTAGATGTTGTTGATCATGGCTGAGTCTTTCAGTGAGTCATTAGGGCAAAAACCAAGCATCTACTTCTCGTTGCTTCGTTGTGTTTCTCGGTGATTAACTGTTGTGCGATTCCCATACTGCTTCTTTGATTTCTCCTAATGGTTGATCTCATTTTGTTACGATATTCTTTTCCTTGTTTTTGACTTCAAATCTACGTGATTCTTGCAACTTTTGCTTTTTTCTGGTTATTCCGTGAGAAAAATCTTGTGGCCACTTGCTTTTATAGCTGTTTGGTTTAAAATAGGATGTTCACGCATACTGTGCTTTTGTTTCCAAATAGTCTTGAAATCATTGTGGTAAAAAACGTGTTTCGATGATTGAGTTTGTTGTTATTTTTTTTCGGTATATCCAAATTAATATTTGGTGCTAGCTGCCTAGGATGCTGTTGAAATTTGCGTATGTGACGACAGCTAGAAAATGTGGCTTTTTCTGCTGAAATGTTTGTTGTATTTGTCGTTAATGCATTTAATGTCATCCTTCCTCTAATTGGTTGTGTTGTTGTTACTTGCTCAGCTTAAGAACATTTTGACTATTTCTTTGGTGGAAATTGTTTGTTGTTAGTGTCAGATGCAACTTGTAGAGTTATGCTATTGTTGAATCATCCATTAATAATTGCCGGCTACAAGAATTTTGATGTTTTCTCGTCCGAGAATTGGTATTATAGGAAATGATTTATGTGTTTGTAAAAGATAAACCGGGTTAGTTGTAAAGTATATGTGATCATTTTCCTTCCCAAGAGATTGAAATCCGCGTATTTACACTTTCTGCAACAATTTGCTTTGACTGTAGAAGATATGTTCCGTTGACCCTGATGTTTGATGTTTGTTGCTCAGTTTACCCTTTTGACCAACCTAATCGACTCGCCAATCATGAACTCGTTGTTGATGCTGGAACTTTTCTTTCAATTACCGTACATCCCTGTTAATACGGTTTCGATGTTGCTCGTTGACCTCTGGTTGATGATTTCTGGAACTTTTTCTTTCAATTACCGTACATCCCTGTTAATACGGTTCCGATGTTGCTCGTTGACCTCTGGTTGCTGATTTCTGGAACCTTTTCTTTCATTTACCATACATCCATGTTTGTATGGTTGAAACTTGTTGCCTTTGAATTATTGTCTTATTATTCACACTTCCTAATGGCCTACGTTTTCTCTTGATTCTTATTCATCTAAAAGCTTCAAACGACTATTTTGGTTATTGATTATGAGCACTTTACAATTGATTTATTTTTATTGAACACACGTTTTAATGAATTGTTATGAAAAAAATTTCCAACAAATTCCCTTAATTGACAAAAACCATGCTAATTGAAATTTTCATCCCCCAGCATAAATGGAAAAAAATAATTCTCCAACATTTAAAATTGTTGGAAATAAAATAAATATCCCTTTCTAAAGATTTTTGTAAAATTCTTATTTAACACAGTTTATTAAAAAGTTTTCAACTTTAACATTTTTAACATTTAAAAATTACTTTCGCAAAAATAATCCCCACGTCCCTATATTTTTTTATGTGACGATATTTTCTAATTTTGTACTTTTCGGTAAAAGAGAACTTAGCTCTAGTAATTGTTCCTGAAAAAAAATATACATGTTGATTAGTTTTCTGACTTCTTACCCATATTCGTTCATTAACATCAACTGCACGATCGCTTCTTCTTCATCCTGTGTCCGTTGCATTTGACCTATCATCTCTTCGTCTTCTCTCTTATGTGTCTGTTGCTTGTACTGCTGAATTTCAATTAATGCTTTTTTTATGCGTCTTCGTCTGTAGATGAACAAACAGTTTATTAGATTTTATTTTTGTTTTCAGCACTTTTATTCTTATTCTTCCTCATATCGACTTGGTCATAAATTATCGATTTGAATCATTGATGCATGTTAAAATCAAATCTTTTTTTTTATATATTCATGATATGTTTATATGATTTTCTTTTTTTCTTTTTTTTTTAATATTTGGAACAGGCAAGACCGACAGTCTTCTTCTTATCTTTGGGAGCAATATTTGGCTGTTTTTTTTTTTCATTCAAGAACTTTATCGTACCGTTACAGTACCGTACCTTGATGAAATCAGGAAGTTTGTGTTTTCCTGGTGGTAGCTGGGTATACCAAACCGAACCATTTTCTATTTTCTTTGTTTACCATAACGTTTTCTTTTTTGATTGTTCTTCGTTTCATGGTCATGTTATTCATTCAAGAACTTTTTTGTATCGCTGGATACAGTACCTTGACGAATCAGGAATGTCTCTATTCCTGGCGGTAGCTTGGTTTACCAGACTAGACCATTGATTTATTTATTTATTTTTTTTCATTTCTGGACCCAAGGTATTCATTATTGTTTGATGGCTTATTTATTATTCATTCAAGCACTATGTGTATCAATGGATACAGTACCTTGATGAATCAGGAATGCTGCAATCCTGGTGGTAGCTTGGTTTACCAGACCGCGCCATTTTCGTTTTTTGTCGATTCTTCGTTTCTTCGCGTTTTTGTTTTTTTTTTTTATCATTTCGTGGCATATTTATTTCATTTATTATTTATAATTCATTCAAGAACTTTTTAGCATCGTTAGATACAGTATCTTGATGAATCAGGAATGCTGTATTCCTGGTGGTAGCTAGGTTTACCAAACCATGCCATTTTCGTTTGTCCGTTTTCTTTAGCATAGTTTTTTTTTCATATATCATGTTTTATATTTCTTGGCATATTTATTAAGCATATTATTTATTATTAATTCAAGAACTTGTTAGTATCGTAAGATACAGTACCTTGATGAATCAGGAATATTGTCATTCCTGGTGGTAGCTTGGTTTACCAAACCTTTGATACTCTGTACTTTGGCAATGTGGGGAAAACAAAACTGTTCAATTCCATACTTTTCATTTTCAAACATCTCGTTTAATATTTTCTGCACATTCATTCTGGTGTGCACTAACCTTGTCCAATCATTCATTCTTACAAACAAACATAGGTAAATAGATAAAACTATTGCCTGATTTTTAACTTTCCAAATGGTACAGAATTTGACGACTCGTCGACAATGTAATTTCAATTAATATACCATATTTTTTTTTTTAGTTTCCGATGCCAGATTTACTCTTTTTTGTATATTTTTATCTTTATCTTTCTCTATCCAATGGATATGGTGCACCTTGGTCCGAATAATGTTCATATGAATTTGTATTAATTGTATTAATGGTTCTGTATCAGCCTCTGGTTGTATGTATTTGTCCCTTTATTCGTTGTTTTTTTTTATTATTATTTTATTTTATTTTATTTTTTTTTTTTGACTTGTCGTATTCAAATTAGAAGTATTCAGCTCATTCTCGACCTGCTGGAATTTCGTTACGATTTTTTTTTTTGTAATAGGGGTAATTAATTCATTTTCGTTAAAAAATTTCCCATGGTATAAACATGCATCAATGTTCATTATTTCATTCATGTCTTTCTTGAAGATTTTGGTAGTGTCTCTGTCATTACTATGTAATCCATGATGTAATCTATTACCTAGGAAACTCGCTATTATGTTATTAAGCGATACTTTGCTTTATCATTTTTGTTAAAAATAAAATCTGCAAATTGATAGCGCGCTAAAAGCAGCAATACGATCGACCGTGTACTCATTCTTAAAAAATACATGTATTACTCGTTTCCGTATATCTTAAATGTTTTATTTTATGTTATTATTCCTTTTTTTTCATGATTTCCATGTTGATTGTGAGGAAATTTCACATGATCTTCATTTTAAACAACCTTTTATATTTTTTTTTGATTTTCATTTAGTTCAATCAGATGTATTTTTACCTATACATTACACAAACTTAAAAATTTCATTACTGTTGTAGCCCAATCATTTATACTTTGTTATGCGATTGTTTTCTCGATTTGTTCTCGTTTTTAAACCCCTACATTTGCAATGAATTGAAGGTATAATCTAATTGATTTCTAATCAATGATGAGAAAAAAAAACAAGATGCGAATCTATTCTTGTTTGTTTTTACCACATGTTTTTTCCCTTGGCAAATTAAAATCCATTATGTTTATTGCAAACACACTTCTTCACTCCTTCTCTTCGCACACGAAGGCATTGACACCCAAAAATTCTACAGCAACAGTAATTGCTGCGACAACAGTAAGTGGCTTGTGACGATAGAAAATGTGCATCTGCAAGTAAAACGAAAACGTTGTCGCGTCTCTTTCCTTATCCGTGATAGCCGAAAGAAGAGAAAACAAATTTCAGCTTCATTCCGTTTTCGACTTGCAGTGCTATAGGATACTGGAGAAAAGAACATGGTAAGTGTAATTCAGCTAGAAAAATTAGTTTTCATTTTTGTTTTTAATCTGATTTATTTTCCCTTTTTTTCTAGGGATGTCACATCGTCTTTATTTTGGACATGTAACTTACAGAATGCTCGGAAGTTAACCAAAAGTCCTGCGATGGGATCCAGGCGTGCTCCGTGCAGTGGACCATCACCAGGATAGAGAAATCCATCTCTACCCGTACAACAAGGCCGGGGATTCAGAGTGCAAGGGAAAAAATATATACATAAAAATTTATGTAAAATAAATTTCAATCATTCTAATCAATTTCTAAGTGCTTTGATTGTGTTTAGTTATCATTTTTTTAATTTTAGATACGATTAAACGTTAGTGTGTTCAATGGTAGTGTCAGTAAGGGAACGAAAAAGGGAAAAAATAAACGGTAAGTTTTTCCTTCCTTATTATTACTTTTAAGTGTGGTGTTCCCTTAAAATTTCATAAATGTTGAAACCAAGTTATTTTATCTTCGCTAGATATTTTTTTAAGTGTTAAACATTATTCCAGATTCAAGATTGGGACGTTTTGAACCATTCAGTATGATTCCCCATATCTTATCTTTTGTCATGAAAAATTACGTTGCCTGACAAACTATTGAATATTGCTTCTCATATTTTTCAAATAATCAATGTGCTTCTTTTGCTTCCAATATGCGTTTCTAGCGAAAGACCGTGAAGTTCTTTCAAGATTGTGTCACTATTTCCTGACACCTAAGCATTCTCTCTGAATTGGCAAAATGGAAAAATATTTTTTTTTTCAATGTGACATAACCTGTCCAAATGTGGTAAAGGTTTTATTTTTCTGAATGCAATAAGAGAATTTGAAGTACCTAAAATATTCCTCAAGATGTCTTTCAAATTGTTAAACAAATTACAACATTTCAAATTGAACAATTTCGATCCAATCAAGATAGTTTCCCATAGTTTTTCTTTTGTATGGACATCTAGTTACCTGACAGAAAGTCTTTATACCCATTCATGCAGTTATTTGAATGCAGTTCTGCTAATTAAAATCGCTATTTAAACATCAACATTCTCTAGATTTGTATCCGTATTTGCTTATGCTAATCAACCTTTGGATTTTTTTTTCAATTTAGTTTTCATTGAATCGTTTTATATCTGCCAAATGCTGTGCTGTGTTTTCTTCTGATTCTGCCAACGTTGTGGAAATTCTTTATTATTATATTGTTGATATTGAGTATTGAATAAGAGCAACATTTGTCTGATCAAACCTGGATAACAATATGATAATATTGCAATGATCTGTTAAAAAAAATAAAATTTTGATTGGAAGCAAATTGTTTAAAATGTTAGTTTCCTTCAATATTTTTGTTCAAGGTTTCTTGCATTCCCCATGATAAGTATTTAAATTATTTTGTTTTATTTTTCAAGGCTTTCAAAACTTTGCATAAATTTTCATGATATTCCTGCATTATCTGTTTTTTTTTTTAAATCATGCACTCGGAAAGTACAAACGTTTGAATTTCCCTTTTGATTTAAATGAAGTTGTTTGTTATGCACTCTGGCAGGAAATTGATTGGCACAAAACTCATCGAAATACAAAAATGTCTGCAATTTATCATGAAATCTATCTAATTTTGGAATGCAGTGGAAAGCCAATTGCATTGAGAAATGTTATTAAACTGCTGCAGAAATTGTAGAGAAAAACAATAATTGCTTGCTGTATAAATTGCAAAAAAGTTGCAAAATCTGAATTTGAAATACTTTATGTTTTTAATTTATGAATTGGCAGATTGCAGATTTTTTTTCTGATATGCAGTAAAGTATAAAAATGAATAAATTACTAAAAAATCATTCATGAGAATTGGAACTAATTATTACTCACCAAAATGAAGATATTTCTTTTAATATTTTCCTCATCCCCTCCTTCTAAACTCAAGAAAGAAAAAAAACATTCAGAGTTAATTGTGACACTTATTTCTTGTTGCATTCCAAGCACTTGCAGTAATAATTTTCTCTTACTAATAAAACAAATGTCTCTTCGATTCTTTAGATTTTTGATCTACAGTCCATTTTGCACAAAAATAGTAAAAAACAACGTGTTAACGAAATATAATTTTTTTTTCAATTTTCCAAAAGTTTGCTGTTATCCACTTTTACAGTTCGTCTAATTTCCACTTTGAATCATTTTGATTATTCGCTCGCACTACTTTTTTATTTGCACGCACTATCAAGTTTCCAAATTTGCACAGTTTTGCACACCAATAAAAGTTAAAACCAACTTGAAGAGTTTGGAAAAAATGTTCTCGGTTTTTGAAAAAGTTTGTTCTAAAAGAGTTCATTCACTTTACGAGTTCTTCTGATACTTCATCCTAACGTGTTTTAATCATTTGCACTACTGTTTGATTTGCACGGTAACAGTTCTTTGATTTGCACAGTTTCGCACCAATCAGAAATGACGCACCAAATTTCATCTAAATCTGAAATTCTTTTCCGCTGTCACCATCTGTAACGGGACCACGACCCCACTCACTTTCCAAAATTGCAACCGAACTTCTTAATTCGCACTCGCTGTCTTAAAGATATGTCATCATCTATAAAAATTCTCCAACACTTCTTAAAACTACACTACTTTATTTTCCGAATATAAATATTTTAATTTCCACAGTGCACTGAATTAGAAATGAACATCTACAAATGAAACACACTAACAGACTATCTAAACCACTAAACTGAATCACTAACTGCCTGAACTGAACTACTTTTTATCAAGTTTAAATGGGAAAAACCTAAGCAAACTGGTCTCAACTATTTTTTCCAAGTTAAGATGGAGTACAAGAGTTGTCGATTAGCCAGAACTGGCGTCGAGCTCAAGACCCAAACTTAACAATGGAAAAATTCTAAACACAAACTGACTGACCCCGATCCTTGGATCTGCAACCCTTTATATAGGGATCCTCTCCCTAACCATCAACTCTTATTCTCCTGATCAAAGATTCTCCAGGACTCTCCCCATACCAAAGAGAAATTAATTTCCCAATGCCCCCATGCGTAATTGATTTTTAATTACGCTCCTTTCTAATATTTGCATCTCCCTCATCCGTGAGAGCAATTCTAATCTCCCCCCTACACGGATGATCAAATTTCCCTATGCCCCCCCATTTCGCCATCTCACATCTGCGAGATTAATTGAGCCTCCAGATCGAATGGCCAATTTATTCTCACCTCTGAGATTCGGACCTCCCAACAACTCTCCCCAAAACCGAATACAGGCAGAGAAGGCTTCAACATATGTTGAAAACCATGCCCAATGTTTATGCCATAAATTAAAAGCCGAGATCCCAAAATGTTGGTTTCCCTTTCTCGAGTCATTCTTGACCTCCTGACTCTCTCCCTTTTTGTCGCTAGTTCTCAATATTCCCAACAATTGATATCATTTATTACGTAGCGGAGTTATGTCGACTGGATATTTGGGTTATTGTGTAACGAATACAACCATCCAACTGGCAACACTGCCACCAAGCATAAAAGCAACGCGCGTACGCCAATAAAGCGCCGCGACGCAAGCAAGACACCTACCAGCAGCATTGACGACGCACAAAGAAAAAATCTCTCACTCCTCGTACAATCATTGTACCGTTCAGTTCATCGTGTACCCGATCCACCATCATCCCGCAAAAGCGGTGCGGTTTTCGCCACCTCTCGAATTTCCAGCCTAAAAGGACCGCAAGCGGTAAAGGTAACCATTTCTCGATCACAATCCAGGTGAATTCAGGCTAAAGACGTTCTTTCAACAGCTACTTGCACACGTCGGGTGGGTACACGCGACTGCAAGAGGAGAAAGCACCAAATTAAGCACACACATCGACGCCATCATCCATTCCCACACGAGGTGAAGAATTTGTGAAATGAAACAAAACGCATTAGCTAATGCTCCGCCATCTTCTCTCAACAGCCACACCGAGACCACCCAACATGCTCCTTGAAGAAAGCCGTCCCTGATAGAACCAATTCAGCGAGATTACAGGTGATATTGTCTTTGCTACTCTGTCAGGAGAAGAAAGCTAATTTTTCCCCATTTGGTAAAAAAGGTATCCGATTCTGGCCGTACTGGCGCCAGTCAAAAGGAAATAACGTCATCAATAATCGTTGCACCACCTAGAGCAAAGGCCGCATCCACGAGAAGGCTCTCATCACGAGGTAAGCCACACAAACCACCACATCTTGTCAGGTATCCGGATAACAAAAGAACGTGCTTTCAGGGCCTTCTTATCGTATGCGCCTCTGCATCGACGTCCCACCGGCGATCATCCATCGACAGCACGCTTGTGCGTGTGTGTGACAGCAACACATCTCGTCGGGACCGAGCGCCAAAAGAGTAGGACTGTGTTGGGAAGTTCAGTGTGTGATTGTGCTGTGAGTCAACCAGGTACGTCTGACTGAGGCGACATACTACACTCGGCGTGACTGTGTACGTGCATGTTGGTGCTTGTGAAAGTTTACGTTGCCACCCAATGAGACACGATCAGTGCATGGAGGAAGATCGCAATGAACGTGGCATATTAGCAAGAGAAAGACAACAGCATAGCGGGTAGTGGTGGCGCATTTGTGTGCGCGTCATCGCGTCGTCGGCAGTGCAGTGCGTCGTGCAATATTGGCGCCCAATCTGAAAAACCCACATCTATATTTCAGATCTGTCAATAAGGCCAATTCGCGCGCGCAGTTTCGCATTAATAAAGAGTGAGTCAATTAAGCCAAAGTGGAGTGTAGTGATATAATCATGGAGTGTAGACACCTATCGGACGCAGAATTGGATTATGAGTTGGAGCTACGACAAGTGGACAAACCGAAGGAGCTTCACAGGAAGAAGAAAATTGATCGCATTCGGCAACTGTTTCAGCTGGAGAAAACAAGCATGGAAGCGCCCTCGTCAGCTCGTCACTTCATCTCGGATCAAGACAACATAAACTTCTGTCAACGCAAGATAAATCGCTTGCTGGAAAAACTCAACAAGGCATTTGCAGAAGAGGACTTGAACGAGGTCACGGCATGTCGATCAAAATACCTGCACTATCGGATGAGAGTTTCTCTAATCGTCGATCCGCTGTACATTCCATATGTGCGAACGGCGGAGAAAAATATTGCAGACGCGCTTGCTCGCATTGAACAATTTCTCCAGAACCAGACGAAAGTACCACCACCACCTCCACCAGAGCTTGAAGACATCTTCTTCTTCTTCTTGGCGTAACGTCCTCACTGGGACAAAGCCTGCTTCTCAGCTTAGTGTTCTATGAGCACTTCCACAGTTATTAACTGAGAGCTTCCTCTGCCAATGACCATTTTTGCATGTGTATATCGTGTGGCAGGCACGAAGATACTCTATGCCCAAGGAAGTCAAGGAAATTTCCTTTACGAAAAGATCCTGGACCGACCGGGAATCGAACCCGTCACCCCCAGCATGGTCATGCTGAATACCCGTGCGTTTACCGCCTCGGCTATATGGGCCCTTCAAGACCCTTGAAGACATCCTGCCTGCGGAAGAAGACATCCTAAAACAACTTCGTGACGTCAACCTGCAATCCAGCCTAAGAGTTCGGGATAGATCGATTCTCGCTTCGCCCACTCCTACAGAGGACAACGACCGAGTAGTGAGGCAAGTTGGGACAGGAACGCTACACAAGCAACAGCGGCACACACAGCAGGAGCAGCAGCAACACCAGGAACTGCAAGGATTAGAAGAACCCCAACGGCAGCTGCAACACCAGCAGCCGAATCAGCATCAGCGACATGAGCAACCAGAACAACGGCAACATCTTCAGCTAGATCAACATCAACGACAGGAGTTTCGACAAGAGTATCGCCATCCGATGCACGAACAACCAGCACAACAACGACAACAACAACGACAGCAGCAACAATATCCCTTGCCTGCTCCACGTTCGCATAATGCCTCCATGGCAGCTGGGGCTAATTCGGACGTCAGGGATGAAATCATCAGATATCTGTTGCACAACCGGGATCAAAACTTCTCCAACAGTGCCAATACCACTCGTCATCGTTTCACACAGCCTATCCACAAGTGGCCCTTCTCGTATGCTGGTAGCTCAAACATCTTGGAGCTGGCAACGTTCCTGAACAGAGTTAAAACGTATGCCGATACGGAAGACGTAGAAGAATACGCACTCATCCGCGGTATCAAGCATCTTCTACGAGGTCGCGCTTTGGAATGGTACGCACGCAATTACACCCTCTTCAACACATGGGATGACTTCAAGTGGCGAATCAAGTCAGAATTTCTACCACCAAACTTTTCCCAATCCATCAAGAGAGATCTGTACTGGAGATTCCAAGCCGTAGAGGAACCGTTTTCAAAGTACTACCAAGACATGTTCGCGCTTCTGGAAGTGGTGGAACCTCCAATGACAATGCAAGACCAGTTCTTCATTCTCAAGTCGAACTTAAATCCTGAGTTCGCCGTAGTGGCATCAGCTTCAAGAGCGTCTACAGTGCAGGACTTAGTGGCGGTGTGCAAAGACTACGACAACGTGCGAAACTTCACAAACAAAGGAAAATCTACCCAATTCCAAAGAGGATTACCGATTCAGAACAACACTTCCAATCCTGCGGCGAATCGATTCTTGAGACCAAACTTGCCTTCTATGAACAATTCATGGAATCGATCGTTACCCATTCGGGCTCAAGTCAACGTGATAGATGAGGAATATCTGGATGTACCTGCGCAATACAGTGAAATTCAAGAACAACACCAGTACCCAACGCTACCAGCCATCGAAGAAGGAACACCGGTCAGCAATCAGATCGGCAACGAACAGGAACTAGAAGAAGGCGTCAATGCAGTGCAAGGACCGGTTCAATGGCCGGTAAAGGCGACCACTCCAAACAATCTATATAGTCAGGAACGGAGAATCGCAATCGTTTGTTGGCAATGCGAGCAACCGGGACATCTGTTCACAGCGTGCCCAAGTCCCAAAACATTCCTGTTTTGCTACCGGTGTGGCAAAAAGGGGTTCACTTCCCGGGATTGCACGGACTGCTTAGCGAGAATGACTCAGGCCGTCCCAGATCAACAATACCGTCCACAACAGGGAAACGGAGGAGCGGGGTTTCGACACAGAAGGGATTGAATCCCCCGTATGCAAAAACCATCCCTTCGTTAGAAGAAACATCCTATTTTCGACACGTTTCATCCGTTATCTTCGACTTGTCCACAGGCGATAACCGACCCTACGCTGATGTCCACATTCTAGGGAAGGAGTACAGAGCACTATTGGACAGTGGTGCTACATGTTGTCTAATGGGAAAGAACCTGTTGCCCATTGTCTCTCAATTCAACATCACCAAGTATCCTGTCTTAGGAACAATACGCACGGCTGACAGTACAATACATCCGGTCTCCTTCTATGCACACGTACCGATAGAATATAACAACAAACTAGAAGTGCTGCCGATCATCTGCGTGGAAAGCTTGCCAGACACATTCATTTTGGGCATGAACTTCTGGAACCTTTTCGGGGTAAAAATCCAGGTATGTGGGCTGGAAGTCAATGCAGAAACAGACGTCACGGCCATCAAGTCTCTCTCCAAAGAACAACAACAAGCCCTCCAAGAAGCAATTCAATTATTTCCATCTTCCAAAAACATCGGCAAGTTGGGACGCACAAACGTGTACTGTCATAGAATTGATACAGGAACAGCCAGCCCTTTCAAGATGAAATATTATCCAACCTCCAAGTTTCTTTTGGACGATATCAACAAGGAGGTGGACCGAATGTTAGCTATGGACGTTATTGAAGAAGCTATTTGCTGTCCCTGGAATAACCCAATTGTTGCCGTTAAAAAGAAGGACGGTTCAATGCGCCTGTGTCTCGATGCCAGAAAATTGAATAGCATCATCATCCAAGAGGCTTATCCAATTCCTCATATCGCCGCGATTATGAATAACCTAAGTGGATCTCGCTACCTCTCTTCTATTGACCTGGAATCTGCTTTCTGGCAGATACCTCTGGACACAGAATCAAGGCAAAAAACAGCATTCACCATCCCACAGAGAGGTCACTATCAGTTTAAGGTAGTGCCTTTCGGGCTATCCACCGCTAGCCAAGCATTATCCAGAATAATGAACCACATCTTCATAGACTTAGAACCCAAGGTATTCGTATACCTTGACGACCTGGTGATTGCCTCGGATAGTTTCGAAGAACACATAATGTTGCTAAGGGAGGTTGCTAAGAGACTTCGTGCCGCCGGGTTGACCATCAACACAGACAAGTCAATCTTCTGTCGACGTAGCATAAAATACCTTGGTTACATACTCGACGAGCGCGGCTGGAACGTGGATAGCGAAAAAACAGCAGTCATCAGCAATTTCCCTACACCGAAATCGAAGAAAGATCTCCAACGGTTCTTAGGGATGTGCGGTTGGTATAGGCGCTTTATTAAAGACTTTTCCAAAATCGCAGCACCATTAACACACCAAACCGGATCAAAGATAAGGTTTCATTGGAGCGAAAACTGTGAGATTGCATTCAGCGCTTTGAAGCAAGCCCTTTGCTCAGCACCAGTTCTTTGCACTCCGGATTATACAAAACCATTTTCGATCGCATGTGATGCGAGTAATATCGCCATTGGTGCGGTGCTAATGCAGGAGACTGACGGATCCGACAGAGTGATAGCATACTTCTCCCAGAAATTGACACCATCGGAGCAAAAGTACTCTGTCACCGAGAGGGAGTGCTTAGCGGTGATTCGCGCAGCTGAGAACTTCAGAGGATACGTAGAAGGAAGTCGTTTCACGGTATATTGTGACCATTCAAGCCTGACCTACTTGAAGTCCATGAAAAATCCGTCTCCTTTAATGGCCCGATGGATTCTCCGGCTCAACGCTTTCCAAATGGACATAAAATACCGCAAAGGTACAATCAACGTTGTTCCCGACTGTCTCAGTCGCATCGGTGAAGCCTGTACCATCTCCTTAGACCCGACACTCATCAATGACCCGTGGTTCATCAAACTCCTGGAAGATGTGCAAAATCATCCAAACAAATTTCCTGATTTTAAGATCGCCAACGGGAAGCTCTACAAAAATTGCCTCGCGAAGGATGAACTAGGAGTACGATCTCACAGGTGGAAGGAAGTAGTTCCGGCACACTTAAAATCGGAGATCATCAGGCGGTTTCATGATACGCCAACAGCAGCACACCTAGGCTACGATAGAACCTTGCACAAAATTCAGTTGGACTTCTACTGGCCGAAAATGAAAGTCGACGTTACTAAACACATTCGAGCATGCAATGTTTGCAAAAGCAGCAAGGCTCCGAACACCATCTTAACACCGACTATGGGAGGCGTCAAACCTGCCCAGCACCCGTGGGAACTAATCTCGATCGACTGGGTAGGACCCATGGTCAGGTCAAAGAATGGCAATACTGTACTGCTGGTAGTTGTGGACTGGGTGACAAAATTCGTCATTGCCGAAGCCTTCAGGGAAGCAAGCGCAAAGCAGATGGTCGCGTTCCTGGAGAAGTGCGTATTCTTACGTTTCTCCACTCCACGGATTGTCCTAACGGACAACGGGACGCAATTTACTTCCGGTGTCTTTCGCTCACTGCTGGAACGGTACAACATTCGATCCATGAAAACCGCGTTCTATAGCCCTATGTGTAATGCAGCCGAACGTACGAATAGAACTTTGGTGACATGCATTCGCACTCTTCTCGATGATGACCAGAGAGATTGGGATCAGAACTTGCAACAAATAATATGCGCCATCAATACAGCAAAGCATGAGACACTCGGCTGTAGCCCACACTTCGCTAATTTCGGTCGTCATCATGTTCTGTTCACTGACCAATACCCTCAGGCTGATCTAAACGCAACAACTGATCCCGCAAAGGCTCAAGAAAAGCGTATTAAACTAGTTCAAAAACTGCATCAATTTGTCCTTGCTAAAATAAAATCAGCACACGAGAAAAGCAAAGCGCGTTACGATCTCCGCACCCGTGATCGTAGATTTGCAGTAGGAGATCTTGTGTGGCGGCGTTCATTTCACCAATCATCTGCCGCTGATCATCGAACGAAGAAGCTCGGACCCAAGTTCCTTCCAGCCATCGTTCGGGAAACAGTTGGGCAGAACAATTATCGTTTGGAAGACGTAAAGACCTCAGCAATTGGCGTCTACCACGCCAAAGACATAAAACCTGATTAAACGTACATTAATCCAGCTATGTGTACAGTGTGTATCCTGTCAACGAAGAGCGATATACGCCACAAAAAAATACGTAATACGGAAGTTCGAACAACCACACAGTCCTGCAAAGGATATCCTATCGCTGCTCTATAGCAGCCTTAATGACTCAGCTATGTACACAGCACCCCTTCGCTGTCAACAAAGAGCAATTCTGCCACAAAAAACACGAAGCACGGATTGACTGATGGCCCCAGAACATTTTTTCGAAACCTCGTCAATCCGCGGTCGGATACCGCATAACTACCGCGCAACGATCAGCTAGGAACATCTGAACCATTACTCCACTAACGCACAGCAAAATGGAGAGGACGTATCAACAATCACGAGCTTCTGCGGAACTGATCCACTTGTTCTCCAGAGTTCGAGCTATGCAAGCAGCCAAGATCGCTACTGACTACGGACTAGTGCCACGAAATACGCTCTGGGGATACGATTTGCGACCCAACACGATGCCCAGAATCCTCGCAATCCACTCTGATCAAGGAAGACATTACCAAGAACGAAGATCCTTGAGAAACATTCCAAAGAGTCGCTTCAACATGGCTCATACTCCTTACAAACGGAACATACATCCATTTCTCTCAGGAGAATGTTCACTCAAAAGAAAACAAACAAAAAAAAATCACTTCATGACTCACTCTATGCGCGCCACGCTCCTCACATTCGAAGCCAGCGCAATCGATATTAGCGCTTTCGAACTATAACAAAAAAGCCAAGAAACATACGAGATACACGAAGATGAGCAACAACCAAAGATAAGGAAATCATTGTTGTTATTATTTGTAAATCTGTTTGTAGATGATTTGTGCATACATGTTTCTAATATCTGCTTAACAAAACTCCAATCTTTGTCAAGCGCCCAAACATTGAGTAGATAACACCGATAGTGATGAACACAATGTTAATTAGTAGTAAAGGTCACTAGTTATAAGCATAGTCAGTAAGCGAATTCTCTGTAGTTGTTACTATGGACCAAATTACCTTGCGCATTCTGCCACTAAAACCAGAAGTGGAAGCAAGTAGTTATTTTTGAGTAGTACTAAGATTTATTTTGTTGAGCACCACCTAAACACAATTCGGAATCCAATGTAGGACTAATCTGCCGAATCTGTGTACTAAGACTAGCATATGTCTAAATCACTATCAGGGCGAAATCAAATTTGACGAAATTTTTGTGAATGCCCGTTACACGTCATTCACAAAAATTTCGTTTGGATTAGCTTGGTGTTGTATTACGTAGCGGAGTTATGTCGACTGGATATTTGGGTTATTGTGTAACGAATACAACCATCCAACTGGCAACACTGCCACCAAGCATAAAAGCAACGCGCGTACGCCAATAAAGCGCCGCGACGCAAGCAAGACACCTACCAGCAGCATTGACGACGCACAAAGAAAAAATCTCTCACTCCTCGTACAATCATTGTACCGTTCAGTTCATCGTGTACCCGATCCACCATCATCCCGCAAAAGCGGTGCGGTTTTCGCCACCTCTCGAATTTCCAGCCTAAAAGGACCGCAAGCGGTAAAGGTAACCATTTCTCGATCACAATCCAGGTGAATTCAGGCTAAAGACGTTCTTTCAACAGCTACTTGCACACGTCGGGTGGGTACACGCGACTGCAAGAGGAGAAAGCACCAAATTAAGCACACACATCGACGCCATCATCCATTCCCACACGAGGTGAAGAATTTGTGAAATGAAACAAAACGCATTAGCTAATGCTCCGCCATCTTCTCTCAACAGCCACACCGAGACCACCCAACATGCTCCTTGAAGAAAGCCGTCCCTGATAGAACCAATTCAGCGAGATTACAGGTGATATTGTCTTTGCTACTCTGTCAGGAGAAGAAAGCTAATTTTTCCCCATTTGGTAAAAAAGGTATCCGATTCTGGCCGTACTGGCGCCAGTCAAAAGGAAATAACGTCATCAATAATCGTTGCACCACCTAGAGCAAAGGCCGCATCCACGAGAAGGCTCTCATCACGAGGTAAGCCACACAAACCACCACATCTTGTCAGGTATCCGGATAACAAAAGAACGTGCTTTCAGGGCCTTCTTATCGTATGCGCCTCTGCATCGACGTCCCACCGGCGATCATCCATCGACAGCACGCTTGTGCGTGTGTGTGACAGCAACACATCTCGTCGGGACCGAGCGCCAAAAGAGTAGGACTGTGTTGGGAAGTTCAGTGTGTGATTGTGCTGTGAGTCAACCAGGTACGTCTGACTGAGGCGACATACTACACTCGGCGTGACTGTGTACGTGCATGTTGGTGCTTGTGAAAGTTTACGTTGCCACCCAATGAGACACGATCAGTGCATGGAGGAAGATCGCAATGAACGTGGCATATTAGCAAGAGAAAGACAACAGCATAGCGGGTAGTGGTGGCGCATTTGTGTGCGCGTCATCGCGTCGTCGGCAGTGCAGTGCGTCGTGTATGTGAGAGAAGTGATGGAATCGCCCACAGGCGTTCGAACATTCGCTTTCCAATAGGAAAAGCGCTCGAATCAATTAGCGCATTCAGAGAAGATAATCATCGTCATCATTCATCACCGGGGGCCCCTGCAGCGCATCGATCATCGGGCAGCAGATTGTCGGCCGAATACAGTGAGCTCGAATAGTCTTAAGGTAGGCTTAGATTATAAGTTCGGGTGAGAATGCACTATGCAACAATATATGCACATTTGTATGTTTTGAAAGAAGCTGGTGAAAGATAGTTTTTTTCTTATTGGCTGCCCGAGCACCTCACCAACAAATAGTGTGCTTAGCCGGGCGTGAATGTTAAAGGCAACAGGTCTCGGTTCACCCAATGAGTTGAACCTTTCTGATTTCGGCTCAGCTGAAGACGTCATTGTTATTATTATTTCTTCTTCCTTCGTTCGTTAAGAAGAAAATAAAGAGGATTGCAATACATTGTTCATCATCTTATTTCGGCATGAGCGAAACATGCAAAATTGTTGCAAATGATTGGGGAAAAGGGTGGCGTACGCCCCATTCCCGAGAAATGGCAAAAAATATCGTTTTGGCAATAAATAGCTGAATCTCAATTCAGCGGTTTGTTGCACCTGGAGGAATCTTCGAAGGATTTTCTGGAGAAATTCCTGAAAAATTCTTGAGGATATTCCTGGAGAATTTCCTGGTAGATTTTCTGAAAAAATCTTCAGAATAATTTCTGGAAAAAATCCTGGAGAAACTTGACATAATTTCTAAAGGATGTCCAGGAGCAATTCTTGGATCAATTCCTAGAGAAATTGCTGGAGGAATTCCTGAAGAAATTCCTGGGGTAATTCCTGGAGAATTTCCTGGAATAATTCCTGGAGAAATTCTTGGATAAAATCCTGGAGGTTCTCCTTTGGGAATTGCTGGCGGAATCCTTGAAGGAATTTCAGGAGGAATCTCTGAAGGATCCCTCTCAGGGTTATGGGGCAAGCTATGGGGATTCTGATGGGATGTCTTCCAATACTGCAGGAGAATTTCTCTCAGGGATAATCCTTATCAGATTTTCGGAAAAGTCTCTCTTGGGTTTCTAGATATATTTCTCTGGAATTACCCCTATTATGATCCCTCTCAAGATGCTGGGGAATCACTCGTAGAATTCTGAGGAATACCTTCCGGGATTCTGGCAGAATTATTCTCAGCATTCTAATGGATTCCTCCCAGGATATTTTGAGAATTCTGGGAGAATACTTAAAAGGATTCTGGAGGAATTCTTCTAAAGATTTTGGGGTCCTATCTCCCAGAATTCTGTGAGAGTATATCTCAGGTTTCTTTGGTAATCCCGCCCAGTACTTTGAGGGAACCTTTCTCAGTATTCTGGAGTAATCCTTCTTAGGGATTTAAGCTACCCTTTTCAGAATTCAGGGTAATTTCTTTTAAGTTTCTTGGGGAATTATCCTAGGAATCCGAACACCTTTTTTGTGAGAATCTCTCTAAGTATTTTAGATAAATTTATCTCAAGAATGTGGAAAAACCGCTCTTGGAATTCCTCGCAGGATTCTTGGAGAATTTATCTTAGGATTCTAGGATAATCCTATTTCTTAAAAGATTCTGCGGGAATTTATCCCAGTACTATATGGGAATACTTCTGATTGATTGATTTATCTTTATTATAGAGACTTTCAGCCCTTGACTGAAATACTTCTCAGAGTTCTGGGGAATCTCAGGATTTTTCTTTCGATTCAAAATGATTAATTTCCTTTTTTTTAATGCACTATCTCATCGTTATATCCATTTTCGCATCAGATTCACGAAGTGTTTGATGTGCATTCTCAAATTTTGATATTGAATTTTAGTAAAACATACCATGAACTTGAACTACATGCTGCAAACGAATCATATTATACTTTTGTAATATTTTTTTTTGCAATTTCTCATCGTAATAGGCTGTTTTACCTCACGCAAATCTGACAGGAAAAGGCCTACTTTCCCACACCAAATTAACAGTGCTGTAATGGTTCATTACAGCACTGATTTGCGTTGCGTAATGAACCATTACAGCACTGTTTTCAGTTTTGATCAACTTCTTGATGCTTTCTGGACTCAGTTTTGAAAAATTGTGACAACTGCGCAGTATAACCAGTGGCGTCATGGTCGCGGTTTTTTCCGCAGTCAAGTTTGCAGATTGTGAACAATCCTCAGTACCCACTTTACGTAGTTTATGTTTAGTCCCTTACTGTCAGAGCTGTCAGAGCGGTGTAACACGCTAAAAATAATTTACACAAAAGGCAATTTACACGGAAAAAAATACACGGTAATGAATATTTATTGGGTACCGTCTACCCCCGTTGGTTTGACCTCATCTAATCTGAACACTTTTTAATTTGACCCCCTCTAATCTGCACATCGTTCAAACTAAAAATGGTTCAAACGTCAATCCGCTATTGGAACGGGGTGAAACGGAACGCAGAATCAAAACAAAACAGCAAAAAGGGTTACCATCAGTGTGTTTTTCGATGTCCACAGGGTTACTAGAAGTTCAAATTAGAAAATGAACCCCGTTGGTTTGCATGAGGTGTCGTTCAAACCAACGGGGGTAGACGGTACCGGACTGGACACAGAAAATTTAATGGTTTTCTTTGGTACAGGGTGGCCACTCAGAGCGGAAAATTAAATTCCCGAGTTTTTCCCGGTTTTCCCGATAGGTTTTTGAAATTTTTCCCGATTCTAAAATAGAATGATTTACTGTGAAAATTAAATGTGACTTACCAAGAAAAACTTAAGAGAATTAATATTGAATATTTTCAAATCCTTGGATTTAACATAGTATTCATATGAACTTGAAAATAAGTTATGTGTTGTTTGTCTCGTATCCAATGATGGGCATTGAAATGACGACATCTTCATTAAACATTCCTTAAATTCATAGATGACCAACTAGTACAAGTTATGCAGTTGTTTAAGCAAATAAAAATAAAAAAGATAATCATGAGGGGGCGAAATTCTCAGTATGATTATAGGATTTACGAACTTCTTATTAGTGGATATCTTAGTAATATTCAAAAACTCAAAAACTCTTCTGAAAAATTCTTGGTAAGATTGTTGGGGAAACTAATAGGCAATAACAGAATGCCCAGAAAAAAAAAACATTCTGGATGAACTTCTGGTGGAATATCTGGAAAGATTACTCGTGAAAGAATTTTGGAAACGATTTCTTGGGAAATCTTCAGTGTACTATTTTTTATGATCATTTTCAAGATATTTTATAGTAAACCAGTGGCGAACTTTATGGTACCGTAGATGACTACTGCAGAAAATCAGTCATCAGCGATTACAATATGAAGCTCTCAGAGATTTAATTTTCAGATATGTCAAGAATTTCTCCAGGAATTCCTGAAAGATTAATTTTTGAGAAAGTATTTCCCCCAAAATGTAGAGGCAGATGCATTATTTGGGAATTATTTATTTCCATAAATCATGCAACTAAATTTCTCCAGATGCTTTTGAATACTCACTGGAACTCCCGCGAGAATTTCAATTGGTAGTTTAACTAAACTACAAATACTCAAAATTCTCGAGAATTTGCTGAACCAGGAGTTTTACCTGGGACTTCTGCTAAAGCTTCGCCAAAAAGGGATTTTTCCGATACCTTACTCCAGTTTTCTTCGAACATTTTTATTTACAAGTTCAATAAATGGGTACATCCAAGAACTTCATGAAAAACAACAGAAATCTTTTAAACAAAATATTAGAAATACTTTTGTGAGCTACAATAGGCGTGCTTTGAGAAATTCCATCAGATACTAAAAATCCCTTCAAATATTCTTTCAATTGTTTTTCACTATTTTTAAATTGTAAAAATGTTTTCACCACAATTACTCATCCACAATTTCATAGTTTTTAATTTTAATTTGGGGCAATTCATTCATTCATTCAAAATTTTATCAGCATCCTATCCAAATTTCTCAAAGATTTTCCGCTCAAAGGACAAAGACTATATCAAATACTCTTCTAGAGTTTGTACAAGGATATTTTTTTAGGAAGAAGTTATAATTTTGGTTATGTTTTATAAAACTTTTGTTGGACGCTTGCTTTTTTCAGAAACATGTACATTCTGAAATGCTAAAGAGACATATGAATCTATAAATATTTGAATGTGTCTCAACCAGTCTTTCCACTAGAATGTTCTTTAGAATATCTTTAAAATTGTTCAAATTGTGATGTTAGGTAACATCGCTATGATTAACTTAAAATGTCATGACTCGACGACAAGATATTAATTTTCAAGAATGGGTTCTATGCCAGTTCACCCACTTTGTTATATAGTTCAACAGTTTTTGACTGCATTTCCCACAGATTCTCGTACTTATGCTTCTGAAGACTGTACAAATTTTAGAATTTTGGAAATTCCCGATGGCTAGCAACAATTCCCAAGGTTTTCCCGACTTTTTCCCGGTGGTTTCGAATTCCCGAGCTTCTCCCGGTTTTCCCGAAATTCCCGACTGGGTGGCCACCCTGTTGGTACATCGAGGTCTTGAAATTAGTCTGTTATGATCAGATTTTCTTAAACATGGTTCCGCTCGAACATCAGTGTGCAGTTTGATGAAAAAGTTTTGTTTAAAACTATCCTCAAGGGTAATGAATGAAATTGCAAAAAATTGCAAGGGTAATGAATGTAATTGCAAAAAATATCTGCACAGATTCGGACACGCAGGCTCCTCCGCATGTCCGGAGTGTGCAGACTGCGACGAGACCGCGGAGCATGTGCTCTTTTAATGTCCACGTTTCGTGGAGCAAAGGTCGAGTATGCAGGAGGTATGCGGTAGAGATATCACGCCTGACAACATTGTTGAAAGGATGTGTATGGGGGCGGACAAGTGGGACTCCGTTACTTCCACGGTTTCTCGAATCGTACTTGAACTACAGAGTAAATGGCGAGCCGAACAACAGCTAGTTGAGTTGGCCCTCCTTCCCCATCCAGGAGCTTGAGTTCAACGGGTAGTCTAAGTACTAGCCAGGACCCGAGCCTCCAGGGGAGAGTGAACAACTTAAGGCGGTAGCTGGTGGAATGCTTACTATTAGAGTGTACTCATGTACGGTCCCCCCCTTCTCGAAGTCATCCCTAACGGGCGTACCGCGAAGGTAAGGAAGGGAGAGAATGAGTTTTTAGTGGGTCGATCCCCACATCACCCGAGGAACCACCTCTTGGGTATCTGTTGCAGATTTTCTCATTCTATGTATAAAAAAAAAGGGACCGAACGAATCCCGAACAGTGAGGTACCTAAAAAAGCGAGCGAGGAAGATAGGAACGAAGAAAAAAACAAAATTTAATGATGATTTCGGGTTGAGGGTGTAAGGCAGTGTCAATCTCAGTAAGAAGCAAGAAAAATTGCCGAGATTTGAAAAAAAATAAGTGTGTTAGTATACTGTGATACCTAATAAATCAAACAAAACTATTTATTATAAAAATCTTCAAATGGTTAATTTTTTTATTCCTAATGTATGTAACATATTTACAAGTACTTATCATCGAAATGGATTATTTACATCGTCTGTCATCGTAATAATGTCACACTTATTTGGATCTATTCTTTCGTCTTTTTTGTTTATCCAAAAAAGATCATTTTTAACAGTTTATAATAATAGCAGCAGCATGATCATTCTATAATATTGGAATTTCACCGTTATGCAAAATCTTACAAATTAGATTCATTACAGCATTCCAATAGCAAAATAGTGAATTATAGTATATTTCGTGGCAACACCTCAAATTGCCATGGAAGATTTTACAATCTATTATTGTTTATTCATTTCTCGATCAATAACATAACAGTGATAACATTTAAACAATTGTTGCACTAAAGCTATACTGACGCATGTATAGGACTGAAAAGACCTTTCTAAAGACTGGTAGCAGTAGATGTTACAATAATTACAGTTGGTACCACTTTTTGTCTTTGTATTTGTTCATCAATAAGTGCGCCGAACTGGAAAACTGTTGCGCTTCACTAGCCATACGTTCAGTTCTTTCCTCTAGTTGACTCAACTTGTCGCCTCGCTCCAGCATCAACTGATGTGCCCTGCTGACCTCGGACGAGGCCGAAGTTGCTCGACGGTCCAGGTCCTGCAAGTTCGCATTCGGACCCGGTATGTGCTTGGCCACTGATTTATTCGCCTTTCCGCTCGACTCGCCGACTAAAAGAGAAACAAGATATTGTAAAATGTATTTGTTTGTCGGTTTTAGGCTACAAAAGTATACTTACAAAGTTCTTCTCGATCCAAATTCCGCATACCGCCACCGAAAAGCCCTTTGAAGAAGCTCTCCTTCGGTGCTTCTGGCATTTCATGTGCCACGTACAACTCTCCAAGCATTTCATTATATTGATTGCTAAGTCGTGTAGATAAAACAAACAAATTCAAATAAATGTTATGCAAAACAAAAACTTTTTTCATTGAAAATTGTTATGTGTACTGAAGATGAATAAAATTCTGAAAAGCCAGCGTGAATCCGACATGCCAACGATCAAAACAGGAGCAAACTATTAATATCAAATCCGGATCATCAATCACACGTCTCATGTGTTAATTTTTTAATTAAAAGTAGTCTTAAGCACCCGTACCATTACCATAAATATCTGTCTTATAAGATTTTGTATTGAAGAGAGAAAGTTTCACCACATTATCTGCCGGTGGACGTATAAATGTTCCAAGTGTAAAAACAGGCAATCGAGAAAATCGCGTCCAAAGTTCGAAAACGTAATTTGTCTCAACTATGAAGTCGCCCCCTTAATGCTAGAACTAGGTAACTCGTTTTGGAAAATGCGGATAAAAATGGCTGGTTTAACTTATCCTGGGACAAAACATACTCTTTGTTGGTCTTAAAAGTTGAATTAATATGTGTTTTCGAGTTTTCAATTGACAAACTTGTGTTTATTGTGGTGTACGCTCAGATATAAACAAATTTATAGCGATTTCGTAAAACAAGTTACCTAGTTCTAGCATTAAGGGGACGAAGTATGAGTTCCGAATCGTGATCTAACATTAACCGATTTTGAATTTGATAGGGTGACAATGGGTATTATCGGCAGGTTTGTTCTCTTCGTCATGGGGGGTTTTTGTCAGCCAAAGTGCCTGAAACTTGGCCATATAATTCAGCTTAGTTGGGAAGGATTTGGGACCAACTCTGAGTTCAATAGGTTTCAAAAAAACCCCAAAGACGAAGAGAACAAAACGGCCGAGAATAGGTAATTTCCCCTATCTAATTTTTGTTTTAAAGCGGTTTTAAAGTTCCATAGGATTTCCAATGAAACGTGACGCTTATGCGTCCACTTTTTAGAATGTGACAAATCGGCGTTGCATTTTTTCAGCAATTTTCGGAACAAACTAACTATTTTTATTTCCCTATATGATATTACACCATGATACAGGCCATGGGCTGCAAAATCCAAGGCAAAATCTCAATATTGCCAAAAATGCACATGGGACAATTATGCTTCCACCGGCAGTTATGTAATCAACATCAAATATGTTTATTATTAGGACAGAAAAAAGTGGTTGAATTACTTTGCTTAGAATATCTTTAACAGAAAAAAGTTACTTTTACATGTAAAAGGGGAACCGAACATTTGGCATAACGGTCATTTATCATAAGGGAAATTTAGCACAATTGAATGTACCCTTCTTTATATGCCAAGTGTCCTTTATGCCAAATTATCATTAGGTATGCCAACTGTCCTTATGCCAAGAGACCTAATGTCGAATGACCGTATGCCAAATGGCACAGACCCATGTAAAAAATTACACTAGATAAGTTACTAGACAGATATTTATACTCAGGGGTAAGTTTGGCATAATGAGCACCCTGCATATGTCTCTATGAATTTTCAAATATTGAATTCAATGAATCAATGACGAAAGGTTAAACAAAAAAAACGTTTATCGTTTAAAATAAAACAAAATGCGAGAATTTGTCGTGTACTGGTTAAACCTTAACCAGCTGACATAAAATCAGATTTCGGGAATCCAAATAATAACGTATATTGGGTGTCTTTGAAGTTTTCTGATATAACCTGGACGAATAACATTTTGCAAATATCTATATATTTATTTTGTTGAAAAATGAACTGCAATGTTGCAATTTAACTTTTGTCGGAATTCCAACGATTAGCTTTTGTCGGTTAAGGTTCAAATAAGAACTATACGAGAGATTATAAATTGAAATTCCACATTATTTATGCATGATTTTCTAGTTTTGGTGGCAAAATGCTTAAGCTGCTTATTATGTACTGTCTACCCCTAAGTTAGAATTCTACCCACTTCTCGGCACTATGTGACTAATTATCCGGTCTATGTTATTAAAGGGTGCTATAATATGCAGTTTATAGGGTGAAACAGAGCAGATCACAGATATCAGATGAAGATTTTCGCCTGGCGAAAGTGAAGGTTCTACACAGCTACCACCGTTAAGTTAAAATCCACGAGGGGAATGAGTACTCGAAAAATAAATCTCACCAAAACTCCTGGCAGACTGTAAACTTCTGTAATTCGGTGGGTGTTACCAAGTACAGTCCATGTCCCTTGTTACTAAAGCTGAAAGTTTTCGATATGCTAGATGAAAGTAGAAAGAAGGTGAAATATTAGTTCTTTTATTATCTGTTTCACTGACGGCAACGAGTTGTCATTTATCTGACGTCTGTTTTTTTTTTAACAAAAGAATGTTGCTTTAATTCATCTCGGAGAAAACTTACAGTATTGGACAATCTATAAACATAACTATTTTTCATTCAACTGGCTATAAGTTTTAGAATTGACGATATTGCAAAGGATATTATTATTATATATTTAAGACACGTGTTTTCCGTTTCCTCAGAACAAGCCTTTTTGGTTGCATTTGGCTACTAAAACTCAGCGCAATTGGTTGTCTATAGGATATTCCGAAAAAAAAATGTGAAATTTCGCAAAGTATTCCGACGCTTGTAAAAAAGGTAAACAGAAGGCATTTTAGTTTTAACCTAGGTTTTAACCATTAAAGGATTCAAAATAATAACACAATTTTGCTGTTACGGCGAAAATAGGACATATCACAAGCGTCGGGTCACTTCGCAGTCATTCAAAAATTTGTTTTTTGTCTAACCGTGTCACAGGCTTTTACACATGTCAATCACAGACAAACAGACGTAACACTCTAATAATTCCCATCGTACTTCGATTTAACGATCCTTTTCAAAATTTGATAGTTGGCCAACTACCCCCCTGTGGCGTTCACATCGTTTTTGTTCGAGTTTGACGTTTGCTCACTACCGCCACCTAGTTGATGGTCGGCCAAACTTAGTCATTTTAGCATTGGGCGAATATGTTTCCGTGACTATGATTTGAATCGAAAAATGTTCGAAGTGTTACGTCTGTTTGTCTGTGTGTCAATTGTCGTTGATTTCATGTGTTTCAATTGGTCATTGAGATTTTTTAGTTAATAACAGTGGCAGTGTTCATGGAACACAATGCTGCGAGATAGGCTTTGTCCCACTTGGGACGCTATATTTCTAAAAAAAAAATTGGTTGTAAGAACTTAAAGGAGGTACAAGTTGTATGAAAAATTGCGTTAAAACAGATAGGTACGTTATTCAATACTGTCAGTTTTTGTTAACCTTTCAGGACACGCGCCATCAAGCAACCAAAACTACACCGCGCTCGCGCTGTGTACGACGAGAGAGGCTTTTTGACAGTGTTGTACTTTTTACAACAGCGCGCGTCCTGAAGGGTTAACATGAAATCCTGCTGAAACCAGCCTAACTTAGTTGTTTACATCCAATGATTTTTCTGTTTTATCCAGTGTTGCAAAAATTCAATTCATTCATTTGAACACTAACCAACCAATCTGTTCAGTCATTTTTCCTTCTAGTTATGTTCAAAACGATTTCATTCAATCACAGCACCTATCAAATGAGAAGCGAATCCTTGTCAATTGAATAAATTGTCACTCGAATGAGTAGCTTGGCACGAAACACGAAAAACCCCGAAAATTTCGCCAGACTGAAAAAATGTCGAATGTCGGGTCAAAGTCGGGTCAATTTTTATCGAATGTTGGGCCACTGTTGGATCAACATCGATCAACTATTGGGTCTATGTTGGGTTTGGTGGCCAAAATAAAAATAGGTGAATGATAGGTTGATGTCGGGTTTGACGTCATCAATGATTGTAAAAGCTTTGAACCTACAACACCACATATTTATGCTTCCTAGCTGGGGCTCAATTGGGTTTTTAAATTTCGAAATGTATTGACTTTTTGATTTTATATACCTAGAAGAGCACCTTCTTCTGAGCCACTATGATTTTTTTCAGATTTTTAGAACTTCATTTCGATACATAAAATGAATAACAAAGAGATTTTAAAAAATCACCTTTTGACAGCTGGGCAACTGCCCAGTACAAAATGCGACGAGGGGTGATTCGACAAATCGCTCCCATACAAACTTCAAACCGATTTTTAAATAGGTTCCCGGGCACCAAAATTCATGTAAATTTGGATTTCGGCTCACTTTGACATGCAGATTCAAAATATGGTATTATCTCAACACCCCTAAAGAAGCCAAATTGGCTTGACTGAGGCTGGAGCTGATGTCAATGAATTAACTACATCGGCTGTTTTCCTACTCTCCGCATCGACCAATGTGGCGCTAGCTTCTATGCGCGAAAAATCGCTAAAAATAAATCGAAAAAATATTGTATGGCGAATAGCATCTAAAGGCAAATTTATCGAAGTGGAATACATTATTCGAAAAAATATTTGGTAGTGGTTGTGCACAATGGTGACTACTATTAAGCCTACCAAATATTTTTTCAGTAAAAGCTTTCTATTTCAAGTAATTCAAGATTAGATACTTTTCACCATACAAAATAAAATGGATTTACTCCTGCTGATCAACTGTGGCTGCGCGCAAAGCGGGTAGTCCATTGAATGATCAGAGGCTAGTCAATTGATATTCCGATGGTAAAGCATTGTCCAGTTAGAATCCGGACGCAGATAATCACTTATATCTCAGAGGTGGAATAACAAACAGAAAAGGTGAAGCCCTCAAAACAAAGATAATTTACTGTAGTTTCCTGGAAAAATATCATTAAAATTATTTAATTTAATTTTTAATACATTTTCTCATTTTTTCCGTGATTACTTCCTTAAAAATCTGCACAATGGTAGTAAATTTTAACATCAACCCATTCGGCGGATTTGTTTAACAATTAGGTCATCTCTGTAGTGTCCTGAGACCCTCTACCAATCAGATTAGGATTCCAAAGAAACTTTGCCAAATATTTCTCTTCTTGCGAAATTAAGGGCTATTCAGTGAATTCCAAAGAAGCGAAATTTGAGTGTTTTTTCGTTTATAAACACTATCCAACAGTGATGACACCACTACACATCTCAGGCTGTCGTGATAGCTCACCAAATTAGCTCAAACCTCTACAGATCCCTTGTGGGTATTTTTGAAAAGCAGCACGCGATTCTTGAGGTTATCATCTTTGTACACATTTGGTGTCAAAATCGTGATGTGAGAAAACGATGTCCAGAGCTCGAACTTCCTGGCAAATCTTGGAATTCCAAGCAGATTTATCCATGAACATAAACTTCAATCTTCCTTGGGCACTTCCTCATGGCATGGTTAACAACATCTGTGCACATCACACATAATGGTTATGGAGACATTAACATTTTTCGCGACTGTCGTACCTGACCACGCTTAATTTTGAGCGTGTTTGTGCAAGATTTTTTTCCTTCACTTGTCTTCAATCTGAAATAACTTTTCACTCGTAGCAAGAAAATCGATGAAATTTTCACCATCAATAGAGGACTTGTTTATGATCAGACTGCTGTAAAAAAAATATGATTATGATCATTGAGAGCGTCACAATAAATTAACCTTTGCGTCCGGATTCTAACTGGACAATGCTTTAAATGGAAAAATGATCTAGTGCCTAAATTGATCTAGTGCCTAAATTGGTAAAAGTGACGTCTTCAATTGGCCAAATTGATCCGCCGCATATAATTATGTCCATTGTAACATGTCACAAAATGCAAATTCTTTCGGAAAAAAAAATTGTTGAAGTGGAAAACACTAAAAAATAAAATAGATAGGGGAACCTACGTATTTTCCACAGTTTTGTTCACTTCGTCATGTTTTTTGTTAAACCTGTTGTACTCAAAGTTTGCATCAAGTCTTTCCCATCTAAAAAGAATTTTACAACCAAGTTTCAGGCAATTAGGCCAATAAAAAAAACATGACTAAGTAAACAAACCTGATAATAATACCCAATGTCATCCTATACATAGTGGACGGATTTGCACATTTTTATATTTATCTGTAACATGATTGAGCTGCAATTGGACTTTGATTTTTATTAAAATTGATAATATTGTCGCGCTTATCTTTTATTAGAGTCCTGCGGCGGTCGTACGCTCGCAAGGCATACCGCCGCATCCGCATGACAGTCGCAAGGCAAAGCAAAAGAAAAAGTGTTCCCGCCAAAAACAAAACCATGTGGGTTTTGCGAAGTGACAGATGTTTTTGAATGTATTTGTGACGAACGGCAAGAGTGGCTCAGTGGAATGAGTGTTCTTGCTGTCAAACCCCATATAATGGAATTATATACTTTCAAATCTGGTGACGCTGTTATGATTAGTGACTGTCGCGTTTATATCAGAAACCAGAGACAGATAATCGCCATATTCTGATTACTCTTGAGAGGCATAATATAACTTGGTGCAGAATAGTCCGATCCTTTCCAAATTTTGTCCAGTGATACACAATTAGTTGAACAATTTGCAGTGATGCACTTTTCGATAAGTTACAGCTAATCAGACATTTTTTGAAAAGTGAAAATTTTGCCTGTCCCGATCATTTTGTCTATCCCCTTTATATGTCAAAAAACAAAAAAAAAAAACATTTTAAACAATACTTTGTGATTAATAACCTAGTTCGTATGAAATTGACATAAAACAACAAACTGTTTGCTTGAAAACTATTGTTAAATATGTAGCACTTTCGCTAAGGATTGAAAAAAAGTGACGCACTAGATTTATAATTTTTTGATTTTTTTTCTGCCGTTTATTGTTAATCAAAATGTGAACTTTTTTTCAATTGGGATGTTAAAAGTAAATTTAAATATGGTTTAAACAAACAATTGACAATTACGCGTCAAATATGATACCTTCACGGTATTTCATTTACCCCACCGATGATAATAGCACAGAGAAACAGACGCAACTCTTAGAACAAATTTCATTGAAAAACATCGTCATCAAAACACAACCGCCTAATGCTAAACGTACTGTGCTTGGCCGGGCAACCACTAGGTGGCAGTAGTGAGCAAACGTCAAACAGGAGCAAAAGCGACGTTAGCGCAGCGAGTAGTCAATCGACCTTCTACCGAAAATTTGAATCAACCGTTATAAAGGTTGGAAAGCGAGCGGAATGTGACATCTGTTTTTCTGTGATAACACAGCGTAACAATAATTAACTTTTGGTCTGACTCAAGAACAAACTTATGTGTCTCTGACAGATTTTGGGCCGCTGAATCCGAATCCGGGCTCAGATTTGCTCCAGCACGTCAACATTTTGAGCTATACCTCAATTTACAGGGCAAAATATGCGATTTTGGGCTTTTTTTACTGCAAGCCATTAAGCATGGACATATTTTTTTTAAGCCAGCATATTTTGCCGTATAAAATGAGGTATAGCTCAAAATTGTGACGTGCTGGAGCAAATCAGATTCGGATTCAGCGGCCCGGAATCTGTCTGAGACATATAAGTTTGCTCTTGAGACAAAAAAATGTTGCGCTGTGTAATAGGTTAAGAAAATGGTGTAGCCATCATACCCTTAACACTCGACCAAAAAGTTAATATGCACAAATATGAAAAAAGTATGTACACACTCAGATTCAATTTCGCTGTTCGGTAATTATTTTGCTAGAAAAATTCGGTAAAGTGGAAAAACTACCATTTATCAGTAAAGATTATTTATTTTACAATATTTCGGTAATTTTGTTACCGATTCGTTTGTAATTTGATACTGTGACAGCGTTTTCTGTCAAAAAATTTACAGTACGCACTGTGAAATCGGATTTTTACCGTATACTGTAAGAAATACTACCGAAAAAGTTTGTGAACCATTCCCCACTTAACCGAAATTCCGTAAAGTTGCTAGTGACGTTTGCGAAATGTCAAACTTGTGATGTGTTACATTTTTATGCCGGTTTCAAAAGTTCGAAGTTATAGTGGCCTCCAAAAATCTAGTTTAGTGATTATGGTGAACAGAACATCACATATGCTGGAATTTGGTATTAGTATTCATCATACATAATTTTTACCTGGCCTTCCCCATTTAAATAATCAACATTCCGTTTCAGGCTGTCCGCTGTTTACATGATTCAATGGATGGAAACTCGCGTCGCGTTCAAGCTACGGATCAATGCCGAGAAGAAAATAGTGAAGTTGATATAATTTGCTTTTAAAAATGAACAAATTTATTTAAAAAATCGTAAATAAAAATCCAATGAGCCTTCGCTTGTATCTTTCATTCTTAGAAGTACCGAAAATCTGTAAACATCCAAATGAAAACAATAAATTACCGAAATCCTACGGTAATTCTTCAACTCACATTACCGGAGAAATTCGGTAATGGGGCACGAACGGTGAAGTACTAGATTTGTAGTAATGAGCTGAGTTTTAGTATGGTGAGAAGGTCAATTCTCCGTTTCTGCAATGAAATGGTGCAAAAAGCGTGGGTATTATGATTCCTTGCCAAATTTGATGCTGTTTGAGCAAAACTTTGGGCAATAGTGTTGTCGTTTTCTCCATTTCTTGCAACATAAACAATATAGTTATCCAAAGTTTTGCTCAAACATCATCAAATTAGCCAAGGAATCATAATACCCACGCTTTTTACACCATTTCATTGCAGAAACGGAGAATTGACCTTCTCACCATACTAAAATTCAGCTCATTACTACAAATCTAGTACTACACCGAACGTGCCCCAATGCGACAGCCTTTTGAAAACATCATTTACCGGATGTTCGGTAGTCGTTTTACTTACCGAACGGATTACCGAACGTTCTGCTATTGAGAATTCGGTAAAAAAATTACCGTATACTGTAAAAAAAAAATCTAAGTCTGCAGCATCAAGCATTTCGTGGATGATCAAATCCATGTGTTTGAAATAACGATTTTAAAATGCACCTGAACGAGCTCTCATTTCACCTTAAGGACAAACGTCATGAAATCCCGCTTCAACAGTGCATCAAAACTTCAAACGCACAAATCTCAAGAAGCCAGCTTCACACAAGAGTGCATTTCATTATTCTGTTCTTGCTCACTCGTAATAAGCTTAAAATAAGAAGATCAGGTGCACTGGTTTTGTTGACGAAGAGATTTGTGCCCTCGAAATCGTGAGTAGGTGCCAATGTCGGCCATTGTGGCGGTCATTTTGGGATTCTAACAAGTCTGTCCTTAACATCCGAACCCGAACGCTTTTTCCCTCACAAAAACTTGTGTGCGCAAGGGTGTCCCTGACTAAATCACCGGCACTGTTGAGGCACAGTACAAAGCATTTTTTTTAATACACTACACTGAAATAATTCTAAGAGCCTATTTTATCAGACACTGCACATACATTGTACCCGTAGTCTGACACGTTCACATCAAATGAATCGTTATACGTATCATATCATAAACAGTTCCGATTCAAAAGCCTTCTAATAAAACTCAATGACACTTGCGCATATCGGAGTTATATGCACATAACACGATCGATACATTAGCTGTGCATATAACTTTGGCCGCGTTGAAAAGCAACATTGGCAGATAAAGTGGAATACGTTTTGCAGAATTTCGCAATTCCTCTAAGTGAGCTTCGTGGTCGTCCGGCTAGCGGCGTCGGTCATTTAGTCGTTGTGAGTTCGATTCCCGCTCCAGCCTAGGAAGACTTTTTTTTCAAAATGTGAAGGATATTATTGGATTTCCATATGCATTGGCGCACCCAGCGCACATGATAGAAGCAAAATGCAATACATATAACAGTATAATGGCGATCTGAGAGTCATACCACATGCGTCGCATATAACTCTCACTTCCCATTTTCAATCCACGATTAGATTCATATGATATTCCAATAGTGCAATAATATAGGACTGACATATAACGATGATTGGGGGAGTTGGCTCAGAGTACACCGTCTTCTACCCAAAAGTTACACAGACTGAACAATAACTAACATGAGACAACGGACAACACACGAAACACCCAGTGGTCCAGTGAAGAATGTTTTGTTTGACGAAAAAGGGGAATCGAACAAATATTCCGAGGCTTACGAAACGCCTAGACGACTGACGCCGCTAACCACACGGCCACGAATCATACATTTTTCGAGCTGAGTATTGCACAACGGCGTCTTCTCCCATACCATCCGGGTCGTCGCTGGACGGAGATAAAGATGTATCACCGCTACTGTAGCTGTTCATCATCGAATATTACAGAAAAAGTATGAAAACAAAGCCTGACTAAGAAGAAAACCCACTTACAAAAGAAGTCGTCTGGGACTTGGAAGTAAGTAAGAAGCTAACGATGGAGATAATAATATGACGAGGTGTACCTCCTACCATATAGTAATCAGAAATCAATATCAAGTTAAAATTTCATTTGCAACATGTAACACTTGAACATTTTGTCCACTTTTATATGAATGGGCATTGCCGCAGTGCAACGGAAAGACAAACGAACCGATTCCATTGACAACTGTACTCGATAGCTATGAAAGCAATCGTGGAACGGATGGTGGCCCAATGCCATCCGGCAAAAAATAGACAATTCAGAAATTGTTGGACAATTATAGCCAAAATTTAATTGATCCAAAGATGTTGGTTTTTTAACGTGTGTTGGTAGGTACAAAGAAGTTGTGGAACACACCGTAAAAGGGCAGCATTGGCATGTTCTGTACAAAGTTGATTTAAAGAGTGAAAACAAGTGCCGTTATTGACTTATGTTTGGCAAATGTTCACTCACAATGTTAGGAGGAAATTGTATTGTAGCTAATATTGTATACATACTCTCAAATTCTAATATGATTAATGAATTGACTGTTTAACATGACGTGTAACTAGTTACGATGCGCTTAAAATTTCAAAAATAATATTTATATAGTTTACCCTAAAGGCTCTGATGAACAAAATGTTTGAATTGCTAGTAAAAACTTATGATACAAACAAGAAACCTTCTATAGAAACAATTTCGCGAAGTTTTGAGAACTCTTCAAAACACTTACAGATTTGTGTCTTCATTGACAATCAACTGCTGTCCCCAGATGGACAGCATAGGATCGATTATTCCCTGTTTACATTTGGTTTGAAAACTGTAGGAAAGTAAACATGAACACAAATGGTCAATCGTCACATCATGACTTTTTCTATGAAATGTTATGTAATATGTTTAACATGGAGATTGCAAACGCTTCAAAATTTATCAGCATTATGCAACAGTACGGGTATGTATGCCGCATAAGCATGTAAAACAATTTATTAGTTTCGAATAAGAACAAAAACCTACTTCTGTAATATTTTTAGATCGTCAATATGTTTAACAAAGTAGAAGTATGTCATAAAAAATGATGCAAACATTAAATTTTTTTAAAGTGTTATTTTGTTAGGGTGTACATGTGAACTTACCTCAACTCCGATAATGGGAGGAAATCTATATCAAGCAATAGCTTTAAACTTGGCAGGGTAAACACAAGCAAGTGTCCATTGGATGCGTAGCAAATTAAACACACGCTGTCTGTAAATATGTAACATAGAATGTTAATTAATATGAGCCAGATTGCCTACTTATTGACGGCACACCTTTCATGCTGATAATCTCGGCCTTCACCACAAAGTCCGTTTCCACGATGTTTTTCTTGTACACACAATTTTGACTTGGAAGAGCGAACACGCCTGCCTGCTTTTCGCTGGCAATCACTATGAATTGACGATCACAAAGCGTACTATCCGGATTTGTGGGACTCATCTTATTGGCGGTCTGTTTGGTAGGGGTTTCTACAAAATAGGAACAAAAAAAGTTAGATTTATAGCAGTATGTTTCTACAACGTGGTATACTATCACGTTTTTCTTTGCCTTCTTTGCCATCATCTTTCCAGGATTCGAACGCATACGGTATCAGTGCGCCATTGCAGTCCAACAAGGACATTGACAGAACGGATCCCTTCAGTCGGAATACTGGACCTGTGAGAAAGAATAAAAGAGTGGAACTTTAGCGATATCAATTCAATGAAAATGTTTAGAATATTCCAATACAGATTTAATTTTACTTTTAAGTTCACATATTAAAATTCCCAAAATAAGATGTGCATATTACGAAAATACTCAGAACTCTCAATGCCGATGCCGATTCCACAATAAAAAAAAAGTCAAAGATCCCTGGCCAAGTTCGCAGGGGTTGACGGTATTAAAGTGAAGGAATTTCATTTTGATTATTGTAATGCAGTGTTCTTTAGTGAAACATTAACATGTTTGTTTACAAAATGTTGATGTGGTCTTGATATCACCTTTTTAACACTTTAATGCGCCTCCAACGGTTCATCACGAACCGGCTGCTGCAGATGGAGTATGGCTGATCATATGCATCAGACATGCTCGATAAGCACGGAGGAACCGCCGGGGTTCATTAGAGTCTATTCCCAAGCAATAGTTCCAAGTCGGTTGGATTTGAGAAGGTTTTGATGATCGTTACAAATCCTAATAAAAGCATTATAGGATTTGTGACAGGTTTTGGAACCTTTTACAGCCAGCTGACTTCAAAATGTTGTTTGGGCTCTATTTCCCACGTTTCTCGGTTGATTTTGATTAGTAATTTATTGATGTCATAGTCGCTTTTTCGAATTTTTACAATGTTAGTTGGTCATATTTTCTTTAAATAAAGCAATTGAAATCGACCGAAGTACTAATAGTGGAAAGGAGATTTGCAGCACTTAATTGTGCTGATAGATTCGAAGCTGACGTGCGAACATTTAAACGCATTGTTGACGTCAATGCGTTCAACGTGACATTTTGGACAAAAACGGACTGCTTTTAATAACTGAACAACGTTATTTGTGTATGACTAGGTTGACATTTCTAGGCCACGCTTGAAAAATGACATGGTTTATCTAGGTAGGACCGATAGGACAATTGAACGAACTTGAATATGTTTCATAGTATTTGTAGTGGGATGAATACATAATAGACAAGCAATCTTTATTATTTTAAAATTTTATTGCAATCAACTGACCAACTTGGCGTACATATTTTTGTTTATCTCTTAGATGGTAGTATGACACCAACAAAAAATATCAGAAGTTCAGTCACATGTTTCTGTGGGTTTTGGACCGATGATAACTTAAGGACACAACAGATGAACACAGAGAAGTAGAAAACGATTAGCGAAATCAAGAAAACAATTTGACCCAGGATTGACTATATTTTAACATACGGGGTTCGATTGATTCGATGAAAAAAAAACAACAAACATACGACAACTGACTTAACGAGGAGAAATACGTATTGAACGGAACCGTACCACAAAATCAAACAAGAAGACAAACACAAATTGTGTGACCATAACACTACATGGGCAAATGCTGACTGACTGACCAATTGAAAACTTTTCAATCTTCTACCGTAACTTTTTGAGTCAGTGTGCAACAGTGTCTTAATGGATATCATTTACCGCGTACGGCTGGCAAACTGCTTCTGAAAGATTACGTACTCTTTTCTATCTTCGGGTCTAGTGTAGAGGTTTCAACTCTATTCAGAGTGCAGCTAGAAACCTAGCAAAAATAAAAAATAAAAAAAATATGCGAAGAGATAAAACTGCCGTACTGTGCTCAAGACACAATAATTTATACAACACATGTATGATAACAGTAAGATGAAAGTAACACTATGACGAACATTTTAATGATTTAGAAGACATAAACCGTTCCAGGTTTCTAGGAAATGGGCCGAGAATTTTCTGCGTGGCAAGATAAGCGTAACTAGGTCATAGCTCTTCTAGGGGGGCAAAGCCATGTCTATATAGATTTTTTTTTATTCTAAAACGATACTCTTCGCCTGCCCCGTAACGTGGGTAGATCACCTTAGAATGGTGCGTTGCGCTGTAAGATCTACCACCGCATCAAATTTCAATCTTGTTAATGTTTTCATGCCTAAAGTGGCCGATCAGTGGTGAGCAGACATTCCAGGATCGAGATTTGATGTGCTTTTTTAATGTTTTGTTGCTAATCCACATTTTATTTCAGGAGTAATCAGGTAAATGTTTTGTTTATAAATGCTTATTAATCATAATTATGATTGTTTTTCAAACAAATGTATAACAGAACATACACATAACACACACTGACATACATTGCATATACATATCTCATGATATATTGGGAAAGGGAGGGACCATCAGGGCACCCGATTGAAACGATTTGGACAGGAGCTTAGAACTGCCTCCTCCTTGTTGTTAACATTTCGTGGATTGAGGGCGGGCTCTTCGACCCCATCTATTGGGAGTATTCTGTCAATCGAGGGCTTGGTTTTGCAGTTTGCAGTGTTCGTGAGCAGTTTCTTCTGGAAGGAGATTCTTTTCCCCTGACGCGGGTTTCGCGCATGTGTCTCTGCTTGCGGGTCCGCACAACCCTGTTTGGCCCTTCATACAGGAGAATGACTGACCACTAACAACAGCACAATCTTGATCAAATCGCTTTTCAGATTATTCCAGTGCTATAGGCAGCTGCCTTGCTACAATAGATGGTAGAACAATATCATCATTACCATCTAAAACAGCGATTCCCAAAGTGGGCGAAATCGCCCCCTTGGGGGCGAAAACGACATCAAAGGGGGCGAAAATTTTAAAATTAGAAATTAGGGGGCGAAAAATCAATCAAGGGGGCGATTTTCCACAAATCATTTTGTTTAGATCTTGGTCACGAATGCCAGTTTATTTGGTAAAATGTCTTTAATAAAATATAATAATAATTATTTTATTTAGAGTGGTTTTGGTTATTTTTTGACAGTTTTGGTCTTTTGGTCAAAAGGGTGTTTTGTTATAAGAATTGTCTGAAACTTGGTCGAACGAATAACTCAGCTCGATTGGGAAACATTTGATTTCAATTTGGGATTCAATAGGCTTAATGTATCACCCCATAACGAATAGAACACAGTTACCAAAAAATACAATAAGTTTCCCTTCAAAGAGTTTTATTAATTTTCAGAAATAATTATTTTGAAAATCAAATCTCAACTCAAATGCAACTATTTCGGAGAAATATTGATTATTTGGTTATGTGCTTTTTCTAAGTCATCAGTCATTAAGTGAAAGCTCATCAGTTCTCTTATGAAATAACAAATAGTTTTTTTTAACACAGCAATGCATTCTTTAGTTGTGAATAACTTGAAAATGTCACAATACTCGAATACATATTTGAAATTTTAACATTTATGTAAAAAGTAAACATCTTACACTTTTTGTTATCTGGTATTTACAATATATTATTTAAATATATATATTTAAGTAAGGATGACACAAATTTCGATTTTCTCTTATATCAACCCCCCCCCCCCCCCTCGAAAAATTTTGGTCGGAATCGGACATTTTGAGGGGGGATACAAATAAATTATAAAAGAATTTATTTTTTTTAATGAAATTAGAGCCGTCGAGAAAATGTCCTTACAAAACCGTCATGACTTTGCCTAATTGTTTGGTCAATTTTGCATCATTATTTATCAGCCTCCCCCTTGACGAGTCAGTGAGTAAAGTGACAAAAGAAGAAAATGAGATTTGCTGCAGCCTAATTAAAGAAATAATACTTGTTGATGATCACATGTTTGCAACAATATGATTATGTATCAAATCTTCATGTTTCATGAAATAAGAAACTTATCTGTTCTTGATTTGTCTCAGGGTGTTAATTCAAAACGCGTTCTTAAGGCTTTCATATATTTCAAGATATAGGAAAGCTCAGAAAGTATTTTGAACTTAACAGAGTTTTTCAAACTTCCTGTATTCTAAGATTTTCTGAGAGAATTTTAAACAAAATTTGGGATTTAATCATTTTGTTTCAGATTTCTATGCATAGGAAAGGCTTCTTTGATTTTACAAATATCTCGTTTTTCGTAGATCACATTACGCCTGCATATTTAGTCAAATTGATGCTTGAAAGGTTTTTGTTTATATTTATTACGGAATCATCTAATTTTCGGTTAAGTTTCAATCTTCGTCAAACTTTTGGAATTTCTGTGAGAAAACCAAGACGTCTTACAAAGCTGAATCCTTAAATCCCACTGTCAATCTTTCTTCTTCGATTTTTGAAAATAATTGTATTTAGAAGTCTCATTCCCTTAAAATTCTCCAAAAATATGATTCTGAATGTTATTTATTCAGGATTTTATAATATAAATTCAAGCTGGAAGCTGAATGAAAATATAATAAAATTTGTTTGTGCGTCAAAACATTTTCAAAAAATTAAAAAAAAAAATACAGTGAAAATAAGAAGGTTTTGTTATAGTAACCTACAAGATAGACAGAATTTGTAGATTTTAATGCAATTCCAAAAAATTCGAATCTTATTTCAAAAAATGCAAACTTAGGGGGGCGAAAATATTTTTCAACAGCTTCAAGGGGGCGATTGCTCCGACAAGTTTGGGAACCATTGATCTAAAACGATACTCTTCGCCTGACACATCATTCCTGATATGCTGCAAATATTAATGATGACAAGAAAATACCAGAAGTAATTTTGGTATTTCCAGGATGCTTTTCAATACTGGCTGTGCAAGCACTAGAATAGAATAGAATAAAACGATACTCTTCGCCTGAATTGCGTGATTTTTTTCCTCCCCTTCTGGCCACTCCTTATTTACGCCAATGACTCTTCTAGAATGTCGGCTTTGAATACAAGTTTGGGACTGCCCATGAATCACGTACACCATTTTTTCGAATCTTGGACCCACCTCACCCCCTTGTAGAACTTTGTCTATACAAAAATTTAGGAATATGTATAAGAGCTAGTATTTGGTTAGACCCCAAACCCGACGAAATATAACTAGTAACGATGGTATCTAAAGGTTACCTGCCAAAGCAGCTTGAACAGCTTCTGATTTCCTAGCTTCTTGGTCCGGTATATTCAATGATACTGTTAGTACCGCTCCTAAGCTAGTACCCAGCCACATCGTAGGAAGTGCTAATGATGGGTCTATTACCAGAAACGAAAAGAAAATAGTGTGAATAAAAAGAACAATTGTAGTTTAGTTGCTAAATCAAAATTACTGAAAAAACTACTTACCACTTTTCTTAATATAACTATCGGCAAATGCCAAACAAGTCACAGCCTCCGTGCTAGCATTTTCTAAACTTGACATGGACGACGATCTCGACCTAGAGAAAGAATTGTCCAATTTGTCTGCAAAAAAAAAATAAAAAGATAAAATGCATTATTCTATGATGGTATACCTGTCTTGCTATATATTATCACATGGGAAAACACGTACATAAATTAAGCAACCCAAAATAAGCGATGGAAATGTTTACAATAGCCTAGAATGAAGGAAACAATGATAATGCTTGAACTTATCTAATAGATATTAAAGAACAAATTTAGTTAAATTAGTCTTTCAACGAACTAAGCCGGACAGTTTTACATATAACGGAAAACATATTAGATAAACTTAAAAACTAATTTTAATACCATTTTGTATAAGTTTTGTTGTTGCCGAAGGTTGAAGCTAAACTCATTCCAATATATTACTTACTTACGAAAAGGAATTTATTAGTCAAAACATAATGAAATCTATTAGCCATCATGATGAACGTTCTTTTCTATGGAAAGAACAATGGAAAGTTGAAGGAATGAGCTACAATGCTTGTGATTTAGTGAGTACATCATTAATACAATATCGATAACGATGTAAATGACGAGTGAGCAATTATTATATTATATTATATTATATTATTATTATAGTACACAATCAGTGAAGTACTAGATTTGTAGTAATGAGCTGAATTTTTGTATGGTGAGAAGGTACATTCTCCGTTTCTGAAATAAAATGGTGCAAAAAGCGTGGGTATAATGTTTGAGCAAAACCTTGGTAACTGTGATGCTGTTTTCTCCTGTTCTTGCAACTCAAACAATGATAATAAATCCAGCTCATTACTACAAATCTAGTATTACACCGAATTTTCCCCATTGCCTGATAAGAAATTTATAAATGTAGAATAGGGTAGCCCACACTTATATGAAACACAAAGATTTTGAAAAATACCAAGTCTTATCTCCTAAATCAGTTGTTTTGGACTCCCAGAAGCTACGTTCAAAATTTAAACAAAATCGGTCAAGCCTAAGGGCTCTCAACAAGCTTGAAGTTTGTATGGGGAAACGTGGCCAAATGGATGCAGAAATCTTGAGTTTTCGATTTTTGCAGCTAGGTGGCACTGTAATCGTTTAAACATATGCCAAACATCTTTGTCGAAAACCGCAAAGTGATCCAACGCCTGGTGATAAAGTTATACCCTAGGTAAAGTGAGGCGAAACTTTATTAAGTGAAAAGAAAATCGGGTTAAGTACTGTTCCAGCTCCTTTTAATTACACTAATAATTTTATTTCGTATTGTATTTATTGTATTTCGACCTCAACTGTAAGGTGGTCTTCAGTGTCTTGTACTTGACTCGACTCAAGTACAAGATACCGAAGACGACCTTACAGTTGAGGTCGAAATACGTATCTGTCAAAGGATGCAAATTATTAGTGGAATTAAAAGGAACTGCAACAGTACTTAAACCGATTTTCTTTTTACTTACAGGTATTCCACTAACAAGCCCAGGTGCATCATCATCATCGAAACTTGATTGTTGTATTTCCAGTACATGTAAAGCAATAATATCAATAATGAAACCTCAACATTCCGCCTCACTTTGCCTAGGGTACACCTTTTATCACAGCCGTCGGATCACTCTGCGGTCTTCGACAAAGTTTTTGGCATATAGTAATCTACTAGAATATCAAACGGTTAATTATTAAACGCTTACAGCGCCACCTAGTGGAAAAAATTGGAGACTTAGGGTCTGTGTCAATTGGCGAATTAAAATTAATTTTCACTTAAACTTGACAGTTCGATAATTATTTCCTTAGGAAAACTGTCAAGTTTGAGTGTTGAACTGTCAAATTTAAGTAAAAATTAATTTTAATTCACCAAATGACACAGACCCTTAATGTTTCTACGTTCAAAATTTGAGCAAAATCAGTCAAGCCTAAGGGGGCGCTCAACAGGCTTGAAGTTTGTATGGGAAAACTTAGCCAAATGTAAAGTTTTCCCATACAAACTTCAAGCCTGTTGAGCGCCCCTTAGGCTTGACAGATTTTGCTCAAATTTTGAACGTAGAAACATTAAGTCTCCAATTTTTTCCACTAGGTGGCGCTGTAAGCGTTTAATAATTAACCGTTTGATATTCTTTTAGATGATATTCTTGTAGATGTTTTTCATGTAAGTGTGGACCACACTAATGTAGACATATTAAAGATTATCATGAACTAGTCAGTTTGGTCGTGAATTATTTGTCAAAAATTGTGTAAAAGTTTGAATATTAATATTATATGATGCGTTTCTACAGTTTAATTGTATCAATTCCCAGAATTACTGATGAATATGTAATTTCTAGGAAAAATAAAGACATTTATAAATAATAGAGAATAAATCAAGTGCACAGTCAAGCGGGAAAAACATGTTTGAACGTAAACATCAACAAAAAATATATATTTAAATTGTTGTGCAATGTGTATAACTAATGATAGCATACCTTGGGATCTAGATTTCCTAACGGTGTCTGACGCACCGGTTATTGTCGAAGAACTTCCCGTTCCTGTTTTTTTACTAGGGCTTCCGGCACTGGTTATACTCATCCCTCGTTCTTGCAGCGAAGAAGGCATAGAAGAGTTTACGGAGTTGGGAGTAGTGGCACAACTAGTTGCTCCATTGCTGCCACCAGTGACTACAGTACTAGAGCCGCACAAACCATTTATCTACATAGGTACGTTCCAAATATAAGAAAGAGTGTTGCTTCTATTGATGGCCTGAATTTTCTCTGAATGTCCAGTACAAAGCACATGGTGTCTGATCGCAACAATGTAGATTGAATTCTTCTTAATAATTTGACCTTTTCAATACTTTACAGGCTCATATAGACAAAGCGGTAAAAACCCTCGCGTTCAGCAAGCCCATGCTGACGAATTAAAGAGACGAACCAGCCAAGGGCTGAAAGTCTCTTTAATAAAGACAAATCAATCAATCAACCATTTGATTCTCAGTGAGTAGATCCAGGAACTTTAAGTAATGGAAATTTCCTTAAGTTTCTTGGAGATGGAGTAATAATATGCCACACAATATAAGAACGCAAAGAAGTTCATCAAACACTGAGCTGAGAAGCATACTTTGCCCCAGTGGGGACGTTACGCAAAGAAGACAGAAGGAGAATTTTAAAATAAATTACCTTAAGCTTAAGGCTTTACCTTTACGGGGCGTCATCAGAATCATCAATCATTGCTCTCAAACTTTGAAGATGCAAATCTCGAGTTCTACTGCATAAAATGGGCTTAAAAATTGTTCGTTTGTAAGCTTACATGTGATGAACAATCGACTAAGTTTTCAGTTAGATTAGTCCACTGTCAAAGTTTGAAGAGTAATGATGATGACAGAAACGGAAGATAGCGAATTCAATGTCCCGTATCACCTTGAACTTGTTTTTCTATGAAAACAAGCGATAGACTCTATGCCTCATGCCTGCTGTTCAATACCCTCTAAGAAGGCGTTGTGAAGGCGGATTACGATTTTCTAATGATTCGCTCTAGCGTGCACAGCTTTTTCTTTTTTCTGACTCACTCTCGTAAACAAACACGAGAAAGAAACAGATGAAAGAGGGGGCACTTGCCACCCCTTTTATCTTGCTCTTTCTTGTGTTTATCGAAGAGAATGAGCGAGAAGAAAGAAAAAGCTGTGCACGCTAGTGATGATTCGGTGAATTTGTTACGTTTGTTATATGCACGAAAAATATTTCCTGGTTTATGGGCAAGGAAAAGGTTATGTGTGTGAGGCCATTGACAAAATTCGTCGGTGAAATGGTGTTCCTAGTAAGAGGATCCTTCTTCGGAGCCATACTGAAAAACAGAAAGTAGCAATGACGTAAGGTCACATTCAGGCATTGTTTTTTTTTACTGAATCAAAGCGCTTACAGCAACGCGAAAAGAGGGCACCGGAAGAGATGGGAGAACGAATTCAATTTTGAGAGTGAATTGCTTCCGATTCACTCTCCAAAAAGAGTCGATTCAGTAGCTCATATTCACAATTTAAAGAAAACACTCGTTTTTCGATGTGATCCGACTTCTTTTGGTACATTTCTTCACAGTTTTCGAGAAAATCCACTTGCATGATACGGACGTTGACGGTATGCAACAACATCTGAGGATGACGTAGTGAAATGCAGAATTCTGAGATTTTCGTTAATTCCACCGAAGAATTAAATCACTGGATGAGCCGGCAACACAATACAAGAATAAATGGCAAAGATTGCGAAGTTATGTATAGAACCATCGTTTAGTGCCCTGTCAAGCAACTTTTTTGGGCAACTCGTTGGAATCGTGATGAACATCAGCAAATCGTAACTTTTTTGAAAAGAATCATGGTTTACTTACTCGGTTTCGCGAACCGATTCTTTGATTTCCGGAAGTTCCGGAAGATTATTTGATGAGATTTTTTCTAATTTCTATGAGATGTCTTGTTACTGAAAGTGTGGAGCATGTAAACGTCTCACAGTTGATTAATGTCGAATTCGTTTTTGAACCTGGGTTGGAACTGGATTGGCAGAAAATGTGTAAACAAACAAACGTCAAACAAACTCAAACAAACTTTAGTACAAGCGAAACCGAAGTCGGGTTGGGGTTGAAACTGTGATCTCATCCAGTTCCAACCCAGGTTGGAACTGAATCAAAAACGAATTCGACATTACAATTTAAATTATTTAGTACATCCGGGAAAGGGATCGACTGTTTGCTCACCTCGAAGCAAACAATAGCGCATCAGATTTCATATTTTGTCTTATTAAGAGACCACCTGACGTGGGTTGTCGATTGTTTGCTTTCCGCCCGTGTAGCTGCCGGCTTAGAATAGCACTACGGATCACCTGTTCCGGGGGTAAAAGTCAACCAAACAGGTAACCCCAATCCAAGGTGTCATGCGACCCGTGCTGAGGGATGAATGGTTGAGAGGGTTTAAAAGATGCTGGATCTTTAACGGAGCCCGTAGCGTGGGTAGATCGACTTTTTGAGTTGCGTTGCGGTGATAGATCTACCAATTCGAAATGTAGTAGGGTCTTGGACCATCTGGGCAGGAGCACCTATTTTGGGCACTTGCTGCTATAACTCAGTCAATTTCAAACCGATTGACTTGATTTTTGAGACAAGATCAGATACGCACAGTAACTAGGCATGTGCAAAAATTCAAGTCAATCGGCTTGAAATTGACTGAGTTATAGCAGCAAGTGCCCAAAATAGGTGCTCCTGCCCAAATGATCCCAGACCCTACCATCCTATTATTCAATTTTGGAATATGTGTTCTGGTAATTCAAGGAATTATAGTATTTAGTCCTTACTACTGGTGTTTTGGTGACTTCCAGTTTTTGAATAAAACTGAGTTTACCAGCTTTACTTTGCATATAGTTAAAAACCTCACCATCTGAGGCTAAACTCAATGCAAAGGAAATCAAATTGGGTTAGGGATCCATGTATGTACAAACTCTTCGAAGACTGGAAAGTGCTAGTACGCATAGGAACATACTAGAATCCTTATTATTGAACACATGTTCCATTATTGGAATGATATTGCTGCTAATGTTAAAACCCGGGTCCTAAACTTCCTACTGGGGAGAATTTAGCAGTAAAACAAGGGTGATGCTAGGTTTCCGATGCATGGCCAATATCAGTACTCTTGTTTTGTTTTCTAAGAAAACAAAACAAAAACTGTATCAAAATCGATACTTTATTGCCCCTCAATGGCAATTGAGTAATGCGACATGCACTACACTAAAGATACGGGTAATGTCACAATAGATCTAAAAACTGGTCGCAGTGACAAACCCGAACAGGAATAAAAAAGCGAACAATAGCCCGACAGTCTGAATGGCATGATTCAAATTCAAAAGGTCATATTACTTATCAAAGTGAATCCAGACCCAACGATACCTTCCCTACTAACAATCCCTCCTTCAACCTTTGGTGGAAACGTGCGGTAAACGCCAACTTTCACATAGCAAAGGTTGATACTTTAATCGCTCAAAGGGTTTTTTCCCTCTTCCAAATTTTTAGTTAAAAATAAATAAATAAATAAATAAAGGTTGATACTAACATTCCTTCCCTCTTCCAACCTGACTGCAAGGACGTCGCCGGCGCCATAGAGTCTCTGAAGCGTGCGCAGTGAGAATTTCGACCACTACCAGTCAATTATTCAGTTGATTCATGGTGCAGCTGTCATTAGTTCGGGTCAATCACGGAGTAGCAATTATAGATATGTGCAGTCAGTCTAAGCTAAGCTATTTAGTACATCTGGGAAAGGGATCGCCCTTGGGGCAAGACACTGTGCAAACGAGAGCAGCTTTGAGAATTACGGAGTTACTCTTTTTATTTGTAATGAATGATATTTGTTGAAAGACATCCCCAAAACTGCAACTTTCATTCAGTAGACGCTAGTACTAAGCTTAAAATAAGAAGATCAGGTGAACTGCTTTTGTTAACAAAGCGATTTAGCTTATCAATTTTGCGAAGTGGTGCGCTACAAACCGGATGAAAGTAAACCCCAACAAGTGTGCCGTTATAACTTGCTCGAAGAAAAAGGATTCTTTGCATTTCAATTACGATCTCTTCGGCATTTCCATTGAAAGGACTAATTGCATTAAGGATCTAGGCGTGCAGCTGGATAGTGAGTTGTCTTTTCAGCAGCACATATCGTACGCTGTCGGAAAGGCGTCCAGAAACCTCGGCTTCCTGTTCCGTGTCGGGAAAAAAAATCACCGACATCTATTGCCTGAATTAGTTGTATTGCTCTCTGATGCGCTCATTGTTCGCCGGTATGGAATCCTTACTACTGTAACGGAGTGGATAGAATTGAAGCTGTACAACGAAGGTTCATCCGTTTCGCTCTCCGACGCCTTCCATGGAGAAACCCGTTTCGTCTACCCAATTACGAGAGTCGTTGTCAACTCATGCATTTGGACAGTTTAGCGATTCGTCGGAATGTGGCCCGAGCTCTGTTCATCTTAGATGTGTTAACATCAAGGATCGATTGCCCGGTTTTGCTGACCAATATTCAACTGCATGTGCAAAGTAGAGCTCTACGAAACCACCGGTTTCTTGGTATTCCTGGCCGTCGCACGAACTATGCCGCTTAAGGGTCTCTTGGTGGCCTTAGACTTTTTAATAGGGTTGCTGACGGTTTCGACTTTCACCTGTCAAGGGCAGTACTTAGGAACAATTTTAAATTGATTTTATGTAGATCCAAGATCATTAGGGCATAAGTTAGCATGTTGATAGTTAAAACAAATAAACAAATAAACAGTTTGGATTTGTGCACTCGAAATCGTGAGTAGGTGCCAAGGTCGGCCATTGTGGCGGCCATTTTGGGATTCTAACAAGTTTGTCCTTAACCGTAGCCTTAAACCAGGGAACAAGGTGAAAATTCCTATGTCTCATCCCAGGCAGAGGACCTTTAACGAAGTGATATTTACTTTCTTAGCAACGGTTCCGGGTCATTTGGCCGAACGCCATTTGGCCGAATGACGTTTGGCCGAACGCCATTTGGCCGAAAGGGTCATTTGGCCGAACGCCATTTGGTCGAATGCCATTTGGCCGAAAAAGGATGATGAACTTAAGTGATCTTGCCACTGTTGCCTATATCAGTATAGCTCGAAAGAACAGCCTTTGATTCAAAGAAGGAAAAAATCTCTGACAAAAATAGTCCCGGTTTCAACGCCAACTAATCCCTTGATGGTAAAACTAGAAAGAATAGCATATGATTAAAAGAAGGAAATATTTCTGATGATCATATTGGCAGCTAGAATGTTATCCAGAGTTTGCCCACGCCTCCAAATCCTTTTGATAATAATTCGGCCAAACGGTATTCGGCCAAACGACCCTTTCGGCTAAATGGCATTCGGCCAAATGGCGTTCGGCCAAACGACATTCGGCCAAACGGCATTCGGCCAAATGGCCGGACACCCTTAGCAACATCACCTCTAACGTGTTTGCTTCACATCTATTTCACATACAGTGTCGGACAAAATAATAAGACCACCGGTCCTATTTCATACAAAATGGCCAAGTTTGACGATATGGTACTCGGTTTCTAGTAAACCGATTTGGCTGGAATTTTGACAGCCGACATGAAATTACGGGAATTTTGATTTGTATTAAATTGATTGAGTTCTGTTCACTACTTTCAAAGTTACAGATATACGGTGCGACAAAATTCCAACACCAAATTTTTATGATGGTTATTTGTGGTTAATTAAAGAAAAATGTCCCCAAGTTTAAATGGCATTCTTAATTTTAGTACTTGTTTATCAATCATCAAGTATCAGATACTCACATATATCCTTTGGTCATGGCAATCTGAAAGTGGTCCTATTATTTTGTCGTTTCGTATATCCATAACTTTTGATGTAGTGAACAGCACTCAATCAATTAAATACAAATCAAAATTCACGTAATTCCATGGCGACTGTCAAAATTTCAGCCAAATCGGTTCACTAGAAACCGAGTATCACATCGTCAAACTTGACCATTTTGTATGAAAAACGGGTGGTGGTCTTATTATTTTGTCCGACACTGTATAAGACGGAGCGTAGTAGGCCTGGCCGCTTCTAAACTTGTAATATACATCATTAAAACACTGCAGCGTTAATAATGATAAGAAAAATGATATAAGTATGCACAGAGTCGATTCTATCATTTTCCAAGATTCCTCCTGGCTGTGTATGGGTAGACTGGACTAGGTTAGATTCGTTTAGTCGTGACAAACATATAATAGAATTACTGATGGTCGTGAAACTATGAATGAATGTCGATGAAACATAGCAAGGAACATGCTAGCTCAAGCCAAAATACTCTTGGAAATGTATTATTTACTCGATGCTGCCGATGAGCTGCGCCTATTTCCATTGCTTACGATGCGGATTGTGTTTAGTCTTAATAAACACAATCGGAATGCAGAGTTGACCATTATAAGCGGAAAATATTGTCTCTATAAAAACACCTGCACCATGGTTAGTAATGTTAGTAGCATAACAAACAACTTACTAGTACTTACTAAATTTTCGCACCCAGTCTGATATGCTGAATGATTCTAAAAGTGTTTTTCTTCTAACTTTAGCGTTTCGTTCCGCTTGCTCCCTCGCCAGCTTTTTTGTGCGCGCTGGTGGAATAGGAGGAGGCTCTGTTATGGGAGATTCTTCTACAATATGCTCGACACCTAGTGTGTCTCCAGAACTGCTTTTCTCTTGAACCGCTTGGCATGGGATGCTTACGCTTTGAGGAGTGACGAAAGGTTCTTTTTCTTTAGGAACTAATTTGCACTCGCTTGCCTCCTCGCCAACTTCTACTGTATTTTCAGAAGCAGATGCATCCGTACTTTGACTAGTGTTGGCCTTCGGTTCAGGATTATTTGAATGCTGTTTTTTGACAGAGATTTAAAATATCGTATGATTAATGCATTCGTCACTATTTTGGAATCATGGTCGGTCGCTAAACTATACTATGTTTGTTTATACTATGTTGTATGCAATCTCAAGAGATCAAAATATGCAATCTCCCCTAAAATCTAATAAAGATTTCGTATAAAAATCACAAAAGGTCGATGCACAAAGGACCGAAAACATTCTAACTACCACGAAGACCGAACCACAAACAGCTGGAAGTTCAATACTCGAATCACGAAAGTTTGCGAGGTTGAATAAAAAAAAGGCTGATTTTTGGCTGATCCGGAATAACAACCGAATAGCAGTACTGAAGATGTTTTCTGAGTTCTATTATTATTTAATCACCAGGAAGCACGATGATACTGATGCAAATATATTTCAGTGAATATTTCTTGTCGTTATAACTTTTTGCGTAAATAATTATTTTTAGTGGCCGAGGCAGCGCCAGATGAGAATTATCATATTGTGACTACCAGATCAAACAGCGCAAGTAATAAAAGAGCGTAATTGATACTCTCGACACCTTGCATACGAACCATTGAATTGTTTTCATAAATAAAAAATACGGACCGATCCAGTCATCATTGCATTGCATTTTTTTTTTAAGAGACTTTACCGCAATGCGGCATTCGCCTCTAAAGTCATCATTGTATTCGGAATATCCAGATATCTTTATTAGTCTAATCTTTATGATGCACTCCTGCTGTTTGTATTGAAGTTGTTAGGCCTTTTGTATTTTAGAATTCCGTGCCTCGGCTTTCGTGATTCGCTCTTCTTTGTCATTTAAATGTTTGATAACATTTTAGTTAGTAGGCGTTCAATTCAACACTACTGGCGCTACATACAGCATTGATAGGAAAAGGTCAATAGCTCAAAGTTTAAAGTTTTTCATTAGAAAGCTCAACTTATAGCCAAAAGACAAATTGAATAACACTCATATTTGTTAAGTATCGTATTATAGCTAAGGAATTTATTCTTAAACAAATTGTCTCAGTAGCTAAAATTAATTTACCTGATCTATGCTTGGAGATCTCAGTTGGTCTTCTTTCGATTGGACGCTTTCTAACCGCTTGGGACTTCGTGGCGTTTTTATGTACATATCTAAAGAACCATATATCTCTTGCGTAGAGAGATTGAGTAAGCATATTTTCTGGACAATATCTACCACAGCCAAACCATACTCATTGCCGTATGCCATTCTGAAAGTGAAGGCCGTTAGTATTTTAACACGTTTCATTACATGTTTTGGTACAAAACATACAGTCCATAACTGGAATTGATGGTAAGCGCAGTAATTTGACCAGGATGCGTGCCATGCGTCCAGGGGGTAATGCAAACTAATTGAGCTTGGAAACCGGGTGGTTTCCTTTGTGGTCCACTTTTCACTTTCAGCATTCCGTTGTACTATAACAAAATGAAATAAATCTTAGTATGTTCTCTTCCCCAGCGCCATGATCTGGTTGTCCTACCTTCTTATCGCATTCTACGGAATCGGTTTGCTTTGGCAGTGTCTTTGGAATAAATTCACACTCGGGACTGCCATCGTTATCCACCGCATTTTCATAAGAAATAGGAATTTCGAGCACCTAAAACATCCGAAATAGATTACCACCAAGTAAATGTCGCACAGTTCACAGTACATACGGCAATATCTCCTGTGCTTTCCGCTCTTTTAAATTTAAATAACGCTACGTGCCCACTATTCGTGGCTATACACAGTTTCCTGTAAAGATAGGAAAAAATACTTTATTTTCAAATCAATCAATACTTTGTGTTTTCGAAAACAGTAAAAAAGGCAACCTAGACATGGCATTGTGTTTTTCTTTATTATTTACCTCGACTCGGCACATAATGCTATCGCCGATATGGACAACGGATCGTCGTCGCTGACGTCCATCGATCTCACTCTAGATTTTTCGAATATTTTAGACGTTTTTAATTTATAAAGCACTTGTAACGTTCCAGCACTTGAGTCCCAAAACTTGATAGACCCGTCCTGGTGGCCAGTCAGCACTATTTCCGAATAACTACAGGACGTTGGCTGCCATTCTCCGCCGTTGATGGGCCACTCTCGTTCCGAATACCCTGATCGACGGTTCGATGCACTTCTCCCTACTGAATAAAAGGCTGGAACTAAATCAGATGGACAATCCGCTAAATATGTACAACAAGTAACTGGCGACTCATGTATATCCATAGAATAAGGCGATTCAAACGTTGGATAACCAGTTGTTAACAAATCTATCAATACTAAATCATTTTGCAGTAGGACCGCAACGGCATATGGTTCCTGTAAATCTGCAGAAAAAAAGGTAAAAATAGAAGTTGAATGCAGCGAACTAAAACACAGCCGTCAGAATCACTTACCACTACTCCATGGACTTTCACAAATCGTGATAAAGTCAATAACCGGATGTTCCATTTCTAATACTGTGGTTGATTTGCCCTGAACTAATACTGTTATGCAATGAGACTTACTACTACATTTTTCGGTCGGTAGGCCACCAGAGAATATTGTAAATTGTTCACTGCAAACGAAAATAAAAGTAGATTCAAGTACCTAAAGAAGGAATTACAAAACTTACCCAAGTCTATTTGTTTTAACTTCCACTTTTTGAATTGCATTGCATGCTTCTATTTTTCCATCTTTATTTGTCTTAGCTGCAAACGAATAAATTGATGATGACAACATAGTGTAACTTTTCAACTTGTTCAACAAAAACGACTAGAACTTCCATTAGATCAATTGTGTCGATATTGCACCATACTCACCATGTGGAAAACCATGCACTAGAGGTTTAGGTGAAAGTTTTAAAGGCCACGTACACAAAGATCCATCAGAGTGAGATGTGATGAAATGTTTTCCTTCGTGATGCCAGGAACACGATAAAAGAGGCTCCTGTGATATCCATCGTAGTTCTGCGCATTTTCCTCGCATATCCCACAGAACTAATTGACCTGTTTCAAATCCTATCAGTAACTGGAATGAGAATTAAAGTGTAAGCGATTATTTAGAGTGCAAAGGGCATAACAGTTTTTTTTATTTATTGATGTTCATAGCTCAAAACGGAAGAATTGAAAAATGTTTTGTTATTTGTTTACTGTGGAAATCCAGCAATTTCTCGTAGGAAATATATTAATGTGGACGTATGACATATGGGCTAATGGACAGACGGCTGAGAGGATAAATGGCCAAATTTTCGAAAAGAACTGTCTATGTAGCAAGAATTATTTTGTTATTTAGTGTTTTGGCTGTCTGTCCGGAAACCATATTGTCAGGGATTAGGGCGGAAGCACAGTACAGTCCAAGCCATGCTGTGAAGCTTATCAAGGAGATCAAAATATTGTTGGTTTAACGGCTACTTGTATTCTACCGGTCACCAAAGTAACCGTTCCAAAGTAGCCGTTTTCATATTAAAGTCATATTATATGTCAAAAGTCAAAATATGAATATAATTGAGTAGCTGGTGGCAACGAGGAATCGCAATGCTAGAACTCATGTTTAAGTCCCTCTTTTTATAAAACGGCTACTTTGAAGGCCCTACTGAAGTGACCGGTGAAATGCAAGTCTCGCGCTTAGTATCATACGGGTGTAACTACAATGATCGATATCTCTTCGTCGACTGTCTCTTAAATTAATAACTTGGCCGGCAAATCATTTTCGGTTGTTTTTGTTGGTTTAGATGCTAGTCTAAGTCGTGCTGTACTGAAACACACCGAGAGATCATCCCAATATTGGTCATATTTCCCGGAATAACCGGAAGAGAAAATTTATGAACAGAAATCGATCATTGTAGATATCCACAATATTCAAGTGGACCAAAATACTCAAGCTGGAGTTCACTAAGGCAAAAATACTTAGGAATTTATTAAGTCAAAACAACGTTTTCACATTTCAATAGCCATTTATAAATTTTGTAGCCATCGAACACGTGTTTTATATTGCGCGCAAACCCCAAAATTGTATTCCCATCTTTGGGTTTCCGCGCTGACGATCCAGCGCCAGATTTGGCGACAAAAAAATATTACAGCAGTTGCCGGACAGTTGGCAATCCTGATATTTGACGGCGGCCGTTCGTTAGTTGTGTAAGTCGATTGTTGTCATGCAAAAGAGTGTTGCGACAGGTGATGGTTTCGGACCGTCCAAAGAGCAAAACTCGCTTTTTACGGTGGAATTCGCTTTTAGCTGTAAATCAAATTTAATTAATTATTTTTAAGTATTAACATAGTTTATAAGTAATAGTTTGCATGAGTAGTTTTGATGTTTAAACAAACTATTAAGTTGCATGTTTTTTCAATATAATTCAGTCCGATAGCTTACATTTTCAGTCCTTTCTGTGTATAATCCTGTCCAACAAATTCTAACTCCTGAACTGTGCTTCTTCTATCAAACTAGCTCGCGTGTGCTCTCTATCTTGCGGTGTCTGCCTGAATACTAATTGTGTGTCCCTATACAATTGGTTTTGATTATTATTAATCGTTCTCGATGAGTTCTCACATCGGTTGAGTGCCGGGGGAAACTGGGGTACTATGGCTCCGTCCTGAACATTCCCCGACCCGTATTGCTCCGTGTTCACACGAGCAGTATCAGCCACTTCCAGGACGACCAATTTAGACACCGGATGTCGTAGAACACCAGTTGACGTCTTAACATTAGCGCTGCGACGTCTGCCATCTCGTCCAGGAAACACTCGCAGCACTCGCCCTCTAATCCATCCGTTACAGTGTCGATGCAAAATCCAACTGGAACGTAGATCCAGCTTGTCGTCTACGAGCTGTGTCGGAGGCTGATTCATCCCGCTTATGCTCAGCATGAGAAAATAATTCGGAGATAGTGCCTCATGATCCGAGGTCTCGATGGGCATGTAGGTCAACTGCCTCGAATTTACTACCGATTCCACTTCTACTACCAAAGGGATCAAAACTTCTTCACTCGGCTTTCGTTCGACAGATAGCGAAGCCAGGGCACACTTAACGGACCGAACCATACGCTCCCAAGACCCCCCCATGTGCGGCGCAACAGCAGGGTTGAAGCGCCATTGAATGACAGTATTGGGGAAAGTCGAAGCTAGTCCCTGGGTGATTCCTTTAGGCTGATCCTGTGACACCCTCCGCGCTAAGAACCGCCAGATAGCCGTTTTACATCGAACTGGTGTCTCTCCGTTGCAGTGACGTAATAATTCTTCGGCAGCACGGGATGATTCTTGAAGTCGAAGGCAGCATTCGCGATACCTGCGCTGAAGCTCTTCTCTGGTAAGAGAGAGCTGGACCTCCTTAGCTTCCGCATAATCTGGACCTCCTATCGTCTCCGCACGTAGACAACGTTCCCACTTCTCCTTATACTCGACTATCCACTGCTTCAGGTTGTCGAACAGCCCAAGTTTTCGCGAGAGACGGTGATCCAATGATTTCATCCTGTTCTCCGCCATGGGCCTGCTGTCTGGGAAGCCGATGTGGTCGTTTTTCCAGAAAAGCCCCGTTTGAAACCGTCCGGAGCGCAGACTGGTAGTCGTGTCATCCAGCATCTTCCTCGAACGTATTTCATCGGAACTTTCCAGTACAGGCACAACTGCATCGCCAACATTCTCTGTCGAGAAAAAATCCTTCACCAGATCGTGTAGATCATCGTCAGACCTTCGAGCTCCATGGTATAGCTTAAAGAGACACAGTACCGATGGAGAACCCTGGTCAGAAATTGGGCCATAAACCGTCCATCCCAATCTGGTTTTCGCTGCAGCCGGTTGTCCAATTCTACCTTCCCGAGTTTTGAGAGGAATTTTTAGATGAGTATTGTCCAAGCCAATTAGGATGGTTGGAACTGCGCTGCTATATTCTTCAACAGGTAAATCACGGAGGTACGGGAACTGTTTGGCTAGTTGACTGAATGGTAGGTTTTGACTGGGAAGACACAGGTTTTCCACGGTATGAGCCGCCTTCAGCACATGTCGTTTTTGCGCGCCACGACCTGATATTTCAAGACTAATCAGCTGTGAGTTTTCCTCTGTGCGCTCCACTTTACCGGTCCACTGTAGGCAGAGTGGATAGGATTCACCTAAAGCTCCCAGCTCCCGAGCAATTCGTGCATCGACCAAAGTAGACGAAGACCCTTCATCCAAGAAGGCATACGTGTGGACGAATTTTTCGTTGTTGAACAACGTCACAGGTACGATACGAAAGAGCGTGGTGACTTTACTATCTTTGTGGACGTTGACTGTTTCGGTTTCTGATGTATTCCTAGCCGGTACTGATAGTTGCGGCCGGCCTGGATGCAACAGCTTGTGATGCCGCTCTGCACATTCCTCGAATCCACATGACGTAGCTTTGCAGGGAAATTTTCCATGTGCTATCAAGCACCGTCGGCACAAATGATGCTCTTCTACACGCTTCCAACGGTCACCCAAACTGAAATTTTTGAAGTCTTCGCATTCATGAACCTTGTGTCCTGGTTTTTCACAAATTGGGCATGGTTTTCCTGGGTACTGCTTTATTTCGAGACTGCTGGGTCGATGACGTTCGTCTTCGAAATCCTGCGAGCTGCAGGAGGAATGAGCGTTCACGAACAACTTTTCTTTGCACTTCTTCTTCTCTGAATTACCATGAGTTACATCAGATGATTGAAAAGGAGAAACGTCGCTCGCAGCGACAACTAATTGAGCCATATAGTCACCAAAGGTCCCAAGGTCGACCACCGGGCACTTTTGCTTGAAGAGTGCCCAGTCCAACTTGATGTTCGCTGGTAATTTGCCCACCAGCTCCTGCAGTAGGGCTGGATTGGAAAAGTGGGCCTGCTGACCGGCCGCACGTAGATGCCCGCACAGATTCTGACAAGCGAGACCGAACGATATTAGGGTTTCCAACTTTTCCGGTTTCGGGGCTGGGGTTGCACGCACTTTTTCCAGTAGAGAATTTATGACCAAATCGGGACGTCCATAAAGCATTTGGAGAGTCGTGATGATCATGGGGACAGCCGACGGTTCCAAAAGGAGGCTCCTCACTGATTCAAGGGCGTTTCCTTTGAGACTTCGTTGCAGACGCATCAAGTTCTCGCCGTGTGAAAATCCACAAAGTTGGGTTGTGTTCTGGAAGCAGCTCATGAACAACGGCCACTCGACAGGATTGCCCGAAAAATTCGGAAGTTCTTTGGGAACGATGTGTCTGGCGGCGAGTTGATGAGTCGTCGGAGAACTAATCCACGGCTGAGACGCTGGTGCAGTTGTCAGGGTGTAATCGAATGGCGGGACCGCTGATGGTAGACCACTGTTTACAGCACCTGTTGACGCTATCGGCATTTGAGTACTTTGGACCGTATGTACTTGGGGCACCGAAGGCATACTGGACGACGAAACAAGCGGATAATCGGCAAAACGCACTGAGGGGGCTGTTGCAGGGCGGACATGGGGAGTACTCTTATGCAGCGGATTGAAGAGGAATGCATCATGACGAGAATGGGGGGGATTGCATGGTTCGGTCACAGGGAAATTAGTGTGTTCTATTAATGGCGTACGCTTTGGTATGTTAAATGTCACATGGCTTTGCAATGGCCTTATTTGATTGGCAATATAATTAGAGCACGTATGACTCACCGAAATACTGGCTGCTGACGTCTGCTGTCCACTGGGTGATGGTTCGAGGCCGGACATTTGCACCGGCTGGCTGCCGGTGGGCTCCAATGCTACCTGGGAGTGACCTCGGGTGCCTACTGAGCTTGACATCATGGCGCAAATCTCCTGCTGTTCCGGACAAACGCTGGACGCCGACCTTCGTTGATTGTCGCTTTGCATCAGCTCGCTTGCTGCTAACGGTCCACCTGGAGCGAAGTTTGTCTTGGATGGAACTAGCTGCACTCCACTAAACTTCCGTTGAATTTCCTGAAGGTTCACCGCGATCTGTGCTTTTGGAAGGGGTTGAGGTACTTCTTGTAGGTCCCAAGTTAGGCTCCAGTCCAACGGATTCTGTACTTGAACCTGCGGTAGTGCATTGCCTACGTGAGGTTCCCCAATAGAACACGAAGATCGCCACCTCGTCGCATCTTGGTTAGATGGCTGACTCGGATTGAGTCCGAACATGAGTTCGGCAGGCTGCCCTGACTTTGGTGTAGAAGCTGCAGCAACCTTCGTTGGCACTGATAGGCTGGGCGTGAAGACTGTTCCTGTCCGTAACGATACACCAGCGGGGATTTCATCGCACCCGATGCCGGACTCCGTAGTTGTGACAGGTTTGTCCTGCAGCCACTGATGGACCTTTTCAATGCTCGACATTGAACGCCGGCTGCTTGCATGATCATCTTCGAGCAGCTCTGCGTGCATAAGGTCATACTTTTTCTTCAGGTATTCCTTTTCACGCCGAAGTCTGTCCTCAGCTGCTTTCTCTTGCAAGCGGTTTTCTTCCTCGAGTCGTGGTAGTTCTAACTGAACCCTGGCTCGAGCCGTAGAACTCGACGATTTCCGCGAATTCGATCGAGGAGGCGGTGGAGCCCGCCGTTGGCAACGAACACACACTACACGTTCACCGCCGATACATCGATCAACCATAGCACACGCGGAATGTATGGAACGAAGGCACTCACAGCAGCGCTCAATTTTGTCGTTGGTGACGATCGGTTGACCGCATGTACAATTGAATCGGGCCGCCGCCATCGCACTTCTCCGCTACCACACGTTGATACAAGCAATCGTGAAAATGAAAATCTAAAAGTTTTGTTGCGACAGGTGATGGTTTCGGACCGTCCAAAGAGCAAAACTCGCTTTTTACGGTGGAATTCGCTTTTAGCTGTAAATCAAATTTAATTAATTATTTTTAAGTATTAACATAGTTTATAAGTAATAGTTTGCATGAGTAGTTTTGATGTTTAAACAAACTATTAAGTTGCATGTTTTTTCAATATAATTCAGTCCGATAGCTTACATTTTCAGTCCTTTCTGTGTATAATCCTGTCCAACAAATTCTAACTCCTGAACTGTGCTTCTTCTATCAAACTAGCTCGCGTGTGCTCTCTATCTTGCGGTGTCTGCCTGAATACTAATTATGTGTCCCTATACAATTGGTTTTGATTATTATTAATCGTTCTCGATGAGTTCTCACATCGGTTGAGTGCCGGGGGAAACTGGGGTACTATGGCTCCGTCCTGAACAAGAGCATTTTGCTGACAGTTAGGTTAGGTTATTGTTGACAGTTTTTTTTGTGGTATTAGTGTGCTATTTGGCGATTTGCTGTATCGCGTTTTTCAAAAACCATTTTTGAACAAAACTTCACAAAAAATGGTTTCTGCAAAAATGGAAAACATTTTCCACCTCAACAAAATTCAGAAGATACCTTGATCCATACTCTAGATGTGTACCCGATTTTGGAAATATTGCTTCGTTATTAAATAAAAAATCAAAAACCAAAAAAGTGAGGAAATGTTTCCAGTTTCGCCTTAATTTAGAATGCCGAATCTCGGTTTACGAATGCCGAGCTTTTGGTTCTTCAGATTTGTGCTTTTGAAAATTCTAGGTGTGGCCTTAAGTGCATTTTTCCACAGACATCAGTTTCCTTTGACAACACTATTGGAAAATATGTTTTCGGGGTAATCATCCATTCGGGGAAATGGGCTATTCGGGGTAATGGCATTCGGGGTAATGTCATTTGGGGTGTTGAAATTCGGGGTACTGGACCATTCGGGGTTTTCGGGGTAATGGAATTCGGGGAACTGTTATACTGCCCCCACTCGCAAAACAGTCCTATATGAATAGGGAACTCAGCAAAGATGGGGGCAGTATAGGACCATACAAATGTAGCGGCATACGTGGGACCGCGCGGTGGGTCCGATTTGAGTCGTCTTAGTTTTGGAAAAAGATTCTTCATACATTTTGAACGGGGAATTGGACTTGGCTAAAGACTTGATACGGCAAAAACGCAGTAGGCAGGACAAAGTTTGCCAGAGCCAGCTAGTATAATAATTCTGGAGCTCGATTTGAAAAGGTCGTATGTGCTTTTGTCGATTAAAAATTCGATCAGTTGGATTCGCTTATTATAGCAAAAACCGTTGAAATTAAACAAAGTTGATACACACAGCAGAATCATCACAAAACAGGCTTTCCGTTCCATCATTAAAAGTCTCCAAAATATCTTCCATATTGCTACAGTAACTAAAATAAACTGATCGAATTTTTTATCGACAAATGTACATACGACCTATTCAAATCGAGCTCCAGAATTGATTGATTGATTTAGCTATATTATAGAGACTTTCAGCCCTTGGCTAGTTCGTCTCTCAGTATAATACAATTTTCAATTTCAATAATTCATATATTTTTCAATTTCAATAATTTAAATCCTCCAAAACCTCGTGTTAATTGCGGCGAAAAGTCGATGCATTTGCCGAATGAGTGTCCGCATTGTGAAGATACATATGCAGAGTGCGAGAGTAAGTCTCGGTACCGCAAACCAGGGTGAAATTGATCTTCGGGTCGAAATTGATCAGACTTTTTTCGCTAGATAAAGCATACTTTTAATATTTTTTTTAACATTATCGTATAGTATCAGATTCCAACAGCACGATGCTTGCAAAGAAACTACTAAGAATATGCTTAATCTAATGGAAATACGTCTGATCAATTTCGACCCGAAGATCAATTTCACCCCGGTTTACGGTACTATAAAAACAATTCGCTCTCGCTTGTATAATTAGAAGGTACAACCGCGAGCGTGTTGAGAGTTTGGCATCTAAGCCGAAAGAGAGATGGAATTGAAAAGTTTGGAGCATTCATGGTGTAGTCTCGGAATCGGTTTGGCTTTCTATTCCGCAGAATCGTTACCTGTTCGTTACCTGGGTTCGAATCCCACCAGAACGCATTTTTTTCACAAATTCATCTCTCAATTTGCCAATTAATTAACATTCTATGTTCTCTAATTTTCATGTTTTTTTTTTTTCATTACGTTCTGTCGTACCAAAAAATTGGTACATGCCTGTGAAGGGCAACATAGACAATAGTTTTTACTTTATTATTATTATTATTGTTTATTTTAACTTGAAATTTAGAAAGAGGGAAAAACCCCTTTGAGTGATTTCGGCATTTCAAAAACGAAATCTTTCTCAAAGAGGCACAAAACCTCTTTTTCTTTTCAAATAACATTATAAAAATAATTTAAAACTAAAGGCTCACACGGCAATGAACCATAACGGAGCCGCTATCTTGAAAGAGGACAGCATGCCAAATCGTAAAACAAGTCTCCGGAAATCCAGAAATCCTAATGGGGGAGGGGGAGGGATCAGGGGGTCATCAAAAACGAATCTTCAAGGCTGAAAATAAAGAATACCAAAAAAAGGGGAACAGTATCAAACAAAATAGGCAATCTCATTTAGAAATTTGAACAAAAGTTTCAATATATGTTCATTTTTTAAGACCAAAATCTCCCGTATAGATACAGGAATTGAAAAACCTGCTGCAATTAGGCTATCAAATAATATCTTCCTCGGTGCAATAAACCGAGAACAATTAATTATAATGTGATCAATGTCTTTATACGATAAGCCACATTCGCATAAGTTTGAATCTACAATGTTGATACGATACAAATGACTATTACAAATATAATGATTGGATATCAATCTCGAAAAAGCACAAATGAAATTTCTACTCCCAGATACATTTTTAAACCAAGGAAAATGATTCACCTTGGGACATATTGAATGACACCATCGCCCTTTATCACTAGAATTCCAATTGATTTGCCAAGCATTTAGAGAATAATTTCTCAGATTGGGAAAATATTCAGAAGGAAATATATCACGATGATAAATTTGTCCACGCATAACCCCAAATTTTGCCAATAAATCCGCCTGTTCATTGCCATAAATATTACAATGAGCAGGAACCCAAACAAATTTAATAACATATCCTTCATAATGCAAATCAAACAATATTTTTTTCAACATCAATAGTTTTTACTTTAGAGATGATAATGAATACAAAAGATTAAAGCATTCAAGTCTCCAATGAATTACCGAGACGTGTGACATTAACATCAATAAGCAACACATATACGGCAAATTTCAATTTACTAACCTTATTAGGATCTAATGGATTATCAGACAAGTGAACGACAGCACCCGGATGTGTTTTTCTGATCCTGGAAGCAAAGAAAGTGATCATTACAGTTATTACGCCACGTATGTTTCTCCCGAAACATCGGGATAACCATGATTGTCAAATAAAACGATTTTTTAAATGTGCGGTAACGTGCTGCGTGTATAAGCTTCTATTGAAAGCCCTAAATCTGCATGCATAACTTTGACATCCCTTTAAAATGTTCAATGTTAGTTTTATGAATGAAACATGTTATTAGGATGTCCGAAGCTGGTGTAAATATCGCATAGAATAATTGAACTATACTTACGGATCAATTGCCTTGTTCCAATTGATGATGTATCCGCTTAAGGAAAAAGAGTCGGCATGAACTATGTGCGTGTTCCCTTTTTCTGTTCCTACGTACAACCATTTAGTGCCTACTGGTAGGTGCAAATGTGTGATCCTAAAAATATATTTTTTTTATTTACACCACACACTATTTACAAACACGAGTACGACAACGAAGATAGAAAGTATACCTTTCCCTTTGAAATTTCAGACTTTGTACTACTTTTGGTATTTTTGCGTGAAAATTCCATAAATGTAAAGTGTCATCGGCAGTAGCTGTTACAAGGCTACCTTCGTTCACCAGAAATTCGATTAGATTCACGGCACATGCGGATTCTCCTTCGTGTTTTACGTGAGCGTCAACACCAAATCTTCCTAATCTATCAAGCAACAGTTAAGGAAATTTGTTTAACAGATTATGTATCCCACCCGCAAACAGCCCGAAAATGCCGACATTTTAGATATAAAAAGTTGAAATAAATAACTATTTGTAATGTACTGTTATGAATATTTTCGATCAAAAGGATACATTCTTACTGTACCAGATTTGTCACCTATCGCTAGCAATTTCTGTACTGGGTCGTAAGCTAACGCCGTTGGAGAGTATGGAAATCCGTGTCGAAATGTCTGTAAAATGGAAGAAAAAAAAAAGAAATATTACTGTTATGTAGATCGTCTCATTAGCTTTCTTGGAAGCTTCATTCATGATGCTACATTATTGCCCTCTGGAATAAAAGAGTAAATTATGCATCATTTAGCTACGAGGTTTTTTTATCTATACTACCGAGATTTTTAGTCCGAGGCTAGTTTATCTCGTGACCTAAGGCTTCACTTCCTTTCCAAAGGAATAACTATCATTTGGGTTTTTAGATTAAGAAAAATTCAATGATTTTTTTTTATTTTTAAACAAAAGAGCACATTTTTCTGAGCCGCTATGATTTTTTTCAGATTTTTAGAACTTAATGTTGGTACCTAAAATCAATTTCAAAGAGATTTTTTGAAATCACCTTTTGACAGCTGGGCAACTGCTGGGCAGTACAAGGGGTGATTCGACAAATCGCTCCCACACAAATTTCAAATTGATTTTTAAATAGGTTCCCGGGCACCAAAATTGATGAAAATTTGGATTTCGGCTCAGTTTGGCATGCAGATTCAGAATATGAAATTATCTCAACACCACTAAAGAAGCCAATTAGCGGGTTGTTCATTGGGTGAATTCTGTTGTTTTTTTTTTGGAAACGATTGAAAACTCCTTCTTTATTTTTCTTTACGATTCAACCTACTTTATTAATTTTCGGTCATCTTCAGAAGATTTCGCCGGACGTTCGTTTGTCCAGGCGGCATACTTAATTCTCCTGAATTCGGGGTTAACAACTAGCGGGTTGTTCATTGGATTGTTTATAGCGTAGGCAGGCACAATGAACGTTTGCTATGGTATCGAGATAAGTATCAACTTATTCAAGGAGAAGACTTAAGGCACTGTCCATAAACTACTTAGGGGCGATTTCTTCACCCTGGCTTAAGCATTAAACCAGGTTTAACTATATGGGTAAGCCTGGCTTACCGGTTAAGCCGAGGTGAACAAATCGGCCCTTAGACCCTTTTTTGGTCATTACATACCTTATCTCAAAGAACACTAAGTTGAAGCGAGGCAGGCCAAGTCCCAGTGGGGACGTCGAGCCACAAATAAGAAGAAGAAGATACCTTATCTGGGGATGTTTATAAACCACGTAGACGAAATTCTGGCCATTACAGACCCTCCCTCCCCCTCGTAGACTTTCGTCCATAAAATTTTGAAATATATATGGAGGGTTGACCCCTCCCCCCAAAAGTATACGTGGTTTTTTAATGGCCCCTTCTTCTTAGCGTCACGTCTCAACTGGGACAAAACCTGCCTCTCATCAGTAATGAGCACTTCCACAATTACTACACACCAGTCTTCCCAAACGAACATCGAACTCGCCAAGTACTGCTGTATTAAAACTCCGTCTGTACTCCGCGTCGGTGTTTAAACCGCAACACACAATTTTGTACCCAAACGTGTACTTCTGTTCAAAGTTCGCTTTAAACACAAGTACGAACATATGTACAGTACACGTGTACCGTGCAAAACGAAGTGGGACACGATCATGCAAAAAAGAACATTCTCGAACGACGATTGACAGTTCGGCACCACTCGTTTACCAATCGGAAAGCCGCTTCGGATTTCATTCTTGGTTTGCGTTCAGTTCGATTTTCGTTTCGTACTGCGGTACGTACACAAGTTTTGTACTTGAGTACTCTTCGGTACGGAGTACGCTAGCAAACACGGGTACTCCGATGTTTGGCGTTTGATGTGCAACACAAGTGCGAGAAAACGTACAGAAGTTGAACATGAGCTAAGTTCGTGGGAAGACTGCTACACACTTAATCTGGACTGCCGGGATTTTCTCAAACTTGTATTAAATTGTTGCATACCTCATAAGAAAAGCATGGAGTATGCAACAATTGGCGATTTACCCTAGATACGGTCTTTCCGGAAGTCGGTTCCCGGTCCAAGTTCGTCCCTCTCTTTGTCGCTACAGTCCATTCCGGTACAACCTGTCAGGGGGCATCCATAAATGACGTAGCTTTTTGAGCAATTTTCATTTCCCCCTTCCCCCTCGTAGCATTTCGTCACAAACTTGGATACCCTCCTATAAATGACGTAGCTTGTTTAACAAACCGCCACCTCCCCCCCCCCCCCGAACAACAAAATTTTCATGTCAATAAGTAAAGAAAAAAAATGAAACTTAGTTCTGACCATTTTTACTTGTATGTATAACGAATATTATGAAAAAAAAACAACAATAGCAAGAAAATATTTCCGACTGCGGAGCGGATCTGGTGTGATGGTTAGAACACGTGACTGGGATCGAATCCCACTTCCGACAAACTCGCAAAATGTGAGTTCTTTCTTCGGAAGGAAAGTCAAGCGTGGGTCCCGAGATGAGCTAACCTAGGGCTAAAAATCGCGTTAACATAGAAAAAAAATATATTGCCGGCTGCCAGATTCAGATCGCCAACATCAAGACCAAGGAGATTATCACCAAAACTAATGACACAATAAACCACCCATCCTTCTGCTTAATAATGCCAATGAACAGGAAGTTGATGCTCCTAATACAGTTCAATACTTAGCCTAGGAGCTCTTTCGAAGATATTAGTTTGCTCACTAATGAATCTGTTAAGAATATCAATTTGGTTTCATTTGAATAAAATTTGAAGGACCCTGATCGAAGTAGACGGTGACCGCGAGTTCAAGTGTTTTTTGCGTTTGACAGCAAATTTTTCGTGTGAAATTTTTCGCGATTTGGCTAATGGAAGTTCATTGTTGCGGAGGGTGTTATTCGTTGTAAAGCTAAGTAATTAGCCTTAATGTCCTTACGAGTAAGCTGATTGCAAACGGGTTGAAAAGGTTTCTCGGTACACAATGATTCCATTGCGCTAATCGTCGTTGTTTCGCGTGCGTACGTGTCGGCTCGTAATAAGTGTTTCTTGTCTTAATTATCGGATCGCGGTTAACCTCAGTTTTGCGCCGGTCGAAGTGAGCCACCATGGTATTACGTGACCGTACTATCAGTACGGAATTCAGTTCTGGTCGCATGGCGCTTTTTCTTTGGCTGGACACCGGCCGAACGGACTTGGCTGACGATCATACAACTTGCTGTGGAGCACTCCTTCGGAAGCGGCGGACCAATTTCTCACAATAATCTTCTTTTTTCTGTTCAGTATTCAGTATTCAGTATTCAATAATTCAATCGTACCGTCATCAACCTTTAGTTAAATTGTCATATTTACTATGTACTAATATTTACTCTTTCAGCGGTAGCCAGGTAAATGATTAAAACTAAATGTATAACACATTGTCATGCGCTTTCTCGCCAAGGAAAGCATCCCATAAAACCTCATCCATCCAACTCCAGATACCTATGAAGTGGCCCAAGTTCTTGGACATATTCTGAGTAGGTATCTAATCAACATTTTCTCCCCATCCCTGCTAATCGTAAGGACCTGGCCATGTGTCAAACAAAGAGATCGTTCAATGAAAGGTTTGTCAAGTCCCAGGCAACTTTTCTGGCGCATTCAACGTCTCTTTTGACAGCCACCCCAGGATGTGTACGGTCGGCTATGCTATTCTATTTGAATAAAATTTGAAGGACCCTGCAGGAGTTTCTTCTAAAATTCTTTCAGCAGTTCATTCTGAAATATCTCAAGGAGTTTCTTATGGGATTTCCATTTTTAATTCCTCCAACTCTTCCGTCTGGGATTTATCCAAGGCATTTTTTTTTGATTCCATTTGAGATTTCCTCTTATTTGTATTTCTTCATGGGTTCCTTCTGAGGTCCCTCCTAGAACTCCTTTCAGAGTTCCTTCTTTGATTCCACCAAAAGTTCTTTCTGAGATTTCTACGGGAGTTTTTTTTTCTAAGGTGTCACTAAAAGTTTATCCATGGCTTCCTAAAGAAGTCCCTTTCGGGATTCCTCCAAGAGTTTCTTCTTGGTTACCGTCAGGAATTCACTCAGACATGCATTACTAAATCTATGCAGGAAATCCCTCCGGCATTCTTTCAAACCCCCTCTAGATGTTGCCTCTGGGATTCCTCCAGGAGTTCTTCTTCGGATTCCTTCAGAAATTCCTTCCTGAATTCTCTGGGAGTTTCTTCTGGGATTTCTCGAGAACTTCCTCCTAGGATTCATCCAGGTTTTTTTTTTCAGGACTCCTCCAGAAACATTTTCCGGCATCCCTCCATTCACTCTTTCTGGAATTCCTTCAGGATTTTCTTTCTTAGATTTTACCAGGAGTTCTATCTGGATATCATCGGCTCTTTTTTCGTTCCCCTCTTCCTCGCTCAGTATATATTCAGGGTTGTTACGAGAAGCGTGGAAAAAAATCCGCGCCAAATCCGCGCGAGCAAAATTTGAATCCGCGTCAAATCCGCGCGATTGTGAAAATAAATTCGCGCCAAATCCACGAGAAAGTGAAAACCTTGAACTAACATGAATTAAACGGGATGAATTGCTGAAGTTTTTAAATACAGTATCTGACCCAAACTTTTCCGAAGAATTCTTAAAATAATGAGCATGAATTGGGTCTCCAGTTAGCCTAGTGGTTAAGACTATGGATCGCCAATAAGGAGACGGCGGGTTCGATTCCCATTCCGGTCGGGAAAATTTTCTTGACTCCCTGGGCATAGTGTATCATTGTACTTGCCACACAATATACAAATTCATGCAATGGCAGGCAAAGAAAGCCCTTCAATTGATAACCGTGGAAGTGTTCAAAGAAAACTAAGTTTAAGCGAGGTAGGCTAAGTCCATGCGCGGAAGTAGAGCCACAAAGAAGAAGAAGAAGAATGTGCATGAATTTGAGTAGGGTATTATGAGAGTAATTCGTAGAAATCAAATTTGAGATTTTTTTAGAAACTGAGAAAGAAACTGAAAGACAATGCTGCAATTTTATAAAGATTTTCTTGCTAATTTAAAATTCCATTAGGATTTTTTCTAGGATTTCTCCAGTTATTTATCCATGCATTCCTTCAAAGATTCTCCAGGTTTTTTCTTCAAAGTTTTCACTATTAATTCACACAGGGATTTATATGATTTTTTTTATAAATTTCCTTCTAGGTGCCTCGACAGATTTTCCTAAAATGAACTAAGGATTTCTACTAGAAATGCCTCTACAACAATGTGGTGGACCACTCTGAAAATTACAACGTTAAATCCACAGACAAACAGACGTCTCACTCTATTCACTTCACATCGTTACCCTTTTTAACGGCTAGTTCAAATATTTTGTAGTTCGCAAATCACTCGGTCACGGCGCTCGCACCGTTTTTGCTCCTGTTTGACGTTTGCTCGCTACCGCCACCTACTGAGCGGTTTGCATAACACAGCTTGGTTAGCATTGGGCGATTTTGTTTTCGTGACGATGATGTTTATCGCAATTTGTTCCAAGTGATACGTCAACTGAAAATTCTTAAAGTTTTGTCAGAAATTCTTTCGAGGTTTTTTTTAGTAAGATTCTACATGATTTTTTTTAATACAAAATTTCAGTCATCACGAAACAAATCAATTGAGAATTTTTGAGATGAAAGCATTAACACAAAAAAGAAAAAAAAAATATGAAAATTTGTTCATAAAATCTTAAGGAAATATCAGAAAAGATCCTTAGAGGAACTCCGGGGATACACCCTGAAGAAGACCCATGATAATTTCATGGATTTTGTTATGGAATTTCTAAAAAGTATTCAGGGTAGAGCTCGAACTTTAATTCTTGTTAAACCAATATATATTATAAGTTATGTCAGATGACCATTTATAGAGGTGAGAGAATGCTAGCATGTTTTACTTGAATAGGCATGTTGTAAAAACTAATTATACAAAATCAAGTTTATTACTACGATAATAAAGTACATAAATGTAACTAAGCTGGATTAGTTCGAAGCTTTCTAGATCAATTTCGTTTTGAATTATTACTGAAACATGTTGCCAATGATCCAAAGGCTCTAGGATTCATATCAACGGGGATTGAAGTTATTTCAAGTACTAAAATGACTCAACTCTCAGTATTATCACATGCAAGATTCCCAGAGCAAAGTACGTCGAAGAGATTCGTCAATCGCTTATTGGTAGATTAAAAGAAGGCAATCACACGCAACAAAACTATGATGCAAATCAGAGTAAAATCATGTACACTCAAAAAATGTGCATGGCGAAACCAATTCCGCGCCAAATCCGCGCGAGGGCCGAATTCTAGGGCTAAATCCGCGCCAAATCCGCGAAAATCGCGAAATCCGCAAAATTCGCGAAATCCGCGCTGTTGTAACAACCCTGTATATTGCCTCTCTGTTTGGGGTTCGTTCGCTCCCTCGCGACGAGGCAAAAGCAAAACACCGCTCTAGAGCATGTTGCAAAATTCGTTTGATTTCGAGGAGGATTATCAAGCCTGAATATAGGACTGGCATATAACTATGATCGGGAGAGCTGGCTCAGTGTGGTCTAATAGGTGAATTGTTCAACATTGAGAATAGAGCGTATTTAGTTCACCGCTGGACTATCGCACGGGTTTTAAAGAGTGCGAAAATGTACATAAAAGTGTGCCGAAGACACCAACTGGATTTGATGCAATCGCGCACTTTAATTAACGTTTTCGCACTTATGCACAATAAATTTAAAAAAAATGATATTTGGCACACTTCTGGTGAAGAACAGGTATGAGAGATAAGAATTACATATTATATGTATTCCAATACTGAAAGTGGTGCATTTTTCTCCTGAATAAACACAAAATTGGTGCCAAAACGAATTCGTGGCCGTTCGAATACCGGCCCCAGCCGTTTAAGTTTATTATGGTACATACATGGAGCTTGGGTTTAATTCCCATCCCACTACTGGAAGAAAGCTTTCGTCAGACAACAAATTCTTCGCATGGCCACCATGTTGTGGTGGCTAAATGAAAGCAATGATTACGGTGAGACAGCCTCTCATTTTTCTTCGGTTGGTGTCACGCCCTACGAGCCATCCGTAAAAAACCATTTTAACGAAAAAAAAACAACAGAATTATACGAACCGAGACCAACGGCAACGACCCCAGTGAACAACAAGAATTAACTCGTTGAGATATTTTTTCAATACCTATAAAATACCAAAATAAGTTATTTTCAATACCTGGGTAACCAACCAATACCTTGTGTTGGTATGATACCTGACTTTGGTATGCTGCAGTTATGTGACAGTTATTCGTTCCTGCTCGGGATTCTTATGCCACGCAAACCATGAGGGAGGGGCTACAAACCGACGTCACCTATACAGATCTATCCGCAGCCTTCGACCAATTGAACCATTGCAAAGTTTCAAAGACTTGGGGTGGAAGGAAGTCTCCTAGATTGGTTCCGATCCTACCTTTCTGATCGCCAATTGATAGTCACCCTCGGCGATGTGCACTCCAGCAAATTTCCTGCAAATCGGGCATCCCTCAGGGAAGCCACTTAGGACCTCTCACCTTTCTGCTATATTTCAACGACGTGAATTCAGTGCTCGAAGGACCTCGCTTGTCATATGATGACGATCTCAAAATGTTCCTGCGAAGCCGCCCGATCCATCACTGCCACTCTTTGCAAGAACAACTGCACACTAGTATGGGACAAACACCAAATCTCGCTCCATTCGACTTTTTCGATTTCATTTAGGTTCCATATAAACTGTGCAAAATTTCAGCGCAATCGGTGAAACTATAATTTAGCGCAAGCGGTTCAAAGTTTTCATAGGCTTCACTATGGGAAAAGTTACACTTTCAGATAAAAAAATCCCAGAGGTCGCCCCTTGTCTCCTTAATTTAAATCGATCAATGCTTTTTGTAGAAAAAATATTTATGAAACTTTCATTTGAAGACCGCAAAACAATTGGATGCTTGTGGAAAAAGTTATTGATTTATTATCGATCACAAAATTCCTTGTACTATAAAGGTATAAATGTTTTCAAATCGATGCCTGACCATATCACGAATGCAGCAACTCTATCACAGTTTAAGAGACTATGTATATCACACGTAAAAGCTGCTTTTTGAACAGCTACTCTGTTGACTTTTTATTCTTGACTAGATTTTGTATCTCGACGAAGTTTACCAACGGATATTCTTGTGGACAATTTATATTTTGTAATACGAGGCACGAACAAACTATAATGGTCGCCCCGATGACGATGATGGATTTTATATTTGTTGTCGTAGTATTATTAACTGAACTTATTTTGTGTAGTCTACAAAAGTTTGAGTCTCGCGCGCGGTTACAGGTATAAATGACATTTTTGTATTTATTTATCATATGGAATATTTGTACTGTTGAAGGATTCTGTAGATTAGTAGTGAGTTGTCTAGTTGAATGTCGGGAATTTCTTGAGAATGAGAATATTGCCGACTGTTTTGCCATCGCGCAAACGTTATCAATCCTCGCAATATTTTTGATTTTCTGATCTTTCATGATCACGAGTAACGCTTGCAAACATCTGTAGTTGAGAGCAGCAGTATTTGAAAATTTATGTTTTTGCTGTATAGTATGACAAATTATAATGTTGTTTATATCTGTAATAAGAATTAGACCGTATTTAGTTTGCAAATCTGATTTCATTGATCATTATTAATAATTATCTTAAAGATATATCGTCTAGCTCAAACCTTTGTAGGGGTATGTGGCGGGACCATCATCATCATCATCATCATCAACTCTGAGCTGGCCAAAACTGAAGCTTCTACCCTACCGGCTAAAATAGAACAGCTATGGCAGATTATGCACGAATACGGATTATCTTATCGGATAAACTGATACGATCAATCAAGGCGAAGATGGATCGAGTGATGTGCGTAGTTCCAGGGACACTTTCGAGTCCCTTCGAATCTCGCAGAGGGTTACGGCAAGGTTCAACATTGCGTTAGAGGGTGTAATAAGGAGAGCGGGGATAAACACGAGTGGGACGATTTTCACGAAGTTCGTTCAGCTGCTTGGTTTCGCTGATGATATTGATATTATAGCTCGTAAATTTGAGACGATGGCGGAAATGTACAACTAAGATTCTGATTTTCCAGCGCAGTAAAACTTTCGCGGAGTTCTGTATTTTGCTAATCTTTTTACTGAGTTTTCAACAGCAGATTTAACTCGGTACACTCGGTAATCAAAATTTACCGTTCATCAGTAACGATTTTTACCGTTCATCTGTAATTTTTGGAAGTTCATTTGCAGAGCTCGTTAACTCATTTACAGAGTATTCAGCAAAAGGGATAACCGAGCATACCGAGTTATATCTGTTGTTGAGAACTCTGTAAAAAGATGGGGAAAATACCGAGCTGATCTTATTGTGTTCATCCGACTAAAGAGTGAAGCTAGGCGAATCGGATTAGTCATTAATGTGTAGAAGACAAAGTACATGATGGCAAAGGGCTCCAGGGAGGAATCACCGCGCCCGCCACCCCGAATTTCTATCGACGGCGATGAAATCGAGGCGGTTGAAGAATTCGTGTACTTAGGCTCAGTGGTGACCGCCGACACCAGCAGAGAAATTCAAAGATGCATTGCGGCAGGAAATTAAGCTTACTTTGGACTCCGCAGAACTCTACGATCGAAAAAAGTTCGCCGTAACACGAAGACAACTATCTACAAAACGCAGATTAGACCGGTAGTCCTCTATGGGCATATTAGTTGATACAGACTTCAGTCTATAGTTTCTGAATCAGTCATTCGAAATCATGAAGATTGATATGTCGCACGGCATGTTCAAGTTGACAACCAGAAGTGTCCCCAATGAGGCCCTGTGGAACCTGTCAAGGGGATCCGGATGGGTCAACTTATTCAAATCTGGTTGTCGCAGTTGTGTTTCATCGCAGTACAAAATTTGCTGAAAATCGATGGTTCAAAATACAAAAACACACGAAATAATCACTTTTAGCCATTTTGGCAACCCGCTGACCCCAACGCAATCCGGAGTATCCCCGGAATGGTTCCGGATATTGCATGGCCACTCAAGTATAATAAACTAGCACCAATTTATGATCGATTGAGGGCAATTTAAAAAAAAATCGGATGAAAATTGACGAAATGCCAGCATTTTGAAAATGAGTTGTCGGGGATCGGGTACGTGGAGGTTAACGCTCGTGTGCATCGGCTCTAAGGAACAACAGTACGCTCAGAATACCTTTCCGTCGAACGGACTACAACTTGAACGACGGGATTGTGGGTATGCATAGGTTATTTAACCAAGTAGGCATCGTCTACCACTTTACGCCTGCACTTTTCGACTTTCTTCCTACTTAGAACGTAGAACCTAATTTTAGTTAATGTTTCTTTTGTGTATTTCTTAGAGCATAAGTTTTACTTTTTGTTAGTTTTGTTTTTCAAATACCATCATTGGGACAATACTTGTGTATTGATGAGAACTTATAAATAAATAAATTAATAAACATCTTAAGACCTGTAAGTAGATACCTACGTAGTACATCATGAAACGAGAAGCAGCAAAAGTCGGACTTGTGATTGATAAATCAATAGCTGGTAGGTGAAATCAATTACGACAAGATTCGTCCTGGAAGTCGAGTCATGCAACGTGACATAACAAACGGATACCGTCGTGATGTTGGGAGTCACGAAGAGTCCCGAAGTCACGAAGAGAAATACAAAGGCGCATAATCAGTGGATGCAGTGCCTACTATATATGTATATGGAGACCAGAAGAAACTGAGGTCAAGAAAGATTCACCCCCGAAAATATACCACTTATAAAACGCTAATAAGACCGGAAGTCGTTTACGGTCGTGAAACCAGGACCATGATAGACGAGGACTTGCAATCACTTGGAGTTTTCGATGGATGAATACTAAGGACGATCTTTGTCGGTGTGCAGCAGAACGCTTATTAAGGTTGTAAGTACGCAGTGTCAAATATTTGACATGGAAAGAACTCAAGAAACAACATTTGTTTGACACTAATAAAAAAATTCATCGAGTCAAAAAATATATGTTGGTTTCTTTTTGGACACATATTTTACCCTGTGTACTGAGATCGTAACTGTCTTTATGACGAAGGTTATCGCAGCCAACCGGCAACATGTCCCACGTATCGTATCCTTCGAGCCCTTCGGGTTTTGACTAACCATCTGGTAGCTGGTTAGAGTAAAACGAGCTCATGTTTCCTCCGCCACCACCCACCTACACCCTACTTCTTCTTTTTCTTCTTGGTGTAACGCTTCAACTGGGGCAAACCACATGCCTAACTGGGACAAGGACAGTCACGAAGATACTGTATGCCCAAGTAAGTCACGGAAATTCCAACTACGAAAATTTCCTGAACCGACTGGGAATCGAGCCCACCAACTTAACATGGACACAATAACTTAACATGGACTTAACAATAAACAAACTCAAACAAATAGTCAAATAGCAAAAAAGTTTTGTCATGCCGTATATTAGTTGTTTTGTTGTCATAAATCAAAAACAAAACCATTTCGATATGAAATCATGGCTGTTTATTGTCTGTATGGCTTCAAAGATTAAAAACAAGCTATAAGGGCATTCTCTTCAAACGTCTGAGAGTTATGATGATTATAATTGTATACTTCTTTATATCCAAAATAGAACTTTTTGCTCGTGTACATCATGATTATGAAATTGCTTGAACGAAAATTAAAATAAATCAACGGAAATCTAAAATACAGTTGATGTTTAGTTCTTTGTCAAATTTTCAGCTCAATCGGTTGATAGACTTCAAAAATATGGACCACCATGGTCATGGGTTCAATCCCAGCCCCGACACTTGCAATTTTTCGTCAGTTGCTCTCCCCCCGAGAGTGGATGACACCTGACCCTCTTCTGAGCATATGCTCTAACGGACCCGGAAACTTGGATATCGGCTAACGGCAACTTATAATGGACCCCAATAGGACTATAAAAGTAACAAGAGCCCACACATCAACATCGTGCTTATCATTCTACCTATAAATCTATAAATATAAAGACACATTTTTATATGGAAATAGTGTCTTTATATTTATTTGAATCTGAAAAGTCGATATAAACGTTTTCATGGATGATGATTTATATTTCTAGCAAAAATTCTAGTTGTTTAAGGTTGCAGCCAAAATTCCATCACAATCGAAACGCTAGTAAAAGAGATTTTGATCCCTTAACATGATTATTTTATCTGTCTTTATACTTATTTCTCGCACTGTAGACAGGGTAGAAAAGTGACAGCAGCGCAAAGGCATCCAGTTCGATACAGTAGCATAAGATTAGAATACATATTTAGGCGCTGTACAAAGTGCAGCTGCCATTTGGATTCGCTCACGCAGTGCCCTAGTGACAAAAGAACTGAAAATTAGGTTAAGTGATTAAAAAAAAATTAAAATTAGGCTAAGTGGTTAGAGAATAAAAACATATATAAACCGAAATGGACACAGTGGCCACAGGTGACCACGTGGAACACTAGATATACGTTTGGGTTGAATTTGACAGTTAACTCTCGGAAAAAAATGTCAAGTTCGATATACCGTCTACCCCCGTTGGTTTGACCTCATCTAATCTGAACACTTTTTAATTTGACCCCCTCTAATCTGCACATCGTTTAAACCAATGGTTCCCAAACTTGTCGGAGCAATCGCCCCCTTGAAGCTGTTGAAAAATATTTTCGCCCCCCTAAGTTTGCATTTTTTGAAATAAGATTCGAATTTTTTGGAATTGCATTAAAATCTACAAATTCTGTCTATCTTGTAGGTTACTATAACAAAACCTTCTTATTTTCACTGTATTTTTTTTTTTTAATTTTTTGAAAATGTTTTGACGCACAAACAAATTTTATTATATTTTCATTCAGCTTCCAGCTTGAATTTATATTATAAAATCCTGAATAAATAACATTCAGAATCATATTTTTGGAGAATTTTAAGGGAATGAGACTTCTAAATACAATTATTTTCAAAAATCGAAGAAGAAAGATTGACAGTGGGATTTAAGGATTCAGCTTTGTAAGACGTCTTGGTTTTCTCACAGAAATTCCAAAAGTTTGACGAAGATTGAAACTTAACCGAAAATTAGATGATTCCGTAATAAATATAAACAAAAACCTTTCAAGCATCAATTTGACTAAATATGCAGGCGTAATGTGATCTACGAAAAACGAGATATTTGTAAAATCAAAGAAGCCTTTCCTATGCATAGAAATCTGAAACAAAATGATTAAATCCCAAATTTTGTTTAAAATTCTCTCAGAAAATCTTAGAATACAGGAAGTTTGAAAAACTCTGTTAAGTTCAAAATACTTTCTGAGCTTTCCTATATCTTGAAATATATGAAAGCCTTAAGAACGCGTTTTGAATTAACACCCTGAGACAAATCAAGAACAGATAAGTTTCTTATTTCATGAAACATGAAGATTTGATACATAATCATATTGTTGCAAACATGTGATCATCAACAAGTATTATTTCTTTAATTAGGCTGCAGCAAATCTCATTTTCTTCTTTTGTCACTTTACTCACTGACTCGTCAAGGGGGAGGCTGATAAATAATGATGCAAAATTGACCAAACAATTAGGCAAAGTCATGACGGTTTTGTAAGGACATTTTCTCGACGGCTCTAATTTCATTAAAAAAAATAAATTCTTTTATAATTTATTTGTATCCCCCCTCAAAATGTCCGATTCCGACCAAAATTTTTCGAGGGGGGGGGGGGGGGTTGATATAAGAGAAAATCGAAATTTGTGTCATCCTTACTTAAATATATATATTTAAATAATATATTGTAAATACCAGATAACAAAAAGTGTAAGATGTTTACTTTTTACATAAATGTTAAAATTTCAAATATGTATTCGAGTATTGTGACATTTTCAAGTTATTCACAACTAAAGAATGCATTGCTGTGTTGAAAAAAACTATTTGTTATTTCATAAGAGAACTGATGAGCTTTCACTTAATGACTGATGACTTAGAAAAAGCACATAACCAAATAATCAATATTTCTCCGAAATAGTTGCATTTGAGTTGAGATTTGATTTTCAAAATAATTATTTCTGAAAATTAATAAAACTCTTTGAAGGGAAACTTATTGTATTTTTTGGTAACTGTGTTCTATTCGTTATGGGGTGATACATTAAGCCTATTGAATCCCAAATTGAAATCAAATGTTTCCCAATCGAGCTGAGTTATTCGTTCGACCAAGTTTCAGACAATTCTTATAACAAAACACCCTTTTGACCAAAAGACCAAAACTGTCAAAAAATAACCAAAACCACTCTAAATAAAATAATTATTATTATATTTTATTAAAGACATTTTACCAAATAAACTGGCATTCGTGACCAAGATCTAAACAAAATGATTTGTGGAAAATCGCCCCCTTGATTGATTTTTCGCCCCCTAATTTCTAATTTTAAAATTTTCGCCCCCTTTGATGTCGTTTTCGCCCCCAAGGGGGCGATTTCGCCCACTTTGGGAATCGCTGGTTTAAACCAAAAAATGGTTCAAACGTCATTCGGCTCATGGAACGGGGTGAAACGGAACGCAGATTCAAAACAAAACAGCAAAAAAGTTACCATCAGTGTGTTTTTTGATGCTCACAGGGTTACTAGAAGTTCAAATTAAAAAATCAACCCCGTTGGGTTGCATGAGCTGTCGTTCAAACCAACGGGGGTAGACGGTAACCGTATGCATTGTGCGGGCTATACATCGATCTTTTATTTGATGCTTGATACTCTCAAAAATAGCCGCGTGTGTCTTATGATACCTATCATATTCAATACCAGCTAAGACAAACGCAAGCTACCTATGAAAGCCGCTATACCGTTACAGATTCAACACACAATAAAGAAAAACGGAATAATTACTCTTTTGTTTCTTTTACCCTAATTCCCTACAATAATGAATTTTGTATGAAATCACGCAGAAAAAAAAATTAAACTCAAAAATAAAGTGCTTTGAATCAAAGAAAATAAACCATTGAACCACGGTAGAGACGAATGCCCCCTCTGGGTAAAGTCTCTCAAAAAAAAAAAAAAAAAAAAACCACGGCTTAATACCATTTTGCTTTGAATCAAATACATTTGGTATTTGTTTCAAATAATTATTTTCATTGCTTTAATCTATCATATCATTGCTTTGAAAGTAAGTAATTTTACAATTTCAAAGACTATATTTTTTGAAACAAATATTCCAGGATTCAAACACAAAATGTTTTTGTTTGAAAGTGAAAGCGAAATATAAAAGGCGAGCGAGAATCGAACACGGATACTGCTAAAATATGCTATACTGATAGCGAGTTAACGTTTACGACCAAATCCGCTCTTGAAAATCTGAAGGTAAAACTGAATCACCTTGCTCATATTGGCAATATGCATGCTCCAATATTGAAAACAAAAAAAAATGTTTTTTTATTCAACAAACCTCGCGACTTTGAAACAAAGTCTCTTTAAATTTGATTCTAATATGTGTTAGTTTTCTGCGTGATATGAAGTATGAGGCTAATAACTTACAAGAAAATTATGAGTGGTATGCTAAGAGGGGTTTCTTTAGCGGATTATGATACAAAGAATCGATTAGAAAGGATTGCAGTAATTATGCTCAATTTACCCAAACTCCTCACATATATTGAGTGTTGTATGAAATTAGCTCCATAACTCACAAGAAACTTACGCAAATTTGCCTTTAATAACAATTTTGTTTTTATGTTTAAAATATATAAAAGAAACTAGAGGATATATTTTTGTTTTTTTTTTAATTCTTAATCACTTAACCTATTTTACAGCTCTTTTGTCCACTAGGGCCCTACGTGAGCGATTCCAATTGGCGGCTGCACTTACACTGAACGGCGGCTTGCGGTGAAAATGACTATTCTGAGGGTCAATTTAAATACACAACGCCACTAAATTTGCAGACTGATTTTCGTTTCAATTCAACAGAATTATGTTTTCAATTTTACCATGGACTCGATTTTCAATTAAAAAAGTTTCTTTTGGCAACCGGATTCGAACCAAGAACCTTGACATCACCAGGCTCGCACGCTATCACTCGGCTATCAAACCGGTTGATGTGAGAAGAAACAAAACGCACGCAAGAAGCGTTGGTGGGTCGATGATCATGTTTTGCCATGGTAAATTTAAAAACATTGTTATGCTTGTCAGGAGAGTACAGGACCAGGATTAAATTGAAAATGGACGGAAACTACTATTCTCGTCATTTTCTACAAATTACAAGCCAATTTGTTAAGAAAATTCAAGAATTTACATTCGTTGAACAGGTAGATTTGAGGTTAGGGAATCGCCACTGATTTACAGTACCATGTTTTCTAAAATTTCAAATAAAAATTTCTTAAAGATTGGTTAGCTTTCACATGTCATATTTAATTATCGCACAAACTGAACAAATATGACAAACTCTGATACATTTAAACCAAATCACTTATTCCTAATAATTCAGCCAAAAACAGTAAAACTGTTGCAATAGGTACATTGATAATTCCGGGTAAATTGAAATAATTCCACAGAAATTTATGAAAATTTTAGATTTTTCAGCATAATTTCAGCAAACTTGAATACAAAAAATAATGTTCAGGACCATGCTGATGATGGATCTTTTTTAATCCTGCGTTTGATCATTATGCCTAAAGAAAAGCTTGAAGGGCTTTCTTTCACATGAGTTTTGGATGACTATTTTTAAACAACCCTTGAAACAGTTGATTTGCTTTATTAAGTGCCTTTGGTGTACTAAATTTATAAAAAAATGTCCGAATCTCGCGTTCCTCAAAGAATTTTGGAACGGGTCTTAATAAGATCAAAAGTTTCAGTTTTCCATCATTTTTCAACAAGATATCTAAATAATCAATTTTGAGATGTGACCTACTTGCACGAAACAGACAATTTGCAGTAGTATTATGATTATCATCCCGAAATATCCCGAAATGCAGGAGACATCTTAAGACTGGCAGAATTAATAACAATTATTCTCGAAAAAAAATCAATAATTTTTTTGAAATATTTACTTTTAATTACAAGCTGTTGGTAGAATCAAAAACTCAACTGAAATATGAGAAATCCAGTTATTTACTTTAGACTCTTAATGAAAAATTCTCAAAAATCATAAAATTCAAAAAAATTGGTAAAAATCCAAATATTAAAATAAGAGGATATCAAAAATTCTATAGAATATTCGAAGATTGAAATAAATTTTGGAAAAATGCCGAGAAGCAATACTTTCATCAAACAAATTGATATAATATATTTAATTGACGCAAGAGCCTGCGGCGCACTAGCGAAATGTGCACGGCACACCAGGGCGCCGCGACGCACAATTTGGAAAGCACTTAAGGGCGGACGGGACGGTCGGGGAAATATCCGCCATTGCTCTGTTGCTACTAAGATGGTAATCTCAGAACTTCATATTTTGCAACAAAAACTGTGTATGCTCATTTGCAGTGCATATGCTGATTGTTTTTCAGCATCTTCAGTGCGATAGAACTCGAGATTACCATCTTCAAAATCGCGAGGCAAATTGTTAGAAAGAGAGGCAAGATAGGAAAAATAACACGGCGTCCCGTTTCACTTTAATGTTTCAGAAAAGTCATTCAAGGCAAACCGCATTCATGTTTCAAATGTGTTAGAGAACTAGTTTCATTCAAAAGTGAATGAAAGCTGGCGAATTAGGGTAAAATGAGCAGGATAATGAGCCGTGCGGTCTTTCATTCGATTCTCCAGACAATTTTACGCCCAAAACAGTTTTGTTCATTAGAAAAAAAAATGGATGCGCTCGTGAGATACAGAATTTAGTGTAGCTTTGTACTGTTTTTTTCCACTGTGTAATGTACCGACCGAAAGTTTTATTTTAAGTAGTTTTTTTCTTCTGCTTGGCATTACGTCCCAACTTTGACAAAGCTTACTTTGCAACTTAATATTTCATGAGCAATTCTGCAATTGTTAGTTTTCTATGCAAATTTTCCATTTTACTGTTGCTTGTCTTTTGGCAAAATTTGCATTACACAAATATTCTATAATTCCATATTAATCATTGAACCATCGGCTTGGTTTTGAAAGAATGGTATAGATCCATCGGCCCGTTTCCGAGCCTATTCGTGACATATAAACACCATTCCATTTTTATTCAGGTATATATGTATATATAGATATCCCTGACAAGACTTTGCTAAAAAAAATCCGGAGTGGATTCAACTGTAGGATCAAAAAGAAGAACATATAAATGCAAAGTTGTTTCTCTTTCTGGACTATAATTTGATTTGTTTACCATATGAGTCAAACCTACCAAGCCTTCAAAAGTGTATTGTTAGAGCTAGATCTTAATTGTGTTACAATGCAGTTATTCAATGTTTGCTGTAATGCATTATCACATTCATTACACCAATCTAGAGCATTATTGCTTGACAGGTGTGGAATTTCTGCATTGAGCGTGTAATTCGTGCAGTAAAAAAATAAAAACACTGGAACGAGCTGCAACGCCACTAAAACCCCCTGAGCTCCGTTGCACACCCAGAAATTCCCTCTGGGCCTCTAAAATCCTCTGGTACAAGCTGAAATAATCGTAAATCTTCTAAGCTCTAAGGAACACTCAAAAACAGTCATAATGCTGCGAAAGAGGCTGAAAGCCCTCGAAAACCCCAGAGAGAGATAGCTGAAAGCCTTGATTATTGCTTTTCATTTACGGATTTTTGAATTACCGCGGTTTTGATTTACACAGATTTTTTTTAATTAACCCTTGAGGACGCGCGCTCAAAAAACCTGGCTCGTCGTATACAGCGCGAGCGCTGTGTAGTTTCGGTTACTTAATGGCGCGCGTCCTGAAAGGTTAATGCGATTTTGTTTTCATTTTCGGTTTCCGTGACGGTTTTTGGATTTGGGAAACAGTAGGTAATTGGCATAAGGTCCCCTATCCACCTTGGTGGGATTGCCACCTTAGGTACAGCTTTCGGTGGAGGAGTATTTCATACTCAGCCGCAATATGCCAGACAAGACGCATCTCCGATGTAACAATAGACAGTTCTCAAAATGTTCTGCACAGTGAAGAGAATTATTAGACAAAAAAGAGGCACAAAACAAGCAACAAACACAGTAAAACCGCTCAGCACTAAAATGTGTAAGCCCTAATCATAAGTGCATAATTTCCAGACCACACAAAAATGTGTTACAGTTACACATTCTCAAAAACATCTCGTACACTCGTCTAGATGCGAAATGTCGATAATTTTTTTGTTTCCCAAGGTCATTAGTAAACCTAGATAGATTGCCGTACAAAAATTTTTGCGAATTTCACGATTTTGTGGACACAGGAGTTGATTTTGTGAATGTGCAAGGGTTACACATTTTTGGTGTAGTCCTGAAATTATGCACTTTAGTGCTGAGCGGCGTTAGCGCGAAGAAGGCGCAGCGATTACTCTTCATCCCAACTGGTAACAGATAATCACATGATACCGAAATTTTTTGTTGCAGACAAAAACGAAGCTGAATTTGTTGCGTACTTTTCAACTCGTGAATAATCAATTACCAACCCAAAATCTAAACTTTTTGATGATACATCTTCAGCAGCGTTGCAGTGTTTACCGACTCGAAGTTACCGTTTGAAAATCACAATGCAAGGCTTATGTCGTTTTCGTTTTTGCGGTGGTGCTACACCGGTGTAGCACTTTTGCACCGAAAGTGTTCGTTTTTGATTTTCGTGCTACACCGGTGCAGCACTTTTTCTGCACCGCGCATGATAGTGTAGCACTCAAAAAATCGGGAGTGTAGCAGGTGCACATCGTGTCCACCAATCAGCGTTTGCAAAGTTGTAAATATTTTGGTGTTTATACACGCACACCAATGCAACTGCACCGAAAATGTCCGTTTATTCAGCAAAAAGTGTAGCACGAAGCAGTGTAGCACCGCCGTAAAAACGAAAACGACATTAAAACTCTCAAAACTCGTGCTGGATGATCATTTTTTAAGCTGTGACAAACCTATGTCGCATAGGGTAGAATGTCGCAACCAATTCAGGTTGCGACATTGTCGTTATTGTTGCGCGATGGTTGAATTTTGATTCACTGCTTCTGAAAAGTGGTCCTTAACCGGATACAGGAGAAGATTGACGCAACTCTCCGACGGCAACAGGCACGTTCCGGTTGATCCTGTGTAGCAGACCATATTGTCACGTTCCGTATCATCTTAGAGTAACTAAAAAATCCAAGCATTTCTCTACCATGTGTTAATTAATTACAAAAAAAGCTTTTGTTCGTCTCAATCACGAAAATATGTGGCAAGCCTTTTGGCACAGGAGTGCCCCTGAGAAAATCATCGGCTTCATTGAAGCACAGTGCGGGGTATTTTCGTGCAGAGTACTGCACATCGGTGTCTTGTCCGATTCCCTCAGGGTGGTTACTGGAGAGACAAGGATGTATACTGTCACCGCTACTGTTCCTCATCGTAATCGACGAGAACCTGGTAGGAGCGATTGACCGTGAACTTATCTGTGCGTGAACCAAATCGCGGGTTGCTGTGGCAGCTAGACGTGTGCGCCGAAGCAGTTTTCACTGGCGGCGGCGTTTATAGTAATTTGAGCCAGCGGCGGCGGCGACGCCGGCGCCACGCCGTACGCACTATTCAGCGGTGGCGGCGGCGGCGTAATCGGCGTGAGCTATTTTTTAGTGGGGTGCTACTTCTAGTCATTAAAAAACGCCAATACAGAATAATTTGTTGCTTGTACCTGAAACACAATTTTCTTCTATTTTGTGTGAAAAGTTTAAACGTATGTAGATCACAGGTTTCAATAAAAACTATCTTCATAAGACCTAGGGCTGAAAATCTCTGTAATAATGTAGCAATAATATACTCATAAGAATTATGCTATAAATTTTAAAGAGACTCCTTGAGGGGGTTTACCATAAAATTTATTAAGGATTCCTCTAGAAAGAAATTCATAACGTCGCACGTCTCTTCTAAAGATATTTTTTTCTAACACTCATATTAGACCAGTGATGTCATCGTAAAATCTGAAATTTTTGTCGCAGTTCTGTTAAAGTTCTTTTCAGGAATTTCTTCAGGAATTCCTCCAGCAAATACTCAATAGATTCTTCTGGAAGATCCTTCACGGATGGGATCATATGCTCATGCAGGGATTCTTTCAGAAATCCCTTCACAAAATTTTCAGGAGTTCCCTTAGAAATCACATCAGGATTTATTTCTTGACTTTTATCTAGGAATATATTTTATTTGAATTACTGCACAGCATCTAGTTTTCCAGGAAATTTATTTTTTCGATTCTGAGAGACACAACAGGTTCTTCTAGGAAAATTATATCAGGGAATTTTATTAACTAATACCATTCAAACATTGTGCAAGATTTTTTTTCAAGAATCCATAATCAAGAATGCAGGAGTTCTTCCAGGGTTTGTTCCAAATCATCCTTCAAAAGTTAATTAGGGATTCAAGAATTCTTATAGTACCTTTGTCTGTATTTTCTACACGTATTCCCGAATAATTCTTTTCAAGGATTCCTTCAGAAATTTCTTCCTGATTTAATTTTTTTCAGAAACTTATGCAGGATTTTTTCCCAAAAAAAATCCAAAAAAAGTCTTTCAAATATTCCGCCAAAGCTACACAGATTTTCTAGATCACCGACTTCGGTAATGTTTTACCGAAATCTCAACCGTTAAGTTTGTTTTACAGGAAACATTCGGTAAAGGTAGCAACATTTACCGAAGTTCGTTAAAGTTTGACAGATAAACGATAACATTTTACCGGAATTTGTTATTTTTCGGTGAAATTCCATTACCGAACGGTCAGCGGTTGAGATTTCGATAAAAATTATTACCGAACGCGATTAGCTGTGTATCTCAGGAGTTTTTTCCTTTGGGAGTTTGGGGAAATTAAACCACTGCGACCAATTAACTGAACTTTTGTGATGAATCTCAGGAGTTCCTCCAGGTATTCCCCAGGGACTTTTTTAGGAGCTCCACCAACAATTGTTTCTGAACTTGTTTCAATGGAATTGAATCTCATCAGGATTTCTATGGAAATTCCTTCAAATAATTCTCGAAGAATAACTCCTACATTTTTTATCTAATTTCATAAAATGTTTCTGTTAATATCTGTAAAGTAATATTTCAAAGAACATTCCTGAAAAAAAACCGCAAGAGGAATTCCAAAAAAGAAATCTTCTTGGCATTTCTTCGGTAATCCTTGACAAAATTTTCTAAGGTGGAAAAGTTCTGAAAATTAATAAAAAATCATGGAAAAATGTTTGAGATAATCTATTACTGACATTCATGAAAAATCCTCAAACTACTGAAGGAGAGTCTTAAGTGATATTTCAGAAGGAATTCCTACAAGGATTAATTAATAAATATTTTGAAAAATTCCAAGATAAATCTTTTACCAAAATTTATGGCGGATGTTTGGAAAGAATTCACGAAAATCCATGAACATATTTTTAAAGGAATCCCTTAAAGAATGTCTGGAGAAATACCCTTGTGTCAACTTCTGTAAATGTATCCGGAAATTTCCAAAACAATATTTGTAAAATTTTATCTGTATCACTGAAAAATATCTACTGGAATCACTAAATAAAATCATGGAAGAACTTTTAGAGAATTGGCTTCTTTAGCGGTGTTGAGATATTTCCATATTCTGAATCTGCATGCAAAACTGAGCCGAAATCCAAATTTTCATGAATTTTGGTGCCCGGGAACCTATTTAAAAATCAGTTTGAAGTTTGTATGGGAGCGATTTGTCGAATCACCCCTCGTCGCAGTTTGTACTGGGCGGAGCTGTCAAACAGTTGCCCAGCTGTCAAAAGGTGATTTCAAAAAATTTCTTTGGAATAGATTTTAGGTACCAAAATAAGGTTCTAAAAATCTGAAAAAAATCATAGTGGCTCAGAAAAAGGTGCTCTTTCGTATAAAATCAAAAAATAAATACATTTTTCTTAATTTAAAAACCCAATTCCCTGAAGACACTCCATGAATAATTTTATAGAAAAATCCTCAAAAAAAAAATCGAAGCAATCGATGGAGGAATTCCTGAAAAAAACCCTGGGATTACTAAGTAAACATAATTTCTGGGGTTATTTCTGTAGGGGTAACGTCCATAAGTTACGCCACGCTTTGAGGAGAGAGGGGTTCCGAATATTTCAGAGGAGGTCCTACACAAAAATGTGTCATAGGAGGGAGGGGGTTGAAAATGAACAATTTTTGCGTGACCAAATTTATAGAATTTATAGAATTTCAATGGAGCTTTTTCATGAGGTTCTCTACAGACATTTATGGAACATTTTTTGAAGGTGCTTAAGGCATCTCTAAAAAATATTTCTCAATGAACCTTTGGAATTTTTTTTGAAGAACTCTTGGAGAAAATTCTAAAAGGAATTGTGGATTCTTCATTTCCTAAAAATTAAACATTGTTAGAATGTCTGGAAGCCGAGATGAACCAGCCTTGGGCGGACAATCTCGCTAATAAAGATAATAATAGTAATAATAAAACGTCTGAAATCCATGGAGGAGTTTTTAGGCATGGATTTTTTTAGAACAATTCATGGTGGTATTTCTCTACTCTGAAGATTTTATGATATATATGTTTTCAATAATGTCATTCGTAAACTGCCATGAAAACCTTTCAAGAGATATACAAAGAATATGTAGGAGAAAGTGTATGTTTACCTAATTAGAACACCGCCAAGAATTTAAGTGATAATTCGTTATGGTTTACAAAAGAGACTCGCTTACACACTTAGAAAAAATGACGGATTACGGTAAAATTTTACCGTAATCTCAACAGCTGAACGTACGGTAAAAAGTTCGGTGCTTGTTCAAATCCCCGAACGTACTGTGAATCTCAGAAAAATGCATCTGTCAAAATTACCGGAACGTTCGGTACTTTCTACAAATTTACCAGTATTTAATATAGAATTAATGAGGATATTAAAAGTATTGCTGTAAGAAATCACAAAAAAAAACTCAAAAAAATGTTACAAGAGATTCACAAAAAGAATTTCAGAAACATACGCCAAATATGCATAAGAACAAATACAGGGGATGGTCAAAATGTTTGGGATAGGCAACTTTTTTTCTCTCACAAAAAAGTTCAACATGGTGTAACTTTTCATAGAGTGCATCGAATATTCTCAAATTTTGACTGTTTATTAACCTATATGTACATCAGTGGTACAAATTTGAGCTCGATTGGTTGATCTTTCGCGAAGTTATAATTGATCTGGTAAAACACTATTTTTAGACTATCAATTTTTGAACGGTCATATCTCGGAGACCAGTGAACCTAATTGAATGAAATTTTGAGCGATTATCAACAATATAATAGTGCTTCAAAATTCATCAGAACATAGATACTTTTTAAACTTTGAAAAAAGTTATGATGGTTTGACATTTTCACCCATTTAGAGGAAAACGAGTCAAATTTACTATACTGCACAAAAAATACTGAATGTGTTCTTCCTTTAATCCAAATAGGCTCTAATACATCTTTTTGTAGATATCTTATGAACAGAAGTAGAAAATCTTTGGATATCAAAAATAAAAATTTTCTGCTTTTATTGCTATCATGGTGGTGCTTATAGTGTTGGCGAGAAAAAAAGTTTTTCTTGTTTTCTCATCGGCGTGGAAAAATATGAACAGCGGCGCGCCGGATCAATTTAACTGGCGGCGGCGTGAAAAAATCGTCGGCGCGGCGGCGCACACGTCTAGTGGCAGCCCATTACCATGGAGCACCTAAATAACTTAGAACTGGCTGATGACGTTGCTCTCTTAGCTCAACGGCGCTCCGATGTGCAGAGTAAGCTCGATGATCTTGTCGATGCCTGCTCCGCGGCAGTCTTACCATCAACGTCAACAATACCAAATCGTTGAATGTAAACACGATCAAACCATCTAGATTTACAGTAGCTGGGTAACGTGCTGGGCACGGCATAAATATTACAAGGCAGGCTAGTAACCTATGCAAACATCTATTTTGGATGTAAACATGTGACGTTATTCTTATCGTCTTTTACGTTCATCAAATTGGTGGGGAGTACTAGACCGCCTATGAACGATTTGAATTACGTCATCAAAAAACTGTCAGATTTCGGGAATATCACCTTCTGTACACCGGTGCTGGGCAAACAGTGGAGCATGTTAAAAGCTTCCAATATCTTGGTAGCCAAATAGCTGATTGTGGTACCGACATCGACATAGGTGCACCCGAACAAGAAGGTGCGCGATTAATGCGTTTGAAAGTTTAAGAAAAGTATGAAAAACAGTGAGATTAGTCAACGCACTAAAATCCGAATTTTCAACTCTGAAATCTGTGCTGCTGTACGCCTGTGAAATCTGGAGAGAATATTCAACGGCAGCAGGTCTTCATCAATAGATGTCTGCGGTATATAATTAGCTGGAGCTCCATCGTCGATGGCATCAAACGCCGATAGCAACATAAACTCGGGAGCGAACGCAGGGGCGGAAACAAAATCTACAAGAAATCTCTCGAGTCTCTTGGAATCTCGCAGAGGTTTACGACAAGGTGATGGTCTTTTATGCTTACTGTTTAACATTGGTTTAGGGGGTGTAATAAGGAAAACGGGGATAAACACAAGTGGAACGATTTTCACGAAGTCCGTTCAGCTTAGTTTCGCTGATTATATAGATATTGTTGGGAGCATCACCTTTGCATGGATTAACACCTATTGACAGCAGCATTTCGGTTATGCAGCTTCAATGCTGAAATATATATTTATTTATTAAGAAAATATTTACTATTTACATTGTTTACAACTTACATTTAAGGACAAACGTCTTGAAATCCCGCTTCAACAGTGCATCAAAACTTCAGACGCACAAATCTCAACAAGCAAGCTTCAAACAACAATGCATTTTATTATTCTGCTCTTGCTCACTTGTAATAAGCTTAAAATAAGAAGCTCAGGTGCGCTGGTTTTGTTTCCGAAGAGATTTGTGCCCTCAAAATCGTGAGTAGGTACCAAAGTCGGCCATTGTGGCGGCCATATTGGGATTCTAACAAGTCTGTCCTTAAGTGTACAAATCTGCAGTTTGCAAAGGTATTCTACTTCCAAACTGCTCACTTCATCGCCTTCTTTTCTACTACTTATCAATTTGTGCAGTGTTGCCAGTTTCACTTTGAAACCGCCCCAATAGATATTATAGCTCGCAAATTTGAGACGATGGCAGAAACGTACATCCGACTAAAGAATGAAGCCAGGCGAATAGGATTTGTCATTAATGTGTAGAAGACAAAGTACATGATGGCAAAGGGCTCCAGGGAAAAATCACCGCGCCCGCCACCGCGCCCGCCTATCGACAGTGATGAAATCGAGGCGATAGAAGAATTCGTGTACTTGAACTCACTGGTGAACGCCGACAACAACACCAGAGGCGCAGGAAATCGAGCTTATTTTGGACTCCACAGAACTCTACGATCGAACAAAGTTTGAAGGGCTAAACGCAATGGGGCCGGTTGCGGAACGGCAACGGTGCGGTTGCGGCAGCTGTCACTTTTGAATGTATGAGCGTGTATGAAGCGGCACGCAATGGTGCGGAACGTCTAGTGCGGAATGTACTAAAACCGCATCCAATTTTGAAAATTTTCAAAATCTGCGATTGCGGAATGCGGAAAGCCAATGAGATTTGTTTTTGTTTACGTTTCACATTAGCTGGAACGTTGATTCTGAATATATTTGTGCGTTCCGGGTGGAAGATGGTTGTTCAGAGAGTTCGAAATTGTTGAAGCAGGCAGAAATTTCCACAAAAATCCGTGTTCCTGATATCCGAAGCATGCTAGTGATCATCGAGATGAATATGACATGGAAGCATCATCAAGAAACCTTGTGAACTCGAGGAGGAGATGGAGTTTCCGGAACCGATTCTGGGCGGAAGCCGAAACTACGTATTGTTGCTGATAGGAAGAAGCATTCTTTGCTGCCTTTTTTAAGGAAGCTCGGAAGATTCGGAAGCAAGATGGTAATTTGGAAGGTTGGGATATCCGAGGAAGATTTTTATTCCTGGGAGCGGGAGTGAAGCGATCTTAACATTTAAAGAGAACCGTAGTGTATACCGTAGGACGATGGAATTCTGATAGCCCAAAAGTTCCTCTTTCCAGTAGATTTTATAGCAATTCTTCCACAAGCTCTTTTAGAAACGTTTCCAAAATTTAATTAAGGAATTCGTTCTTGTTTCACCAATATTTACTATTTTGCAGACATTTCGTCGAGAAGTCTTGCTGATGCTTCGGTAGTTCCTCCTAGAAGGTCCTCAAAAAGTATTTAAAAAGTAGCTGTGCGAAGGCATCCAGAAGGTCCTTGGGAAATTACTTTAGGGATATCCCCAAGAATTGCTTCAGCATTTATGCATGAATCCCTCCAGTGCCGAGCTCCACGAAAATTCCTCCAGAAATTCCCTGGGAACATCTTCAGGAGCTTCGCAAGAATCATTTCAGGAGTTTCTCGGGTATTCTACCAAAAGTTTCTCGATAACTCCTCAAGAAGTTCCTCGGAAATTTTTCAAGGATTTCCTTGGAAAATCCTCCAAGTTCCTCGGAATTTTCGCCAAAAGTTCTTCAGGAATTCCTCCTGAAGTTTCTCGGGAATTCAATCAAGAAAGCATCGGGAATTCCTCAAGGCGATTTTCGTGGATTTCTTCAGAAGTTCCTCGAGAGTTCCTCCAAGAGTTCATCGGGAATTCCTCTAGGAAATCCTCCAGGTATTCCACGAAAAATCCTCCAGGAGTTTTTCGAGAATTCCTACAGAAGTTCCTCAGAAATTCCTCCAACAGTTCCAGGAGTTCCACGAAAATTCCTTCAGAAGTTCTTCGCGAATTTGTCCACGGAATCCTCAGGAATTCCTCCATGAGTTCCTCAGGAATTCCTCCAGGAGTTCTTCGGAAATTCCTTTAGAAGTTCCTCCAGAACTCCTCCAGGAGTTCCTCGAGAATTTCACCCGAAAATTTTCTGAAATTCCTCCAGGAGTTCCTCGAGAAGTATTCCAGGAGTTATTCAGAAATTCTTCCAGGAGTTTCTCGAAAAGATCTCTACGAGATCCTGAAAAATTTCTTCATGAGCTTCTCAGTAATTCCTCAAGGAGTTTCTCGTGAAATCCTCCAAGATTTCCTCGGGAAGTCCTCCAGAAGCTCCTCGCAAATTCCTTCCAGGAGTTTCTCGAGAAGTTTTCCAGGAGTTACTAAAAAAATTTCTTCAGAAGTTTCTAAGGGATTCCTCCCGAATTTTTCGACAAGTCCTCCAGGAGTTCCCCTCTGGGGAATTCCTCCAGGAGTTCCCCTCTGGGGAATTCCTCCAGGAGTTCCCCTCTGGGGAATTCCTCCAGGAGTTCCCCTCTGGGGAATTCCTCCAGGAGTTCCCCTCTGGGGAATTCCTCCAGGAGTTCCCCTCTGGGGAATTCCTCCAGGAGTTCCCCTCTGGGGAATTCCTCCAGGAGTTCCCCTCTGGGGAATTCCTCCAGGAGTTCCCCTCTGGGGAATTCCTCCAGGAGTTCCCCTCTGGGGAATTCCTCCAGGAGTTCCCCTCTGGGGAATTCCTCCAGGAGTTCCCCTCTGGGGAATTCCTCCAGGAGTTCCCCTCTGGGGAATGCCTCCAGGAGTTCCCCTCTGGGGAATTCCTCCAGGAGTTCCCCTCTGGGGAATTCCTCCAGGAGTTCCCCTCTGGGGAATTCCTCCAGGAGTTCCCCTCTGGGGAATTCCTCCAGGAGTTCCCCTCTGGGGAATTCCTCCAGGAGTTCCCCTCTGGGGAATTCCTCCAGGAGTTCCCCTCTGGGGAATTCCTCCAGGAGTTCCCCTCTGGGGAATTCCTCCAGGAGTTCCCCTCTGGGGAATTCCTCCAGGAGTTCCCCTCTGGGGAATTCCTCCAGGAGTTCCCCTCTGGGGAATTCCTCCAGGAGTTCCCCTCTGGGGAATTCCTCCAGGAGTTCCCCTCTGGGGAATTCCTCCAGGAGTTCCCCTCTGGGGAATTCCTCCAGGAGTTCCCCTCTGGGGAATTCCTCCAGGAGTTCCCCTCTGGGGAATTCCTCTAGGAGTTCCCCTCTGAGGAAACTCCTATGGAGATTCCTCCTAAAAATCCTCCTGAGATTCCTCCAGGTATTCCTCCAGGAATTCCTCCGTAGATTCCTTCGGCAACTCCTCTGGAAAATTCCCCAGAAATTTCTCCTGAGATTTCTTCAGTAATTCCCTGGAGATTCCTTTAGGTTTTTCTCCAGGAGATCCTCCGGAGATTTTTGCAGTCATTTCTTCAGAGATTCCTCCAGGAATTCCTCCAAAAATTATTCCAGGAATTTCTCCAAAGATTTATCCAGGAATTCCTCTGGAGATTCTTGCAGGGATTTCTTCAGAGATTCTATTAATAATTCATTCGGAGCTACCTCAAGAAATTCCTTCGAAGATTCCTCAAGAAGTTCCTCCGGAGAATACTCCAACACTTCTTCCGGAGATTCCTCCAGAAATTCCTTCGAAAATTCCTCCGTAGATTTCTCCCGGAATTCCTCCGGAGATTCATCCCGGAATGACAATGTTTTTATTATCCTTTTCCGGCTACACCAGTCGGCTAGTATATCTGAAATAGACGTAAAAATTTGAAGTATTTTTAGGCAAAGTACTTTTAATTGAGAGATAAATTTGTGAAAAAAAAATACCACTTGTTTTGGTGGGATTCGAACCCACGACTCCGTCCGGCGCTTTAAACGCTTTAAACGTACTTTGCCTAAAAATACTTCAAATTTTACGTCATCCCGGAAATCCTCCGGAGATTCCTCCCAGAATTCCTTGGAATTTCCTCCCGGAATTTCTCAGGAGATTCCTCCCGGAATTTCTCAGGAGATTCCTCCGGAGATTCCTCCGGAGATTCCTCCGGGAATTCCTCCGGAAATTCCTCCGGGAATTCCTCCGGAGATTCCTCCGGGAATTCCTCCGGAGATTCCTCTGGGAATTCCTCCGGAGATTCCTCTGGGAATTCCTCCGGAGATTCCTCTGGGAATTCCTCCGGAGATTCCTCTGGGAATTCCTCCGGAGATTCCTCTGGGAATTCCTCCGGAGATTCCTCTGGGAATTCCTCCGGAGATTCCTCTGGGAATTCCTCCGGAGATTCCTCTGGGAATTCCTCCGGAGATTCCTCCGGGAATTCCGCCGCAGATTCCTCCGGGAATTCTTCCGGAGATTCCTCCGGGAATTCTTCCGGAGATTCCTCCGGGAATTCTTCCGGAGATTCCTCCGGGAATTCCTCCGGAGATTCCTCCGGGAATTCCTCCGGAGATTCCTCCGGGAATTCCTCCGGAGATTCCTCCGGGAATTCCTCCGGAGATTCCTCCGGTAATTCCTCCGGAGATTCCTCCGGGAATTCCTCCGGAGATTCCTCCGGGAATTCCTCCGGAGATTCCTCCGGGAATTCCTCCGGAGATTCCTCTCGGATTTCCTTCGTAGAGTTCCCCAGAAAATCCTCCGTAAATCCCTCTAGCAATTCCTTTAAAATTTCCTCCAGGAATTGCTCCGGAGATTCCTTCAGGTTTTTCTCCGGAGATTCCTCCAGGAATTCCTCAGAAGATTTCTTCGGAGATTCCTCCCGGAATGCCTCCGGAGATTCCTCCCGGAATGCCTCCGGAGATTCCTCTCAGAATTCCTGCGCAGAATCCTCCCAGAATTCTTCCGAAGATTCCTCCCGGATTTTCTCCATAGATTTCCCCAGAAAATCCTCCGGAAATCCCTCCAGGAATTCCTTTAAAATTTCCTCCAGGAATTGCTTCGGAGATCCTTCAGGTATTTCTCCGTAGATTCCTCCAGGAATTCCTCAGGAGATTTCTTGGGAAATTCCTTCAGAAATTCCTCAAGAAATTCCTCCCGGGATTCCTCCAGGAATTCCTCCGGAGATTCCTCCAGGAATTCCTTCGTTTGACTTACTCCGGAGATTCCTCCAGGAATTTCTACGGAGATTTCTCCAGTAATTCCTTCGGAGATTTCTCCAGGAATATCTCCGGAGATTCCTCCAGGAATTCCCTCGGAGATTCCTCCAGGAATTCCTCCGAAGAATTCTCCAGGATTTCTTCCGGAGATTCCTCCAGGAATTCCTACGGAGATTTCTCCAGCAATTCTTTCGGAGATTCCTCCAGGAATTTCTCCGGGGATTCCCCCAGGAATTCCTCCGGAAACTCCTCCAGGATTTTTTTTTAAAGTTCTTCCACGAATTCCTCCATAGATTCCTCCAGGAATTCCTCAGGAGATTTCTTCGGAGATTCCTTCAGCAATCCCTCCATGAATTCCTCCAGAAATTCCGCCCGGAATTTCTCCAGGAATTCCTACGGAGATTCTTCCAGGAATTCCTCCGCAGTTTTCTTTAGGAATTCCTCCGTAGATTCCCCCAGAAATTACTCCGTAGATTCCTCCAGGAATTCCTTTAAAATTTCCACCAGCAATTGCTCCGGAGATTCCTCCCGGAATTTCTCCGGAGATTCCTCCAGGAATTTCTCCGGCGATTCCTCCCGGAATTCCTCCGGAGATTCCTCCCGGATTTTCTCTGTATATTTCACCAGAAAATCCTCTGGAAATCCCTCCAGGAATTCCTTTAAAATTTCCTTCAGGAATTGCCCCGGAGATTCCTTCAGGTATTTCTCCCAAGATTCCTCCAGGAATTCCTCAAAAGATGTCTTCGGAGTTTCCTTCAGAAATTCCTCAAGAAATTCCTCCAGGAATTCCTATGGATATTTCTCCAGCAATTCTCTTGGAGATTCCTCCAGGAATTTCTCCGAAGATTCCTTCAGAAATTCCTCCCGGAATTCCTCCAGAAATTCCCTCGGAGATTTCTTCAGGAATTCCTCCGAAGATTTCTCCAGGATTTTCTCCGGAGGTTCCTCCAGGAATTCCTACGGAGATTTCTCCAGCAATTCCTTCAGAGAAGCCTCCAGGAATTTCGCCGAAGATTCCTCCAGGGATTCCTCCAGGAATTCCTCCGTAGATTCTCCCCGGAGAACCCTTCAGAAATTTCTCAAGAAATTCCTCCCGGAATTCTCCCGGAGATCGCTCCAGGAATTCCTACGGACATTTCTCCAGCAATTTCTTCGGAGATTCGTCCAGGAATTTCTCCGGAGATTTCTCCAGGAATTCCTCTGAAGATTCCTCCAGGAATTCCTCCGTAGATTCCCCCTGGAGATTCCTTCAGAAATTCCTCAAGAAATTCCTCCCGGAATTCCTCCAGGAATTCCTCCGAAGATTCCTCCAGGAATTGTTACGGAGATTCGTCCACGAATTTCTCCGGAGAATCCTCCAGAAATTCCTCCGGAAATTCCTCCAGGAGTTCCTCGGGAATTCCTCCAGGAGTTCCTCGGGAATTCCTCCAGGAGTTCCTCGGGAATTCCTCCAGGAGTTCCTCGGGAATTCCTCCAGGAGTTCCTCGGGAATTCCTCCAGGAGTTCCTCGGGAATTCCTCCAGGAGTTCCTCGGGAATTCCTCCAGGAGTTCCTCGGGAATTCCTCCAGGAGTTCCTCGGGAATTCCTCCAGGAGTTCCTCGGGAATTCCTCCAGGAGGTCCTCGGGAATTCCTGCAGGAGGTCCTCGGGAATTCCTCCAGGAGCTCCTCGGGAATTCCTCCAGGAGGTCCTCGGGAATTCCTCCAGGAGGTCCTCGGGAATTCCTCCAGGAGGTCCTCGGGAATTCCTCCAGGAGTTCCTCGGGAATTCCTCCAGGAGGTCCTCGGGAACTCCTCCAGGAGGTCCTCGGGAATTCCTCCAGGAGTTCCTCGGGAATTCCTCCAGGAGTTCCTCGGGAATTCCTCCAGGAGTTCCTCGGGAATTCCTCCAGGAGGTCCTCGGGAATTCCTCCAGGAGCTCCTCGGGAATTCCTCCAGGAGGTCCTCGGGAATTCCTCCAGGAGGTCCTCGGGAATTCCTCCAGGAGGTCCTCGGGAATTCCTCCAGGAGGTCCTCGGGAATTCCTCCAGGAGTTCCTCGGGAATTCCTTCAGAAGCTCCTCGGGAATTCCTCCAGGAGTTCCTCGGGAATTCCTCCAGGAGTTCCTCGGGAATTCCTCCAGGAGTTCCTCGGGAATTCCTCCAGGAGTTCCTCGGGAATTCCTCCAGGAGTTCCTCGGGAATTCCTCCAGGAGTTCCTCGGGAATTCCTCCAGGAGTTCCTCGGGAATTCCTCCAGGAGTTCCTCGGGAATTCCTCCAGGAGTTCCTCGGGAATTCCTCCAGGAGTTCCTCGGGAATTCCTCCAGGAGTTCCTCGGGAATTCCTCCAGGAGTTCCTCGGGAATTCCTCCAGGAGTTCCTCGGGAATTCCTCCAGGAGTTCCTCGGGAATTCCTTTCGGGAGCCTTTTTCGGGAATTTATCTAGGAATTCCTCGAGAATTCGTCCTGGAACTTCTCGGTAATTTCTCAACGATATCCTCAGGAATTCTTCCAGGAGTTCATTGGAAATTCTTCCAAGAGTTCCTCGGGTATACGTCCAGGAGTTCTCCGTGAATTCCTCCAGGAGTTCCTCGGGAATTCTTCCAGGAGTTCCTCGGGAATTCCTCCAAGAGTTCCTCGGGTATACGTCCAGGAGTTCTCCGTGAATTCCTCCAGGAGTTCCTCGGGAATTCCTTCAGGTCTTCTTCGGGAATTAATCTAGGAATTCCTCGAGAATTCGTCCCGGAACTTCTCGGTAATTTCTCAAGGATATCCTCAGGAATTCTTCCAGGAGTTCCTTAGAAATTCTTCCAAGAGTTCCTCGGGAATATCTACAGAAACACCTCCGAAAAATTTCCAGGAACTCTTCGGGAATTTCTCCAGGAGTTCCTCAATAATTTCTTCAGGACTTCCCAGGGAGTTTCTTCAGCAGTTCTTCAGGAGTTTCTCGAGGAGATTCTCACGAACTTTTTCTCGAACTGTTCGGGATGTTTTCCAGGAGTTCTTCGGGAATTTCTAAAGGAACGCCTCAAGAATTTCTCGAGAATTTCATCAGAATTTCCTCGGGAATTCCTCCAGGAATTTCTCGGGAATTCCTCCAGGAATTTCTCGGGAATTCCTCCAAAAGTTCCTCGGAAATTTTCCAGGAATCCCAGGAGGAAATTCCTCAGGAACTCCTGCAAAATTTCTCCAGGAACTGCTCGAAATTTTCTCCAGGAACTCCTCGGAAATTTCTCTAGAAAATACTCAAGAATTCCTTCAGGAGTTCCTCGGGCATTCCTCCAGAAGTTCTTCGGGAATTACTACAGGAACTTTTTCCAACAAGTTTCCAACTGGGGAACCCTTCCAGTAGTTCCGCAAGAAATTTCTCTGCTGATTTTTCCAGGAATTCTTTCGGGGATTCCTCCAGGAATCCTCCCGGAATTCTCCCGGGGAATTCTCCGGAAGGGATTCCTAGAGGAATCCACGAAGGGATTCCTAGAGGAATCCACGAAGGAATTCCTAGAGGAATCCACGAAGGAATTCCTAGAGGAATCCACGAAGGAATTCCTAGAAGAATCCACAAAGGATTTCCTTGAGGAATCCCCGAAGGAATTCCTGGAGAAATCCCCGAACGAATTGCTGGATGAATCTTGGATGCATTCCTGGAGAAATCTCCGGAGGAATTCCTGGAGGAATATCCGTGAGAATTCCTGCAGGAATCTCCGGGAGAATTTCTGTAGGAATCTCTCGAAGAAAATCCCTCGAAGATTCCTCAAGGAATTCCTCCGGAGACTCAGCCAGAAATTCCTACAGGAATTCTTCCGGTTCCCCGAAGGAAGTGCTGGAGGAATCCCCAAAGGAATTCTTCGAGGAATATTCGGATGCATTATTAAAGAAATCTGTGGAGGAATTTCTGGAGGAATCTCCGGAGGAATTCCTGGAGGAATCTTCGAGGGATTTTCTGCAGGAATCTCCGGTGGAATTCCTGGAGGAATCTCCGAAGGAATTCCTGGAGGATTCTCCGGAGGAATTTCTGGAAGAATCTTCGGAGGATTCCTGAAGTAATCTTCGAATACATTCCTGAAGAAATCTCCGGAATGAATTCCTGGAGGAATTCCGGAATGATATCCTGGAGCAATCCCCGAAGGTATCTTTGGATGCATTCCTGAAGAAATGTCCGGAGGAATTCCTGGAGGTTTCTCCGGAGGAATTTTTGGAGGAATCTCCGTGAGAGGAATCTCCCAAGGATTTCCTGGATGAATCCCCGAATGAATTCCTGGAGGAATCTTCGAATACATTCCTGGAGGAATCCCCGAAGGAATTCCTGAAGGAATCCCCGAAAAACTTTGCGGAGGAATCCCAGAAGAAATTCCTAGAGGAATCCCCGATAAAATTCCTGTAGGAATCCCCGAAAGAATTCCTGAAGTAATCTTCGAATGCATTCCTGAAGAAATCTCCGGAAGAATTCCTGGAGGAATCTCTGGAGGAATTTCTTGAGGAATCTCTATAGGAACTCCTGGAGGAATCTTCGAATGCTTCCTTCGAAGGATTTCCTGGAGGAATCTCCGGAGAAATTCCGGAATGATATCCTGGAGGAATACCCGAAGGAATCTTTGGATGCATTCCTGAAGAAATCTCCGGAGGAATTCCTGGAGGAGTCTCCGGAGGAATCTCCGTGAGAACTCCTGGAGGCATCTCCTGAGGAATTCCTAGAGGAATCTCCGAAGGAATTCTGGAGGAATCTCCGTAGGAACTCCTGGAGGGATCTTCGGATGCTTTCCTGGAGGAATCTCCGGAGGAATTTCTGGAAGAATCTCCAGAGGAATTCCTGGAGGAATTTCTGGAGGAACCTCTGGAAGAATTCCTGGAGGAATCTCCGGAGGAATTCCTGGAGGAATCTCTGGAGGAATTCCTGGAGGAATCTCTGGAGGAATTCCTAGAAGAAATTCGGGCGGATTTCCTGAAAAAAACTCCGGCGGTATTCCTGGAGGAATCTCCGGAGGAATTCTTTTTCCTTCAGGGATTCCTCCAAACATTATATCGCGGATTCCTTCAGGAATTCCTACGGGGATTTCTCCAGAAATTCATCCGAAGATTCCTCCAAGAATTTCTCCGAGAAATTCCTGCATAAATTCTCGAAAATCTCCTGGAGTAGCTCCCTATGAACTTCTGGAAAAATTTCACAGTAATTTCTAGAGAAATTTGAGAGGAATTCATGTAAAATTTTCTTGAGAGTTTCTGGTGGAATTGTTGGTGAACTTTTGGAGGAATTCCGGAGGATATTTTTGATGGGTTCCTGGGAAATTCCTGGAGAAACTTCTGCAGAATTTCATGGAAACTCATTGGGGAATTCCAGAAAAACTTCTCCAGGAATTCCCGGGAAATTTCTACATGAATTCACTGGGAACCTCTGCAGAAATTCTCGAAAATCCCCTTGACAATTTCCCGATGAACTCCTAGAAGAATTCTTCGGCAATTTCCCGAGAAACTCCTGAAAGGATTTCCGAAGAACACCTGGATATACTCATATACATTCCCGGGGATCTCTTGGAGGAATTCCCGTGAACATCCTGGAGAAATTATCGGGGAACTCCTGAAGGGTCTCTTTTAGGAATTCCCGAGAACTAGTCAGCTTGATCCGGGAATTAAGATCTATGTTCATGAGGAACTCAAAAACACTACTTTCCCAGAGTCCTCAGCTTTCTTTTGAAATCATCAGTTTCTCTTGGACCCTCAGCATCGTTTCAGAAATTGAGGATCTGCTACGAATTACTATTATTTAAACAAATTTTCGGCATCCTGTAGAATCTCGGACAATACCCAGAATCCCACAGAACCATAACTTTCCTTTAGGTTTTTTGGAATTTCCTTACGTATTACTTTTCTTTATATCTCATGGATTTGCTCTAATTACCCTCCGCTTAGGAAACCTCATATTTCTTTCTATTTATCAAGACAGACCAAGAGCAATGCTGCAGATTCTCACATAATTCCCTTCTTCCCGAAAACATAAACATATTCACAGAACTGAAGTTGTTTTGAAATTTACCGCAGGAAATCCGCGCTCATTGCGTTTTGCCGCAGCGGCAGAGTTGCGGATTTTTTTTTAGTACATACCGCAGCGCTTCCGCATTCCGTTGCCGTTCCGTTGCCGGCCCCATTGCGTTTCCCGTTATCTACAAAACACTGATTAGACCGGTAGTTCTCTATGGGCACAAAGCATG